>NC_137134.1:1116204-1721204 GCF_949319135.1 Squalius cephalus
TTTTTTCCTTCTCACATGAATCGGGTTTCTGTTTATGAATGAATGAACGGCAGAGATGCGTGCTGTTTACCACAGCTCGCAAAAAGACAGTTTAAATTTAAATTGCGTCTCTGTGTGAATGAATGATGATGTTTTAGCAAACTGTATTGCCGTACTGAGTTGAGTAAAAATCAACAGAAATATGTTGAAATAAAATGTAGGCTATTTGTATAAGCAACGTTTTAAACTGAAAATGAACATTTATATGCCCTAATATTTCATAAAAACAACATTACAGTCAGGCGTTTCTGTTTGTGTATGAATGTTTCGGTTTTAGCAAACTGTATTGCTACACTCAGTAAATATCGACTAAAATATGTTGAAATAAAATGTATTTGTATAAGCAACGTATTAAACTGCAAATTAACATTTATATTTCTTATAATAAAAATGAAAGACCTATGTTACAGACATATGAAAGACAACATTTCGTTGATTAGTTTTGGATAGATTATACATTTTTAATGTAAAATATCTGCCACCTCAAATAAGCTTTCAAATAAGTTTGCCAATATTTGCTAATGTTAAATATAATGTTTTGTCAAAAATAAAGTTATCAAATAATCAATCAAATCCTTAACTTTGAAATATGTATGATAAAACGTATACTTTAGTTTTTACAAAGAAAGATTACACTTTCTTTGTAATTGTAACCTTTTTAATAAAAAAATATATTTACAAGGTAGATGTAAACAAACTATTAAAAGGTAAATATAAGCCTTTTCTTTAAATAACTTTTATTGTGTTTTATTATTGACAAATTTGGGGATAAATATTCCAAAACTGAAAATACAGTATGAGAATTAACTGCACAATTACTAGACATGTTTTCCTTGGATATTATAGGCCAAATTGCAAGCACAATATGTGGAAAAATAAAAAAGAATTGAGATGCTTCCAACTGTTGCTCTTGCATTCTTGTGGCTCAGTGACTCACCTGAATGAATGGCTAATTAAGTATGCGGGCCCCATTGTCTCCTCAGGTGTGAACCACTACATGCATGATCGTTGACGCCCACTCCGCATATGGCCTTTCCAAACAGAAAGTGCTTTGCAAAATTCAAATAAATGTATTGTGTTATGTGAATGATAAGGCAGGGTGATTTTCACTTCATTTTGAAGAAAAAACACTAGGCAATGACATCTTTTAGACAAAAGTCTTATTGGCACATATTTAGAATGTGTTTTATGGCCTTATTTCAGAAACTTTAGTTTTTAGTTTTTTCAATAACCATGCATAAACATTATTCTCTCAAAAATGCAGACATGTACATTCTTGTTGCTCACATTTCATGGTAGTCCTGTTTGTGCTAAATAGTGTGTAATTTTTTTTGCCATTAATATGTTTATAAGCAACTGAAAAAAGCAAAAATGTCAGGGCATGTCAGAACATCTCAAGGACCCCAAAAACCCCTCAGACCCCAGAGGGTTAAAACCCCATTTCATGAAGAGTATCAGCAAAATATTCAGTGTAACCAAACACAAAGATTCATTAGTGAGACAAATGATAACTTAAAAAGTAAATCCAAAGAAAAACAAAACAAACAATAACAGGATGAAATTCACAGTTATAATTCAGTCTAGATGTAAAGACTCAAATAACATTGTATACATTAAATTTGTGAGGCAGAATCAGATGGTTGCAGCTTTGACTTTGTGTGAAGATCAAATGAGCTGCTTTTCCACTGTCGGGACAAAAGCGGGCATGCTCGTGCGTGCCAGGGTCAGTCGCTTTCCACTGTCACTTCCGGGGCTTCCTCGGGACCAATGGCCAGGGTTTTCTGGCCCGCCGAATACCTTGGGCCAAAGCGGGCCGGCACAGGCTTGAGGAGTGGTTACGAACAGGGGAGGAGTTCACCTGAGTTTGGAGACGACAGGGCTGGATGATTCCATATACCAGCTAACATCAAGATTAAAGACCTTTAACATAATTTTAGCTCAAAACTCCCTTTCATGTTTGAATACCTTCTGTTTGTGATCGGATGTGGATTCTGATCACCGTATAAGGCAAACATATTTATACGCAATGCAAAAGACTATGCGTGCTAACCATTAACTTTACCATAGTAAACATGGTAAATGACCGCTTGAAGAAATTAGACAAATTATATAAATATGGCTATCACAATCATGTTTTTATTTTACCTGTCAGTGGGCTACGTCTCGTGTCTTTATATGTCATAAAATAAAATAAAATTTTCCCAGGAGTTTCCTCTGTTTCTCTGACTGAAAATATAACTAACGTTGGCCTATAGGCTATTAGGAGAGAGTGCTTAATCTCCTCAGGTCAAATTTTTGGTGGCATATTTGTAGAAATTATCATTCTTTCTAAATGTGATGTAAATATGTCCTGTAACTACAAATAAACAGAAACAGACGCGACTGAATAAGTAAGTGTGTCCTCTTTCTTTTGTGAAATAACGGTGTGTGACTAATGTGAAATCTTGACACAAATTAATTCATTATGATCAATGTATCACTTTTATTGTAAACCTGTGGTAAAACATTGATGCTTGGGTTTTAAAGGAGTCATAACCTAGTATTACCTTGTATACCTACTGCTGTATTATAGTCTTTCAGGCCCTTCTAAAAAAGAAAAGTGGAAAAAAAATAAACACAGAGCTCCTCAGACCCTTATTTCTGAAGGCATTATTGTCTCGCGAGATCTGATGCGATATTTTGGCTGTCGTGGACGGTCATTTTAATAATGCAAATGAGGGGCGCGTTGATTGGTTGCAGGAAGGAGGGGGGTTGACACCGCAGGTAATGCTTTAGCATATCATTCAAAAATGACATCATGGCGCAAGTTGTGATTGAACCCGACCTGGCCGCGACCGGCTTCCCGGCCAGTGTATAAGCGTTAGGCAATCAATATACAACAATAGCCGAATTCATGATGATCTCAGTCATTTGTTTTTTGCAAAGTACGTTAGCAGCCATTCCCCATGTTTACCTCGAAGCTAATACTCCCGCCAGTGTTGTGCCTGAACGCGTTCATTGAACGATAGTTCATGAACTCGTTCATATTTTGGGCGAACGTGAACTGAACGCATTACTGCCTGATGAACGTTACTGTGAACTCGTTCATTCTGGTGTCTGTGAACGCCACGCTCTCTCAGTTTAACTTCGTTCAGTAGGATGCCAGATTTCTATAAAGCCTTCCAGGCGAAAACACACCTAAAACACACCGTAAACCGGGCCTTAATATGTAGCGGAAAAACACCCAATCTGGCAACACCAGCCACCAGTGTCCATTGACTCTCTTGTTCGATCTCGTTCATCAAAATGAACAAATCTTTTTTCGAGTCATTTCGTTCATTTAAGGGGCTTTAAATGTTACTATTAACTGGCAAATTCCCCGAACACATCCACCTACGCAATCTTGATCATATTCTGAATTAAGAAATCATTATAATGCAGTCAAAAATCGTTTACAGGGAACATAAATAATTACTTCACCTCGAGTCTTTCGTTTATTTGTCTAGTGACAGACGCAATAGCATACAATAGCCGCATTAGCAGTTAGCTGCTGTTTGTTACACACAGTACAGCAATATAAACACAGTCTTACCGTTTCAATTGCAGGCAATTTTGTTGGAATGGCGCTTCCCGAGCTTCGATGCCAACTTCGCCTGATATTGCGCCAAATTTGTGAAGGATTCCGGCGTACAATGTTTAGCACAGCACAAACACCTAACGATAAGCCAGTGGGAAGGGTTGAAGGAACTGCGTCATTAAAAATGAATTTAATCCACTGGTCCCTGATAGCTAGGTCCGTTCTTGGTAGAGAAAACACATTTACATGTTGATTCTGGCAGTCAACCACAGAGCAACTCACGTGTGCACTACGTATCTGCATCTTTCGCGACTGAATATGAGGGGGAGAGGGGAAGGGCGGGCTTCCTGCTGCGGTGTCCATATATGGTATATCCTGCCCAGTCTTGATGTCAAGACGGGGCAGGAATCAAAATCTCGTTTTTTAGTGCGCGTGCACGTGGGCTATTTTACAAACCCTGAGGTAAACAAACGCTTCACTTTTAAATATCGGCTTCCCGGCCAGTGTATAATCATTATGCAATCATAACATACATTGATTCTCGTGGAAAAGTGAAAATTGCAGGTTATGACTCCTTTAAATCTTTAAGTTACAACAAAAGTAGCCGCGTTTCCATTACCCTTCAAATTGCGCAAATTGAAATTGCGAATTGAAAATACGCTCAATGGAAACACGTCAATTTTGCAAAAACTCCCATTTATTTCAAAAAAGTTTTTACGCTTGCAATATTAATATTTAGAAGAAATATTTCGCAAAACTGCAATGGAAACAGTTTTTGCGCATTTACAGGTCAGCTGACGTAGATGACACGGTGTGTTTGGACAGAATACGAGACGGAGTTCTTTATTGAATTCAAAATAAAGCCGCCGCGGCGAAATCACCGCGGCGAAAATAAACCAGCCGCATTTCAAAGTCGTTCCCGAAATGACCGCCAGGTGGCGCAAAGGGACATTGTGCAAAACAGCAGCAATAGCCGTATTTTAAAATGTAAGTGGGTTAAATATAAAACCCTAAGCCTGATAGGCATATTTTTTCATATATATAAATAGGCCTATTATGCTACAACAGAATAGAACCAAAGATAGAATAAATTTTAGAACTGAAAAAAATAGAATCAAAAGTTAAAAATAGAGACGATATTAGGAGCAATGACGCTGAATATTTTTACTATTCTATTGAGGAATTAGATAAATGAAGAGCTCTCGTGAGCGATACAATTTCATAGTAATTTATAGTGATTTCAAAAGCAGTCCTTAAAAAATATTACATGGAGTAGTGTGGCATAATTTTTGAGAGATTACGCGGAACGCGTTTTAGTTAAGATCCTGGTTTCAATGCCCTTAATGTATATAGGCTAGGCTACTGCTTTAAAAAAATGTCACAACGCGTTTTGAGATTGTTTTGAATTAAACATTGAAGTTTAAAATGTAGTGTTTTGGCACACCAGGCCGAGTGGCGTTACGCATCGTTCAAAAATCAAGTTTTATTCTGACATGTTGAATTGGCGTTAGAATTTTTTTTTAGATTTATTAGATTTAGATTTTAGATTTCGTTAGATTTATTTTTCTCATAACAGCTAAAATAACTTAATATATGCCTTGTCTTAATATGACCTACTTAATATAGGCAATAGGCATATACTAGCCTATATAATAGCCTAAATTAGCAAAACTTGGCCACTAAATATTTAATTTTCAATTATTTTAATTATCACAATTAAAGTTTTAATTTTATTAAATTGAACAAGCGCAACAATCAGCATTTAATCAAATATTCTAAAAGATGTATTATTAATAATAATGTTATTTCAACATAATATTTCGTTTTTTTGACATAATATGTGTGCGTGCAACAAGCAAGATGTGTATTTGTAAATCCGGTGATGCGTGCATTGATTTTTATCAATAAACTAGTGTTTTCTGACAGTGTCGACTGCAAAGATGAAGTTGACGATCGCCATATTTGTAGTGAACGCACCTAGAGAGAAATGCACATAAAGACATAATCAGAGAGTTGCCTTTTTCTTTTCGTTTTGAATTATTTCGTTTGAAGACATTTGAAGCTTTGTGTATTTGATGTATTTATCATGTCTGTGTGAGGCATACGCTGAGTTTCGTTAAGTTAGGAGGATGAGATGCGCTCCAGCTGACGTGCAACGCAAGTGACCGTGCGGGCGCCTCCATGATTAGTGTCTGTTATATTTGCTTCTCTTACTTATTAAATACAGGCAATTGGTTGATGAAAAATTTATTCAAATTAAGATACAATTTATAGAAAACGAAATTCACTTTAAATAAAGGTTTTCTACTAAACAAAACTTAATGAAGTGGTCAAAATCATGTCTGACCCACTCCATATCCATCTCTCGATATAATGCATCCTATCTTACTCGTGCTGTTCACTTTTCATATTCAACATAGATGGAAAAAAATAACATTATAATATTTTAACAAATATGATACTAAATGAGATTATTTAATGGCTACAACAGTATAGTAGGCCTATAGACTCTATTTGTACAAATTGCTGCACATTAATTTAATTAAATAAAACCTTGTAACGAATTCACACTGTATGGTAGACTGTGTACAGTTGAGACACCTTAAATAACTTGCGTTCCAGCAAGCACAAGTTGTGATTTTTTGTGTCAGCTGGGAAGGAAATATATACCAGACCTCTTGGAACTTTAATTGAATACATAGCGTTGGTGAAGCATACTGAAATTACATCCCTACAAATTTATTAGGCCCTACTGAAAATAAATGTATCGAATTTAAGCAAAGTAGCCTAAATATTAAGACTGTAAGCCCTTTGCTTTTTACTTAGCCTATAAAGGACTCTTATAGCCGACTTTGTGTTAATTTAATTTGTAGGGGATTTTTTTAACTCAAACATTAACACTGAAATAAATTAAACTAAATTATTGTACATTTTTTGGCACACGACGACGAGTGGCGCTATGCATTGTTCCAAAGCCAGGTTTTTTTCTGGCATGTTGAATTAGTGTTCGACAAACACGGCGGCGCGTTCATTTGAATGAAGAGCACTTCTCGCTCGTGTGAGCGAACACACACTGGAACGTTAGGCCATGTCGCAACGAGTGAATCGTGGCCGAGTGGTTGAACTTACGTTACGATCATTTAGATGACACGGGTTCGAATCCCGAACTAACTTGGATTACTGATATTTTTATATTAGCCTATTAATGCATTTTATAGTCTATTGTTGATGCAGAGAGATTTGTCTAGTTCTAAAACATAGTTTTTTGCTTATAGCCTATTTACAAAATAAAATCACCATGCATTTCCATTTTACACTAAGGAACTAAGCAGTTCTGTTAAAAAAAAAAAAAAAAAAAAAAATATATATATATATATATATATATATATATATATATATATATATATATATATATATATATATATATATATATATATATATATATATATATATATATATATATATAATAATAATAATAATAATAATAATAATAATAATATATATATATATATATATATATATATATATATTTTTTTTTTTTTTTTTTTTATATATATATATATATATATATATATATATATGACGTTTAAACGACAAACAATAAAATCAGAACCAGTATTTGCGTTCATGGTTCCAGTGGCAGTAATGCATCCACGGCTTTTCAAAATGTCACAAAGCGTTTTGAGATTGTTTTGAATGAAATATTGAAGTTTATAATTAAGTGTTTTGGCACACCACGACGAGTGGCAAACTCTTTGTTTTGTTTTGCAAACTCAGCTAGCCTGTGGGGGGTTTGGAGAAGGCAATAGTTGCTTTATCGTGGGGGTGCAGGACAGAGGTGTTAATGTTCCGTCTTTCATATGGAGAGTGTCGGAGCCAGCCTGATGAGCAGGCAAAGGCAAAATTATTTTAAGGATTAATCTCCAAATCTCCAAAAGTCCATAGCCTATGTACAGTAGGCCTTATATCTTATTAAATTATATATTGTAGTTTTATTGATTGTATTTAAAGGTTTTCCACACACAATTTCAATTTAGCAGATACAGAGCTCTTTAATTCGCGACCCACCTCGTTTTATTGTGAGGTGAATTCAGCAAGGCATGTTGTATCTTTGAAGGAACAAAAGCTATTTGTTACAGTTTTTTCTTTCGTGATTTGTGTGGATGACACACAGCGACATATACAGTATTATCAGCTGTATGGTGTTTTTTACGCTGAAATGCTTAATTTCGAGAGAGACCCGCCGCGCGCAGTGAGGGAGACCAAACTTACTAAAAAAATATCCAGCGCGAGAGAGACAAAGAAAAACGCCTGTTCTTAATTTATGTTGCTTTGAACTTTTTTCGTTTTGTACCGTTTTAATTTTTTAATTTAGCTGCAATTTCTTTGACAATAGAAATTTAAAATGTTGCAAGAATAAGATTGTGTTTCTTATTTTGCATCACAAAGGGAATAAACTCTATCGATGCAACCCTGTTTAAATAAATAAACTGTTCCGACACTTTATTCATACCTTGAAATGTGCGATGGGTTTTCAAACTTAATTAATTTTCTTTTTCTTTTACATTTTCATTGTTTATTTTTTAATTGAAAGCAATACTGTATTGAAAGTATTTTTCTGATTTGTTCGATCTGTTTTGAAAAATGTCTTCCGTTGCTATGGCCGGGTATCACTGTCAGTCATCTCAATCTCGTGAATGATTCACACACAAATTTCTTTTTAGCAGATTAAAGACGAGCTTCATCATCTTAATTTTCTGGTGCAATCGGCTGACAGTCTTCCTCATCAGATGTGTCGTCTTTGCAGCGGCTCAACTGGAATGTAGCAAATTTATGTTGTAAATTGATAATTAAACAAGATGATTGACTTTAATAAACAGATGCATATTTAAGCATCAAGAATGGAAAAACACAAACACTGTCGGCTACACTGAGATTCGATCTCAGATCGTTTGAAGCTCCGAGAGGCTATTGTTAATGCATTGACCACAGAGCTATCGTCTGAATAGCCTAGGTCTACTATTTTCTCTGTTTTAAAAGTTTGTTATATTCTTTTTTTATTTGCTTATGTTTTTTAACATTGGCAATTTACTGTCTCGAAAAAAATTATAAAAAAAAGTGTTTTTACAAGACCTTGTGCTGTTTATTTATTATTATTATTATTATTATTATTATGCAGATGTTAATTCAGCCATTCTGTTGGATAAAAATTGTCCCTAATGTAAAATGGAAATTAATGGTAATTTTATTTTATAAATATAAAATATTTAATATAGGCTATAGGAGAAAAAAACAATATGGTGTAGCAATATTTTAGAACTATCAAATCTCTCTGCATTAATAATAAAAAAGTAGCCCATGTTTGTTCGGGATTAGAACCCGTGTCATCTGAATTATTGAAACGTAAGTTATAGCCTACCACTCGGCCACGAATTTGTTTTGTTTTAGTTTGTTTGAAATGTATTTTTACATATTTTGCTTTCGTTAATGTTAACCAATTCTGTTGTAGCATAATAGGCCTATATTTTTTCCCTAAAAGTTTGTTTTATTCTCTGCTTTGTTTGTTTATATTTTTACATATTCAATCAGTCTCATTTTTGTTCAAATAATGAAAAACGTTTTTTTTTTTACAAGATCTTGCGCCATGTTTTTTTTTTTTTTTTTTTTTTTTAAATAAACAGATAGGAAACTTACCTTTTAAAATGCCGCAGTTGCTGCTGTTTTGCCCTGTCACTTGCGGCACCCGGTATAGCCTAGTCATTTCGCGAACGACTTTGAAATTCGACTGGTTTATTTTTGCTGCGGCAGTAATAGGCATTGTGGTTGATTATTTATTAAAGAATTCAATTGATACAACATGTAAGCCTATTTAATTCTGAATATAACAAAGAATGCTTAAACCGACTAACATCGGTTAGTAACTGCAAGTCCTGAAAATGTTTTAATTTTACGGTAAATTATTTTAATTTATTTCACTGTTATGTTTCAGTTAATAAATCTACAAACACATTAAAATAACACAAAGTAAATGACAAGTAACCTATTGACATAGCCTTTCTAAATTATAGAAAAACTGGGCACACAATGTTAACGTGTGTCTACTTTGTTTAAATTTAATGAATTTGAATTCGTTTAACCACAATATTTATCTTGAATTTATCTGCGACCTCAGCTCAGATTACTGCCGCGGCAGATTACGTCATAAAGAGAATAAACTGACACTTTTCAAAGTCTGTGATTACAGCGCCACTCAGCGGTAAAAGGCAGCAAATACACATCCCAATTTTGCCGCCGCGGGAACGGCGGCGGTAAAAGTCTCATTCTGGTTGGGCACCATCTGTATGTGCCGCTCACAGACACAGTATAAGGTCTTTCCTTGCCATTAATGCTTAGATAACACGCCTACGTTTCCTTCCATTAATAATAATAATAACGTCTAGTGCGGTACGTGGCTGTGATATAAACTTACCAACGTCCGTTGCCATGATTTTCGGAATGACTAAAAAAATTACGTTTTAGTCGCATAACATCAGTTAATGGAAACGCCGTCATTTCGCAATAGTTTTTTATCGATATTTAGGAAAAAAAAAAAAAAAAAAAAAAAAAAAAAAAAAAAAAAAAAAAAAAAAAAATCGCAAAAGTTTTGCGCGAATCTTTAATGGAAACGCGGCTAATGCCAGTTTTAGAATATCGCTAGTTTCCAGTGATTTCTTTCTGATTAGTTTTCTGATAAAACTTCCTTTTGTTGGTGAAATGATGGGTTTGTGCGATGTTGTTCCAGAGAGGCATGTTTTAGGGAAGCGCTGCAGAGCTTCTTGCCCGACAGTGGAAACGCACCGTGGTTTTGGGCTAGGTGTTACAGGTCCGAGGCTATTAGCCCGGCATGGCACGTTTAAAGCCCTGGCTCGCACTGGCCCGACAGTGGAAACACGGCTATGGTGTCATCTAATGTGGCTGCATTTAGCTGTGTCTGTGTAAATTTAATCATGCCCCAAACAAAGGTGAGGAGGTTTTACAATTGTGATGCACATTTGGTCCTGTTGCTGTAACAGGGAGCCAGCATGAGAATGAGAGTATGAGGTGTGATCTGGCTCAAAATCTTCCCACACCAATGTTTCAGTTAAGGAGCATGTTAAAATGCAAAGTTCAGAGTTACTGAATCCTGTTGTGAGGAAGGCATTTTCATGGTTAATGCAATTGTGAGTCACATTGTAGCCACATGGCAATTCTATGCTCCTGTACATGAGTTGTCCACTAAGGAGACAAACAAATTCAATATAGTCACACATGTAACTTGAAGTTGTTATGCAATTAATCCAGTTTACACAAGATACATAGCCTAGCATGCATAGCATATACAACCTTTAACCTAAGTGTTTCATACAACACTTACAGTAAAGCAATCAGGTTTTAAAGAATAAACTTAAATAGCCTATGTGCACACGTAGAAGCACAAACAACTATAAAGTGTATTCTGAGCACAATGTGTTACGGACAATTACAAACTTGAAAATACAAACCGGGCTGCTGAACAAAGCAGTTAACTCACTAAGAGTTTTATCGGTACATGCAGATTGCTGATTTTTGCCCTTAAAAAGTGGTTTTGTATATTTCTGAATCTAAGGTGGAATTATTGCTGCCATGAGGTTTGCGTCTGAAGGCTCCATATAGCTTTCCGTTTTGAATCTCTATTTATTATCACTCCTTGTACTCATCGTACTAAATCGTACACTAAATCGTACTCATTAACCAGATATCTGATATTATCTAATTTTGTCTGTCACATTGATCTGACTTTGCCAGCTTTAATCTAAATCACAATAGCTAGCCTTCCGCTAGCCTGTTAATCTGCCATCGTTGTTTGCCGTATTTTTTATTTTTTTGTCCGCCTTTTTCGAGTCCTGTGGTTAGTAGAATCAGTCAACAAACACAGTGAGTCATGTCTTCTCCTGTTGTTGTCACTTAAACTGCGTTTCACATGTATAGCATAGCCTTCTCTGTCAGTGCAGAGGGCCTTACATATGATAAATGCAGGGAGATAGTCAGGCTGATGGAGAAGATTTCAGAACTAGAGACACGCATCCAAACTTTCATCAAGGATAGTAAGAATGCAAGGGCTTTAGACACTGCTTTGGATGCGACTAGCTTAGTGAACTCTGTACATTGTTCGGTTCCGGCTGAAGTAGATCCCGTGCAGCAGGGCAACTGGGTGACCGTGAGACGCTGTAGTCGCGGGACAAAACACCGCTCTTCTGTTCCGATTACAACATCAAACAGATTCTCCCCTCTCAGTGAAACACCCACTGAGAATCCTGTTGATTGTGCCCTAGTTATTGGCAATTCTATTACACGGAACGTGAAAATAGAGACACGAGCCACCATAGTCACATGTTTGCCGGGAGCCAGAGCGCCTGACATCAAAGCAAATTTAAAAGTGCTGGCTAATGCTAATCGTAAATTCTCTAAGATCATTATTCACGTCGGCACTAATGATGTTCGACTCCGCCAGTCGGAGATCACCAAAATTAATATTAAAGAGGTGTGTGAACTTGCAAGTACGATGTCAAGCACTGTAATTTGCTCTGGCCCCCTTCCTGTTCGCAGGAGTGATGAGATAGTTAGTAGATTGTGTTCGCTTAACGGTTGGCTGTCTAGGTGGTGTCCGCTTAATAATATAGAATTCATAGACAATTGGAAAAGTTTTTGGGGCAAACCTGACCTGTTGAAAAGAGATGGTATTCATCCCTCCTGGGATGGTGCTGCTCTTCTATCTAGTAATATGGCTCATAGTCTTAGAGCTCAAACATGACAATCTGGGGCTCAGGTCAGGAAGCAGACAGACTGGCTTAACCGACCGTCTGCTAGCGGCCTCGCGTCACCCAGGTCAGATAAATCCTATCACATAGAGCCTCTTTCACCTAGCTATCATCATATAGAGACTGTCTGTTCCCCGAATTAGGACATACAAAAAACTCCTAAACCCATTCAAGGGTGAAAATTTAATTGATGTTCAACAAATAAAAAACAGATATAATACGGATGAACAAATGATAAAGCTCAGGTTGCTGAATATTCGATCGCTTACTTCAAAAGCACTCATTGTTAATGATATGATTTCAGATAATAACCTAGATGTGCTGTGTTTGACAGAACCTTTGGTAAAATCAGACAATTATATTACTTCAAATGAATCCACCCCGCAAGATTACTGTTATAAACATGAGCCTCGTTTAAAAGGAAAAGGGGGCGGTGTTGGTGTAATTTATAGCAATATCTTCAGTATTAATCAGAATATAGTTTCAAATATAATTCTTTTGAAGTTATGGTGCTATCTGTAACGTTATGTAGCGTAAGAGATAAATCCCGTTTGAGATTTGTGCTACTGTATACAAGCCACCAGGGCACCATACAGACTTTATCAAAGAATTTGTGGACTTTCTATCTGAGTTAGTAATGGCTGCAGATAAAGCCCTAATTGTTGGTGATTTTGATTTGACCCACTCATGTCAGGACCTACTCATCGTCATAATCATACTCTAGATCTAATATTATCACACGGAATAGATGTTGATGCCGTTGAAATTCTGCAGCAGAGCGATGACATCTCAGATCATTATCTAGTCTCGTGTAAACTTCATTTAGCCAAGGCTGCAAAGCCGACTCCGTGTTACAAATATGTTAGAACTATCACTTCTGCCACTAAAGATTGCTTTATTAATAATCTTCCTGATCAGTTTCATCATCTCAGCATCCCAGATAGCTTAGAAGAACTCGATATTGCAACAGAAACGTTTAACTCTCTCTTTTCCAGCACTTTAGACACAGTTGCTCCGTTGCGCTTAAAGAAGATTAAAGAAAATAGTCCAACACCGTGGTACAGCGAGCACACTCGGGCCCTTAAGAGAGCAGCCAGAGAGATGGAGCGCAACTGGAAGAAAACAAAACTAGAGGTATTTCGCATTTCATGGAAAGAGAGCTCGATTGCTTACAGAGAGGCTTTAAAAGCTGCTAGATCTGCTTATTTTTCAACCCTATTAGAAGAAAATAAACACAACCCTAGGTATTTAATCGAAACCGTGGCTAAACTAATGAAAAATAAATAAAACACCAGACGTTTTCAAACAGCACAGCAGTAATGACTTTATGAACTTCTTTTCATTGATAATATTAGAGAGAAAATTATTATATCTTATTATATATTATTAAATTAAACTATGCAACCGTCTACTACAGTATCGCATCAGGCAGTGCATTGTAGTCTCTCTGAGGAAAAATTCCATACATTCATTGCTATAGAAGAGGAAGAATTCGCTAAACTCGTTAAATCATCTAAATGTATGTATGTTAGACCCTATACCAACTAAGATACTGAAAGAGATGCTTCCAGGGGCCTATACCATGAAGCCGGTTTAGGTGGCTAGCCAGCTATTTTCCAGTTTAGTTTCCGCCAACCCTGGGTTTTAGGTACTATGAAAGTAGCTCAGCTTTATTCTGTGTTCGTCGCCATGGTATCTTACGCTGCACGGCTAACCTGCTCCGGGGCAGGTTATGTTCTGGATTCAAGATCTCAGACTGAAGTTTGACCAATCAGCTGAGAGCAAAGAAACATATAGGTGACGTAACTAATTCCCAGCATCTGTTCTCTGTTGCAATGGCTTCACCTTTTCTCCCAAATTCTCTGGACATCTCAACGCAAATTGTTAGACGAGCACTTCGTAGAGAAAGAGTTTTTAGGGACAGACAAAATCCATTTGACTTTCCTGATACTTACTTGTATGAAAAATACAGATTTTCCGCGGAAGGAATGTCTTATCTTTGTGAACTTGTTGAGCCGCACATAACAAATGTGCCTCGTCGAAGCCATGACCTTACTGTACCGCAAATGGTATGTATTGCGTTGCGTTTTTTTGCAAGTGGTACATACTTGTATGCGGTCGGTGATGCAGAGAATGTAGGGAAAAACACAGTCTGTTGAACCATTCGCAAGGTAGTCCTCGCTCTGCAGGTGTAACGCTGATGGGTTGAAAAAGGCGAAGGTAGACGAAGATACAAATATAACCAAAGTTTAATATTCAACAGATAAATGGAACAGTGAGCGTGTGCTCAAACAATAACAATAACCGACAACTGAAAGAGTGAAAACCAGGAACTTAAATACACAGACAGATGAACACAAGGCAGGTGATGCAGATGATGATAATAACTGGAACACAGGTGAAGGAGATGATGATAATGATGAACAACAGGTGCAGGTGATGATGGAGGATTCTGGGAGCTGTATGAAGACAGGACGATGACAGACGGTGAATGTGACAGCAGGGGTACATAAATAGCTTCATTGTGTTCCCTGGACATTTATCGACCATGTCCATAAAAGATGGCTTTTATAAAATTGCCGGTAAGATATCTTGATAGGGTGACATCACATGAACAAATTTAACCTTTCACACATTTTTTTTTCTTCTTCAAAAAAGCATATTTCACACTTAGAAATCTATTATACAGTAGTCTGCAGTAGCTACCTGTTAAGAATGATGGAATGGAATGGAATGGAAATTGTATTATTTGAAACAGGGACAATGCACAAATAAACATTAAACTTGTTAAACAAGAGAATATGTCTTGGGCCAGGTTATAGCAACAATTGCTAATTTCCACCTGTAGTCCCTGGGCAGGTATGACAAATTTTGAAACAATTTTAACAATAGCAATAACAATAGAAATTTTACAGGATTATGGATAAAATGATGTCCATTGTAATTACAAACAAACAAGTTTGCAAAAAACAGAACCAGAGAGGCCATCAGCCCATTTACTCTCTGTCTCCTCCCTCTCCAGCAAACACACTTAAACAGTTCAGTAGCATCTTAAGCACATTAAAGTACAATCCAACTCTAGACACTCATACACACACACACACACACACACACACACACACACACACACACACACACACACACACACACACACACACACACACTCACTATCTCAAAGATGTGTGCAAACTTGCTTACTTAGCAACCAACTCTTTGTCAGGCATGAGAAGGTGTGATAATCTGTATATAAGATATGATCTGTGGGAAGGGTATTCCACTGCCTCATGGCCACACATGAGAAGGAGGAACTCCCAAATTGGGTTTTACATTGTGGGAAGCTACACTCCCCCTTGTGACACTTCTAGTTGTTCGCACTGTTTTTTCGGAGCAGAGTGTCACAAACTTTTTCAGAGGGGGAGCAGTAGCACTATATATGATTTTATGTAGCAAAGACACATTTGAGTGTTTTATTAGATTATCAAAACTAAGTATATCATATTTGACGAGTATTTGACAGTGATGATAATAACGGGTTTTTTTATCATGGATCTTGAGACAGTTTTTATACAAAGATTCTAAAGGTTTTATGACTGTTTTACATGCCTGAGACCAGGATGTAATGCAGTACAAAAGGTGGGGGATGATCATTGCATTTAAATAAGTACTGGATGCTTCAGTGGTGAGAGAGTTTCTTATTTATCTAAAATTTACTAAATTAAATTTCAATTTGTTGCACAATTTTTTAACATGACCTTTAAAACTAAGTGTGGAATCTAGAGTTACCCCCAAATATTTAAAAGTATCTACATGTTTTATATGTTGGCCATTTACTAAAATTTCCGGATAAGTTTTAAGTATAGACCAGTTTGTAAAGAACATAGTTACAGTTTTTTCAACATTTAATGTGAGGCATGAGTCAGGTAACCAGTCACTGACCTTGCTCATGACACTTGATAATTGTTTGGTTACGTCTGTTGCACTTCTCCCATGGGTATATATTACTGTGTCATCAGCATACATAACAGTATTTATGCCCTTGCAGACCGAAGGCAGGTCATTAATATATAAGCAAAACAGCAGTGGCCCTAGAATTGACCCCTGTTGTACTCCCATAGTAGAGACAAGAGACGTAGACAATGTGCCATTTATTTGCACACATTGTTTTCGATTTATCAAGTAGGATTTTATCCAATTTTGGACATTTGTGGAAATGTCGTATTTGGTCAGTTTGTGTATCAGTACCTCATGGTTAACTGTGTCAAAGGCTTTGCGTAAATCTAAGAAGACTGCTCCCACCACTCCTCCTTGATCTAAGCTAGTTTTAATCTCCTCAAGGGAGTAGCAACATGCAGTTTCAGTGGAATGTTTTTTCCTGAAACCAAATTGCATTGGATGGAAAAAGGACTTCCAGAGTCCAGATGTGCTATTAGTTGTTCTGCCACAACCTTTTCGATTACCTTTGATGCAGCTGGGAGAATACTGATGGGTCGGTAGTTAGAGACCACTTGAGTATCCCCAGATTTATGCACAGGGGTGACAATGGCAGGCTTACAAGTACACTGGGAAAAATATTTTCGTTAAAAGACTTGTTTATAATCATCACTAGAGGTATCATAATAGATGTCTTGTGTAGTTTAAGAAAAGCTGTATCACAACCATATATATCTTTAGCTTTACTATTAGATAGAAGTGAAATGACATTTTCAACTTTCTCTGTGTTGATTAAGGAAAACTTGAAAGCAGAATCATTACAGGTTAAAGCTCGTGTGAGTTGAATTTTTGGTAAACTTAGACTCAATTCTCGTACCGAATTTATAAAATAATCATTAAGACATTCCGCAATAATCTGGTCATCATCCTGGATACAGCCATCCACCATGAGTTTTAAATGTTTATTTGCTGATTTTTCCCTTCCAAGTAATTTATCAATGTTCTTCCATAACTTTTTAGAGTTTCCTTTTGCTTCACTAATAACATTGAGGAAGAAATTTGCTCTAGCCTTTCTAAGTTGTTGTGTGACTTTATTTCTTAAACTTTTAAAAATTAGATGATCAGTATTTAATTTTGATTTTAAAAACTTTTTCAAAGAAGCATCCCGTTTTTTCATTAATTCCCAGAGATCTGTGTTAAACCAGGGTAGATTATATTTTTTATTTGTTTTCTTGCCCCTTTTCCTGGTGTACTTTGATATAATGCCTTTAATGGTCGACATTAAATCAGCACAGGCTGGCTCACAGGACAAACTACCAATGGTGTCATGCCAGTTTATTTGCTTTATTTTATTTTCAATGAAGGCCATGTCCTTTGAAGCGATAAAAGGCATGGATTTCCCCTTCATTGAGTTCTGATTTTTAAAGCGTGTTTTTGACAATTTTCTGGAGACCAGAGTAAGATTATGATCTGATAACCCAGTGATGAGGTTATAAATCTTTCTAATTCTGTCTGGTTTATTTGTGAAAATTAAGTCTAAAAGCGTTTGGGAAGACTTTGTTATTCTTGTGGGATTATGGCTCATCTGCGTCATCTGAAAAGTTTTGGCAATATCTTTAAGTTAAAATCACCCATAAGAATAACTTCCATTTTTCCATATTGTTTAAGTATAACATTTAGGCAATCATAAAATTCATTTGTGGCAGTAGGAGGACGGTAGACTGTAAAGACAGCAAAATACATTTCGGGGGATGGTGTAAGTTTTACCCCCACGCATTCCAAATTGTTTTCCGGAAGACTATTTGCTGACTTTGAATGCTGTCTTTCACATATATCAGGACTCCGCCCCCTTTCCCTTTCCTTCTTTCCCGTCTATAAACATTATACCCTGGAATATTAAAAACAGATAAAGGGGTTGTTGGGGTTAACCAAGTCTCTGTGAGGCATAAGTAATCGATGTTTGAGTCCATCAGTAGATGTTCAAGTTGTTCGGTCTTTGAGATAATGCTACGTACATTCAGATTTCCACCAAAAATGCCTTTCGGCTTCGTTTTTGCGTCCCACAACATGCTCGCATGATTTACAGTCTGAAACAATTTCATCTGCTGCTGTTTAAGGTACGATGTAGTTTGTGTGGTGACTGTTGGAGGTCTGTGCAGGAACGATGTTATCGCCATTTGGCCAATATTGCTATCAGGCTTAATGTTGTTTATTGGAGGAATATTACCTCGAATTCCTGTGCCGGTAAAAGCAGCACACTTCGCCGGTCTAGGGTTGTCAGGATCACCTGATTGGCAAATGTCCAAAGACCTCGGTCCAGGATTTGAGTGGACATCCCCGCACAAAAGGAGAAATGCGCAAAGCACGATGGCTGGGCCTGGCTTTGTTGACACAGATGTTGTAGAGTGTCCATGCAGCTCAATTTGCACACGCCTCGCTCGACCATCATCTAGAATATTTGAGTATAGGATATACTGGCTCCACGAATCCACTGGCAGGCCAACAGCGAGTTTTCCAGGCGAGTCCATAAGTGCACGTTTAGAGGTACAGATGGTGCCCAACCAGAAAAATTAAATTTAAACAAAGTAGACACACGTTAACATTGTGTGCCCAGTTTTTCTATAATTTAGAAAGGCTATGTCAATAGGTTACTTGTCATTTACTTTGTGTTATTTTAATGTGTTTGTAGATTTATTAACTGAAACATAACAGTGAAATAAATTAAAATAATTTACCGTAAAATTTAAACATTTTCAGGACTTGCAGTTACTAACCGATGTTAGTCGGTTTAAGCATTCTTTGTTATATTCAGAAGAACTAAATAGCCTTATGTTACAAACTTTTAAAACAGAGAAAATAGTAGACCTAGGCTACTCAGACGATAGCTCTGTGGTCAATGCATTAACAACAGCCTCTCGGAGCTTCAAACGATCTGAGATCGAATCTCAGTGTAGCCGACAGTGTTTGTGTTTTTCCGTTCTTGATGCTTAAATATGCATCTGTTTATTAAAGTCAATCATCTTGTTTAATTATCAAGTGTACATTACAACATAAATTTGCTACATTCCAGTTGAGCCGCTGCAAAGACGACACATCTGATGAAGGAAGACTGTCAGTCGATCGCACCAGAAAATGAAGATGATGAAGCTCGTCTTTAATCTGCTAAATTATTTTTTTTTGTGTGTGTGTGAATCATTCACGAGATTGAGATGACTGACAGTGATACCCGGCCATAGCAACGGAAGACATTTTTCAAAACAGATCGAACAAATCAGAAAAATACTTTCAATACAGTATTGCTTTCAATTAAAAAATAAACAATGAAAATGTAAAAGAAAAAGAAAATTAATTAAGTTTGAAAACCCATCGCACATTTCAAGGTATGAATAAAGTGTCGGAACAGTTTATTTATTTAGACAGGGTTGCATCGATAGAGTTTATTCCCTTTGTGATGCAAAATAAGAAACACAATCTTATTCTTGCAACATTTTAAATTTCTATTGTCAAAGAAATTGCAGCTAAATAAAAAAATGAAAACGGTACAAAACGAAAAAAGTTCAAAGCAACATAAATTAAGAACAGGCGTTTTTCTTTGCCTCTCTCGCGCTGGATATTTTTTTAGTAAGTTTGGTCTCCCTCACTGCGCGCGGCGGGTCTTTCTCGAAATTAAGCATTTCAGCGTAAAAAACACCATACAGCTGATAATACTGTATATGTCGCTGTGTGTCATCCACACAAATCACGAAAGAAAAAACTGTAACAAATAGCTTTTGTTCCTTCAAAGATACAACATGCCTTGCTGAATTCACCTCACAATAAAACGAGGTGGGTCGCGAATTAAAGAGCTCCATCTGCTAAATTGAAATTGTTTGTGGAAAACCTTTAAATACAATCAATAAAACTACAATATATAATTTAATAAGATATAGGGCCTACTGCACATAGGCTATGGACTTTTGGAGATTTTGAGATTAATCCTTAAAATAATTTTGCCTTTGCCTGCTCATCAGGCTGGCTCCGACACTCTCCATATGAAAGACGGAACATTAACACCTCTGTCCTGCACCCCCACGATAAAGCAACTATTGCCTTCTCCAAACCCCCCACAGGCTAGCTGAGTTTGCAAAACAAAACGAGTTTGCCACTCGTCGTGGTGTGCCAAAACACTTAATTATAAACTTCAATATTTCATTCAAAACAATCTCAAAACGCTTTGTGACATTTTGAAAAGCCGTGGATGCATTACTGCCACTGGAACCATGAACGCAACAGAATACTGGTTCTGATTTTATTGTTTGTCGTTTAAACGTCATATATATATATATATATATATATAATTTTTTTAACAGAACTGCTTTTGAAATTACGATTGGAATTATTATGCAACAGCACTGGTATATCTTTATTTATAAAGCTATACTTGGCAAATTTCCACTGTACCTCTGTAACCTCCTCTCTGTTTGCTCTGGTACCTATCAGCTACGCTCTTCAAAGTGGTTGCTTTTTAAGGTGCCACGAGTTACAACCGAATTGGGAAAAACTGCTTTTTCTTATTTAGCACCTTGGGGGTGGAATAATCTACAAAAAGAGCTAAAGTTAGAAACCCTTATGTCCATAAATTAATTTAAAACTACTGTAAAGAGTGTTGTGATGGAGACATGTTCTTGTTTTTCTTAAAGGAGTCATAATGTAGAAATTTCACTTTTCCATGAGAATCAATGTATGTTATGATTGCATAATGATTGTACACTGGCCGGGAAGCCGATATTTAAAAGTGAAGCGTTTGTTTACCTCAGGGTTTGTAAAATAGGCCACGTGCACGCGCACTCAAATACGAGATTTTGATTTCTTCCCCCTCTTGACGTCAAGACGGGGGAGGATATACCAAATATGGACACCGCAAACCTATGCCGCGGGAAGCCCGCCCCTCTCCCCCTCTCCCCTCAGATTCAGTTTAGTCGACTCGAGAAAGATGGAGAAACCGAGTGTAGCCTACACCTGAGATGCTCTGTGGGTGACTGCCACAAACAACATGCAAATGTGTTTTATCTACCAAAAACGGACGAAACTATCAGGGAACAGTGGAGGAAATTCATTTTTAATGACGCTGTCCCAACAACTCTTTCAAGTGGCGTATCGTTAGGTGTGTGTGCTAAACATTTTACACCGGAATCATTTACACATTTGGGGCAAAATCAGGCGAACTTGGCCTCGAAGCTCCGTTTGGGAAAAGGTGCCATCCCAACCATCAGGGACTTGCCAGAAATTGAAAAGGTAAGACTGTTTTTATTGCTCTACTGTGGTTAACAAATAGCAGCTAACTGCTAATGCGGCTATTGTATGTAACGTTACCTTCGAGGTAAACACGGGGAATGGACTCTACGAATGCTAGCCACATCTTTCCACTTTGTTTTACACTAGCAGCTACAGTAGTGACGGTACAGGAGTCCATGCTCAGTGGCTAAAACTGTTTAAATGCAAGTATAACATCACGTTGCATGTCTAAAGAAGAAAAATATTGAATGTCTAAATAACCACAACGTGAAACAAGGCAAAAACACCACATGATAGTAAACGTCTATCTCAAAACCACTGTAAGCTGATAAAAAATAAAAAACTACATCTCCGTTAATGTAATCTACATTAAATAAAAGGTAAATTTATGTGGGAGAAAATAGCAACACACGTTTTTGCTCGTTACTGATGTTAATGTATGTCTCAGTCAAAATGATTGTCTTTACCATTCAGAGACATCTTGATGTAGACGTCCTTCCATCGACTCTACATCTTCACTTTCCAGCTCTGGTTCAGAGTCCGGCTCAAACATGTACGGTTGAATCCCATAGGTCGCGGCCGGGTCGGGTTCATTGACAACTTGCGCCATGTCAGTTTGTAATGAATAATGATGCTGAAGTTACCTGCGGTGTCAACCCCCCTCCTTCCTGCAACCAATCAACGCGCCCCTCATTTGCATTATTATAATGACCGTTCACGACAGCCAAAACATCGCATCAGATCTCGCGAGACAATAATGCCTTCAGAAATAAGGGTCTAAGGAGCTCTGTGTTTATTTTTTTTCCACTTTTCTTTTTTAGAAGTGCCTGAAAGACTATAATGGAGCATTGGGTACCAAAGTTAAAACAACATTATGACTCCTTTAAGAGTCTCATTGTGTTTTTATATATATATATATTTTTTTTTTTTTTTTTAACATTTTGTACTTCTTTTATCGTGAAAATGTAATTTGGTGTTTATGTATGCATTTGTGTGATTTGGCTGCTACCTTGGCCAGGTCTCTCTTGTAAAAGAGATTCTGAATCTCAATGGGACCTCCTGGTTAAATAAAGGTATAATAATTATTATAGGCTACAGAAGTAAAGTCATTGTATACTATTTGTTCCTTAGTGTAAAATGGAAATGCATGGTGATTTTATTTTGTAAATAGGCTATAAGCAAAAAAACTATGTTTTAGACCTAGACAAATCTCTCTGCATCAACAATAGACTATAAAATGCAATAATAGGCAAATACAAAAATATCAGTAGTCCAAGTTAGTTCGGGATTCGAACCCGTGTCATCTAAATGATCGTAACGTAAGTTCAACCACTCGGCCACGATTCACTCGTTGCGACATGGCCTATCGTTCCAGAGTGTGTTCGCTCACACCAGCGAGAAGCGATCTTCATTCAAATGAACGCACCGCCGCGTTTGTCGAACACTAATAAAAAAACTCACTATATTCCAGATGTCAGGTAAGAACTAAGAATGGGCAAAACAAAGAAGAACAGTATGAGGGAACAGATGAAGTGTTATGGAATCAGTATTATTAGAATAACAATCATTATGATTATTATTAATTTGCACACCCACACACACTTAAAAGAATGAACACAAAATCCATATTTCATTCTTACAAAAGACTTTTAATGGTACATAGTATTTTCACAATACAAATTTCATGTTCTAAAAACAGAATTACTCTGATAGGAGTGGAAAAAAGTAGGCCTATACACACATACATACATACATACATATATAAATACACATACACACGTTTTTTATAAAAAACACACATAAATACAACACAATATTTATAGTTAACCTTCATCACAAGTGTTGGAGATATTAAAGTGTTTTGTGACATGAGTCTCTAAATAATTCATATGGAGATTTTCTTTTTTCCCTCCTTGATTCCTTTGATTTATTTCCTTTATATACTTCACTGTTTCTCTAAGACTTTTCCACACTGTTCTTGAGTAGGATTTCTTACAAAAAGAAAAGGTTAGATTCTTGCGAAAAGAGTGCACCCCTATTTAGACCACATATTTCCCATCTCTTACAATAATTACAAATATTTACACACACATATATACATGTAAAAAATTCAAACAGTACATTTAAGGTTGAAAAAGACAGATTTTAAGTTTAAAAGATAGATTGAAAGTTAAAAAGAACTCAATCCAGTTTAAAACTAGTTCAACAACCTAATAAAATATTTACTATATACACATACAAGTTTATTTGGATGAATAAAATTATTTCATATAATCTTAAATAATCTAAAAGGAGCAATTCTCATCTAAGATACATAATTAAGAATTTTAAAACAAACATCTTTGAGCACCCATTCAAGAATTTAAAAACAAAAATAGTTTCCTCTTAAATAAAATCATCATATCAAAGATAAAAATTGATTTAGATCTTAAGATTATATGGAACATGATTTGGGAATTTAAAAATGTGAATTTGGGGTATAAATAAATATTTATTTGAATGAACAACAGCCATATCTTCGGGACGAACGATGTTGATGACGTCATCCGATGTCGTCCCACAGTTTAGTACTTTAAAAATCAAAGATAAAAATTGATTTAGATCTTAAGATTATATGGAACATGATTTGGGAATTTAAAAATGTGAATTTGGGGTATAAATAAATATTTATTTGAATGAACAACAGCCATATCTTCGGGACGAACGATGTTGATGACGTCATCCGATGTCGTCCCACAGTTTAGTACTTTAAAAATTAATTACAACGTACACAACATACATACACGAATATTTTTACATCCACATGATTAAACACAACTTTAGCTACATCCACATACCTTTCTTGTAGTTCTAAAATAAATATTTGATTTTATATCTCCATTTGTCTTGTTGAGGCGTTGAGTTTCACTCTTGCTCGACCGGGTGCATAAGAGAGAGTGACCTAGTTTCACTATAATTCGACATAACTCGCTTATAAAAACTTTTTTCGCAAAAATCTTTTTATACAAGTGTTTTTACACTTACTTTCTACCAATTCGCCGAATTGGATTTCTGTTTTGGTCTTTTTGAAGCTTAATTAGCCGGCTCGTGAACGTTAGTTTTTTTTCAAACAGGAATCTATATAAGGCGGCGCGCATTTGCGCGCGCACTGCTCTCTCATTTCACTTGGTGATTGTGCAGACGCAATTTTGCTCTCTCTAAAACGTCGATTTCCATAGGGAATACTACTTAAAACAACTTTATTATAAAATATATCGCATATATTATATGATATCTTCCTATATTATATATATATATAAGATATATTTTTCTCATTTTGATTTATTTTTTTCACACAAGCCCGCCTGAAGAAGATATAACATATATCGAAACGTCGCGATGGCTTTCTCATTATTATTATTATTGATTTTTTTTCACTTTTAATTTTATGATTTACATTTTTATCTTTATTTTGGGATTGATTGAGATACTGTGAGAATGAAAGTCTTTGATGATCGTGTGAGACAGAGAGACACTCCACGCTATAAGGTCAGACTCTCCAGTAGTTCTCCTGTTCTAAATGGAACTAATTATAATTATCCTCTTGCAAATGCACGGGATCGTGCTAGAGACACAGATGTTTTTCCCACAGAAAGGGGAAGAAACATGATCAGAAATTCCGAATTGTTTGATCACAGAAATGGTCACAATAGAAGGGATTTCAGAAACACGACCAGAGGACACAGGCCTGTGTCCTCTCAGAGGTTTAATGTGTTTCACAATGAGGAGTTCGGACTGGTTGAAGACCCGGACGGGTTTCCCAGTCACTCTGAGCGATATCAAATGGTTGAAGGCCCAAACAAGGCCTCCCATGAGATATGAGCTGGTTGCAGCCACAAATAGGCCTCCCAGACGCTATGAGATGGGTTTGGGCCCAAACAGGCCCCCCATTAATTATGTGATGTGTGCGGGCTCGCAGAAGCCCCCCAACAGAAGAAGAAAAAGACAGAAAAGAAACAATAGTGGAAAGAGACGTGGGACAAAACCTCAAAGTAGAACTCCTCCTTTCTACGACCAAAATGAACACGCACAGCGTGAATTTTTTTAAGACAACGTCGAGGAGGATACTTATCTTCCTCGACAACAGACTCGTTACTCGAGTTACTCTCGTCAAGATTCGAGACCCTCGGTACAATTTCAGAGAAGAAGCTCTACTTACAGTTTTCCTCCACGTTCTAACTCGAAACAACACAACAACAACAAAAGAGTCTCGTTTGTAAATCGTGGGGGGAAGTTTAGAGACATTGAGATCTCGATCGACAGACATATCGCCACTCAGGAAAAGAAAAGAGATGAAGCCCTCGGTATTTTACTCATAGAAACGACCGGACCGAGGAAAGAACTCGATCGTCCACACAAAAGGGTGATTACATTCCAGCCCAGCCAGTACTGAAAAACACAATGAAATGCTTCTACGATATTATTAGGCTCGTACACCACTTGAACAATGTAACAACGAAGGTCACTGACAATCAACCGGTTACCTTTCAACGACTCAGGCGGTTACTCACTAACACGATTAGACCAGCGTTTCCAGGTGAGGAGGTCAAAACCAAACTCGAGGGTAATGCCAAAGACTGGGCATTTAGAACACAGCTTATCCTAGAGCAGCATTATGAGACCTTAATCGAGGAAGCGTTACAAAACATCCGCACACAGAGTAACCACCATGAATGGTCGAAAGCATTCGAGATTGCTACTGGCTGGGCAAGGAAGAATTTTCATACTCGAATCACTACTGGGTCGATACAGCAGGCGGAAGCCCTCATTATGGCAGAGATGCCAGGTCCTTCTTCTGCACTGGGAGCAAGGGTGACGCGGGCCCCGACCTATGCAGAAGTGGTGTCTGGAGGTGGACACACCCCTGCACAGACCACTAACATCCGGAATACACCACCACGAGTTTTAGAAACACCACACAGAGAAACACAAATACCACTAAGAACAATTACTGACCCACTGATTCGACCCCCCACTAGTATGAACACAATTGAAATTCAAACTTCGCCGGGTCTTGTAACGAGAGGGGATTGGGCGCTTGATGAAGCAGTCCCTCGAGCAGATCCTCGAGAATTGCTCCAACCCACACCGGTTGTCGAGCCACAGGCCATTGAGGCCTTTGTACCCCCTCAGGTTCAAGGGTTGGAGAGTTTGGGAGGGATTGAGCCCCCTCTCATCCAATTGACGGAGACTCTCCCCTTAGAGCAAAGACCTAGCAAGAAAACACGAAAAGAGAAACATTGCAAAGACTCTGTGCCCCCACGGGGGGAGACCACACAGGTTCCTACCCCTGCTGAGGTGGTTCGGGGTTTAAGTTTTACCGACCCCCAGCAGGTGGAGGAACCTGTGGTGGCCCTCTTGGCGCCCGCCAGCGAAGATGATTCTTACCCCTGTCCTTTCCAAAAAGAGGGTTCAACTCACTCCAGTGACCTACTTTTTTCAGAACACTCTGAACAGCAATTCGATCCATCGGCATTACTCTCGGGTTTTTTAGAGGAAGCTGCTCAACAAATCGGGGAATCGGACAACCGGGAAACAGACTCAGAAAGCCCGTCACCTGAGCCACCTAGATTAGCTCCCATATTCAGGCCCACAACACCAAAAACACTGGGTCCCGCAAGCAGAGCTCCTAGGCTGGTTCCTTCTCCACTGGGGTTACCCAATCGACACATAAACACGAGACGTAAATTAACTGATTGGAGTCTGAAAATTAATAAGAAGTTCGTTATAATCGGACACTCAAATCTAGCGAGATTCCCAGCGTCCAATTACCCCGATTTGCAGATTGAGAGCTATCCGGGGGCCAAAATTCATCATGCTGGCACCTTAATTGAGAAAGCTGTCTTTGAAACCATGCCAGACAAATTGATAGTGGCATTTGGATTAAACAATAGACAGCAGAGGTACCGCATGTCGGCCACAACCGAGTTACAGAGAGTCTTCGCCATCATCAAAAAGAGAATCCCCGGGACAGAGGTCCTCTTCCCGCTGGTTAATTTTTCAAGAACACTCCCCCAGGGCGAACAGAGTATTTTAGAGCACCTCAACACACACATCAAAAACCACTTGAGCTTCATTCCTTTACTTCCTTCTGCACTCTTTCATGTGGAGAACGACGGGGTTCATTGGAGACCAGCGACAGCGAAAGCGATCCTCGATCTCTGGATGACATCTTTAAACTGTCATCCAGCACAAGCCCAATAGGGGGCTCCAATAAACTCATCATCAACCTTTCACGGTCGCTGGTCCTCAGCAGTGAACAGAACTTAGCACTGTCGAAGGGACTTTCTTTCATTCCCACCCCACTAGGTTTCAAAACACAAAGAATTGAGCTTTTAAGAGATCTACAAGAATACCATCGGAGAGTTAAATTAGAAACTTTTTTTGAAGGGAAGAAAAGCACAAAAAAGAAACTTCCTTTTACTCATCCCTCAGACTGGACACCTGCTCTGTCCAGTCTGCCCAAAGAGATTTCTAAGCTGATTACAGCCGATCTATATGCTTACAAACACATTAATTGGGGTTTAAAAGAAAAGACCAACATGTCGGAAAGAGAGAGAAAAGCATTATTAAGCTTACAAAGAAATAGGGATATTGTTTTGAAACCAGCAGACAAGGGAAGCTCTACGGTGATCATGGACAGGGAACAGTATATCTTTGAGGCCAACAGACAATTAGCTGTGAGTGAACATTATCGAAGATTAGAAGAACCGATATTTACAGAGACCATTGGGGAGGTAAGAGAAATCTTAGAAGAAATGTGTTTGAAGAAAATTATTAGTGGAGCACAAAAAGAGTATTTGGTAGGAGACAGTCTTCCTAGACCTAGAAGGTTTTACTTACTTCCTAAAATTCATAAGGAACCCACATTGCAGAGTTTCTCGAGCATTTTCTTCACCCTCTTTCTGTCAGACGCCCCAGTTATCTAAAAGACACCTACGACTTCATTTCTAAAATTGGCAGTTTAAAAATTCCCTCGGATGCCCTCTTGTTCACAATCGACGTCGATAGTCTATACACAAATATTGACACCACAGTAGGCCTAAAAGCGGTTGAAAAGTTCATGAAAAAATTCCCAGATTCCAAAAGACCGGATGATTATATTTTAAAATTACTCGAAATTAATTTGACTAAAAATGACTTTGAATTCGACTCTAAATTCTATTTACAAGTGAAGGGCACCGCAATGGGCAAAAAATTCACGCCATCTTATGCCAATATCTTCATGGCAGATTGGGAGGAGACTGCACTGGCTTCGGCAGAAAAAAAGCCGTTCGCCTACTACAGGTTTTTAGACGACATATGGGGTGTCTGGTCTCACTCAATGGAGGATTTCATCGCGTTCACTGAATTTCTGAATGCACACCAAGCGTCCATTAAAATTGAATTCACGGTCCACGAGTCAGAAGTCAATTTCCTTGATGTGGTTTCCTATAAGGGCCCTAATTTTCTTTCTTCTGGGAAATTAGACTTTAAAGTGTTTTTTAAAGAGACTGACACACACTCACTCTTACACAAACACAGTTTTCATCCAAAACACACTTTTAAGGGAATTGTGAAATCTCAATTACTAAGGTTCAAACGTATCTGTACGGAACATAGCTCTTTCCTTTCTGCAACAAACACTCTTTTTCAAGCACTCAGAAAACGTGGGTACTCACGCTCTTTTCTAAGGCACATACTCGGAACGTTTGACAAACCCAAACCTCTGGTTGACATGGACATGTTGAATAGGAACAAAATTATCCCCTTGGTGTCGCACTTCTCGAGTTTCAGCACACAGCTCAATCTGGCTGTTAAATCTAATTTTCTACAGTTCTTGACATCCACAAAGTATTTGCAACAACATAAACCCATTGCAGCCTACAGAAGAAACAAAAACATCTCAGATCTTTTAGTGAGAAGCAAACTCTCCAAACCTCTTTGCAAGGGCCGCTTGGGAAAATGCAAATACTACACACCATTACTGTGGGTCAAGAACAGATTCAATGGCCAGATTTTTAAGTTGCCTCGTTCTCTGTCACACGAGTGTGTGAATTGCATTTATCTCGTCTATTGTCTCAAATGCCGGAAACAGTATGTAGGCCAAACCAAAAATGAGCTTAGAATCAGGGCCTACCAACATGCACATAATATAATGCATAAAATAGAAAAACGTAGGCACCTGATTCAGCACTTTTTGGTTCATGGCCTGAACTCCTTCCGGATCACGGGACTCCAAGCTAATCCACGATGGTCCCTCAAAGAACGCTTGAGGGCTGAGAGTAAGTGGATTAAACGTCTGGACTCCCAATATCCAAGGGGTTTAAATGAGACTTCGACTTGAGATTTTTTCTACTATCCTTTCCTACTTTTTCTACTTTGTGCTGCCCTCTTAGCCAAATTTTTCCGACTGAATACTCTTCCTTTAGAGTGCCACACACGCCAAAACTAAACCTACCATCAATAAACCCTGTGGTTCTACCCCCAGGAGGTACATTCAGCTACGGCTCTAACACCTACCCAACTCAAACCCTAATGCATCTACCCCTGATGAAGATAACCCTTCAGGGAGGAACCCGGGGTATTGTTATGAGATTAAATGGCAATGAAGGGTGTGGTTACATTTTCACAAAATGAGACTAAAAAGGAGATTATGAAGTATAACAAAATTCAAAATGAGATACAAGGCGAGTGGGGACGTGCACTTGGGATTGGGGTCCGACTTGGACAGACTTAAAAGTGGTCAGTTGATGTAGGGCCAGTGCAAAACCAGACTCAGACCTCAGGTCTGGGGCTTGGATCTTCATTTCCCCTAACCCTAACCCTGGTGAATCATTCTGGTTATCTCTTATCCTAACCCTCTAACCCTAACTCTAACCTAACCTAAACCTAAGTCGTTTTTACCTCCCTACCTATATGCCATTTTAACCCTAACCTAACCATAGCCCCAAACTAACCTAAACCCAAACTAACCATTAGGCCAAAGACTACTTTCAATATTTATCACAAAACAATAAAAAAATATGAACAGTCGATCAAACTCATCCATCCATCCATCCATCACTCCATCCATGCAACACAGGCCTAAAAACATTCACTTTTTCAAACAAAAACATTTTTTTTTTAACAAAAAGTTGTTTAAACTCATTTATCTATCTATCTATCCATCCATCCATCCATCACTCCATCCATCCATCCATCACTCCATCCATCCATGTAACACAGGCCTAAAAACATTCACTTTTTCAAACAAAAACATATTTTTTTTAACAAAAAGTTGTTTAAACTCATTTATCTATCTATCTATCCATCCATCCATCCATCACTCCATCCATCCATCCATCACTCCATCCATCCATGTAACACAGGCCTAAAAAACATTCACTTTTTCAAACAAAAACATATTTTTTTAACAAAAAGTTGTTTAAACTCATCCATCCATCCATCCATCCATGTAACACAGACCTAAAAAACATTCACTTTTTCAAACAAAAACATATTTTTTTAACAAAAAGTTGTTTAAACTCATCCATCCATCCATCCATCCATGTAACACAGACCTAAAAAACATTCACTTTTTCAAACAAAAACATATTTTTTTAACAAAAAGTTGTTTAAACTAATTTATCTATATATTCATCTATTCATCTATCTGTCTATCCATCCATCCATCCATCACTCCATCCATCAATCTATCTATAGAAATAGACACTTACCTGTCAGCATTGGTGCTGTTCAGCACTGGTGCTGATATGCACGGCAAATGCAACCATTTTGCATTGACAGGTGAACAGCTGGGGGAAAACTCAAGTTCAGTTTGCGTCAGGGCGTCTGCATGGATGCAGGGTCAAAGGCCAAAGGCCTGGCACACTACCTCACCTAACCAGCTAAACCTACCCACCACCTGCACAAAAAACAGAAAACAAAACCAAAAAACACTGACCACTGGCGGGACCCACACAGACCCTACCCAAAATATACCAGGATAGACCACCCCTATATAAAATAACCCTAGATACAACAGCAATTTATAAAATAGACCCCTGTTAAAAAAAAAAAAAAAAATCTAAAAAATAAAGTGCAGTACCGTGTCTACACACCTGGTGGCGCTAGAGGCGCACCAAACCACCACCAGTCGACTAGCCATACATCAATTACTATATAAACCAAGTTTCGTACAGATAAAACACACCGTTGCAGATATATGGACAGTTAAGATTCGGCCAATCAGATGCCATATTTACTAATGAGGGTGGTTACTAATGAGGGTGAAAGTCGTTTTTACCTCCCTACCTAACCCCAAGTCTAACCCCAGCTCAGACGTGCCCTCTGGTGGAGGACAGTTTAATTACCTTTACTTAAAACCTGCTACGATTTCACAGGCGTAGCAGAAAAACACATTTTTCAGTCCTAATCTATCTATCTATCTATCTATCTATCATTGGACTACATATTAAAAATGTCCATCAATTAAATATACATTTGTAAAATCCCACTGTTTTAAATAAAGTTAATCTTTTATAAATCCATGAATCATTGCAAAGTTGGTGTGTGATAGCTAGATGGCAGTAGAGGTACATCTGTATGATCTCCTTGTGAATCATTCTATCTATCTATCTATCTATCTATCTATCTATCTTTTCAGATTTTCATCCGAAATCCAATAACCCTAACATCCCAATTACAATTACTAGCCCATGAATACTGACCTACCATTTACACCATAACCACCTATCCCAAGTCTTCGGTCTAACCCTTGCTCAACCTCGATAGTTCCCCCAGACCTATCCATAACCCTAATACTGAAGGTGAATGCAAAGCTAGAAGGGAGGGCAGACGGTACAGACTCGTTGACAGACCGATCGTTGACGCGCTGACAGACTCGTCAAGATCTTGTGGAAAATACAGTAACTCCAGGAAACAAAATTGAGTGTAAGTGTCACCTTCTTTATATAGGCCCGTTGCATACGCACAAAACCCTAACATAGAAAGAAGCGTACGGAATTTTCCCACGCACATCTCGGGGTTTATAAAACAATAAACCTGGTTTGCACCTTACGAAACTACAGACAATGCTTAAAAACTCTATTACTTTAACCCTTTATAGGGCACTCATTGAAATACTTGGAAATTCTAAATTTCAACCATCGAGTGTTATTGGAGGATATTATAAGACTTCTAAACATTTGTGAGTTTTTAAAAAATATATTTTTTTTAGGTTGGAAATCAAAGGCAATGAAGTTACCATATATGGTTTCTCGCCAGTCTAGGGTAATGTTTTTCCCTTAAAAAGTGTATATATAAAAATATAATAAAAACACATAAACTTGTTACAAACATAAAAAATATTTATTTAGTAACATTTTAAATTATTATTAGGAACATTTTAAATTAAATTATTATTAGGAACATTTTAAATTAAATTATTATTAGGAACATTTTAAATTATTATTAGGAACATTTTTTGTGCATTTATAAATGTTATAAATAAATGTATACATTTATAAAAGATATGTACTACTGATCTTTGGTATGGTCAAGTTCTGGTCAAGTTCAACTTATTTGAGCAGTAATACGTCTCACAGTAAAAAAAAACACCAATACATGGCATTTAACTATGATAAAAACTGTTTCAAGGGCATAAAACTTACACATAAAGGGTAAATATATAATAAGAAGTGCAAAATATCATTATAAGTATTACAAACTGTTATAAAGGTAATAAAACTAACCAAAACCACACATATTTCAATATCTATGGCTTGAAAATGTCTATAAATGTGTTACGTTTCCCACTGGATCACTTTATAATGTTATTCAAACCTGTGATAACATCCAATGCACTAGTAAATACTATTGTCCTACGTTATAATCATAGACTGTGGTTATAATGCATTATTTGTAGAAAAAATATCCTAGCACGGCTTTTCTATACGCATAGGGCGTATGTCTAAATATGGACTTGCGCTAATCTTACGTGAACAGGGCGTATGATCAAATATGGTCTCACCATTTTTCATGCCACAAATGTCAATACTTTCAAGAAATCTATGCAAACAACACCTATCTCAACATGTTGCACAACTATTCGACCACAGAATGTGTGAGTTTCATCAACACACCATTTTTGTTTTGAAGTTATTAGCGCTGATGTGAGAGTAGGTAGTAGCGCATAACCTCACTTTCCAATATATGGAACGACACTGAAGTTTGAAATGCTCCGTGCAACTTCTGATTGGTCAGATGCCATCATGTGACTATCAGTGACGTAGCCTGGGGCCTGTACCATGAAGGTAGCTGAACAAACTCGGGGTTACAGGATTGGTTTTGAGTCGACAAAACCAAACCGATGCGATCAGGCTTTATTGGTACCATGATGCAGCTCATCGACTTTCTCTGTCAACTCAGGCTTTGATCCTTAAGCTATGATTACTCCACGCGCGTGTGCACATAAAAGAGTGACGTCGACACTGAACAACCAATCGCGTTCGATATGGATAGAGCAAGAGCTATATATTTTTCCGCGCAGGAGCAAGAGATTATTCTTCAGAAATATGAAGAACATAGAAGTGTTTTTCAAGCACGCAGTAACACTGTATCTGCTGCCAAAGCAAGAGAGAACAATCTTGGAGGAAGATTGCTGATTGCGTTAATGCGTAGGTTAAACAATTAATGTACATTTATGTAGGCTAATCATATTAAAAATGTATTAAATGCTAAAATGAAAATGTATTTGTTGAGATATAATATAATATAATATTATTTATATATATATATATATATGTATGTGTATATATGTATGTGTATATATGTATGTGTATATATGTATATATATATATATATATATATATATATATATAAATAATATTATATTATATTATATCTCAACAAATACATTTTCATTTTAGCATTTAATACATTTTTTATATGATTAGCCTATATATATATATATATATATATATATATATATATATATATATATATATGATACATACATACATACGTGTGTGTAGATGTATGTAAAATGTGAATGTATAGGCTATTACATCCAAAGAAAGATTGATATTTATTGATTTTTAGATGCAACCCCAACTCCAAACGTTCTTGGCAGCAGATCAAGACAAAATATAAAAATATAATTCAAAGTGGTGAGTATTTACCATAACCTTTTATTATTTTTTTGAACATTTAATCACAAACACTTGTTTACAGCAAACAGAAAAAAGTGTGAAATGAGGAAAACTGGGGGAGGGCCACCTCCTGAAGATTACACTGTGGCGGAGGAGTTGGCTCTGAGCAACAATAAGGGACGGCCGATTATGGATGGGATTGCATGTGCTGTACAGTCTGACCCGGTGCTGGCTCCTCTAAGCAAGTGACACTGGGTATGTGTGTACAATACATTACTAATGTTTTTTTAAAAAGTTAAATATGGCTGACTCTGTTCTGCAGTAGAGGGAAATACAGTGTCCCTGTTGAAGCCAGCACACATACCCCCAGTCTCCCACACAGAGGTCAGTAAGCAGCAGACAGAACACCAAACATAACCTGCTTTATAACAGTTATGCTTTACATTGGCCTTTTATTTATTAGGATGATTTAAGACACTCTGTCTGTGTGTTCTGAGACAGTTGCTGAGGTGAATGCACTGGGCTTTTTATTATGGCACACATTTGAATGTCATAATTAAGTGACTGGCCCTTACACATCTCTTTTATTGTAGGATTTTTCACAACCTGCCCCAGAAACTGAAGCCTCTACCTCAATGGCCTTCAGAAGAAATGTGAACAAGGTAATGCTTTAAACCCCTGACATAAATTACAGTCAGTCCTATGTTTGTAGAAAGTTATGCCACTTTTTGTGATTTGATGAGCCTCCAGAAAACGTGTAATGATCATGTTTGTGGTGGAATTGTTTCAGGTTGAAACAGACTCAGTCAGGGCCCTGTACAAAAGGAGCCTCGAACTAGACTGCACACTAAAGGAGCTGGACTGTGAGCTGAGGAGGCTCCAAATTAAAACAATTAAATTGGAGATCAAACAGCTGGAAAAAACAGATCTCAGTATGTGAACTTTTTTTAACCAAGTAACCCTTTAGTATGAACACTATGAATGTTTATTAATGTCATTTTTCTTGCTCTCTTTCTTCCTCCCTTGCCACATGACCAATAAAATAGTTTGAGACCTATCTGCAGTGTCAGTGTGCTTTTATTAAGTAAAATATTGTGTTGTGATTGCATCTCTGACAGCTGCGCCAGCTGGGTGGTCAAGTGTGATGGGCTCAATTTCATCAGGGAGAAGCTGGTTTTGTGGTGGTACTCGCTCCTTTCTGATAGTGGCTATATTATGCGGAATGGCACATGCAGCCACTATCTGTGATGCCCGCTCTGGTGACACTCTTAAACACCTAAGGCAGGTGAAACGTGCCTTTAGGATGCCAAAGGTCATCTCGATCTTGACCCTGGTTTTACTGAGGGCCACATCGGAGTGGTTTTGTGGTCAGGATGGGGGGTTAGCAAAAACCTCTGGCATGCATAGCCTCGATCTCCTACCAACAGGCCATCAAAAAGCCCTGTCATAGAACAGAAAGGGGGAAAATTGTGTAAGTTTTGCAATTAAAATTAAAACTTTAAAGTGTACTGTACCAAATGTAACTTGCCTTCCTCAAAGCACTGACAAAAAAATAGACTCACGGAAAATTTGTGAGTCTTGCACTGAGCTAGGCCATTTGGCATCCAAAGATTGATCTCAATGCAAATAAAAATCACTTCACATAGGTATAGTAGCCCTACCTGAACATTAAGGCTGTGAAAGGACATTCTGTTCACATAATCTGCCTCATGTTCTCCTAGAGCTGTGGAGATTGCAACATGTGTGCAGTCTATTGCTCCTATGATTCTAGGGAATCCTATCATAGGAATTAAATATATATATTTAAAATCATTCTAAACAGGTAGCTACTGTATAATAGATTTTTAAGTGTGAAATATGCTTTTTTTGAAGAAGAAAAAAATGAGTGTGAAATGTTAAATTTGTTCATGTGATGTCACCCTATCAAGATATCTTACCGGCAATTTTATAAAAGCCCTCTTTCATGGACATGGTCGATAAATGTCCAGGGAACACAATGAAGCTATTTATGTACCCCTGCAGAGCGAGGACTACCTTGCGAATGGTTCAACAGACTGTGTTTTTCCCTACATTCTCTGCATCACCGACCGCATACAAGTATGTACCACTTGCAAAAAAACGCAACGCAATACATACCATTTGCGGTACAGTAAGGTCATGGCTTCTACGAGGCACATTTGTTATGTGCGGCTCAACAAGTTCACAAAGATAAGACATTCCTTCCGCGGAAAATCTGTATTTTTCATACAAGTAAGTATCAGGAAAGTCAAATGGATTTTGTCTGTCCCTAAAAACTCTTTCTCTACGAAGTGCTCGTCTAACAATTTGCGTTGAGATGTCCAGAGGATTTGGGAGAAAAGGTGAAGCCATTGCAACAGAGAACAGATGCTGGGAATTAGTTACGTCACCTATATGTTTCTTTGCTCTCAGCTGATTGGTCAAACTTCAGTCTGAGATCTTGAATCCAGAACATAACCTGCCCCGGAGCAGGTTAGCCGTGCAGCGTAAGATACCATGGCGACGAACACAGAATAAAGCTGAGCTACTTTCATAGTACCTAAAACCCAGGGTTCATAGTACCTAAAAACCACATTCTGTTTACATGCGTGTTATTGAATTAAAATCGTGTTGAAACTTTATTCTTCAGTCCTTGTCTGTCTGCCTACAACAACCGTTCAAAAGTGTGGGGTCAGTTTTTTCTCTTTTTAAAATTAATTAATATGTCTATTCAGCAAGGATGTGTTAATTTGTTTAATCTTTTTTTAAAGTGATAGTGAAGATTTCTATTGTTAAAAAAAGATTAAATTTAACTCTTTAATCATCAATGAATCCTGAAAGAAAAAAAGTAAGAAAAAAATAAATATATTAACCAGCACAACGGTTAACGACTTAAATAATAACCGAGTGTAAACATCAACATATACATATTACAATGATTTCATATCTTAAAATGTCAAAATAGAAAGCCATTCTTTTAAAGTGTAATAATATTTCACAACATTAGTGTTTTTTTGTTGTTGTTTGTTTTGTTTTTCTCCAAAAACAAACGGTAGTGTATATCAAACTGTGTAGTCCCAAGTAGTATTGCATTAGTGCACCTAGATGTATACATGATCTTAGTATACTTACTCCAGCAGTCTACTTAAAACCTACTTGAACATTACTCAAGTACACTACATAAAATGGCTTGAAATGTACTTAGTGTTTTTGTAAAAAGAGTAAATCCTGAAGCCCACCTCGCCGACTCTCGAGTATTACACAGTGCAACACGATAGACACCACACACAACAAGGCTAGCAGTTATACAAAGACTAAAAGCTTTGGGTGGGGGGACTAGGATCCTGTTGCTCACTCACTCAGTCTTCCTTAGTATAGTGCTGAATATTTCCCCCACAAGGCGGTAATAATAATAATAATAAATTTTATTTGTAATGTACTTTACATTTGACACCAAATCTCAAAGTGCTACAGTACAACATAATTAAAAACAATACAGTATACAAAATAAAACACAACATGTTAAAAGATGGGACTAAAAACAAGCATTTAGCTATTAAAATAAGCCTGTGTAAAAAGGTGGGTTTTTAGTCCTTTTTTGAATGTGTCCACTGTCTGCGGGGCCCTGAGGTGGTCTGGGAGGGCGTTCCACAGGCAGGGAGCAGCGACTTGAAAGGCCCTGTCGCCCATTGTTTTAAGCCGTGTCCTGGGCATGACCAGACGGTGCTGTTGGCCTGACCGGGTTCTGGTTGAGGAGTTTGGTGTGAGCAGCTCAGTGAGGTAAGTGGGGGCCGCACCGTGCAGGCAGTGATGGGTGTGAAGGAGGACCTTATATTCTATGCGGGACTGAATGGGAAGCCAGTGCAGTGAACATCAGGACTCATCAGGACCCTGGCAGCGCTGTTCTGAACATACTGGAGCCTTTGAAGGTTCCTGCCAGGAATCCCGATGAGGAGTGCATTACAGTAGTCCAGCCTGGAGGAGACAAAAGCATGGACAAGCTTCTCTGCAGCAGAAAGGGAGAGGGAGGGGCGCAGTTTGGAAATATTGCGGAGGTGAAAGAATGCAGTTTTGCAGATGGAGGTGACATGACTGTCGAAGGAAAGGTGGGGGTCAAATTTTACCCCTAGGTTAGTAACAGAGGGAGAGAGGGGAATGGTGTGTCCAAAGAGTGAAACAGTGGTGACTGGAGAGGAACGGAGTTGATGAGAGGTTCCAGTTTGAATGGCCTCTGTTTTGGAGCCATTTAGCTGCAGGAAGTTTTGACTCATCCACGCCTTTATCTCCTCCAGGCAGGCGCTAAGGCGGGCAGCCGTGGCAGAGGGGGAGCTAGAGGGAGTGACTTGGAAGTAGAGTTGTGTGTCGTCAGCATAGCAGTGGAAATTAACTCCATGCCTGCTGACGACACGACCCAAAGGGAGCATGTAAATGATGAAGAGGGTTGGACCGAGTACGGAGCCCTGGGGGACCCCACAGGTGACAGTGTGGGGTCTGGATTTTACATCCCCCAGAGCTACATACTCGGTTCTATCAGTGAGGTAGGAGTGAAACCATTGCAGGGCAGTACCAGAGAGACCTGTGTAGTGCTGAAGTCGGTGCAGGAGAATGTGATGGTCTACAGTGTCAAACGCAGCAGAGAGGTCGAGAAAAATGAGGAGGGATGTGGAACCGGAATCAGAAGCCATCAGCAAGTCGCTGGTGACTCTGATAAGAGCTGTTTCTGTGAGGGACGAAAACCAGATTGAAATTTCTCATATAGCCTGTTGGATTTGAGATGATTATGGAGCTGGGTGGAAACAACTTTTTCCAGGAGTTTGGAGATGAATGGGAGATTAGAAATTGGTCTGTAATTCGACAGTGGTGTAGGGTCCAAGGTGGGTTTTTTGAGGAGGGGTTTGATGAGAGCAGTTTTGAGGGAGGTGGGAACATGGCCTGTCTCTACGGACATGTTTATTATTTTGGTTATGAGGGAACTGATGGAGTTAGTGTGAGTTTTAAGCAGAGGAGATGGGAGGGGATCAAGGCGGCAAGTGGATAGTTTGGATTTACGGATGATATTCTCGACCTCCTGCTGCGTTGTGGGGGACAGTTGTGATAGGGTTTGAGCGATGGGTGTTGCGGGCAGGTCTAGTGAGGTGCTATTGAGAAGTGGAAATGAGGAGCGAATAATGTTAATTTTTGATGTGAGAAAATCAAGAAACCGGTTGCAATTTATATCGGTTGGACTGTAGAATGAGGAGATCTGTGGTTTAATGATGTGATTTATTGTGGAGAACAGTTTTTTGGAATTACCTGGGTTGTTGTTTATGAGTGTTGAGTAGTATTCTGACCTAGCCTTGGAGAGTGCTTTGGCATAAGCCCTACGATGTTCCCGGTAGGCCAACTTATGCACCGTCAGAACAGATGTTTTGCAGGCACGCTCCAGGACACGGCCAGACCTCTTCATCCCTCTCAGCTCGTCTGTAAACCAGGGGGCAGAGCGGGTAAACGTGACTGTCCGGGTTTTTAATGGAGCAAGACAGTCCAGAATAGAGGTGAGGCTGGTGTTGTAGTAGTCCATTAAGTCATCAGCTGATGAGTGAGGAGAGGGGGAGAGATGCTGGAGATGTTGACTGAGGGAGGTGGCGTCCAAGTTCTTGATATTTCTGAAGGTAATATGGCGTTTTGGTTTGGTGAGAGGAACTAATATTGGGACTTCAAATGTAACCGCCAGGTGATCGGAGACACCCACGTCATACACCTGAAGGGCTGAAACTGAGAGGGAGTCTGTAATGACAAGGTCCAGTGTATGCCCCCTATTGTGTGTGGGGGCATCCACAAGCTGTTGGAGGTTAAGACAATCCAGGGTTTGTTTGAAATTTGAGGCCAGTTTACAGTTATGGGAGTCCACGTGTATGTTGAAATCACCAATAACCAGAATATTTGAGTGAGCTGTGCAGAGGGAGATTAGAAAATCATGAATGTCAGAGATGAAAGTTGGTTGTGATTTGGGAGGGCGATAGACGAGTACTATTGTTGCTGAAAAAGCTTTTTTGCAACTGAAAACCAGACTTTCAAATGAGCCAGTACTGGGCACCGACACGGGGGATAGTTCAATGTTGCTGCGATGTAAAACAGCTAGGCCCCCACCACGGCCAGTTGTACGAGCCTTATCGAGGTAGTTGTACCCGGGTGGGCAGGCCTCATTTAGGGATGAGTATATTCCAGGCTGCTGCCATGTTCTCTGTAAGACAGAGAATGTCTATCCCCTTATCCAGAATGTGGTCGTATATAAGTCCAGATTTGTTTGACAGGGACTGCACATTCAGCAGTTCAAGTGTCATTTGAGCTCTAAAATCCAGTTTATTGACAGGGCGGAGAACCCTGCGATCCACTCCAGGTTTTACAGTGCACCGTTTACACCCAGCACTATCTATGCCAGGAATGGCGGTACTCTGATGACGCAAACGGTGACGTGTCAGTTGCGCGACGGGACGCGATGCCGACCATAGAGATGAGCTTGAGCTGTGGTCACCGGATTTGGACACAACAAACCGGCGCCTTGATCCCCTATGGATATATCGAGGTCGGTACGGAAGATCCAGTTGCTGCAGGGGAGCTCGGTTGTTGTTATTTAGAGCTCGGAGATGTTGCATCGAGGTGTCGGACCACAACATGATTTATTATTGAATATTAAAATATTTATTACATTATTATATATTATTATTATTATTATAGATTTAACATGATCTGAGCGACGGAATTATTAATTTTTATTAAGGTTTCTCTCCAGTGTGGATCCTCTCATGGCGTTTTAACCCTTCTTCGGTTCTGAAAGTCTTGTAGCACTGGAAACATACAATTTTTTTTACGCCAGTGTGGATACTCATGTGAAGTTTTTGATTTTCTTTTTGAGTGAAACTCTTTCCACAGTGATTGCATGTGTATGGTTTCTCTCCAGTGTGGATCCTCATGTGAATCTTACGATTTCCTTTTTGTGTGAAACTCTTCCCACAATTATCACATGTGTATGGTTTCTCTCCAGTGTGGATCCTCATGTGAACCTTCAAATGTCCTTTTTGTCTGAAACTCTTCCCACAATTATCACATGTGTATGGTTTCTCTCCAGTGTGGATCCTCATGTGAACCTTCAAATGTCCTTTTTGTCTGAAACTCTTCCCACAATTATCACGTGTATGGTTTCTCTCCAGTGTGGATCCTCATGTGAACCTTCAAATGTCCTTTTTGTCTGAAACTCTTCCCACAATTATCACATGTGTATGGTTTCTCTCCAGTGTGGATCCTCATGTGAACCTTCAAATGTCCTTTTTGTCTGAAACTCTTCCCACAATTATCACATGTGTATGGTTTCTCTCCAGTGTGGATCCTCATGTGAACCTTCAAATGTCCTTTTTGTCTGAAACTCTTCCCACAATTATTACATTGGTACGGTTTCTCTCCAGTGTGGATCCTCATGTGAACAGTAAGATTTCCTTTTTGTTTGAAAATCTTCCCACACTGATCACATTCGTGCAGTTTCTCTCCAGTGTGGATCCTGTGTGGCACCAGGTCTGAAAGACAGTAAAAAAAGTTATATTTTAAATAATCAACAAAATTCAGAGAGAATTGTGGCATCTCTAGTCAGGAGACGTCATAAGTGTTCCTGCTGGAAGGGCTAGGCGAGATGTGCAATGTTAATTATAGGGATTGTAGTTGTAGATTGTGGTGTTAGTGATCCACACCCAGTTCAGAACACATGTGATTCGCGGATTGACTGCAATTATTTATTTCATTGTATTACAGGGACAGTGCATATTAATAAACATTTGTGTCAATATGCCAGAGTTAGCCAGAAGGCCGTTTTTCAACTGCAGCCCCTAGACAGATGGTAAAAGTCACCCTAAAAAGAGAATAAAATTACACATGTATGTAACCCCCACAAAGCCTCATTTACTCAGGACTTACAGGTTCTCTACTGGACTAAATACTTTCAGTGGGTCAGTAACCAAGAAAACACTCAAATAGCCTACCCAAAACTCATCAAATAATAATTTTATTAGTTTACAATCATAATATTAAAACCCAGGGGGCAGCAGGTTAATGCAGTCATGACAGGTTCAATTTAATTAAGATGCAATGAATGCTTTCAGCAATATGTTAACTTCAAGAATAATAAGGCAACAACAAACAGGATATGCTCAGCACAAGATTTCAGTAGTTATTCAATACATGCATTAAATAAATTCATGTGATCACCGCTCATGCGTAAGTTCATTACACTGCAAACCTAAAAGTCATAAATACCACACCAATAAATACATACCAAATATTAATCAACACAACCCATCAATAATACTCATGCTAAATACATAGCCGTCGTCAACAGTATAGGAGGCATATGTGTAAAAGAAACTACGAGCATGCAACGCCGTTATGTTGTAAATTACACGAAATAAAAGTAATGCATGTATGATTTTCATTCTATTCACCAGGAGCAGTTTCCATGTTTCATTAACATTTATTGTTAATCAGAATCAGAATCAGAATCAGAAAGAGCTTTATTGCCAAGTATGCTTGCGCATACAAGGAATTTGTCTTGGTGACAGTAGCTTCCAGTACACATACAATATAAAGTGACAAGACAAGTGACAAGTAACATAGGTATAAATAAAAAAATTAAAATAAAAGATTATAAATTATAAATATATATAAAGTAAAGTTATAAGGTGCTATAATGAAATGTCTGAGGGAAGTATTGCACATGTTTGTTCCACAGTAGGGGAACATTTAAGTGTTCATGAGGTAGATGGCCTGGGGAAAGAAACTTTTCCTGTGTCTGGTTGTTTTTGTGCTCGGTGCTCTGTAGCGTCGACCAGACGGTAACAGTTCAAACAGAAAGTGTGCTGGGTGTGACGGGTCCAGAGTGATTTTGCGAGCCCTTTTACTCACTCTGGATGAGTACAGTTCTTTGAGTGTGGGAAGGGTAGTGCCAGTGATTCGCTCAGCAGTCCGAACTATCCGCTGTAGTCTACGGAGGTCGGTTTTGGTAGCAGAGCCGAACCAGACGGTGATGGAAGTGCAGAGGATGGACTGGATGACAGCTGAGTAGAACTGTACGAGCAGCTCCTGTGGCAGGTTGAATTTCCTCAGCTGACGCAGGAAGTACAGTCTCTGTTGGCCTTTCTTCACAATAGAGTCTATGTGAGTGTCCCACTTCAGATCCTGAGAGATGGTGGTGCCCAGGAACCTGAATGAATCTACTGCAGTCACAGTGCTGTCCATGATGGTGAGTGAAGGGAGTGCAGGGGGGTTTCTCCTGAAGTCCACGATCATCTCCACTGTTTTGAGCGTGTTCAGCTCCAGGTTGTTATAACTGCACCAAAGAGCCAGCTGCTCCACCTCCTGTCTGTACGCAGACTCGTCACCGTTCCGGATGAGTCCGATAACAGTAGTGTCGTCCGCAAACTTCAGGAGCTTGACAGAGGGGTCTTTAGAGGTGCAGTCATTTGTGTACAGGGAGAAGAGCAGTGGTGAGAGAACACATCCCTGTGGAGCACCGGTGCTGATGATGCGGCTGTCGGACGTGATTTTGCCCATTCTGACTAGCTGTTGTCTGTCTGTCAGAAAGCTGGTGATCCATTGACAGACGGAGCTAGGGACAGAGAGCTGGGTCAGTTTGGTCTGGAGCAGTGATGGGACAATGGTGTTGAAGGCAGAACTAAAGTCCACGAACAGAATCCTTGCATAGGTCCCTGGTTTGTCCAGATGTTGCAGGGTGTAATGCAGTCCCATACTGACCGCATCATCCACAGACCGGTTTGCTCTGTAGGCAAACTGCAGGGGGTCCAGCAAGGGTCCAGTGATGTCCTTCAGATATGCTAACACCAGTCACCACAATTAATATTGTGTATTCACCATGGTAACCATGTCTTTCCATATTAACCCCAAAATGCCACTATTTTTCGTTATTTTTATATTTATAAATGACTGCAGTGGCTCATACCAACACAAAAACTAGTTTGGCACTGTTATTTAATAGCTTTAGCATAGGCCTAAAGTTTATTTATTAGTACTAGTCTTTACTATTAGTCATATTCTTACAATTTATGTTAAGGGGAAAAGTAGCCTAATTGTGTGTGTTAACAAATTTTGTGTAAACATGTTATAATTTAGCTGATTTCAATAAAACTACTTGTGAGTCGTGACATGTCATATTTGTCTTTGACTTTGACTGAACATTTGCTATCACTTTGCGGAAAAAATATCGGGATATATATCGTATATCGATATTCAGCCTAAATATATCGGAATATTACATTTGGTTCATATCGCCCAGCAGGTTCTAACCATAGACGGTTCTAACATGTGCGTTCCTCAGCGCGTACACCTGAAGCTCACTGTCTACCAGCGCCTGGATACTGGAGTAAGTTGTCTTTCGAGTCTTATTGTGCTTATACTGTTAAATACACACAAGGTTTAGATAAACAAAGTCGGTTATGTCTACAGTGAAAGCAAACTTGAGATAATTGAGGGAAAATCTGCTTGTCCAATACACGTATATTAAAACCATCGCGCACAACTCTTAAAGGAGCCCCACCTGCTGTTAGCATCCCATTGACTCCACATCTGAGGCGTTTAAAGACTCCATTTGTCCATTATTTATTTCTAAAGAAACACGAAAATGTATAAAAGGCTTCATTACCTTGTAGCTACGTTATGGCCCCGTAGAAGCAATTTTTGTAAAAATAGGCTAACGATTGCGTCATAGCCACGCGACTCTCTGTCACACAGTAGAAAATTACCGTATGGACAGGAGGAGAAGCTCGCGGGCAATCGGGAGGACGTGGAGGCAAAATGAGAAAGTAATTAATCAAAACACCTACTAAAAGTTTCTCCTGCTCCTAGCTCATGGACAGCTCCTACTAACACTCACCGTCTCTGCAAGTTTCGGAAGGGAATGATTCAGATTGATCTTGGCACAGCTACTAGAAGACAGACGGTTTGCTCACGTCACATCTACGTCGTCGAGCTCAGTTTGAGTCTGCGCAGTACGCTCGACCCCCAGGAAGTAAGAGTTTCTAATTGGCTTCACTTTGTCTCCGTTGAATCCAATGGGGTCGCTGTGTCCATTTCTTTTACTGTCTATGGTGGTAACTTGAGCAGAGCTGGCAACCCGGATGCTGAAACACTACTGACTTTGTGATTGGTAGATAGGTGGAGGGTGGAGCAACAGGCTGTACTACTGTTGTCAGTGATATAAGTATTTGAAATAAACATGATTTCTTAATGTCTAGAGACATATCAGGGCCATTTTATGATTAATTGAAATACATTTCTTACATACAGCTCCTTTAAAGAGACAGTAGCAATAGTAAACACGCTGCCGCTTGTCCTGAAAGGGATAGTTCACCCAAAAATAAAAATGATCTCATCATTTATGCACTCTAATGTTGTTCCAAACCTGTATTAATTTCCTTCTAATATTATTTTTTTAATATTAATATTTGGAAGAATGTGGCTATCCAAACAGTAGCTGGTCCCCATTGACTTCCATAGGAGAAAATATACTATGGAAGTCACTGGGGTACATCAACTGTTTGGTTACCCACATTCTTCAAAAATAACTTTTATTTTCAACAGAAGAAAGAAACTTATTCTAGTTTAAACCAACTTGAGAGAGTAAATTATGACAATTTGAATTTTTATGAGAACTATTCCTTTAATGTTAATAAATTAACATTCACTGCTATTGACTGAAGTAGCTTTAAGTATCAATGTATAATTTATACAGTGAAGTCTTGTTTTATTTTCATATTTGTTCATTTAATTACTTTCTTTAATGCTACTGTTAAATACACCTACTGTAGCTGAAAACATAAAACACTGTTTATTTAATTTGTATATTAAGTTGTGTATGTGTAATGTGTATCTTTGATCTTAATATTTAATAACAAAGAAAATAATGACAAATATTTTTATCTTCGCCCCTGTCTGACATTTTTTTATTTTATATTTTGTTAACTAAGGCTTTGTTTTTAAAATATGGACATTAGTTTGGCTGTAATGCTCAGTCACAAAATAGTAAAACCAACATAAAAAAGAATCGTGATAAAATCGAGAATCGTTATTTTATAATAAAATAAAATAAAATAAAATAAAAACAAGAATGCATGTGGTTTAAAAGATGGCAAGTAAAATAAAAAGCACATCTGTATGTAATACAGTTTCATTATTGTTCATTATTATCCAGAGCGGCTTACTATAAACAATTTGTGCGACCAAATCATATTTTGCGCCAGTAACTGAAAAAGTTAGTAGCGCAAGTGCCACCAGTGGAAAAGATTAGTGTAGTTCATTCCGCAGGGTCGCTCGCTCAACCCAGATGTCCTGTTGCCTGGTTCGAATATATGTGGAATAAGGGCTGTGTCCGACTAAAAGTTTTTTTTTCTAGTCGACAAGTAGGCTAGGCTAGTTGTTCATTTAAGTCATTCATGGACAAATCGCCCCTTTATATTAATTAGCCTAACCCTAATTACTTATATATAGCCTAGAGCAGTGGTTCCCAAACCTGTCCTGCCGGCACCCCAACACTGCACGTTTTCTTTTTCTCCCTAATCAAACACACCTGATTCAACTCATCAGCTCATTATCACATGGGTTAATGAGTTGATGAGTTGAATCAGGTGTGTTTGATTAGGGAGACAAAGAAAATGTGCAGTGTTGGGGTGCCGGTAGGACAGGTTTGGGAACCACTGGCCTAGAGGATAATGAGCGTTTACGTAACATAGCCGCACTCAAGCGCACGACCTGCTATATTTACTTATATAACTCTTATAATAACTCTTATTTATTAAATCCAGGCAATTGGTTCATGAAACATTGATTAAAATTAAGCATAATTAATACAAAACGAAATTCAATTTAAAGAAAGGCAGCTGTTCTGTTTGAGGTCTCTGTGAAAGTTTTAAAGCAGTCTTTTAGTGCCGCTTTCAGAGCGCTCACGTCCGTAACCGAGAACTGACACGTTGTTTTTCCCTCATAAATGTGAACACGAAAAATAAAATAAAATGAATATTCTAATGTTTTTTTGTTGGGTCAGACAATGATTACAAAATTTCTCTCTCATATTGCTCCTCATAACCACTGAAAACGGTCAAAAAAATCAAACCAAAAGTCAAATTAATATGGACGGAAGTTAAAAGTGGTGGGTACAAAATGACTCATGATGAAATCTGGTGGGTACGCTACCCACCGTCCCCACCGAAATCGACGCCTATGACCACAGCAATGACAAAGCATATAAAAAAAATTGTAAACGTTGTCCAATACCCCTTCTTGTCTTAAGACAACTTGATTGAACCTTTTGGATTTACAAAGATTTTCAAATGTCTGTATTATACAGTACTGTAAATATTTGTCTATTATTTATAATTTATATTTTATTGTGGATGTTTTCTCACAATCATGACGTAATGTGAAGTAAACAAAAAAAAAATAATGTAGAGTAATAATCTATAAACATATTATACAATCTTAAAAAAGAGAGGTGACACTCAGTGATCTGATGCTGTCCTGTGAGAAGAGAAACCCCCCCGTACGCTGATCCTGCTTACCACTTACGTTGGTTTGCCGCCTACCATCTACAGGTCCTGGCCTCTGGACCAATCTGTCCCCCCCCACCCCCCTCCCCTCCCCCTATTGTGGTCCTGGAGCAGAGCTACCTAGCCCCCGCTGTTGCTTAGAAGAAGGCATTCGTCCCTCATCCCTTCTCTCCCCCCGTATTGCTCTGAGCAAGGAAGAGACCAACTGGTGGCCGATTGGAGTCTTCCTCCACAGAAGCCCTGCTTAGACGAGTGGCCTTTACGAAGAGTTCTGTGGCAGTGACATTCCTTTAAAGTGTTTTTATATCTAATGAAAAGAATCAAGCTTTTATATCACGTCGTTGTCTGACGCCCGTTTCACACATACTCCGTGTGCAGTGCGTATGCGGTGCGTGTTGCAGTGCGTATGCAGTGCAGGAGCAGCACATGCAATAGTGCTTTCACATATGCAGCGTTTGCAGTGCGTAACTGATCCGCTGCTGTAGGCTATAACACAAATATACATACTCGCTATTTGTATTTCAAATCCAGAAGTTATCAGCAACTTTTATTTAAAAAAAGTTTTTTTGTCAGCATTGCAATTCTCTTTGTACACATATACACTCTTTAATAGACGTATTCACATTTAAACACAATTTAAACAACATATTATTAAATGCATTACTTCTATATAATTATATATTAAGTTGCTCAAGCAAGTGGTAAAATATTTTACCATGTAAATATTAAAATCGAATAGCCTACATTTTAAATTAAAACTTAAAATGGACAAAAACAGCAGACTCATATCTTTTCTTTTGCATAATTTAAATCTTTATACAATAAACCTTGCATGTCACAAAGAACTTGTTTTTCCACCTCCACGAATGGTACGAGTGTTGTTCATTATGCCTTGTTGAAGTAAATTGTATTTTCCCTTGATTTACCCGCGGTCTTAACGTCTCGCATTGCGATTATCTTTGTACACTGTAACGACAATGAGAAGAAACCAGCCACAGATTAATTTTCTTCCAGAATATTAATTCAAACAGAATATTAATTCAAGATTTGGTCAGGACTTCGTATCCTCATCCATCTTGTCACGGGACCCAGGCGCCAACCAGACTGACTAGACTGGGCTTGAAGGAGCCCCCAGCACTAACACATAACTGGTCAATGGCTAGCTTTGTGGCCAACTACGGACTGGTTAAGATAAAGACAGTGTTCTCACAGTCCATAGCCATAAGTCACCCATCCCGGCGCCACAGAGTCTGCAAAAGACTCTTCTAATGACCCAACTAAAGGAAGAACTTGTCAATGTGAGATGGTTTGTAAAAGACAAATTGCTGCAGAGATGGCACACCAACATTCCTGACCCCTCCCCCGTTGGGATCTCTGAACGAACGAACTTTCTTAAGAAGCTCTTTTCTCTTCTAAACCAGAAAACTGAGATTCTTCCTACAGTATACGTAAAACTCATTCAAGAACAATTTTCAATGGACTCTTTACATCATACATCAAAGCATCATACATCATTCTATGTGTTTCTACGATATATGTGTCCATTTAATATGCTTTAATCCCATATAATTCATGTAATTGTTATAATTATTAGATGTTTGAATGAAAGTATGTTGTGTTTCATATCAGTATGATCGTATGCCCGAGATTCAAAAGATGGCTTGAATGATATCTGTGTAATATGTTTTGATCTTCTTTTAATTAGAAATCATGTCTAAACTGGCCTCTGTTCTCTCTGCTTAAGAACTAGAGAACAGACACCCCCTCAGATAATGCATGATTTACGATAAGACAAAGAAAGCAAGTATCTAATTGGTCCGATCTCTTCAGGAGGTAGGGCAAACTTTGAGTTTAAAAATCTTAGACCCAAAAACAACTCTGGCTCTCTCTCTAGCTCTCTCTCTCCAAGTTCGCTCTCGGAGTTCGTTCCTGATTTCGTTCAAAATGTTCTGATACAGAAGATCTCTCAACAAATGCAGCACTAAGATGAAGAAGAGCAGACGATGGTTTTAGTAACCATGTAACAGACGAGCAGATCAACCCAAATTAAGATCAAATGGGTTAGATTCCATTCCAGTCATCTAGCTACTTTCCGTATCTTATTTTCTTTCTTTCTTTGTGTTATTCTTTCTTTTCCGATTGAAGTCTCGGTTTTAAGTTAAGTTTTGCTGCAAAGTTTCGGTCCACGATTCACGGCTGCAACGCACGGTTTCAACTTAAAAGACTTTTCAACCATCCGACATCCACGCCACAGACATTTATCCAAGCACGAGGAGGTTAGCCGACGAACGAGGGAACTTCCCTTTGACGCTCACCAAAGGAATTCCCAAAAGGAAAAGCAAAGACGCAAGTACCTCCAGACTAAAATTTTAACTGGTGCAATTGATATAAATTGAATAACCTGCTGAAAACGATAGAAGGGTTAAATTAATGATTGATGGTTCGTTCCAGGTCATGTCCTAAGTGCATATAGAATCTTGAGATTTCATCATCTCACTCATCATCATCTCACTCTTTCCTCACTCTCTTCCTTTCTGCAACTCGTATGAATGTGTGTGTGTGTGTGTGTGTGTGTGTGTTAGAGATTAGCTTTATGTGTTAGTATATAATCAATAAAGTATTGTTTGTATTTGAAAAGAGATTACTTGTGTATCTGCTTACGAATTTATTGTCTTGAACTTCGATCAAAGTTACCTATGCTTTTACCCTTGATTATTTCTTAATTTATTGTTAGCTGGGGATTCTTCTTTCTTGGCCAGGAAGATATTATATTTCCTAGAGTTAATAACTGTTTATGCTTTCTGTTCATTGGATGAACTGATAGACTGATCATAGGCTACTATTGATTCTGCTACAGTAAATTCTGAAAATAATTAAATTATTAATTATTGATCATAATTCGTTATGAATAATAATTAATTAGATTTATACGGGCGTATAAACGCTACAACACATACTCTTTAATAGACGTATGCACGTTTAAACACAATTGCAACGGCAGCCTATTATTCAATGCATTCTAGTTGCTCAAGCAAGTGGTTAAATAGCCTATTTAACTATGTAGGCTAGGCTACTTATTAAATCGCAAACATTTTAAATAAAAACTTAAAATTGATAAGAACAGCCGATTCTCATGCCTTTTCTTTTTCATTTAAATTTTAATACAATAAATCTTGCATGTCACAACTTGTTTTTCCACCTCCACGAACGAATGTGACGTGTTGTTCATTATGTCGCCTTGAGGTAAATAGTAGCTTTCCTTGCTTTACCAAAAACGTAGTAGGCCTATTTCATTAAATACATTTATTACTACATTTTATTTCATTAGTCGCAGTTATGGTGAAATTTCTTCATTTGCAGGTCAATCTGTGTTCATTTTGACCACGAAACATGCGCTGTCACTTAAATTCAGCGTGTGCAGCACAGCAAAAATAGACTCGGTGCGGAAACGATCGCGGCACTGCTGTACACGCACCGCAACTGGAACGGATCGACGGACTGCAACCACGTGCAGTGTGAAAGCTCTAACCTGTTAACATGGGTACGGAAAAAAATACACACCGCATACGCACTGCAAACGGAGTATGTGTGAAACGGGCGTGACTCTTGGTGTCCTGTGTAGGAACAGTGTCGCTTGTCGAGATCGGCTCGCGCTGCATTGGTCCGAACCGATTAACGGTCCGTGATGCACAAAATAATAGCGCAGATTCATCATACTTATCTGACCGTTATCAGTTTGTAGCAGTAAATGAAGAGATGTCTTATCGATCACAAGTTCAGTATGGAGAACCACAAGGCTCAGTACTAGGACCGCTGCTGTTCACTCTGTACATGCTACCCTTAGGAGATATCATTAGGAAACATGGCATTAGCTTTCACTGTTATGCTGACGATACGCAGCTCTATATTTCTTCAAAACCTAACGAAACTTACCAATTCACAAAATTAACGGAATGCACAGCTGATATAAAAAATTGGATGACTCGTAATTTCCTACTTCTAAATTCTGAAAAACAGAGTTTCTAATTATTGGACAAAAAACTTCCTCACGTAATAACCTAGAATACTGTCTAACACTTGATGGCTGCTCTGTCAAGTCTTCGTCGTCAGTTAGGAACCTGGGTGTGTGTGTGTGTGTGTGTGCTCTTTGATACCAATCTTTCATTTGAAAGTCACGTGTCTAGTATCTGTAAAACCGCATTTTTCCATCTTAAAAATATATCTAAATTACGCCATATGCTCTCATTGACAAATGCGGAACAATTAGTTCATGCGTTCATGACCTCAAGGCTAGATTATTGTAATGCTCTACTGGGTGGTTGCCCTGCACGCTTAATAAACAAACTACAGCTGGTTCAAAACGCAGCAGCTCGAGTTCTTACCAGAACCAGGAAGTATGACCATATTAGCCCGGTTCTGTCAAAACTGCACTGGCTCCCTATTAAACATCGCATACATTTTAAAATATTGCTGATTACTTACAAATTGGGTTGCAAAGGGGCGGAACATTTCCGGTACATTTCCATGGGAAGTTAAGCTGGAGAATTTTGGAAATATTCATTACCATGGCAACCGCTTGTGCGTCAACTCTGAAAGTAACTGTACACATAAGAAATGGATAGATACATTATTTAAGGTTATTTCTATTTGTTAGAATATTGATATATTAACTTGTTGTCAAGTAAGCCCCGTTGCGAGCATGTGCGTCTCTCTAAACTTTCAGTGTGCTGCACTGCTCTAGTTGACTTCTGCACCTTCCCCCCCGAAAATATCACGTTAATTTTGAAAACGTAATTCCTTTTGCGGATCCTCTTGCTCTTTCTTCATGTTTCTTTGACAAATATCAGTGTCTCAGTATCACGCACGCTGCACGTGAGTTAACCACGCCTACTTATTTACATGTTGCGGTATGCACGGAATAAAAAAATCTGTTACGGTTGACATTTTCTTCCGCGGTAATGATAGGCTACCGTCATACTGCCAAGCCCTATTTATGTGGTAAATAAAGTTATGCTAGCTTATTTAGCATCTAACTTATCAGCTTGCTATCTACTAGATGAATACATTTGTATGTGATATTTGCAATTTGGTAACACTTTATAATAATGTTCAGTCGTAAGTCATTTATAAGTGATTAGTTAATGATGAACTAATCATTTACAAAACATTCATAAATGAGTAGCAAGTGACATAACATTTTATGTATGTTTTGTAAATTGTGTTACAAGTCATTTACAATTGATTAGTTAATGATTAACTAATCATTTAAAAACATGACTAATCATTCATAAATTATTAATTAGTGATATGTTCATTATATGTTTTGTAGATTCAGTTATAAGTCATTTACAATTGATTAGTTAATGATTAACTAATCATTTACTAAACATGACTATGCATTTCATAAATGTTTAATAAATGATTTTACTTTTTTTTTTTGCATGTTTTGCTCACATCAGGTGCACAGTGGTTAGACATGTGTTTCAGAGAAGACAGCTGTCTATACCCTCACCAGTCAGCACTTACACTACACACTACAGTACACTACACTACAGAAGACAGCTGTTTATACCCTCACCAGTCAGCACTTACACAGTAAATTCCGCAGTGTTGCATTAACTCTTTAAGAGTAAATTTTAACACTATTTCTGAGCATATATGGTCCCATTCAATTTAGTGTTAAAATTACTCTATTAATAGTGTTGAATGTGTAGTGTTATTTTTACACTGAAAAGTGTAAGAAAATTACACTACTAGTGTAAAAAATTGCACTCTATATTGTTGATTTTATTTAACACTACTGCTATTTAACACTATTTTTGCCATTTTTAACTCTCCTAAGTGTAACACATTAAATGCTCTTACCAGTGTTGGTTTGCTTTGTGCACATGCTTACAGCAATTTAATGCCCACTATATTCTTCTTTATTCTAATACAATGCAATTCTTTGATTAAATAAAACATGTATTTATTCTAATACAATGCAATTCTTTGATTAAGTAAGAAATTAATACACACACATACATAAGTAGATGTCTTTCATCATTTATTTATCAAATCATTACACAATATGGTACAACAAATAGCTGATGATCAGCTTTATCATAACTCATCTGAATATCAAAAGCTCTATAATAGATCAAATCACAAACTTCAACAACCTGTAACTTACAGGGTTTCGTCATGGTAGCAACCTTAAATGCATTAAAATGGCTGTCAAAACAAACAGTCTCCATGTTTTGCCCAAGAAAAAACACTCTTTCATTTTGAACAATAATATCTTTGATCTGGTAAAACAAAGGTAAATCAATATCAACTTTGACACAAACAAGAAAGTCTAAACGGTACTCAATGCCCTGGTGCTTGACCCATTTCACAGAGAGGACATTTGTATTCTCAAAATTTGTTAGATTCAGTTTGGCAGCAATGTCGGAGCCTTCTGCAAAGTCATCTAATGTTATCATCCTTCCTGGACCCATGGTTAATTTGGAAGAGCTCATCGATTCCCAACTATATGCCATAAACCTTTGGTGTTTTTTAGCTAGAATCTTTGTGATATTTTTGAAACTTTTAAGTTGTCTTTTAAAATAGTTATGTTTCCCTTCGTAACGCATGCACCACATATGAATGACAGGCCCAATATGTCTAATAGATCGAGGGTAATGTGTTAACAAATGGTGTTTTGGCAACAGAGACCTTTCTGGGAACAAAAGCTTGAATAGTCTATGATGCTCACCTATCAAATATTTCAGGTAGACTGTTAGGCCTTCAGTTAACACAGGGGAAAATACAATATTCACTATCTGTATCAACAATAAAAGAAGGGACCAATGTTCATTTCCATCTGGGACAATGTCACCAAACATGAGTGGCAGATTGCGAAGTAAACACCAACATTGAATAGCATTTATACCCAAATCATTACGATCATCATCCAATTTAATAACAGGTGGACGGTTTTTCCTTTCTGTGTAACCATAGTTGAAATGCTGTACTCTCAACCCGATTTCTCTGGAAGTGACAAAGTTTGCCTTCAAATACTGCAAAACAAGCTTAATCTCAAGCTGACCTATTCCCTCCAAAATGTCGTGCATAACATCGACAGAGAAATTTTCAGAGGTATTAAAGTACTGTAAAGTATTCAGTAAACAAGGCCGCTTTACACCACAGACATGAGATAACATAGGATTTGATTGTGCTGAATTACAATGTTGTAAATGTTCGTCTTTTGTCCTGAACTTAACAGACGAGACATCATCATAAAACACTCTTTGAAATTCTTGTTTTTCTAAAAGGCAGAAACAGCAGCAATAGGCGCAACTAAACGATTCAACCAATCCAAATATACAGTTTAAACCAAGGTTATCACCCACAACCTGAACAATGCTACCACGCAAACGGCTAGATAGAGTGGGAATCTCAATACCCTCAGTCTCAAGCATCTTCAAATCTTGAACGAGTGGTTCAAGGATGGCATTAAATCCATATGTCTTAATGTCTTGTGAGTGGAAGAGTGCACATAAGTGAATGCTTGTTAAGGAAGAGTTAAATTTTGGTGGAAAGTTTCGTAATGTAAAATATATTGCCCCTAATTTGTAAATACCCTTCTTTGACCCTAATGGATTAGCCGTTTCAAAATCATCATAAAATAACTGAATTTGAAGTGCATGTTTGTCAGTGGAAAAAAGAGGGTGGTTCTTAATGTACAATCCATCATCTAAATCTGAATAAACACCATCTTTGGAGACATGGCCTGATTTCAGTAGAGAGAACACATGTGGATTACTGAAAATAGATCTTAGTGTTTCTAAAATGGGGACGTAGGAAAATGTATCAGTGACCACAACCTGATCATATGTCCCTGTACTCCTATTTTTCCTATTTTCAAACCTGGTACCTAGCACTTTATCCACAGGGTCAACAATACTCCATTTATTTTTAAAGTACAAATCTCTTTTGGAAACTGAATTAAGTGAAGAGAAAGGGTTTTCGATTTCATTAAAGGATTGTTTAAGTTTTGAAACAGTTTCTGTATTCTCAGAAGAAAGACATTTAAAAGCAACCTCCATCACTTGCACTTGAATTTCATGGACAGCTTCTTCCATTGTATTGACAAATGAATTTACAACACATTGACCCACACCTGCCGTCTGTAACTGAGCTACAGCAGACCCACATAAATCCAAAGCTGACTGGTTTGTAATTGGTAAGTCACAGGAACTTGTACTAGGGCATGTAGCCAAATCAGTTGGCTGATCATCATCATCAGAATATTGCGGACTACTAACAGCACAAACAACTGTCTGCACATTATTTGGAATTTCACCGTGTACTCTGTTTAAATGTTTTCTGTACCCTGAAAAAGACCCAAATTCAAGGATACAGTCTGATTGACCACAACGAAGACGTAAATTTCTGTCAGAGCACAAACCATGGGCCAATTTAAGGTGCCTAATCAGGAGATTTGAGTTGTCAAAAGTAGAGCCACAAACATAGCACAACATCTTTTTTGTATTGTTCCTCAATTGAGTAACCTTGCTCTTAGTTCTGCTACCCTAGGTGTTTCCTTTACCTGGCCGACGTCTATTTCGTAGATTGTTGTTTGGATAAAGGTGTACATATTGTGAAGTACTTTGTTGTAGGACGTACCGAACACAAAATGAATCTTGAACAGTTCATCAAAGGCGCCAACTGCACTTGCTGACATGCATGGGATGGCGTACTTGTCGAGAACAATGTAGTATGCATGGACGGATTTATTTTATGGGCGGCTTGGACGATGACACACATGCATTATATAATTGCACTGCATATAATGTGTGCTGGTCAACTAGTCTAAAATTAAGAACACAGTATAGGGACATTTTAAACAGGACATGCACGCATTAGCTGAATAAATGTTAGCCAATACAAACATATTTATAGAAAACAGTTGACAAGAATAGACAGGAGTCCAATAATAGCATAACCAATCACTTATTCTAAAAAGAATCCGACATAATGAGGGCTGTGTTAGGGCTGGGAAAAAAATCGATTTGATTTAAAAATCGAGTTGGTAGGTCAAATCGATTCATATTTTCAAAAAATCGATTTTTTAGATTTTTTTTCTCCCAATACATACATTTTGCATTCGCCAAATCTTCCTTCAGGGTTTCCGTAGAACGCTCCCTGCGGCGCAGCCCTCGATGCTTCACGACATCACGACAAAAAGACTAGCATGTTTAATTTTTTAACGGTCCTCCACGACGACGACGGCGCGCGAGTGAGTGAGTGAGGGAGAGACGGAGAGTGAGTGTGGGAGAGTGTGTGTTCGCGAGCGAGTGTGTGTGTGTGTGTGTGAGTGAGAGAGAGAGAGAGAGAGAGAGAGAGAGAGAGAGAGAGAGAGAGAGAGAGAGAGAGAGAGAGAGAGAGAGAGAGAGAGAGAGAGAGAGAGAGAGAGAGAGAGAGAGAGAGAGAGAGAGAGAGAGAGAGAGTGAGAGAGAGTGAGTATGTGCGAGTGTGTGTGTGTGTGTGCGCGAGTGTGTGTGTGTGCGCGAGAGTGTGTGTGTGTGTGTGTGTGTGTAGGCTATGTGAGTGAGCTTGTGTAGCCTATATGTGCGAGTGAATGAGTGTGTGAGACGGCTCGCGATGACTGGTCGTAAAACAATGTGTAGTCTGACATGTTTCTTGTCCACGACATGACAAGATTTTTAGGAGTAAAAATTGTGTAATCTAACAGACAAAAAAATCGTGTAATCTGAACCAGGCATAAGAGTTAAGGCGGGCGTACACGGTGCGATTTTTGCTGTTTTAACGAGCTCGCAGATGATTTTTTTGTGGAATCGGTGATGCTCGCATGGTCGCGGCTCGCAGCGTGTGAGAGGAATTACGAGCCGAGCACGTTATGAGCACCTCCCCGACCTCCCGATCATTTTTAAACATGTTTAAAAAATTCGGGGAGTCGGCCCGATTTTCACCAGCTGTCCCCTATTGCATCATACACAACCACGTGGGTCTATACCTCAGTGGCAGCAACCATACAGCGTGCGCATACACTGTCCCACACACATACACACACACACACCTCTCTCTCTCTCTCTCTCTCTAGTTTTTATGTTGAAAGGAATGGCTACTGTTCTCTGCTTTACAATAAATCATTTGCACACACATTTCTGTCATTTTTTCTATCTGAAGCTTTGCCTGACTACATGCAACATTGACGGTCTGTGTGTTTAGTGCGAAAGCTCACGTGATTGCTGCCGGCTCGGGATAAAATTCGTGCAGGACAGTCGTGCCGTCTACCAGCTGCATTGACGCGATTATCAGTTAAACTGACTCGCAACGTGTGCAATATCTCACAACCTCCCGAGTGTCCTAACCTGGTCCGAACTCGCACCGTGTACGCCCGCCTTTAGGCTACCTCAGGATTTTTTGTTGTTTTATTAGCTCAATCCAAATAAGTTACAGTATAAATAATTTGGATGTTTAACAATCTTTGTTGCTCACTGCACAGTGACTTTTCAGTTAGAGAAAGGGTTTGCCTTTGCAATTTTGTTTATGTTGATACACTTTAATTAAATACAATAAATATATATTTGTAAAATATATTTACAGTTCACAGTTATTTTGTTTTAAATGGGGGGAGAAAAAAAATCGAATCGAATCGTAAATCGAGTTTTTTATAAAAAAAATCGCAGATTTTTTTAGGGGGAAAAAATCGCCCAGCTCTAGGCTGTGTTAACAGTAAAACGTCCGCCATTTAACGAATTTTAAAAGCACGGATGGATAATACCCCCATCGTCCAAATTAAACAATTCCCCATCATAAGTACACATTGATGGCCTAAGACACGAAACGAGCGGTTTGTGTGAGAAAACGAACAGTATTTATATCGTTTTTAGCTCTTGAAAACAGCACACGTCCAAATGGTCTGACGGCGCGGGCGGGTATAGATATATACATAGATGTCGCCTTGGCTACGGTTTCGTTCCAATGAACTGCAGTAGCCAAGGCGACATCTAGTGTATACATCTATACCCGCCCGCGCCGTCAGACCATTTGAACGCGGCTGTGTTCAAGAGGTAACAACAATATAAATACTGTTCGTTTTCTCACACAAACCGCTCGTTTCGTGTCTTAGGCCATCAATGTGTACTTATGATGGGGAATTGTTTCATTTGGACTCTGTGCTTGTGTTTTGAGACAGTGACCACAGACCTGCATTATAGGACTGACAGACAAGAACGGTTTGACCTAAAAATATCAAAATTGAAACTACTGCGGAAACAAAGACACCTACATCTTGGATGCCCTTGAGGTAAGCTAAAACATATCAAAAATTAATTTCAAAGTGAACTATCCCTTTAAACTATAGCCTGTCAATTATCATTTTACCATGATCTTCTCTCTGTGCACGCGCGTCGCGTTTGTGAGAGAGCTCGCGCAGCACTGATACAACGGTACTTTTTAATCCATAAGTAATTAACGCGCTAGTTTTCATACAAAATAAATATGTAACATAATTAGGTACTTTAGTTATAATTAACACAATAACGTAACACATGAAGGCTACGTTTCTCAACACTGAGAATGAATGAATAAATAAACGCCTGTTTCTCCAGACTCGCGCTTATTAGGCTAATCCACAAATCACAGCACTTTCATAATCACTAACGTTAAGCCATAGCGATTTCAAGATTTATAGTTCAGCATTACTTGAGCATTTTATTATTTGCATGACTAAATGATGTCTTCCTCTTTTCTGAGTGACCATGAATAACTTAACGGAGTATTTTAAGATAATCCATGCGATCTGTGTGATCATTGAATCCATAAGATTAAGTTAACTTAACTCAACAATCAACTTACCACATCGAGCCCAGGCCGTTTACCTTCAGAATCAGGAATCAGAAGTACCGTGACTACTGTACTGTCCTCGCTTATGAACTCAGTCAGACGGCGGCCGCGGGAGTGGAAGGGGGATCGAGCGGGAATCTTTATTGCTGTCGATTTTCAGTCTTTTTTTAATGATAGGCCTTACGCATTTGTCAATCATCCCCGCTTGCTATTTGGGGAATGAACCCAGCGCTATGATTGGTCGAACTCTTCTTCTTTTGCTGTAGCTTGATTTGAGGACAGCGCGTGCACAGAGGCATCACCAGGTTTTTGCGTAGTTTAGAGTGACAAATCGTACCAGCGTACTCTGAAGTCAAAATGCGTATCCGCTACGCAAAATGCGTACAAGTTGGCAGGTCTGGTAGCCTAGATAAATCTGTAAATCTGGATACAAGTGTAAATCTGGACAATGTAGTGTGATTTCAGAATGTTAAAAGTTGCATAAACTCTATTAGGAGGTGTATAAACTTAACTAGCTTAAATGAGGAAAAAGTATGAGCCGTCAGTACTTTGAGAACATCTCAATACAAGCAACATGCACTGGTAGGCAAGTGGAGAAAATATTTTGACCAACACCGATTTTGGTTAAATTTCATTGTTTGAATGCTAGAAAGAAACAACACAACAGAAGGCAACAATTTGACGTGGGCCTAATCTAAAAGGCGGCACATATGCATAACTGATGGCGACAAGAATCATCCACCAACCTTTAAGAACATGACAACATGATTCTCTGCCATGGATGCAGACATCTTCCCGGGTCTTTTGCGGCCTTGTGCAACCGGTGGAATGAGGTGGAGTAAGAGAAGTATCCCCGCAAGTTCATGATCCCATGCTATATGAAAAAGAGGCACATAGATATGATTAGCAGCTTAGTCAAACTTCAACATTCCAACTGAGAGAAAATCTTTCAATTGTTTTAAAGTATCTTACCTGCGTCATTTTCTTCATCATCATTCCCCACACTCTCTGCTGCAGCAATCAGCTCCTGAAGATCTCGTGACGGATGCAAGTTGGCCACTTCTCCAAAAACTTGGCAGATACCACACCGCCAAACAGCCGAGTAAAGTCTTGTTCAATCTTGCAACACAACAAACACAAATTTTTTCCTTGAGCACAATGTTTGACATAATGAACACTTTACATTTTGTGCTATTGACTGCATTACAGTTCTGTTTACTTGTATGAAATAGTAAGGTATAGATAAACATTGTTCAGCTTCAACAACTTACAAGTCCTTTCATGTCTTTGAAACGTGGGAACTCCAACAGAACATCTCCATATTTGTTTGGGTCTTCGATCAAGCAACGCCGGTACTGAAAAGTAGCTTGCATCTTCTGCTTGATTGTAGTCTCATCAGAGCAATGCTTCATGAAAGAGATGGCGTCTTTACACTCTTCTTCAGAAAGGTCATCAGAAATGTTGGATCCTCTTCTTTCAGCTGTTGGCCCTCCACAAAATGACTGGCTTGATCGACCCCGTTTCTGTGAGCAGTTTCTCTGGATATTCTTTATTTTCCAAGACAGATACCCTTCTCCACTTTGCGGATCAAAGTAATGCTCCTTCAGAAAGAGAAACGAGTAAGTTGTAGGCCACATTTCAACTGCCTACACTAGAGAATGATAATACACCAGGGAAAGGTATGCGTTGTTCAATTACAATAGTAACAATATAAAGTACTCAAAATGATAGTTTATCACTTATGTAAGTTGTTTAACAATACTTTGGAAAACATGTACCATCTTCATGACTTCATGACAGTACTTACATATCCTTTTTTGGAGAACGGGTCTCTCAAGCAGGGAAACAGGGCAATGATTCCTTCTGCATATCTCTCCCTGATATGCCTTGGTGGGGACGTCCTTAAAAAGATATCAAGAAGATTACAGTCATCTTCAGAATTTCCCTGCAGTGCGTACATGTTTACATTAATCTGAATTAGGGCTGAACAATTAATTGCATTTGCGATAATATCGCGATATGATGAAATGCGATTTTTTTTAAACCGCAAAGCTGCGATTATAGTCTGGTCATGTGACCCGCGAGAGTAAACCAGTCTGTATTGCAGATGAAGCATCAACTTGGCACGCGACACATATAGACCTGGCTACAGGAAATAACAGTTTATGTTTAATTTATGTGATATTGTGTTATAGATTCTCTCCAACGATTCTGTATTGTATATGTCTGAGCTTAGTTTTAAACACAGACGTGTACGACGCGCGTGCTTTATAAACAACCGTATTCTGCTTGCTTCTAATTCCTCTGTCTCTCACACACACACACGACACCACTCGAACCTTACGAGAAATAATCTTTAATAAAGTTCGGAAAAGTTGAAGCGAGTTACAAGGACATTCGCGGGCTTCATTGCGCAAGATATGAGATACGCGCGGTCTGCGTGATGTTACTTCAGTAGTGCGCGGTCTCGCCCGCCGGTATTTTACTTACAAATGTTCTATGAGGGCATCATATGTCTTGGAATGCAGTTGGCTTATATATTAAAAATATGAAAATCACCGACAGAAGCTGCTTTCAATTTCAAATACTCACGTGCATTTTGCAAAGAGCATTTGAGCATGCGGCTGTGAGCGAGTCTACGTGGTTACATGTACGTTTGCATCTCAAAATGCTTTTATGATGCGAATTTACCGGTAATGTGACAGTTAGTTATTAAACAAACAGGACAAACCACATCTTATAATTTCAAAAGAGATGAACACGTTCAGCCAGCCTACTCTTAAATACTGAAAGCACTCTTTGTTTATTGCTTGTAATATTTTTTTCCCTCTTTGTTATTTGTTTTGAAGCTATATTTGTTAAAATTATTAACATGTAATTGTATTAATTTAGTTTTTAATGTGTAATTATTATAAGTAGGCCTACTTATAATTATGTAATTAAATATTTTAAGTTTTATTAATAAGATCAATTAAAGAAAAAAAAAATGTATCGGCTCATGAGGTGCCTAAAGATTCCCTTCCCTATTTTACAATGATTTATTGCTTGTTTTTGTTGAATAATAGAAAAGATAAAGAGCTTAAACAAGTAATAAAAACTCAGTGAGTGTTTTAGCGCAATTTTCTCACCTCATGGGATCACAACACTAAGAGATAGTAAATCTTTTCCTGGATTTTTTGTGCGTTCCCGAGATTAGACCTTCCTTAACATAATGCCGAAAACCCGAAGTCTCTAGGTGGTCTGGTTGAGGAGTAGATAGAAGTGCAAGATTGGTGCGCACAGACGCACACAGGGATTAAAGTGAAAAAAATTCTTCTGACTGAAATTTTTTTTTAGGGCAAGTCATATTCTTTTACCTTTTTAAATAGTCGAGACCAATAGCGTTTTAAGGGGAGACGTTTTAACCGCTTTAATATTGCCAGTAGGCGTATTTTAAAAGCTATTTTAATCTATGAAAACCAGGCAGGGAGCATTCTAATATCCTCCTGGGACCCAAGAGTAGACTTTTGTCCACTGTAGTGGACATTATATTTTAGTGAATTTCTCTGACATCATACATGTCACATGACACAACCTGGGTGTCCTGTAAAGAGCACATTCAGGACTTTTCAGAGATACCAAATGTTTGGAGGTTTCACCATGAAAACAACTTCGCCTTGGTCTTTAAAAATGTCTGACATTAATTTAGTGATCAAATGTAGCATTCTTATGGAAATATGATAATATATTGTAATTATAATTTAAACTGGACTACTTTTCAAATTGTATTTCATAAAACAACATCTCAGGAAAATGTTAAGGGGTTTCAAATAAAAAAAAATACTTTCTGTTACAGAACAGGGCGTTGATTTCAAACGTGTCCACTGTAGAGGACATCAGGACTTAAATCATGTTTATCAGGCATTCTGGGAGACACAACAAGTGAATATGGAAATAAATTATACATCAATATTCCTATGAAATATTAGATATTATTATTAAAATGTTGCCAATTATTACTCCAATTATTACACTTCTTTTTTCATTAAATGTTGCTCCAAGAACACATTAATGTGCAAATTAGATATAGTGTATAGATACATTGCATTGAATGGGAATATTAATTTATGGCCATTTTACCCACATATTGCATAAAGTAAAATGGTGTATCAATTAATTCCGTTATTTCTTTCATAACATAGTTGAGAATCATCTTTATACAAATTCTGGTTAAAAAAAATCCCGAAACCCCAAAATTTATTGGTGATTGAAAAAAAATCCCATTGTTTTTGCCTATACATATAATTTCATGTCATTTTATTTTTTAAACAACTTAGTCCTTGCGTCCACTACAGAGGACATAGCATAACGTATGAATAAAATATTATTATTAGCAGTCCCAAACTAGTTTTTGTTAATACAATGTTGGTATGAGCCACTACAGTCATTTAAAAATATAAAAAATAACACAAAGAAAAATAGTGGCATTTTGGGGTTAATATGGACAGTAATATACGACAGTTACCATGGTGAATACACAATATTAACAATAACTGTAAATGAAACATGGAAACTGCTCCTGGTGAATAGAATGAGAATCATACCTGCATTACTTTTATTTCGTGTAATTTACAACGTAACGGCGTTGCATGCTCGTAGTTTCTTTTGCACTTGATCAGTGAGGCGATACAGCGCGCGCCGCTGCATTTGCGCATGCAACTGAGTGTGCGCTACGAGAACAGGATAACGGCTGACAGGACAAGAAAGTCCGCTTTTCTGAGGTGAAAAACTTTATTTCAGCGTACACTTATGTCACTGCCTGCCTGGTAGTTCCTATTGTGCTGGGTTTTCTGAAGTAGTCATGATTCGCCTCTCATAACATAACATGCTCTAAACACGCAAGCAGAGAGTGGAAAAGGAGGGGCGGGGCGCGGGGAGCAAGGATCACAGCGCAAATTTGAACTATATCGATGCGATATGGTCTAATTCCATATCGCATTTCAAAAATATATCGATATATTTTTGATATCGATACATATCGCCCAGCCCTACCTGCATTATAAGTGTGTCACTGAAATATAGTTCTACCTCAGCGCTCAGCTGTAGCCTGACATGCACTTTCCGTGATCGGTAATTGAAAACCCGGAGTGGACCATGAGCGAAGTGATTACAGAGTGCTTAGAGTGGAGAGAGGAACGTGCTTTTGCTCCACTCCAGGCTTTGATCACATCCCCCTCAGCAGGGTGAATACACCTCGTCTTTCCTTAATTTAAGACCTATTCAAACTAAAATTAAGATATTTATTACACTATTTGAGAAATGAAAGCCTATTTACGGCCTTAAAATTATGAAAAGTAAATTGAAGACTTTAAGGACAGACTGGAACCCTGCAATTGACGGAAATCCGTCATAGACTTGCTGCAATTAACGGAAATCCGTCGTAGCGACGGAGAACTTTAATCCCTGCTTACAGAACAGAAATCATGAGTTAACAATCGCAATTTTGTCCGGTGGAAAATTGCGCTAAAAATAATCGCATATTAAATCGCAATCGCAATATTGGTAAAAAAAAAAATCGCAATTAGATTATTTTACAAAATCGTCCAGCCCTAATCTGAATCCTCTTTCTTCTAATAGGTTGTTCTGTTTGCTTGTGGAATTTACCCATGCCTCTCCGTCATGTCTGCAACAAGAATTGTTATCATTTTCCTCCTTGTGCTGTCTGTCAAATATTTTGTTTTCCGGTGTTCTTTGGAGATCATGTCTCCCCCTGGCTTTTTCTCCAATATGCTTTGGACCAACTGTGGAAAATGTTTTAATGTAAAGCTCATGTATGAAGTTAACGCTACACTACTATTAGTGGAGGAACAAACAGTTGACTACAATTCAAATGATAAATCTTCTTTTACATAATACATTTAACTTTTCAGATTAGCTGTATCAACAGTAAGCATGTGACAGAGACTTACAGCTTTGGCATCCTCTCCAGGATGTTGTCTAGGGCGTGGTGGACTTTCTATGACAATAGAGTCAGATGATCTGTTGAAACTGCTGTTGGATGGTTCTTCGCTTTCAAATTCTAGGACAAAAGTACAGTAATTTGGCCTTTAGTGTGCACTTAATCTAATCAGTAGTTAAATAATATTACACTAAACAGAGTCACATTTACCTTGTCCAGTGTTTCCCCTACCATTATATAAGGGGGGCGCCCCGCCCTCCTAACGGCTCCCCCCGCCCCCCTTGAAGTCAAGTAAATTTGATTTGATTTTCTTTATAGCGCCAGATTACAATTTATTTTATTTAAAAAAAAACTAAATAGCCCTTAAGTAATATGTTATTTATCTTATTTCCACGATGGCATGTCTTTTCTGTCTGTGTTTGCGCGTTTACAATTATCCCAATGAGTGCGCAAGCACGCACACTCACACAAACAAACACTTGTGTCAAATACAGATGAGCACTAGCGGACAGAGTGCGCGCGGCGGGAAATATGTCGCTGAACTGAAGATGGCAACACTCGCTCTACTGCGAGTAGCAGCCGGAGTAGCTCTCCTGCTCCAAGTCTACGCCCGTTTCACACGTATTTCGTTTGCAGTGCGTGTGCGGTGAGTATTTTTTTTCCGTACCCATGTTTACAGAGCTTTCACACTGCACGCGGATGCAAGTCCGTCGATGATCGATCCGTTCCAGTTGCGATGCGTATACAGCAGTTTCCGCACCGAGTCTATTTTTGCCGTTTATATACTGTCTATGATTTCGGCTGTGCTGCAAACGCTGAATTAAAGTGACAGCGCATGTTTCGTGGTCAAAATGAACACAGATTGACCTGAAAATGTAGTCATTTCACCATAAGTGCGATTAATTAAATAAAATGTAGTAATCTCACCATAAATTTATTTAATTAAATACTACTTTTTTCACTTTAAGACCGGGGTAAAGCAAGGAAAACGACATAATGACATTCGTGGAGGTGGAAAAACAAGTTCTTTGTGACATGCAAGATTTATTGTATTAAAATTTAAATGCAAAAGATTTTAATATAAATACATGGTTAAATATTTTACCACTTGCTTGAGCAACTTAATATATAATTATATAGAAGTAATGCATTGAATAATACATTGTTTAAATTGTGTTTAAACGTGAACGCGCGTTCACAGCAGTGCTGCGTCTGACAGGATTATTCTCTCCAATAAATGCATCATAGAAATAAAAACTTCTCACAAAAAAAGCCCATTTAAAATTTGTTTGTCATATAAATGTATTAACTAACATTAACGAGCAATATATTTGTTAGTATTTATAAATCTTTTTTTAGTTGTTAGTTAAAAAATAAAACTTTTAAGCTCTGGTCCATTAATATTAACAAATACTTCTATAAATTTAACAAAGGTTATTTGCAAAAGTCAATTTTAAAAAGATTTAAATATGTTTTTTTTATTTTTTTAAAGAGATATCTTATGTTAACATTTTTTTTTTAACATTTGTGTTTTATGTTAACTTTTACAAAGCATTACCCTCCCAGACAACCAATTAATGTGACACATAGATAGATAGATAGATAGATAGATAGTGTCTGTGACAAACTTCAGGAAAGCTGAGACCAAAAGGAAATGCAAGAATCATTATTGCAACAAGACACACATACACAAATCACTCACGAGTAATATAAATCAGCTCAATCATTTAATTCTACATGTCAGTCTGCAACCTTAAGTGCTAATTCCGAACTGGGTAAAATGTTAAACTTGTCCATTTAGCTTTCCATCTAGCCTACAAGGAGCGTTATAGGAACAACATTTGGACAAATGTAGCATGAATTCAATACATTATTGTAATTACTGTAAACATTAATTTAGGGCATACAGCTGTCCTACAGGAGATGACAACATACAATGCATCATAATGTCAGCATTATTATTTCACTGAACATTTTATCGAGTCGGACCATTTATCTTTGTATATAGTTGTTTAAATAAAGCTTAATGTAGAATGAGTTACACCTTCAGTACGATGCATCAGAAATAAACAAGCTCTGAGTTTTATCAAATCTGATCCCAAACTGAAAACGGAATATCACTCCCATTTTAAAGATAGCAATCTGTCAGAAGCATAATATAAGCGCATGGCTGTAAACATGACACCGTTTACTTAATTTACTGTGTTGATGCTCCTTGCGAATTTCGTCCATTGTCGTCTGACCCTTCGCAAAGACCCGCCCATCTTAGTTACTGTCGCTATGTCCGACAAGCTACGCTGCTCTCACGCACACACCATGTTCTCACGCAGTGAAAAATACATCGCGGAGCAGAGAGGAGACTGACAACACGCTGACAGACAGGACAGGTTACTTTTCGGTTACTTTTGTTATTAAACAAAGTCTCACCTTTCAAATTTGGTAATTTTTTAAAAGAAATTGAAACGATACATACCGTTTTGTGGCTCTTAAATGTGTCTGACAGATCGCTGTAGAGCATCAGTTAAAGCTGCTCGTGAACCGATCATCTCTTCCTTCTAGTTAATTTATAGCATCAAATAAACATGAATGAACATAAGTAGGAATGTTGTTTTAACCGCGGAAAGGAGTCAGTGCATTCCGTTTTTCAAGTTCAAATCCCCCCATGTTAATCTGCTATCTCTCCTGACTGCTTTGTCGGACAAAATGGCGGATGGCGGATTATGATTGGTTAGATCGCCTGTCAATCAAGCTCCCTGCGAAGGGTCATTTTGATCCGCCAAGTTTGCATTGCATGTTATTATCAAGGGCGAAGCATAAAGCAACAGACTAACGTTACATAAGAAGGCAACCGTGCCTACACACAACATTAAGTTATAGTTAAACACATACCATCATTCAGAAAAATTCTAAACTTCGGCTCTGTAACACGAACAAACTTTTGTTCAGTCTTGAATCTGACTTTTATCAGCATCCTCTTGGGTTAGTCCTGTAGAGCAAATCAAATGATACACAATTAGGCGATGTGTTTGTAAGCCTATGCCCAGTAACGTTGACCTTAGCCTACGTGACATCTTGCAACCATGAAAATGGTTTACTTTAACGTTATCAACGGACATCTCTTATTATTTCGGCAGCCCGTTTGCTTTCGAAATAAGTTCCGTCACACTAAAGAGTATGTAAGGGATAATGTATAGTGAGCCGGTTGTTATAGTGAATAACAACCCCGACAGGCTGAACGGGAGCCCGACGCGGAACGGACTATTTTCTTTAGCGGAAGCAATTCAATCGTTTTTAAATCAATAAACTCCTTTTTAAATCAATAATCCGTGTCAAATTATTTATTTATTTTGTAGGTAGCCATGTAATAAGCGGGATAATGTATAGAGAGGCGGTCGTTATAGCGAATAACAACCCCTTCAGGCTGATTCAAGATCCCTCCGCTTCGCGTCGGGCTCCCGTTCAGCCTGTCGGGGTTGTTATTCGCTATAACAACCGCCTCTCTATACATTATCCCTTACATAACAGACCGCATTCTACATTGGAATTCAGCCAAGCCATGTAATAAAGAAAGTTAGTAACGTTTGCTAACATTCGCGCTTAAAATAGGTGCTAGTTAACGTTATCATGGACCAGCCAAACTAGTGCTAGCTAACTATTTTAAGCGCGAACAAAACCTAAGAACTAAATTATTAACAACGTAATCCAACCTATGTCATTTTTTTAAATAAATCATGCCTTGTGGTCAATTTTCCAAACAACAATTGGCTTACACAAAATATTTTCATCAAACTCACCGTAAATCCCGTTGCTGCTCCGTGCTCCTGCTCCGTGGCAAACAGAAAATCCAACAGGAAAATTTGAAATCAGTAGAGTCGCGCGCAGAGCCGTTGGCCGTTTTTGGAGGCGTGGTTACCAACATACTTTCTTCAGAGCAAAGTGGCTGGTACTCTGATGATTGACTCTTACTCTTTGGGTTATTTTACACTTGCATGATTAAAAGAAACTCTTTAAGTGCATATGTAATTTTACACTCCAAATTTTACACTGCTGATTTTACTGTGTACACTGCAGTACACACTACAGTGTTCAACACCTGTTATAGATGTGTAAACGCATGAATAAGTCATTTACAAGTGATGAATAGTTTACACTGTAGATTAGGGGATGCAGAAAGTGTTGTAAATGATTTACAACACTACTGCATCCCATTCCTAGGATATCTAAGTCCACTAAAGGAGGGAGGGCGTTTTCACATTTAGCTCCTAAACTCTGGAATGGCCTTCCTGATATTGTTCGAGGCTCAGACTCGCTGTCCCAGTTTAAAACTAGATTAAAGACGCATCTCTTCAGCCAGGCATTCACATAATACTTACATTTTAATACTACAGTTGAATCAGATTGAATGCATTAATATTGCGAACAGCAGCTACGCTAATTATTTCCCATATGCTTTTCTGTTGTTATCTCGGGACGCTAGTCCCGAGGTAAATACAGATCGTCAGCTCCAGTTTGTATCCAGCCTCTCATGGAAACTACAGATTCTCCAACACCCGTGCAGAGACGACTCGGCGCCTGTGAAGAGACGACTCGACGCTGGCGATGTTTATGCCCTAAATCAATACATGATTAACTAACTGTATTTCTCTATGTATATTTCTGAAATGCACTTTCTGTAAAGCTGCTTTGAAACAATATGTATTGTGAAAAGCGCTATACAAATAAATTTGAATTGAATTGAATCCCCTAATCTAAAGTGTAAACTATTCATCACTTGTAAATGACTTACACTTCATTTGTAGATTACCTCTTCAAGAATCAAAAAGGCATACCCAGGTAGCAAACAGACGTTGGCCCAACGTAATTTTGTCCGTTGGGCCAACCATGTTATTGGACGGCCAGCAGACCTTCTGCCAACCTAAAAATACCTTACCAACCTTCTGCCAACTTAAAAACAACTAAAACAACATTGGGCCAACGTTGGGCCAACCATGTCATTGGACAGCCAGCAGACCTTCTAACAAATTTAAAAATATAGCCTATTTTAACCATCTGCCAACTTCGAATGGGGCCCTTGCGGGCAGCCCACCGTGGGCCCAGATACCGGCGTGAAATGCTGGGCACATGTGCCCCATCGGGACAGCCCAAAGTGTGGGCTGACTGTGGGCTGGGCCACACTAAGTAGAGTGCACCGGAAAAAGTGTGGGCATACTGAGGGTACACTGGGAAAAATGTGGGCATACTGCGGACAATGCAAAGATGTGTTGTAATATACCTGTGGCCTTAACAAACAACAAGATAAGTTTGGTTGTACATTACATTTGCCACAATACATGCAAAATAATTGCACTTGTTGAAAGTTGAAGTAGTACATTAGAAGTTATATGTTTCAAATAATTTCATTTATTCAGTCATGTAAAATATACACACAATACAATACATTACCGTTCAAAGTTTGGGGTCAGTAACATTTTTTAAATACTTTTGAAATCCCCTCATCTCATCAAAGCTGCATTTATTTAATAAATATATTAAAAAGAGTAGCCTAATATTCTGAAATAATGTTGCAACTTAAAATAACTGTTTTCTGTTTTAATCTATTTTAAAGGTGCATTAAGCAAGTCTCTGAGTTTTTGCAGAACTATGCCCCCTTCTGGCTACACGCGAAACTGCAACCAGACATAGCCAGGTGAGCGTGAACGCGCATGACGTCACGCCCAGTCGATTCGTCCCGAATCCCTCTTATTTATTTTACTGTACAGGATTATAGAGGCAATCTCAGTGATCAGAGAAGGGCTCATTCAGCCCATCAGGCAATTGTTTAAGCATGTATGGGTTAGAAAAACGGGTATTTTTAACATGAAAAGTTGCTTAATGCACCTTTAATAATAATTACATTTTTTACAATAATTACAAAAATGTTGTAATTATTCCAGGGATGTTAAAATTTAATTTTCAGTAGCCAGCATCCAGTCGTCAGCATGTAAATCGTGAAAAAAAAAGAAGAAAAAAATCAGGAACGTTTGAACAGAACTGTCAAAAGAGCAGCATTTATTTTAAATAGATTTTGAGTAAAAAAAATAAATAAAAAAAAAGGTATAAAACCACATCACAACACATTAAGGTGTATTATGAATCCTCTAATAAAATAAATCAATCCCCTCGGATACCAGTAGATCTTAGCCAGATCTCCAGTCTTCTGGTTCTTCTGCTCCTTCCACCATCCCAGTCTCTTGCATTATGATTTAACCGGATCAGGATTTAACAGGATCAGGATCAACCCCTTCGGATGCTGCGGCCTGGCTGTTTTTTTGTGTCAGCATCTAAAGTGAGAAAAAAAACAACAACAATTGAAATGTTAACATAAAAAAAAGAATAAAAAAAACAAGGGTTGTTCCAAGTATAATTTATACACTTGTGTTTTTCCAAGGGTTAGGACATTTCCACCTCAGGGAGCCTCTAAATGCGCTTTGACTGGAGAAACCTGAGAATAATTTGAGTTCCGGAAAAATAGTTACAGGTGTTGTTTTTTATTATTAAAAACAAATTTAGGCAGTGTAGTTGAAAGAGAAACATTACAGAAATTGAACCAATTGAGGGCATGATGAAATAAGAACATGAGAACAATTTACTAAAATTATCAACACAATGTAAAGAATAATTTTGTCAGCTTGTCAACAAGTACTCACACTTATGTCATTCCAGACCTGCATGATTTCTTCTGTGGAAGATGATATTTTGAAAAATGACTCAATAAAAAGTCAATGGGATCCAATGGGATTTTCATTGTATGAACAAAACAGATTAAACATAATTCAAAATATCTTCTTTTGCATTCCACAGAAAAAAATGTAAATGCATGTTTGGAACAACATGAAGAACAATCCTTTTAATGTCTTTATCAATAAATCATTGATAGCTTTAACCTGCAGCCTGAATTTGTCATTTTTATTTAAAAAACAACAACAACAAAAACAGAATGTGTCTGACAGTCAAAAGTGTACTTACACAGAAAAAGAGTGACCTGTGCCTGAGTGGCTCTCTTGGGTTTATTGAGCTGTTTGACACACATCACAACTGAGGAAAAAAGAGAGAAGACAACTGAATATCAGTCAAATATTACATAAATCTATACAAATACAAATTATTCTTTTTTCATCAGTGATTAATGACTAATTAATATGTCAGGAGTTCTCAACTCTGTTCCTCGAAGTGCACTGTCTTGCAGTTTATGTCCAGACCTGATCAATCTCACTTGCTCTTTTAACCAAAAGAGCTCGATTAGCTTGTCCAGGCGTGCTGGACCAGGGCTGGTGCTAAAGTCTGCAGGACAGTGGTCCTCAAGGGCCAGAGCTGAGGTCCCCTGCAAAATGTTCTGAACATGACTAGATCGATCACTTACAGCAGTGGTGTCCAGTCCTGGTCATGGAGGAGTTTATCTCCAGCCTGTCTGTAGTGTCTGCTGATCCTGAAGACCTCGATCAACTGGTTCAGGTCTGCTTCACTGGGGTTGGAGCTCAATGCTGCAATCAGGATTAGACTGCAATAAATACTGAAAAGAAAGAGGACAAACAACACTTCAAATACAGTATTTGTTCAGAGGGTGAGGAACATCTCATTTAAAAAAATTGATTCCCAAAATATTAACATAACATAAGCAAAATGTTTATGAAAATACAGTTATTTATATGGTGCAAAGAAAGTTTTTGTAAATGTCTATGACAAATCTACGATGCAAACACTGAGAATAATCTACGATGCAAACACTGAGAATGTGTCAGACAGTGATGCCAACAGAATACTTACACAGAGCAGCACCAATTATCTGATTACACACAAGGAAAAGGGAGAAAAGGAAACAAAAATTAATATTTCAGTCAAATATTTAAGGTATCTGTATGGACAAACGTTCTGATGAAATTTATATATTCAAAAGAAATTATTACATTAATGATATTAAATGAATGAATAGTATTTCATGGCCTAAATGTTTTACTTCTATTATAACTTTACATAATTAAGTTAATTAAATATTACAGATGGTTGATTTCATTTCAGTTATCAATTAAAGATAGAATTGTAAAATCTGTTGTTTTTAGGTCACGTTAACATGATAGTTATGACCCCATGTAACTTTATGGAAGTTAACTTAAGCCTAACGTTAACGTTAACATAACGTTATTTGCTGTCTGACAGCGCAGTGTTTATCGGTGTCTATCAATTATTAACGGTCATAATCATATTTAACAAGATGTAATAAGATTGTGTAGCTTATATATTGTATTTACGCTACATAAATCCTCGTTTACATCGCTATTTAAAACTTTAAAACAAAGACATGACTTCAGCCTGGCCATTGTGTCTAGCTCGGCCCTAGTTCATCACGTAAACGGGAAAACAATTTTTAAACCAAATTATAATAACACTAAAAGTGTAAAACACTTACAGGTAATCAGTTCATGCAGTATTAAAGTATACATTACCTCGGAGATTACCAAAAAAACGGACCGTCTGAGCAGCTAACGTTAGTCGACCGTTATTACCGTTTCATTATAACAGCAGCAGAGAAACGTTAGCTAAGCTATGTATAGCCTATAATCAGATAACAATAAAATGAGTGTAATTTAATACCAATTAATTACCATTTTAACCCGTTTCACTCATTTTAATAGAAAACTCAAATTACTAAGGAAATTTAAAAAGCTTACCTGCTTGGTGCAAAACTGGGCGGTACCAGTCGAGTCCAGAATGACAGCTCCAGCAGTCTCATTGGTTAGAATTAATCACGTGATGACACCATCTACTGTATTACTTAAAATGTTTCTTTTGCAGTTTTAAGAAATATAATATTATATACAAGTTTATAATTTATCAGTGATGTATTTATTAGTATATTTTTTTTATTTATAATTTTATAATAATAAATACATCACAGATGAATACAAAAACAAATCAGTCAACCATTTGCAATGTTTTATTGTAACAAAATAGGTTAATTTTATTTAATAAATATGGTAACACTTTCTATGCAAACCATGCTCATAATGAATTATAGCTCCATTTATACTTTTTATGAGCAATATTACTATTCTATAGATATATTTATAAAGACTCATTAAGACCTATGCATTATAAGATATATTTGAATTTATATAAATGTTTTATAATTCCTTATAAGTCACTCATTTGCTCTTTCAATGCGCAAATTGCAGCTGACCATACCAACGTTGGCCCAACGTCTGTTTGCTACCTGGGTAAGGTCTGCGAATGTTATCTACGAATGTATATGTAACACATTTACAAGTGATGAATAGTTTACACTTTAGATTAGGGGATGCAGAATGTGTTGTTATCCGCTCTTGGTGTTGAATTTTTAACACTTTTTCAGATTTAAAATAGAACTCTTTCTGGAGTTAAAATACAAATCATACAGAGAGTAATTGTAACTCTAAAATTGAGTTATTTATAATATGAACTCCTTAACAGTGTCAAAAATCAACGCTTAAAAAATATTGCATTTAACACTTCTTAGAGTTAACATATATTTAACATAATATAATGTTTTATGTGAAAATGATATACAGAACGCCATACTTTCAACTCAGTGCTTTTATTTGATCAAATTCATACATTGGTTTAAAAATTCCATGTATGGACACACTTTATAAAAATATATCTGTCATAAAATACTGTAAAATCTAACAGCAAAACATTTACATTTATGCAGCTAACAGAGTGCCAACTAAAAAAAAATTAAATTGTATAAAACAATGTCAACAACACATCACTTCATTATATAAAATCAAGACTAAAAAAAAACATGTAGTGCAGTAGGATTGTGTAACCTGAGATAGACACTTATACATCAGATGAAGTAACAGTGAACAACTTCACAGTGAACTAATTTAAATGGGACTTGAACAGCTTGTCAAAAGCACCCAAGGATGTACATGACTGACAAGGCAAGAGTTTTTTGTCCAAGACAATGTAAAAGGTGAAAACCTGTGCTTTTGAAGTCCCTGAGGCAAGAAGGTATAGCTGAGGGTTTCCTTCAGTGGTCAGGAGATGATCATCAAGGCTTTTTGGAATGACTGAAACACAACACAAATGTCTCTTTATAAACAATTTGTTTAAAAATAGGCATTAACTACAATATTTGGAGTAGGATAGTGTTGTCTTAACAAACCTTGTGAAATTTCACCAGATTCCACCAGTTGTGGAGTGAGAAGATGCAGCAGGACAAGTAAAGAAGCCATGTCGCTGTCCCATTCTGGAGACAGAAAAAAACGTAGTTGTTTCAAAGTATGTTTAGGGCATCTCTAAGTTAGCCCTGTGAATTGTGTATCATAATATATTAAAATGACGAAATATTAGTGGGGTAGTTTTATTAGTAGTTTTTATTGTGTGCTGGAGAGCAAACTGGATACTGTACATGCCAAAAGCCAAGGGGACTTACTCTTACTATGTTCTTACATGCATCATGATTTTTTTTTATGTAAAATTTATGAACAGCATTCACAAAGCATGAATTCATGAGCTTTCATAATAAATTACATTAAGAAATAACTGTGTATTAAGTGTTTTTAGCAGACTTTTTGAGAAATAATCAATAAAAACTTTTTAACCAGAAGATTGATTAACAACATTACTATTATGATGACTGTACCTGGATCATCAGTAGTGTCAGATACTTCATTCAGTGCACCTTTCAAAAGCTGTTTTAGGAGAGCAGTCTCAAAGGTTCCTGGCCTCCTGGATGACTTTCTTTAAAACTGGTGTTCCATTTTTCCAGGAACCTTAAAGCAACCTCTGCTCCAAACATCAGTAAGAAGTCTTGCACAATCTAATTAAAAAAAGAAAGACAACCATTCAGACATCTAATGTAATGTAATATTTTTGATACAATTTTCATAATCACAGTCATCCCTGCTGGCTTTGAAGAGAGAATTTGCTTTACATTCACGTTGCACTATTATCAACATCGTGAACTGACATTAAAGAGAAAACATGTAATTTATGTTAACTGTTATGTTAGTGTGATAAAAAAATAAATGAATAAATAAATTTCTGAAAACCACGCACTTTTTAACGAGTCACGAGTCTAAAACGTTTATCATTACAATTCAAACCCGTTGCAGGCCAAACGTACGGTGACGCATTGCTGCCACATACATATTTTTTCCCCCCAATTATGTCGTAATAACGAGATCTTATGTCGTTAAAACGCCATCTTTTTCTCGTAATAACGAGATCTTATGTCGTTAAAACGCCATCTTTTTCTCGTAATAACGAGATCTTATGTCGTTAAAACGCCATCTTTTTAACCTTCAATCTTAATCTTCGTCTTTATAACAGAAGATACAATAGGCTATACAATACAAAAATCTTCAAGATGTATAACGGATTGTCACCTTATAAACAGTCCTTTTTTAATGGAATAATACACCCTTAGGCCTATAATAAAGAAAAAGCTTCAGTGATAACGAATATGTTGTCCTTCCATAGAAACCCTTTATTATAAAGAAAATAGGTGGCTCTTAACAGCAAATATTCAATGCATTCAATGCAAATATTCAATGGTAGGCCTATTCAATGCAAAGCAAAAATGAAAAATATAAGTAGCCAATAAAATGAACAAATTATTGTGGCATTAATTAGCCCATAAACAATATTTATTTTAAAGCCTAAACGAATTTGTTTAAAGAAAAACACCAGCGTTGGGCGTTTATCTGTATAGGCTAAGTGTTTCAGCCGCCCTTTTCAAACTGGCGCAATATCCGTCTGGCATGGCCGCTCGCTCTAACGTTAACCTAGATAAATGTTTGCTATTATGAAGCGCATAATAGTGTTTGTGCGGAGTGTGGAGCGCGCAATATGACATGGATGGAGGCGCCGGTGCCATCACTCGCATTTTCCCATCAACAGTGGAAACAACTTAAAATACTCCATTTCTGGTCATACAGAAAATAATAATACATCAGTCACAACTACTTTTATTTGTGTAAACTCACAACAACAAGAAAACGGTGTGCTTTTGTAAAATAAAAGAAAACGAACAGGGCGTGCTTTCATGATCTCTATGAATTGGAGAGCGCCTCAAAAATGAACTGGAAAACAGTGTATAGACAAGCCTCACAGACATGAGAAATATAACTATAAAGTTTATACAAAAAAATGTCCACCAACGAAAAAAAATCCAATCGAAAGCATATATGGTATACCAACTGATTAATCCTGTCCGTATGAAAGGCTCATACATATTTTTTAAGGGCCTGTGAAATTGGCCCAATATGCCGGTCCGCCAATACACAGGGAAGGTTATCACGTGTTCTGTCCTTACTCGTGCAAAATATTGGTTGGTTAAATTTACAATACATTTAGTTATGTATTCTCTCGTTAATTCATCTGACTCCATAAATAAAGGGTTTTTAATAATATCTGTGCCTCACTAATAGTGAGCGAATGACTATTCCTTTTAACCATTAAATGAACAATGTCAAGAACAGTTGGAATAATCACATGTAACAATTTATTATGTCAGGTAAATGTATCATGCCAATTTCATAATCAATTCAAAGATAATCGATACAAAACATCAAATGCTCTGGAATAGAGAGAAGATGCAAACCCAACTTTAAGAAGTACGTGAGGCTGAGAGATTTCTTTCTCTCAGCCTCACGGGCCGATCTATTTACAGAAAAGGCCCCGAACTCTCTGCTGCATCTCCTTATATACACAAACCTTTCCCCAGGAAACATGTACTAACAAAAGAAATTTGCATGCAGTGGTCGCATCTTCATGGGGGTGGGTGACCATTTGCTTGAGAGACCACCTTCCTTTGTAAGTCAGTTATCCATAAACTCTTAAAACCTTATTACCTTTTGTTTTACTTATTTGGAAAGAGACATTTGTACCAGTCGCACTGTGACATTTTAAACAATACCAAACATGAAAATACTCTGTGATAATCATTCACATTAAACTATACATTTTCTTGGGAGAAATCAAGTGATCATCTGGCATGAGAGAGAGGGGGTGATGGGAGAGGTAAAGAGATGTAGATTAAGATGACTCGGAGGTGAGACTTTCGTCTCGATAGTGCACGAGGGCCAGTTCAAATGGTAATCTCCGGAGAGGTCCTCTTGTCCTCTCAGGGTCTGGTCACCCCAGAAACAGACTGTCCGGAATTTCCTAATTTATCAATTCTTACAACATTACAGCGGAGACGTATGGAGATATGTAGGCCTATGCAGGCAGCCTACACTGATTTAGAAAAGACTAGTTCATTAATAAACAATTAAAATGCTTCGTTATTTTTTTTTCAGATACATTTATCATATCATTAGCATACTTTTGCCGGCGCTTTGCGGCAAGTTTTATGCATGCGCTTGAGCGCGGAATATAGCGTACATGCACCCAGCATTGAATATAAACGTGCGATTAGTCCTAATTGCTTAAATGAATGACTAGTCGAGAAAAATCCTTTAGCAACTCTAATCAATAGCCTACATTTAATATCTGACATTATTTCATTAGTAATTAGTATCCAGCTGTTCACATTTAATTAGTTGAGTTATAGTATAATTAATGAACTAATAAAATAATAAAATGAAATTCAAATTAAGATACTAACCATATATTTATATATATCATTGCTTATTCCACCACACAAAGGACTGTTTATAAGGTGACAATCCGTTATACATGTGAAGATTGTAGGCTGTATCTAGAAGATTTTTGTATTGTATTGTTGTCACATGCCTGTCCTGTCTCGTGTAGCACATGTGGTGTTTGTGTTCCTGTCATTGTTATGACCCCACCCTCCTTGTTATCTTATTATTGGTTTCATTTGCCCCACCTGTTGTTCCTCATTACCTGCCTGATTTGTCCCTTTTATAAGTTCCTTTGTGTTTGCAGTCTGTGTCGGATCGTTGTCTTGTACACGTCTCCCGTTTCCCCGTGACCCGTTTGGTATGTTCATTTTTGAAGTTGTTGTTTGGTATTTTGTAATGTTTTCCCCCTCGTGGGTGTTTGTTTTACGTTGTTCTTTTGTTTATTAAAAACCCCTTTCCTCTGCACTTGAGTTTTCCTTGTTTTCTTAGTTTTCCGTGACAGAACGATCCGACCATGTCAAAAACTCAGCAGAGGAAGTCCCAGCATCCACTTGTTCCCCCGGTCTCATGCCAACAGTATGAACGCATTCTTCGTGTTCAATCGTTGATTGCGCTCCGCCAGCAGGGAACTGATCTAAGGAAGTTCGCGGTCAAATTCCTTAGTGCAGCAGAGGGACTGGGTCTTAATGAGGAGCCCCTCAAGGACCTTTTCTTTTATGCCCTTGACGAGCCCATGGATTGGGTACTGAGAAGGGCGTATGACCGCAGCACTTTTGAGGGTATGGTGGAGGGTCTCGCTCGCCTGCAGGAGCGAGAGGCCATGAAGAGGGTCCCAGTTCCGGTGACCTCAGTACCGGTGGTCCCGAGTCCAGTGTTCCCAGTTCCGATGGTCCCGAGTCCAGTGGTCCCAGTTCCAGTGGCTCCAGTTCCAGTGAAGAAGAAAACTTCCGTGACTGTTCCGGTGACCTCAGTTCCGGTGGTCCCTGTTCCGGTGGTCCCTGTTCCGGTGGTCCCTGTTCCGGTGGTCCCTGTTCCGGTGGTCCCTGTTCCGGTGGTCCCTGTTCCGGTGGTCCCTGTTCCGGTGGTCCCTGTTCCAGTGATCCTGCTCGCACTGCCTGCACCACCTCAGCGATGCGTCACGTCTGCCCAGCCAGAGACTGTTCACGTCACGTCTGCCCAGCCAGAGACTGTTCACGTCACGTCTGCCCAGCCAGAGACTGTTCACGTCACGTCTGCCCAGCCAGAGACTGTTCACGTCACGTCTGCCCAGCCGGAGCCTGTTCACGTCACGCCTGCCGAGCCTGTGTCTTCGGACAAGATGGCCGCCGCCGAGAGTGTTCCCGTCACGTCTGCCGAGCCTGTGTCTTCGGACAAGATGGCCGCCGCCGAGAGTGTTCCCGTCACGTCTGCCGAGCCTGTGTCTTCGGACAAGATGGCCGCCGCCGAACCTGTTCACGTCACGCCTGCCGAGCCTGTGTCTTCGGACAAGATGGCCGCCGTCGAGCCTGTGTCTGTTCCTGAGCTTGAGCCGGAGCCAGTGTCTGTTCCTGAGCCGGAGCCAGTGTCTGTTCCTGAGCCGGAGCCAGTGTCTGTTCCTGAGCCGGAGCCAGTGTCTGTTCCTGAGCCGGAGCCAGTGTCTGTTCCTGAGCCGGAGCCAGTGTCTGTTCCTGAGCCGGAGCCAGTGTCTGTTCCTGAGCCGGAGCCAGTGTCTGTTCCTGAGCCGGAGCCAGTGTCTGTTCCTGTGTCTGTTCCTGTGTCTGTTCCTGTGTCTGTTCCTGTGTCTGTTCCTGTACCTATGTCTGTTCCTGAGCCGGTGATGTCTGTTCCTGGGCCGGTGGTGCCAGTTCCAGTGCCTGAGCCGGTGGTGCCAGTTCCAGTGCCTGAGCCGGTGGTGCCAGTTCCTGTGCCTGAGCCCTGGCCGGCCGAGGAGTCGTCTCCGCCGTGGCCTGCCGAGGGGTCGTCTCCGCCGTGGCCTGCCGAGGGGTCGTCTCCGCCGTGGCCGGCCGAGGGGTCGTCTCCGCCCTGGCCGCCCGAGGGGTCTTCTCCGCCCTGGCCGCCCGAGGGGTCTTCTCCGCCCTGGCCGCCCGAGGGGTCTTCTCCGCCCTGGCCGCCCGAGGGGTCTTCTCCGCCCTGGCCGCCCGAGGGGTCTTCTCCGCCCTGGCCGCCCGAGGGGTCTTCTCCGCCCTGGCCGCCCGAGGGGTCTTCTCCGCCCTGGCCGCCCGAGGGAGAGTCTGCTCCGCCCTGGCCGCCCGATGGACCCTCTGCTCCGCCCTGGCCGCCCGATGGACCCTCTGTTCCGCCCTGGCCGTCCGATGGACTCTCGGCTCCGCCCTGGCCTCCAGAACTGTCCATTTTCCTTGCCCCACCCTGGTCTGTCTCTCTTGTTCCCCCTGTCCCACCCTGGTCTGTCTTTCCTGTTCCCCCTGTCCCACCCTGGTCTGTCCCTCCCGTCCCTCCCTGGTCTGTCCCTCCCGTCCCGCCCTGGTCTGTCCCTCCCGTCCCGCCCGTCCCGCCCTGGTCTGTCCCTCCCGTCCCGCCCTGGTCTGTCCCTCCCGTCCCGCCCTGGTCTGTCCCTCCCGTCCCGCCCCGCCCCGCCCTGGTCTGTCCCTCCCGTCCCTCCCGTCCCGCCCTGGTCTGTCCCTCCCGTCCCGTCCCGCCCCGCCCTGGTCTGTCCCTCCCGTCCCTAGTGGAGCGTCTGGTAGCCGCTCCTTTAGGAGGGGGTAATGTCACATGCCTGTCCTGTCTCGTGTAGCACATGTGGTGTTTGTGTTCCTGTCATTGTTATGACCCCACCCTCCTTGTTATCTTATTATTGGTTTCATTTGCCCCACCTGTTGTTCCTCATTACCTGCCTGATTTGTCCCTTTTATAAGTTCCTTTGTGTTTGCAGTCTGTGTCGGATCGTTGTCTTGTACACGTCTCCCGTTTCCCCGTGACCCGTTTGGTATGTTCATTTTTGAAGTTGTTGTTTGGTATTTTGTAATGTTTTCCCCCTCGTGGGTGTTTGTTTTACGTTGTTCTTTTGTTTATTAAAAACCCCTTTCCTCTGCACTTGAGTTTTCCTTGTTTTCTTAGTTTTCCGTGACAATTGTATGCTGTTATAAAGACGAAGATTGACATTTCGTTAATTAAACAAAATAAAAACACAGTGTTGTAAAATTTTCTGTTAGATGTGTTTTGACTACTTTTTGGTTAATTATATCTCTAGATAATGAATGAAGATATAGCATATTAACAAAAATAAATCTTATATATAATATATTATATATAAAAAAAACTTATAGGCCTATTTAAAATATATTTTCAAAAAAGGGCCTTATTGATTAATTTTGCATGATTGGGGGCTGCAACTATTTGCTTAAGCTTTTTGAACGTGTGATAAAGGCGTCAATTTTATGTGGATAAATGCACATTTTGTACATGACTACACATGTCCTTATAAGGGCAAAAAAGATGTCGTTTTAACGACATAACATCCAGGGTTGCCAACTTTTGAGTTTAGCTCGGAGTGAGACTTCTCCAAGGGGGGGGGGGATATTTCAACGGGGGAAGGGGGGGGGGATATTTCAACGGGGGAAGGGGGGGGGGATATTTCAACGGGGGGGGGGGTGAGATATTTCAATGGGGGGCGGGGGGGGGGGGGGGATGGGGGTATTCCAACCCAAAATTTTTTGGGGTATTTTTATTTAAAGGAATTAATTATAAAAGCGATTTAAGGGAATAAAGAAAAAAAAGCTTATTGTATTAGTGAAATATTGCAAATAATATTTTATTTTTAATTATGCATGCATTCTCTCTAAATTAATCAAAGAAATTATAGCATATTTTCAATTCAAAAAGGCTAAATTTAGTAAATAAATAAAAAAAGTTGAGTAATTCGCGTCACCGGATACTGTCGGTAGTTGAAAATTTCTATTGTAAAACAGTCAAATATTAAATGTTTTCCACTTACATTTTGCCAGGCATTCGTTCACTTCTTTAATCATTCTGACATTGAAGAGCTAGACCGCTGAACTTTTAGTCATCCTAACACCAAACAGAGCGGTGCGTAATGGAGCGCATCAGAACAGCATCAAGAATATCAAATACATTGCAGTGAATCTTTTATTTGCATCTTAAGTTTATAGGCAATAATAATGACAGGTTTGCGAAAGTGTAGAACTCGGTGAGCTCGCGCAAAACACATCTTCAGGACAGCAACTCATTTAAACGCCTCTGATTGGCCAATGCGTTCAACAGACATGTCAGTGATTGGCTACAATGCTCAACGCTGCCGTACGCCGTGCGTGCGCTACGGTTTAGTCTCTGTCTCGCATTCGTGCTCGCTCTAGATTCCGGGAGATTTTAACTAATTTGCGCCATAAATAGTGGTCCATCCAGTAGTTAAGAGCCTGAATTGTTTATAGTAATTCTGAAATTTAGTGCACACGAGTGAAAAAAAAAATACAGCACAGAAGAATGTCTAATTTAGCGTGAGATTTCTTTGTTAAGCGTGAGAGCGTGAGATTGAGGCTGAATGCGTGACTGTCACGCCAGATGCGTGAGAGTTGGCAACCCTGTAACATCTCGTTATTACGAGAAAAGATGTCGTTAAAACGACATAAGATCTCGTTATTACGACATAATTGAGGGGAAAAAATAATATGTATGTGGCAGCAATGCGTCACCGTAGTAAACCATACATATTTAACATTATTTTTTCTTTCTGCAGCGGCAGGAAATAACACAGTATTGCATCAGCTGAATGTCTGAAACATTTGACTGAGAAAGTGCATCCGATCTTTATATGTATTCATAACTTAATAAACCAAACACAATTTTAAAGTAAGCTCATAATGAACACTATAACCTTGTAACTGGAGTCATTTTAAATCGAATTAAACTCATTTCACAATCACCTCGTGTTACAGCGTTCATGCAGACTGTCCGCCATTTCGTGAACGCTGTAACACGAGGTGATTGTGAAATGCATTTAATTCGATTTAAGGCGAGACACTACAGGTGAATAGGGTAAAAATTTTAACTAATAGATATCACCATGAAACTTTTCCAGTTGATTACCTACATTAAGATGAGAAAAAAATGTTATTACAAGTTTTCTGTAATTTGATGTTTAAATATGCAAATTAGGCAATATCTAATCAAATATGCACTAATTTGCATATATTTTAAAAAATGAAATCTGAGTATTGGATAAAGCCAGGTTAAAAATTCTTTTTTCATTGTGTTCACATATTAGATGGGAAAAAATTACAGAGGGATTTATGGATATCTACTTTTGTTATCCTGTAAATCAGAAAATACTGTCAATAGCCTTAAAAAAATGATTTTCGCCATGTTTTTTGGAATAAAATGTTATATAAATCAGGCTAGGAATAATATATTTACAAATCCCTCTGTAAATGTCTTCATAATATAACTAGGTACAAGACTGGAAGGTTTGGTGTATATAGGTGCTACTGAAGTGGAGATTTCGAACATAGGGGCTGTTTACACCTGGCCACTTCATGCGTTTTCTCAGATGGGATAGCTATCCGATCGTGAAAAGACCAGGTGTAAATGCCCTCCGAAACGCATTTGAGACGGATTTGAATCTGATCGCTCAAACCACTTCAGAAGGTGGTCTGGGACGCATTCCTGACGAAACTGGACACGTGTAAATGCATCTGGTTGTTGAAACCACATATGTAAATTGTACTCCTCCCAAAAATGCTAAAAAATAAACGTGTGACAGCGTGTTATAGGCTATATCTAATGTTATAGCCAGATATGACGACGCTACTGGAACACGCGCGTCACCGCAGATGAGAAGCTGAGATCTATTCATCAAGCCAACGTGCAAACTATCGTAAATCAAAGTGAAAGTAAGTCGCAGACGCTTAACACACAATCATCTTCATTAAAAGTAAAGAAACGAAATGATCTTACCAGGGCTGTTGCCGCTCTCTCTTATTGCGGTCTTTGATTTAGAAATTTTAGCTGATCAATAAAATGCAGCTCTGTTGCTTTTGTGACGTGCACTCCATTAAATCTGCATATAGCGCGGGAATTGAAGATCGGATTTAAATCCGTTCCGCAAAAACACATTTATGTGACCAGGTGTAAATGGAATCGTTTTGATAAATCAGATAGCTCTCCGATCTGAGAGAACGCATGAAGTGGCCAGGTGTAAACAGCCCCTTAGAGTATGACAGAAAACTCATTTTGAGAAAACGGGCTTTAACCCATTTAATCCCACCGGTCACAATAGTGACTGTAAAAAAATGTTTCATTTCTAAGGCTATAAAAATTTTACTGAATGATCTATCAATGCATTTCCAGCAGATATTGAAATATTAAAGGGTCTCAATGAAATATGTGCAGTGTCGCATGTTTACTGTAAATTGTCACATGACCAGAGCTGTTTATTTCCTGTTTACGCCAAGAGAAGAGGATGGCACCAAGAAAGCTCAGAAAGAATATGTTAGTAAAGCATGTTAACATAAAGATAGGACATAGATTTTTGGTACATATCATGTTTAAGGTGTCTAGTATTGATATATGCATTTGCAATTACTCAACTTTTTTTAATGTGGTCATAGAACTCACAAACATGTCAGCGGCAACAATAGTGACCGGTGGGATAACCCATTGTATCTACATACTAATACACATAGGCTAACTGATCTACCTTACTTTCTGCTGCTACCTAACTTTCTACCTAATTTTACACACACACAGCACACACACACACAAACACACTGCACAGGTCAAATAGACCTATATTCAGTCTGTCCAATGGTTGAAACACACACACACACACACACACACACACACACACACACACACACACACACACACACACACACACTGTGATTCCTAGTCCAGGAACCATGTTTGAGAACTTTGAGAGCCCTGGTGGAAGAGTGGGGTAACATCTCACAGCAAGAAAAGGCCAGTCTGCTACAGTCCATGAGGATGATCTGTGGGACTTACAGCAGCTCCTGCCTACACCAGATATGACTGCTTATTTTCATATTGTTCAGGGACTCACTGTTCCATTTCTTTTCTTCAAATGTCTGCGGAACTTGTTTATTTTATGTTTATGTTGTTGAATCTTTTTATGTTCATAACAATATTTATACATTAAGACATTTTCTGGAAATAAAAGCAGTTGAAAGTTAGACATCACTTTTTTTACCGAGTTTAGTTCTGTATGACTGTCCCTTTTTTGTCATTATGTTTTTGATAACACAGATGCAACATGACTGATGAAAGTGATTAAGCATAAAGCACATAATATCTACATTTACCATTTATTACAGTACATTGAGGATTTATGCTGCGTGCTCAGTTTATTAAATGAGCTAATTTAATACAATTTATGAACATTGTGTCGATTTATTTCAGTGTGTGTGGAAAAGAAGTTTAATTGAACATCAAATGCAGAAAACATACTCTCTGAAATAAGCTACATACTAAGATACATGTAGTGTAAATTACAAATATAAATCCTACAAAGATAATCATATCCTTTATGAGTGACAGCTTTACCAGTTTAATTACAATTGATGCTCTGTAAAAATATCGACCAGAGAGGATGCTGGCTGAAATATTTTCAGAGTTAAGATGTGTTTAGCTGTCTTTTTAAACCAGGGATAAAATAAAGCATAGATCAGTGGATTCAGACCTGAATTTGTGGACACAACCCATGCTAAAACATTTATGGTTGTGGAAGAGATTACTGACATAGAACAGATATAGTATGGTATAAAGCAAAGCATATAAATTATCACAATGATTCCTAATGTCAGAGCAGCTTTATTCTCAGATTTCCTCCTCAATGAACCTTCCGTTACACATTTACCACCCCTCAGAGAGTTTATAACTTTCACTTGCTGATGTACTACATAGAAAATCCTCAAATATAAAGATATGATAAGGGTACATGGAAAAATAAAAGACACGAACAGATCAGTGACAAACCAGGCAAATCCCCCCACAAGAGAACACTCTCCATAACACATGTCTGTTCTGAGTGAAGTGTCAAAATATCCATTATCAATTATAAGGATAGTGGTATAAGTTGAAAAACAAGCCCAGCTCAGACAGATGGTTATTAAAGTTTTAGTTGTGGTTATTTTCTGTGGGTACAGTAAAGGGTGACACACAGCCACATAACGATCGACAGCAATTAAACTAAATTACTGAGAGATCCTGAGAAAACCAATCCAAGGATTATCATAAACAGATTACAGAAAGTGTCTCCAAAGTACCAACACGTCTCAATCTGCCTTGTGCCCTCTACGGGTAAAAGAACTCCCATAAGCATGTCAGCCACAGCCAGAGAGAGAATAATCAGGTTTGTTGGAGTGTGAAGCTTCTTGAAGTGAGAGATGGAGATGATCACCAGCAGGTTCAGAAACACAGTCCATGCTGACAGCAATGATACAAACACATACATGATATTGTATTCATATTTAGAGAGTTTTCCCTTGATACATGATGATACATTTTTTTGTTGTTGTTATAATTTCTTCGCTGTCTTGGTATAGTTTAGGATTTCCACATGAAAGCAAAGCACAGGAGGAACTGAACTGAACTGAACACAGGTGTGGTGGTTTTTGCTTCAGTCAGTAATCAGCCACTGAAGATCACCCTTCCTTTGAGCGGCTCCTGGAACTCATCTGAGGGTTCCCTTGGTGTGGTTAAGATGATTTCTGTGAATTAGGAATGGGGTCCAGAAATAGAGGGGTTATGTCACCCATTGGAACTCAAGAATGCTTGAGCTGTCCATAACCCTCCCAGTTTACCCTGTAAAATAACTATTGCAATGTAATAGGTGGGCAATAACTGTCCCGTATACAGAACACATTATCCCAATGGTGAAATAATCTTTATACTGTGCAGTGAAAAAGCTATTGAATTGCTACAGAAAAATGGAGCGCAACTGGAAGAAAACAAAACTAGAGGTATTTCGCATTTCATGGAAAGAGAGCTCAATTACTTACAGAGAGGCTTTAAAAGCTGCTAGATCTGCTTATTTTTCAACCCTATTAGAAGAAAATAAACATAATCCTAGGTATTTATTTGAAACGGTGGCTAAACTAACGAAAAATAAAGCTTCAAGCACCGAAGTTTCCAAGCAACACAGCAGTAATGACTTTATGAACTTCTTCACTTATAAGATTGATAATATCAGGGACAAAATTATAACTATGCAACCGTCTACTACAGTATCACATCAGGCAGTGCATTGTAGTCTCCCTGAGGAAAAATTTGATTCATTCGTTGCTATAGGAGAGGAAGAATTTACTAAACTCATTAAATCATCTAAATCTACAACATGTATGTTAGACCCTATACCGACTAAGCTACTGAAAGAAATACTTCCAGAGGTCATAGATCCTCTTCTTAATATCATTAATTCGTCTTTGTCTCTAGGATACGTACCAAAAAACTTTAAGCTGGCTATGATTAATCCGCTTGTTAAAAAAACGCAACTTGATCCTTCAGAATTAGTCAATTACAGGCCGATCTCGAATCTACCTTTTCTGTCAAAGATATTAGAAAAGGCGGTATCCTCACAACTGTGTTCCTTTCTAGAAAGAAATGATATCTGCGAGGATTTCCAGTCAGGATTTAGACCGTACCATAGTACCGAGACAGCTCTCGTTAGAGTCACAAATGATTTGCTCTTATCATCCGATCGTGGTTGTATCTCGCTATTAGTGTTACTCGATCTTAGTGCTGCATTTGACACCATCGACCACAACGTTCTTTTAAATAGATTAGAACATTATGTTGGCATTACGGGAAATGCACTAGCATGGTTTAAATCATACTTATCTGACCGTTATCAGTTTGTAGCAGTAAATGATGAGATGTCTCATCGATCACAAGTTCAGTATGGCGTACCACAAGGCTCAGTACTAGGACCGTTGCTGTTCACTCTGTACATGCTACCCTTAGGAGATATCATTAGGAAACATGGCATTAGCTTTCACTGTTATGCCGATGATACTCAGCTCTATATTTCTTCAAAACCTAACGAAACTTACCAATTCACAAAATTAACGGAATGCATAGCGGATATAAAAAATTGGATGACTTGTAATTTCCTACTACTTAATTCTGAAAAAACAGAGTTTCTAATTATTGGACAAAAAACTTCCTCACGTAATAATCTAGAATACTGTCTAACACTCGATGGCTGCTCTGTTAAGTCTTCGTCGTCGGTTAGGAACCTGGGTGTGCTCTTTGATACCAATCTTTCATTTGAAAGTCATGTGTCTAGTATCTGTAAAACTGCATTTTTCCATCTTAAAAATATATCTAAATTACGCCATATGCTCTCATTGACAAATGCGGAACAATTAGTTCATGCGTTCATGACCTCAAGGCTAGATTATTGTAATGCTCTACTGGGTGGTTGCCCTGCACGCTTAATAAACAAACTACAGCTAGTTCAAAACGCAGCAGCTCGAGTTCTTACCAGAACCAGGAAGTATGACCATATTAGCCCAGTTCTGTCAAAACTGCATTGGCTCCCTATTAAACATCGCATCAATTTTAAAATATTGCTGATTACTTACAAAGCACTGAATGGTTTAGCTCCGCAGTACTTGAGCGAGCTCTTAACGCATTATAGTCCGTCACGTCTATTACGATCTCAAAATTCCGGCCAGTTGATAATACCTAGAATATCAAAATCGACTGCTGGCGGTAGATCCTTTTCCTATTTAGCACCAAAACTCTGGAACAGTCTTCCTACCATTGTCCGGGAAGCAGACACACTCTGTCAGTTCAAAGCCAGATTAAAGACACATCTCTTTGACCTAGCTTTCACATAATACATTATAGACTTCTATAATTTAATGTTAGGCTGCATATAGTAGGTCAGCCGGAACCGGGAACACTTCCCAAAAATCCTGATGTACTCGTTACATCATGAGAAGAATGGCATCTACGCTAATTTTAGTGTCTGTGTTTATCCCGAGGTTTTCCTGCAGCCTGCCGGATCCAGGCCGTATCCAGATCTGACGAAGGACCTTCGCCTGGACCGATGACAACGCAGTGCTGAAGTGCCAACTAGTCTCTCCCTATGGAGGATCCCACTACCACTCTACAGATAAGGCGTTGTCGGGAAAATTCGTCTCGCGGTCCTACCCCAAAGCAACAAATAAAATAAAATTCCTTATCAAAATTTATAAGGAAAGACAAGTATTCTGTTTAGGCTTGGCTTGTAGGGAATTCCAAACCTGCGTATATTCAAACGCACATAACTATAGAACCCATTCTAAATGCGCATGTGAACGCCATCAGTGTTTCTCACAGGTTCGCATTTAAAGTCTGTGTAGAGAGAATGGTGTCGTCTTAGCGGCCCCTAATTTAATAACAAATGATCATTGCGACGGAAGCAAATCAATTAAAACTAACTTTAGATGGAAATAACTTAACTCTGCTGTACAGCCGAAACAATCTCTGTTGCCTTAAATTATACGCTTATCTCTGTAAAGCTGCTTTGAGACAATCTACATTGTTAAAAGCGCTATATAAATGAAGATGACTTGACTTGACTTGACTTGAATTGAACATATGTGTAATAAAAAGGTTTCAGTTCCCAATGACATCCATTATATGGACAAACAAATACAATAAAAGTCAGTGGGAAGCGAAACTGTCTGGTTACCCACATTCTACAAAATATCTCTTACCGGTTTGGTAAGATATGAGTGCGAGGGCTTTTTACAATACAGATGTCAGGGTTTTGTCACTTCTGTCTAGTCTATTTCTTGGTTTTGTGATAGAGCCCTGACACTCCTGTTTTGTCTTGTGCTGTGTTTCATGCTGCTTGTGTTTATCATTGGCTGCGTGTTCATGTCTCGTTTTGTGTTAGCACATGGCTTGTGATTTTTTTTATTTGCCATGTGCTTGAGTTTTTGTCATGTTTGGTGTGAGCACATGGCTTGTCATGTTTGTTTCCTTGTGCCATGTGCTCTCCTTTCAATTGTCCATGGTAGATCTTGTTACCTGATTATTGATTAATTTGCCCCACCTGTCCTCCCTCGTTACCCTCTTTTGTTTGCTTCCCTATTTATTCTCCTTGTGTTTGCACTCCTGTGCTGGTTCGTTGTCTAAGGTACCCTCATGTTTCTTGTTTCCTGCCAAGTCCAGTCTGTAAAGTCTTGCTACCTGGCTTGTTTTGTCAGTGCAGGCAGATCAATTATATTGTTGAATATTAAATAAAATGTTGCCAACTAAGCAAGCCAAAAGCCAATGGCGACAAAGGCAACAGTGGCAAAGAACCAAAACTCCATCAGGTGACAGAATGGAGAAAAAAACCTTGGGAGAACCCAGGCTCAGTCACTCAGTTCTCCTCTGGCCAACGAGCGAAACAGTGTATGATTATGATCCAGGAGCATTACAGGTCAGAGGTCAGATTGGATCTGGACATTCAGAATATTATCCAGTTCCATTTGGAGTCATCACGCACGTATGGAGACGGGTTTGTTGATGATCAGTGCCGATGGCTGTCGTGTTGATGAGGCCTTCACAGGAGAGAGTCTAGTTGACACAATCTCTGCTGACACTTCAGGGATGCGTTGTGGTCGTGTCTAGGCGCAGGTCCTCCATCTGATCTGGATACGGCCCGGATCCGGCTGACTTCATCATGCGTTGTGGGTCGTGTCTACATGCAGGTCCTCCATCTAATCTGTATACGGCCCGGAACCAGCTGATTACAGTAAACCTCGGAATAAATAAAAATGTATTTATTATGACTTACATAAGCATAGATGCCATTCTTCGTACGATGTAACAAGTACATAAGGTGTTTTAGGAAGTGCTCCCAGTTCCGGCCATTATATATGCAGTCTAATAATTATTTAACTGATTTGAATAATAAGAATGTATAATGCTCTATGTGTATGCCAGGTTAAAGAGATTAACTTTAAATCTGTTTTTAGTCTAGATTTAAACTGAGAGAGTGTTTCAGCTTCCCGGACAATTTTAGGAAGACTGTTCCAGAGTTTAGGTGCTAAATAAAAAAAAGGATCTACCATCAGCAGTCATTTTTGATAATCAACTGGCCAGAAATTTGAGATTCCAATAGAAGTGAAGGACTATAATGCGTTAAGAGCTCGCTCAACGAGCAATTATTTTATACTGCGGAGCTAAACTATTTAGTGCTTTGTAAGTAATCAACAATATTTTAAAATTTATACAATGTTTAATAGGGAGCCAATGTAGTGTTGACAGAACTGGGCTAATATGGTCATACTTCCTGGTTCTGGTAAGAACTCGAGCTGCTGCATTTTGGACCAGCTGTAGTTTGTTTATTAAGCGTGCAGGGCAACCACCCAGTAGAGCATTACAATAATCTAGCCTTGAGCTCATGAACGCATGAACTTTGATTGGAATCAAAGAGCACAACCAGGAGGTTTTTGGTCCAATAATTATAAACTGGGTTTTTTTCAGAATTAAGTAGTAGGAAATTGCTAGTTATCCATATTTTTATACCAACTATGCATTCCGTTGTAACGTTCTGCCTATACAAGGCAGGATACACCACAAAATATACGTTCTAGACCATCTATGAAAGCGTTGGATAGAATTGCTCACAATATAAACAAAACAACAAGCAAGATCAAATGACAACCCAAAGTATATTAAATAGAGAGCACAGAAAATCAATATATACAAAATTTATGTATGTGTGTGTTCCAGTCCAATGTTGTGTGTGTATGTGTGTGCGTTGAATTGGCCTCACCGGTAAGCCGTTTTAAGTCTGTGCACATGATGAGGAACAGCGCTGTCCTGTAAAGCGATCTCCAAGGTGAAATAATCCAGTAAGTATCTCCACAAAGAGTCAAACAGTCACAGTCAATGACAGCCAAGCCGTGTAGTGCGATCGATCGCTAATCCACAAGAGCAATAGTAAAGTTGCTCCCGAATGCCGGTAAGCCGGCTCCCTTTAACGGAAGTGAAGTTGATCAGCTGAAGTATGACGTCACGGGGATTCCCAGGTGTCACGATCAAGACTCTCGCTCAGAAAAAACAGTAAGACCAACACTCGACAGGGGCAACAAAAACTCAGGAATTCTTTAATATAAGAACGTCTGACATATATAACTCTTTAATTAGTTTAATAAGCCGTCTTATAAATATCCCCTTTATGTGGCCATGCTACACCGTTCATTTTGTGAGTTAAGTTTTGTCTGGGCGTGAAGAGATATAGAGCTGAATATCATCGGCATAACAGTGAAAACTAATGCTATGCTTCCTAATAATATCTTCCAAGGGTAGCATGTACAGAGGGAACAGCAACGGTCCTAGTACTGAGCCTTGTGGTTCTCCATACTGAACTTGTGATCGAAATAAGACATCTCTTCATTTACTGCTACAAACTGATAACGGTCAATATATGCCAACATAGTTAGGATTGGAGAGTGAATTTTGGAGGCGGAACAATGAAGAAGGAGTGTGTCTATTTGGGTTGATTTCAAACATCAACATTGGCCAACAGCATTTTCAAAAACTACTAATCCCACCTTTAATAATAGCCATCTTAAACGTTTTCGGTACATATCCTGGTAACAAAGAAGAATTAATGATATTAAGAAGAGGATCTATGACCTCTGGAAGCATGTCTTTCAGTAGCTTAGTCGGTATAGGGTCTAACATACATGTTGTCGATTTAGAGTTTAGACCATTCTTCCTCTCTTATAGCAATGAATAAATCGATTTTTTTTTTCTCAGGACTACAATGCACTGTTTGATGTGATGCTGTTGTAGACAGTTGCATAGTTATAATTCTAACTCTAATATTATCATTCTTGTAAGTGTTACGACCCTGCGTTTTACTTGCTCGCCTGCTGGTGGCGTTGTTCTTCCATGAGAGCGCAGGAGATTGCACACACCTGTTCCCTGTTCACCACTTAATCAAGGAGAGGATAAAACATTGGCCTCCACCACTCTTCTTCACTTCGTCCAGGGGATTGACAGCCTCTGGAGAAGTCACTTGTTGTGAACCTTTATTTTGTCTACAGCCCATACCAACCTTTTCTCCTCCCCATCTGGATTATGATTTTTCCCCTTTGATCTTGAACCCTAGACTTCGTTATATTAAGTTATCTGTTTGTTTGAAGACTAATAAAATCTTGCAAGTCATTATTGAAGTGTACTTGTATATTTTATGTACGGTCGAGAACGAGCTGGCCGTAACATAAATTGGGTGTCTCGTCCGCGATCCTATGGGGGTAGGAAACGTTGGTAAGTATGGGTTGTATGTGTGTATTTTTTTGTGAATGGTTACCTTTATAAATGAGAACTCTGGTTAGTTAGAGTGTTTCCAGCTGGATTGTGAATACAATCCTTCCGACGGAGCACTGTTTGTTGTTTTGTTTTGTTATTTTGCCTTTCTTGTTTTTGGAGGTTATCCTGGGTGGAGATTCACTCTCTGTAGGGGGTACGCTTCCGGATCTTCAGTCTGACTGATTGTCGCGGAGCTCAGCGTTTAATGCCGCCCCGAGCCCGGTACATCTCTGAAGACCAGGTAGGATTTAGTTAGTGTTTTCTGAGTTAGGAGCTGGAGTTTTCTCATTTTGTAAACGGTAAATCCATTCAACAAAAATAAGTAAAGGTAAATCATTGTGTTCGTGTGTATAGTGCGGTTTATTCTCGCGCTTACACTGTGTTTTGACTTGTGGGAAGTCTTCGGGAGTTTTTGTGAATGAGCATAGGTTGCGTAATACGGTGACGTAGTTCCTTTTTGAAGTAGTGGCTTATGGGAATTGTATTTCGGGTAAACAGCGTCTCACGTGTAGTAGTTTCGTTTGTGTTATTGTGCGTATACATATACGAACAAAATGTCTTCGGTGGTCGAAGATTTCTTTGCGTGTCCGTCAGAAGCTTTGCTTGAGAGTTGTACAAAGGAGCAGTTAGTGCAAATCGCTGAACGCTTCAGTGTCGATCTTACTTCTCAAGAAAAGAGGCTGAAGGAAACTATTGTGACTACTTTGAAGCGATCACTTGTTGATAGAGGAGTTATAGAGGTAAGCACCGAGTTAATTACTACCAGTGAATCGTTTGTGTCTACTCCTGCTGATGTTTATAGTGAAAGTGAGACAAAATTTCCAGAATTGTCTTTGCAAGAGAAGCAATTGTGTTTAGATACCGAGAAAGTTCGTGCTGAACGTGACGATCGCGCTATGAAAGAGCGACCGGTAGAAAGAGATTATCAATTAGCTATGCGAAGAATGGAGCCTGAGTTGGAGAAGGAACGTGATGAGAGAGCGTTTCAGAAGGAACGAGAAGAGAGAGCGTTTCAGATAAAAAAGTTGGAGTTGGAATTAGCAGCAAAGACAGCTGAAGTTTCGCAAGCGAATGTGCCTCCTGTTCTACAACCACGTGCGAATGCAGGTGAACCTGTGTTTGACGTTCACAGAAATATGAGATTAGTGCCGCCCTTTTCTGAAAAGGAAGTGGATAAATATTTCTATCACTTTGAACGTGTTGCTTTATCCATGAAATGGCAGAAAAGCTTTTGGACTTTATTGTTACAGTGTGTGTTCACAGGTAAAGCTCGGGAAGTTTATTCTGCACTCTCACTGGAACAGAGTGGTGAGTATGATGTTGTGAAATCTGCTGTGTTACATGCATATGAACTCGTGCCTGAGGCATATCGTCAAAAATTTAGGAATTTGAGTAAAGTTGATGAATGTACTCATGTTGAATTTGCAAGAGCAAAAGAGAACTTATTTGATCGTTGGTGCACTTCAATGAAGGTTACAACTAAAGAGCAGTTAAGAGAATTAGTGCTCTTAGAGGAGTTTAAACATTGTGTTCCTCATGCTGTAGCTACGCATCTCACTGAACACAAGGTGAATACACTTTCTGAAGCTGCTATCATGGCTGATGAATTTGTGTTAACCCATCGTGGGTCATTCAGTTCAGTCGGTCTTAAAACCAACGATATGAGTAAGTCTAAGTTTTGCTTTCAACCTAAGACGAAGTCTCCTGTGATGAGTAGGAATATTAAGGCGACAGTTGCTGAACATTCTAGTAAACCTGCACTCTCACGAGACATGATTTGCTTTTATTGTAAAAAGCCTGGTCATAAAATATCTGACTGTCTTATTCTCAAGAAGAAAGAGAGATTGTCGAAACCTGTTGCTTTGGTTTTTACTTCACCATTTACTGTTGACACTCGTGATGAGAAAGATCGTCAATTACCTGGTTCTAGTGATAAATCTGATCAGTGTATAACTTCCTCCGTTGATTATACACCTTTTATCACTGAGGGAAATGTGTCATTGCCTGGTTTAAACGAAACGGTGCCAGTGCGTCTTCGAGATACGGGAGCCGCGCAGTCGTTTCTTTTAGAAGGAATTTTGCCTTTAACTTCTGCAACCGCTACTGGAACTCATGTATTAGTGCGAGGTTTTGAGATGGGGTTTGTTGAAGTGCCTTTGCTTCGAATCCATCTTTCCTCTGCAATTGTATCTGGTGATGTAGTAGTTGGTGTTCGTTCTGCACTTCCAGTCCCTGGGATTACATTTATTCTGGGAAATGATTTAGCTGGTGGGAATGTTTGGGGACGGAGTGATGTGGCAGCTCCGCCCATAATAGCATCTATACCTAGGAAATCTGATGTTGAAAATTGTAGAGAATTTCCTGATTTGTTTCCAGCTTGCGCAGTTACTCGATCAATGGCTAAACCCCTGTCTGAAAACCAAGTTGAAGTTCCACTGCATGACACCTTCTTTTATTCTGTTAATACAGGTAAGCTAGGATCTAATGTGTCTAAATGCCTGAAGTCCTGCTCTTCGTTGTCTTCTGACCAGAAAGATTCAACAGTGCTGCAAAGTGAATCTGCTGATACATCTGAGGTTCTGTCCACTCCTGAGAAAACCAATGTTGATCTCTCTGATGTTGATGACTGTTCTCTGACTTCTTTGTTACAGACCTCTCGAGAGGATTTAATTAGAGCTCAACAGAGCGATGACACTCTTAAACCTTTATTTTCTGCAGCCGGGTCTAAGAAGTGTTCTGATCCTCTGTCCTCCTCGTACTTTCTTGATGATGGTCTGCTTTGTCGGACAGTGGTCCTTCATAAAGATGTTTCTCTAGAACCTAAAACTCAGATTGTGCTTCCTTTCACAGTGAGAGACTCTGTGTTGCATTTGGCTCATCAAGGACTTGCTGGTCATACCGGAGTTCGTAAAACATATGATCGGGTTTTGCGACAGTTCTATTGGCCTAAGGTAAAACGAGATGTGGCAAAACATATTCGATCTTGTCATACATGCCAGATCACCGGTAAGCCAAATCAAAAAGTGCCTGTTGCTCCGTTGCAGCCTATTTCCGTCGTCTCCACTTTCGTGCATTTGATAGTTGACTGTGTTGGTCCTTTGCCCCGGTCTAAGACTGGTCATCAGTATTTTCTAACCGTCATGTGCCAGACTACTCGTTATCCTGCTGCTTATCCGTAAAGGTCCATCACTACCAGATCTGTCTTGAAGGCCCTCACTAATTTTATGTCGACCTTCGGAATTCCCAAAGTTATTCAATCCGATCAGGGTTCGAACTTCATGTCAAAACAGTTCTCAAAAGCCCTGTGTCAACTTCGAGTAAACCACAATATTTCTAGTGCCTATCATCCGCAGAGTCAAGGAGTTCTTGAGAGGTTTCATCAAACCATGAAGTCCCTTTTGAGGTCATATTGTGTGGAACTCGATGCGGATTGGGAAGAAGGTCTGCCATGGATGTTATTAGCGATACGTGAGGTAATCCAAGAAAGCCTTGGGTTTAGCCCAAATGAATTAGTGTTCGGACATGTAGTGCGAGGACCTACGGCTGTGTTAGCTGATGAGTGGCGAACGTCTAAGCCTTCTGAAAACATTTCAGATTATGTGAGTGGATTCCGGCGTAGACTGTATGAGGCACGAGCTCTCGCTAAAAAGAAGTTGAGTAAATCTCAAATAAAAATGCAACAACATTTTGACAGAAAAGCTAAGCTGATAGAGTTTCAGGTGGGTGATCAAGTACTGGCTTTGCTGCCTCTACCTGCCAACCCATTTCAGGCTAAATTTACAGGCCCCTACAGTGTAGCTAAACGTCTTTCCGATAATAATTATCTGTTGAATACTCCTGACCGGAGGAAAAAAGTACTGTCACAGTAACCTGTTGAAATTGTATATAGCTCCTGTTCGTTCTGTTATTGTTAATGTGGTCAACTCTTGTGATTCTTTTTCAGAATCGTCTCCTCTCTTTCGCAGCACGAGTGGGGATTCTTTTGAGAATGCTGATGAGGATGAGAGTTTTCTTTCTCGAGAAAAAGTCGACGGGCGACTTAAAAACTCTGAGATTCTTCTTAACCTGTCCTCTCATCTTTCTTATTTGACAGAGAAAGAGAGGAGTGATGTCACTGAGTTGGTGATGTCATTTCCTTCTCTTTTCCTTGACGTTCCCGGTCGCACTTCTGTCATCGAACATGATATCGACGTAGGAACCTCGAGTCCAGTTAAACAGAACGCCTATCGAGTCAATCCTTTCAAAAGAGATTTGCTGAAACAAGAGGTGAACTATCTGCTTGCTCATAATCTGTCTGAATCTAGTTTCAATTCGTGGAGTTCTCCTTGTGTTTTAGTAAATAAACCTGATGGCTCATATCGATTCTGCACAGATTATCGAAAACTTAACTCTGTGACAAAGCCGGACTGTTTCCCTTTACCTCGAGGTGATGACTGCATCGATCATGTTGGCTCTGCCCGTTAAGTTAGTAAATTCGACCTCTTAAAGGGGTATTGGCAGGTGCCCTTGACTAGTCGTGCGAAGGAATTATCTGCCTTCGTTACGCCTGATGCCTTCCTGCAGTATACGGTAATGCCTTTCGGAGTTCGAAATGCACCCGCGACGTTTCAGCGACTCGTAAACCGTATACTGTATGGAATGTCAGGATGTGAGGCATATCTTGATGACGTCGTGCTGTATAGTTCCTCCTGGTCTGAACATCTTAACCAGATTAAAGAACTTTTTTCTCGTTTAGCCAAGGCTAATCTTACAGTTAATCTCGCTAAGTCTGAGTTCGCGAAGGCAACCGTCACCTATTTAAGTAAGGTAGTGGGAAATGGTTGTGTAAAGCCCATTGAGACTAAGGTTAAAGCCATTTGTAACTTTCCAGCTCCCACCACTCGTCGTGAATTGCGACGGTTTCTCGGCATGGTGGGATATTATCAGAGTTTTTGCGAGAATTTCGCTAGTGTAGTTTCACCTCTCACCGATTTATTGAGTCCGAAAATGCCTTTTTGGTGGTCTGAGCCTTGTCAGCAGGCTTTTGAAAATTGTAAAGCTTTGCTGGCATGTGCCCCTGTTTTGACAGCTCCGAATTTTGAAAAGTCTTTTAGTCTTGCAATTGATGTGAGTGCTTGCGGTGCGGGCGCTGTTGTCTTGCAGGAGGATTCGAACCGGGTTCAACATCCCGTAAGTTACTTTTCTAAGAAATTTAATCGACATCAACAGGTATATTCCACCATTGAGAAAGAAGCTCTTGCCCTAGTGTTGGCCGTACAACATTTTGAGATATATCTAGGGTCAATTGCTGCACCGATTATCATTTATATTGATCATAATCCTTTGGTCTTCTTGAATCGGATGAGGAATCGAAATCAACGACTTATGCGATGGAGTCTCATTTTACAACCTTTCCATCTCGAGATTAAACATATTCGAGGAAAAGATAACGTTATAGCTGACACACTTTCTAGAGCGTAACATCATTTCTGCGTTGTCTGTTTCTTTTTCTTTACATCTCTAGGGCCCAGAGGTGTTGAAGAGTGAAGAGAAGACGACGTTCCGCTGAACCACAAGAACTTTTATTGTGTTCGTTCTGGGTAGTGTTTGACTGTCTTTTCTTTGTTTGTTTTTTTGATTCGTTACCGAATCTTTTTTGAGGAGGGAGGTGTTACGACCCTGCGTTTTACTTGCTCGCCTGCTGGTGGCGTTGTTCTTCCATGAGAGCGCAGGAGATTGCACACACCTGTTCCCTGTTCACCACTTAATCAAGGAGAGGATAAAACATTGGCCTCCACCACTCTTCTTCACTTCGTCCAGGGGATTGACAGCCTCTGGAGAAGTTACTTGTTGCGAACCTTTATTTTGTCTACAGCCCATACCAACCTTTTCTCCTCCCCATCTGGATTATGATTTTTCCCCTTAGATTTTGAACCCTAGACTTCGTTATATTAAGTTATCTGTTTGTTTAAAGACTAATAAAATCTTGCAAGTCATTATTGAAGTGTACTTGTATATTTTATGTACGGTCGAGAACGAGCTGGCCGTAACAAAGTAAAAAGTTCATAAAGTCATTACTGCTATACTTTTTGTAAACTTCAGAAGTAGAAGCTTTATTTCTTGTTAATTTACACATCCGGGGCACAACGCTGTGTGTGCGACTCATGACACAGTCTCCATGTTTGATGTTTGTTTTGTTTATTTTATTTGAAGTGTTTTGTAGTTTTCGTTTATTTATCATTTAAATACGAGATGGCTAACTTCTGGGCAATTCTGGGCTTTCTGGTGTTCATTTCTCAACCAATATTGGCTTTGTGGACAATGCCGACAACGCAGACTGGAGCATGTATATCAACCGTGAAAAATCTGGTTTATTCACGTGGACTATTGCTGGATTTGTGCCCGCTTGCTATTCTGCTGATAACGGATTCAACACTTTTTAAAAATGTCCCAAAATGTCTCTTGGTTGGCATCAGTTGGAAAAAGTCTAAAGCGAAAGGAAAAGGGGTTCGAGAGGAGGAATACTTAAAAGGCTATGGAGAAGAGGAAGTAGACTGCCCTTACCTGCTATCACCTTATCAAATGTTAGATCCCTGAGAAATAAAATTTACGAGCTGTCTGCGTTGATCAAATATGATGGGGATTATCGTTCCACAAGCCTTTTCTGTTTTACTGAGACATGGCTCTCCCAGGAAACAGCGGATTTTCACCTTGATGGATTTACTTTGATTCGGTTTGATCGAGATACTTTTAAAACTCAGAAAACTGTTGGTGGGGGGCTGTGTATGGCTGTGAATAACAGATGGGCAATGAACTTTACGCTGAGGGAAACCGATTGCTCAAAACATTATGAAATCATGGTGGTTTCCTTTCGACCACATTATCTCCCTCGAGAATTTACTCAAATAACAGTGATACTGGTGTACGTCCCTGGACTTGATTTTATGTTAGCTGCTGAAAGCAATATTAATAATATTGTAAATAGAGTTGGAGATCAGCCGGTGTTTCTGCTCGGAGATTTTAATCGATGTGACATTGCTACACACCTGCCGAATCTGGAGCAATATGTCACGTCTGTCACTATCATAATGCTGTTCTGCTTCTACCTCGATATAAGCAAAAATTAAAAACTGAGAAGGTATGGGACTTTGATTCCACTGAAATACTAAAAGGATGCCTTGAAGTTACAGATTGGAATGTATTTTTTAAGGACTGTGGAAATGATGTAGATATGCTCAATGCTTTGCTACTGTGGGATTCCAAATTTATTAAAAGGTTTAATTTAGGTTTACATTGAATTTAGATTATTAGCAGAGTTTTCTAGCAAAAGACTCCGGTCAGTCCTGTTTTACTGAAACTCTTAATGACTCTCGGATTTTGTGTTTTAACAAGAGAGTCCTGCCAGTCCTGTACTCGGGTCTCAGCATTTGAATAGATATGCTGAGTGAATTAGGGTGGGCAGCACTCTGTCTAGAACCGGTTCCTAAACCTGTCTATTTTGGTTCCTGCCTCTAAAATTTATATAAACTGTAAGAGAACATCTCACTGATTCAGGCTTGGTGACTGCAGCTACCGACAGCTCGTGTTCTCAATAAAGAATCCTGCTGAAGAAACCAAGTCTCCTGGTCTTTCGATTCTAAGTTTACAACAACTTGGTGCCGTGACCCGGATGGAGAAAAAGGGAACTCAAAGAACTTCAAGCTCAAAGACCTGAATCCAGAGCGAAACTTCCAGCTCAACAAAGATTACCAGACTGAATTTTTCCAGCTTCCTCCAGATTGAAACTTTAAGCTCAAAGATCTCAAAGCCTGACTGAGTTCCAGAATCTTCCTTTACAACCAAGGGTTGGTGAGTTTCACTCCATTCAAAGAACCGCTACAGACCAGTATATGTGTTTTTTCCTCTGCACCGTTCAGAGAAGAGTTAACAGACAGCTGCAGGGTTTTGTTAAATAAGTTATCCTCTAAAAAAAGTTTTTTTTAGAGATGAAAGATACCCTCTGCCAGTCAGGGAAGATTAACATTACAGGTTAATATTGTTTCATCTTCTTGCTAGAGAAGGTTTTATCCTTTATAAAGTTAGGGAAGAGTTAGCATCAAGTGCTAATAGTTGGTATCCTTTGCTTTAGGCAGAAAAGAATTAGCTTTACGTGCTAGTTATTTCGGTTGATCCTCTGTTTTTGTAGGCAGGGAAGATTTTAGCGTAAATTGCTAATATTTTGGTTTATCCTCTTTTTTTTTTTTGCAGGCATGGAGGTTAAGTGTGAAGTGTTGGTCATTTGGAAAGTTAACAATAGCTGATGTGTTAACAAGTGTGTGTACCCTAGAGAAGTTTTAGTTTTTTTTATTGTGTGGTAACAAAGAAAACTCACAGAAATGTTTAGAAAAAATGCCAGACTGATCCCCACAACGGAAAAAGGTAGCTTTGCGACTCCATCGTGGTCAGAAAGTGAATTCAAAAATATGTTAAGAGAACACATGGACCTAATAGTCACTGAAAAAGTTAGAGAGGAACTAACTCAGAAATATGAAATTCACCCAGACAAAACTTGGTCAGTGGATGAGTGTAAAAAGGTGCTTGGAGCAAGCATCCGCAAAAACCATATGAAAGCCATTGTTTGTTGCCACCGAGAATACGTTTTAACAAAAGCTACAGAACAGTCTAAGCGCAACTCAGAGCTAGAGAAACAGGTAAATGAGCTACGTGCTAGAATATCTTCGTTGACTAAGAAATTGAGCCGCAACAAAGCTATAGAAAAAACTGATGTAGAAGTTAGTCAGCCAGGTAACATTTGCCCTGACTTACAAGCTTTTTTTGAAACAGATGTAGCCATCCAATCAGTAACTGATAAGCCAGTAGATTCAGTGAAGGTGTGTGGCGCTAGGAGAAGGTCTCAGGGAATTGAGGGAACTGAAAGTGTTCCTCTCAACTCTTCTGTTGTCCAAGTACAAACTGTTGCCAAAGCGCTAGGACCCAAAGATATCGAGAGACTATCCCAGAGTTTACCCTCAGCACGCACAGAATTTTCTGAATTTAGAAGAGCATTGATAAGTAAAATGCGTCTTTACGACATGTCGTTGCCAGAAGTTACACAGCTGATGTCACAAATTCTAACTGAATCTGAATTCAACAGTTTTGAGTCTGCTGTTACTTCCGAACTGCAACATGTCAGTAAAGGCGATTTGAGAGAAGGTGTTTTGAAAATCCTAAAGAATCTCTTAGGACCCAAAATAGATTGGTCGAAAGTTACTAGATGTGTACAAAAGAAAGGAGAGACTATGGGCCCTATCTTGCACCCAGCGCAATTGACTTTGTACACCGACGCATGTATCATTCCTATTTTGCACCCGCGCAAAGCGCGTTTTTCCCTCCACAGAAGCACGTCGCTAAACTAGGGAATGAACTTGCGCTCATTGGCCGGTTCAGCGCAAAAAAGGAGGTGTGTTCCGGCGCAAACGTTCCTTCATGCTATTTTGCAGGTTTAGAAAACAATTGCGCCACTAACCAGGAAAAAATAGTTTAAAGTCAGTGGCGCGTTGCGCGTGTTATTCATATGCTATTTTAAGGGCGCATGCTTGGACATAATCAATGTAGCGTGTGCACAACGCGCATACACTTTGATTCTCTCATCTACACAGAAGCAGCAGTTTTCATTTTTGCAAATCATACATTATTACGATAGATAGATAGCCTAGATAGATAGATAGATAGACAATTTATTATAAAAGCATAAATCTAGCTTACACATTTACCAAAATTATCATACGCCTTTTTAACCGAAGTTAATTTGGGTGGGTTTCTCCATTCCCATACAATGTCACTTTTTACGGCCGTGACGAGAGCGTTGCTCTCCTTGGCTGTGAACCGCTCCTGGCGCGCGCCTGGCAAATCCGCCGTTATAATAGGAATCCGCTTTAGAACAAACACGCCTGCTCTTAAAGGGAATGTGAGATGACGCTCTGATTGGTTTATTTCACGTTACGCCCAAACCACACCTATGAATAATGAAGCTGCCTCAGACCAACCCATTTTAGATTTGCGCCTGGCGCAAGAGTCATTTATCCCGCCGGGAAAATAGCAACAGCGCCAAGACCCGCCCACAAAGTTACTTGCGCTTTGCGCTTTGACACTTGCGTTTCAGATCGTTAAAATAGGGCCCTATAAGTGAATACACTGAAAGATTTTCTCAGGCAGCTGCAACGTACAGTGGAATAGTGGAGGATTCTGAAAGTGTGCTAGATGATAGAGGAGCTCTAAGCCGAATTTGGGCAGATGGTCTTATAGCTGAGTACAGATCAGCCTTGCTACATGTTACGTGGGCTAACGAAACTCTCAGAAGTAACCTAGACAGGTTAGCTACATGGGAAAGAGATGCTGATGTTAAAACCCAAGTGAGAATTGCAGCAGCTACGTTTAACCCAATGAAACAAGACAATAGATGAACTAAAAAAGAAAGTACATGCCACTACTGTGGAAAACTAGGACATTGGGAGAAAGAATGTAGGAAGAAGTTGCAAGATAATAAAAGAAATAGAATGCATAATTCTGCTCCTTCTCAGCCTGCCTACAATCCTGATGTAGTTCCGCCAATGTCCACTGAAACTTTAGGACAGCTCGCTCAGGCTCTTCTAAGAGCACAAAAAGAACAGGAAAAAAAATAATTGTTGGGCTGCGAGTAGCTACCTTTCCCCTGTAATCCATCATAATGACAAAATAATTTTTGTGAAAGGTAGCATAAAAGAAAAAGAGATTGATTTTTTGCTTGATACAGGTGCAGAGATTACAATAATTCCTACAAAATTGGCTAAAGGTTTAGACATCCCGTACAAGAAAACCAAACTTTCTTTAACTGGCATAATAGGTGAAGATTCTGTTTTGTATGAAACCCCGCCCATAGAGGTACAATTTGGCCCGGAAACTCTTACTACAAAATTGCTATGTGCTCCATTGAATACAGGTGCAATTTTAGGCATGGATCTTCTGAGACAAGTACATCTAACTTTAGACATGTCCTCAGAATCTGCTAGCATTAAAATTTCCTCAGCACACGTTTCTACCAATAATGCAGTCCCTCCAGAGTATGCTTTCTTACTGAATCATCCAATTTGGGCTAATGACAAGGATGATTGTGGTTTATTGACAGGTGTGGAACCAGTCAAACTGACAGGGACTCCACCCCCGGTTACCAAACAGTATCCAATCAGTAAGGAAGCCATACAGGGAATCAAACCTATTGTAGAAAAGTTGCTGATGCAAGGAGTGCTAGTTAAAACCAACAGTCCCTGTAACTCACCCATATGGCCTATCAAGAAATCCAATGGGACATGGAGACTTACCATAGACTACAGAGTAGCCAATAAAAACATTGATAAAATCACCCCGCTAGTGGCAGATCCATCTACAATTTGTAATGGCTTACCATTAGATTGTAAGATTTTTTCAGTAATTGATATGTCTAATGGATTCTTTTCTGTACCATTGCACTCTGACAGCCAGCCATGGTTAGCTTTCACAGTTGACCATGAACAATATCAGTGGACCCGATTGGCTCAGGGATTTCAAAACTCCCCGACCATATACCATCAGGCTGTCAGACGTGATTTGTGTGACCCAGAATGTCCAGTAAAACAGTCCACTATGATCCAATATGTCGATGATATTTTGATTGCCTCAACAGATCACGAGGTACATTAAACTGAATTGGCATCATTGTTGGACTATTTGCATAAAAAAGGACACAAATGCAGCTTTCACAAAGCTCAAATTGCTAAAAAACAAGTCACATTTCTGGGTCAAACAATTGGTGTAGGAAATAGATCTATTACACAGGATCGAGCGGCTTCAGTCAAAGCCATACCTCCGCCTACTACCATTAAAACACTGCGCTCATTTTTAGGAACAGCAGGTTACTGTAGACCGTGGATTGAAGAATATGCCTCGATTGCTCAGCCTCTCTATGACTTGTTGAAAGGCCATGGTAAAGATTCAGATATTGTTTGTATGGAAGAGCTTCACCTTAAAGCATTCAATGATTTGAAGAGAGCACTATGTCAAGCACCAGCATTAGGAATTGCCCAATCTGATAGACCCTTTGTGCTTTATGTCCATGAACACTTGGGCTTTATGACTGCATGTCTAATGCAAGATCATGGGGGCAGTTTACGTCCAATTCATTACTATTCTGGTAAACTTGACATAGTAGCTCAAGGTATGGGACCATGCCTCAGAGCAGTACAGGCAGTTCATCTAGCTCTGCAGGCTTCATCAGTAATGGTGTTAGGTCAGACGGTAAATGTAAAATGCCCTCACGCAGTGTCCGCACTAATGAATCAAGCAAAAGTCACTTCTGTCACTTCCTCTCGTTGGGGAAATTGGTTAACTACTCTCACAGCCCCGAACATTGTTTTACAGCGTGCACCGGTCACAAACCCCTCATCATGTATGATGTCTGCAATGACTGAAGTTGTGTTAGAGGATGAAGGCGAAATGACTCATGATTGTGTTACGCTTACATACGCAGCGACAAGTGAAATAGCAGAAACTCCCATAGAAAATGCAGAATTTGAGTTGTTTGTTGAACGTCCACCACTGAGGTGGTAGCTTCAGGTCGTCTTCCAGATCATTTTTCAGCTCAGGCTGCAGAACTGGTAGCTTTAACTAGAGCATGCACACTAGCTTCAGGATCAGTTGCAAATATCTACACAGATTCCAGGAGATTATTACAGGACGCCCAATGCAGATGCCAGGTGTGATTGATCTTAGAAATGCTGATGTTCACATTGCCTCAGATGCCCTGATCTCTTACTGTGAACACCTTACAAAGGCAGTACAGAGTGCCAGAGAGAGAGTTGAGTCATGTTGGCAGACTCCACCAGAAGGTGGACACACAATCATCCCAGGTCAATGGGTCATGATAAAGTCATTCAGACACAAGCCGTTAGAACCTAAGTGGCAAGGACCACATCAAGTTATGTTGATTACAGCAGCTGCAGTATTGTGCCAGGGAAAGAAAACATGGACTCATGTGTCACATTGCAAAGTGGTTCCTCCCCCTACAGGGATAGGATAGGACACATGGACCAGTGAGGAGCCCAGGAAGAACTGGAAGCAACAGGCTTTCGGGGGCCAACCCTGCGGTGAAGATTCCCTTATAGGCCCTTCCCAACCATAGTCCATCCTCACCTCACTGTTCCTTTTAGGTGTCTCATGAATTAAGAAATAGGGAAAGAAGGAACCACAAGTAGCAGACTCAGATTGAACAGAGGATACAACCCTAATGTTTGCAGTTTTTACCATGAATACTGGTCTGTTGCAGTTGTTTTTTTTTTTCTCTTTTTTTTTTTTTTTCTTAACTCTGTGCAGATACCACTTGACGGTTATCCTGAGAACCATATGCACTGACCTACACACCTGCATATACCCAACCTCCAGAAAACAACTAGACCAACTGCAGAGACTACAACCAACACAGAAAAAAAAAAAAAAAACACAACGCAGAGATTCATCTACGGGAACTTCAGTCATCCAGCAACATGACCAAGATTGCCTTAATACTAACCATCATGGACATAGCGCAAAGTGTAGACCCCAGAAACAACATATTCTTAGAGCTAATGAATATGTCAAGAAATGCCTTGTTTGGGGATCACGTGATGCTTGCAACTAGATAGACGCAGTTTCTTCGCCTCCCCACTGGGTTGACGTAAAATAACTATTTGAAGTAACAATTTCGCCGTGTGATTCACCACAACAGCTCTAATAAGTGTCAAAATGTCCCTGGATAATTTTTTTGCACCGCCCGCATCGAGTAAGAAGAGAGACGGACGAAAGAAAACGGCTAACAAGGCTAATGCTAATAGCACTGCTAACGTGACATCTGTTGCTAGCCAAATTGACACTGAACACGAAGAGGATGCGCGTGATACGGAGCAGGCGGCTATAGAATGTGAAGCGGAGCCGGAGGACGTCAATCTCCAAAGAGATGATATATTAGTTGAGAGAGTGACCACCAACATCGCTGAGATGCTAGACACCAAACTTGCTGCTGTTGTTAAACCAGTTACGGAACTGTCTCAGAAGTTGGACGGCATTTTGGAAAGAGTGACGGCTGTAGAACAGCGCGTATCTAATCTTGAGGACGCGTCAACGGTTACTGAGCCGAGACTGGAATCTTTGGAAAATGCTCTCAAAAAAGCACTGGAATGCCTTGATAATTATGAGAATCAAAGTCGTCGCCAAAATATTAAGATCACAGGGCTTAAGGCTGGCTTTGAGGGTGAAGATCCAGTTACGCTTTTTGAGAAATGGATTCCTGAAGTTTTGGATATGCAGCAGGACAGGGTCAAGATTGAGAGAGCCCATCGCACGGGACCCGCGCTTGGAGGAGGAGAGAAAAGCGGCTCTCGAGCGGTCCTAGTGAGATTACACAATTACACCGATAAACAGAAGATCCTTAATGCAGCGAGGAACAAAGGCAGGCTGACAGTGGACGGTCAGGATGTGTCCTTCTACCAAGACTTTTCGGCTGAAGTGATCAAGAAGAGGCAAGAGTCGGCAAACGCTCGGCGGAGGTTACGGGAAGTGGGCATCAGATACGCTTTTGTGTACCCGGCCGTAATACGGATCTTTCAGCAGGATGGGACTACAAAAACACTTTCCAACATGAAAGACGTCAACAACTACATTAAAGGACTGACTGAGAGATAAGACACAGGTAAATAACTTTGCCTGTGTTCCGGTAAAGCAACGTCTGGCTATTAATAAGCTCCGATGACAAATGACAGAACTTAAAAAGCGTTTAAACGAGTGCTTTGACAAATACTGGACCTCATTCTCTGTTATTTTATATTGTGGGTTAAGACACTCAAACCATCGCTGTTTAAATGTACGTTTTAATTAGTGTTATCACATGGCTTGTTACATTGACCAACGACCCAGTTGGGAAGGTTTTTTGTTTTCTTTTTTTTCTTTGCAATCCTTTTTCTGGCTCGCTAAGACCCCAGTTGGATACTCCTTAATAAGAGTATGACGAAGTTTGTTCTTGGTTTTTGTATCTTCTACCTTTTAGTAGGTTGGTGGACATTTAGGTTATTGTTCTTTACTCCAAGCTGTGTGTTTTGTTTTTGCTTGTTTTTTTTTTATGTTTTCTTTATCAGCACAGGCAGAGTTAAATGTTGGGATTGGACTAAACTTACTTATTTTTACCTTTCTGAATACAGCATTAAGTACATAAAGTATATTATATTTAGTAATGAGTATTCGAATTCGTACTTGGAATGTTAAGGGATCCAACAATCCAGTGAAAAGGAAAGCTATCCTAAACAGTCTAAAAAAGGACAAAATCCAAATAGCCTTTTTACAGGAAACACATCTCAGTGACAATGAACATAAGAAACACATCTCAGTGACAATGAACATAAGAAATATCTCCGGGAGTGGGTTGGTCAGGTTTATTATTCATCCTACTCAACAAGTAAGAGGGGGGTAATAATATTGATACATAAAAACTTGCCGTTTGTTGTTATAGACACATATAAAGATACAGAGGGGAGAATCGTTTTAACCAAAGGAATGCTTTATGGGGAAATTATTTTGCTGGGTAGCATTTATAGTCCTAACGTAAATGATGATGATTTTTCTGCCTTACTTTTTGATCGGCTTGTTGAGATGGACTCATCAAACATTTTGATAGGAGGTGATTTTAATTGTTCTCTTTGTCCTTTTCTGGACAGGAGCCCATCTCAGAACAGTCAGTCTAAAACAGCAAGGTCGCTTAAAAACGTATTAGAGGAAATCGGCCTGCTAGATATTTGGAGGCATTTAAACCCTTCAACACAAAGCTTTACCTTTCACTCCTTACCTCATTCATCAATGTCCCGCATTGACTATATATTTATCTCAAGGCATTTGGCCCATCTAGTGGAGAAGTCAGATATAGGAGTTATTGCCATTTCTGACCACGCTCCTGATAGCTTAGAGATGCAACCGCCCAGACCACTAAAGCAAACTATTTATTGGAAGTTAAACAGGCTATTACTTTTTGATGACAATTTTATTAAACTTTTAGATGAACAGACAGATTTGTATCTAAACATCAATGACAAAGAGGACGCTGACCCTAGAATGGTATGGGATGCTTATAAAGCCTACATGAGAGGGGTTATAATCTCATACACAAGCTGTAAAAACAAGGAACGAATAATATTACAAAATAACCTTGAAATAAAAATTAAAAGACTGGAAGAAGAATATTATGCATCAAAATCAGATGAAGTCCTTAAGGAATTAAAGACATCCAGGTATATGTTAAGTGACTTAGTGACAAGGAAAGCTGAGAAGGATATGTTATTTGCACAACAAAGACTATTCGAATTTGGCAATAAACCAAACAAATTCTTGGCGAGGTTGGCAAACAATGCTCCCCCTAAATTCTTTATCTCGGCAGTTAAGGATGAGAATGGTCAGCGCCATATGGATAATAAGCACATTAATGAGTGTTTTAGACAATTTTATGAGGAATTGTATAGTTCTGAGACTGACTGTGACAAATTAAAAGATTGCTACTTTTTAAACAGCTTGAATATACCACGACTAACCGGAGACCAGGCTAACTTACTGGAAGGTCCCATTACATTGTTAGAAATTGATACAGCCATTTCATCACTCCAATCGGGCAAATGCCCTGGAGCTGACGGATATCCTGTTGAGTTTTTTAAGGTTTTGAAAGGCAAGATTAATAAATTATTACAGAGAGTATTTAATGCATCTTTTGAACACTCAAGTCTTCCGGGGACTATGTATATTGCCAATATAACAGTAATACCAAAAAAAGATAAAGACCCAGAACTGCCTTCTTCCTATCGGCCGATAAGCTTGCTAGGAGTAGACATGAAAATATTGTCAAAGGTGTTGGCCAATAGATTAGAGTGGGTTGTATCAGACATAGTAAGCACAGACCAGACTGGATTTATTAAGGGTCGTTTGTCCTCAAACAATACAAGACGCTTGATTAATATTATCAGTCATCTCAATCATCATCAAATACCCGGCGCCATTGTTTCAATTGTTTCAAAAAGCTTTCGACCGTGTCGAACTGGACTACATGTTCGAAGTGTTAAGAAGATTTGGTTTTAAATCCACTTTTATAGATTGGGTGAAGATCTTGTATAAGATGCCTGTAGCCTCTGTCCTGACAAATGGTCTTTTATCCACACCATTTAAACTCACACGTGGTACTGCTCAGGGCAGTCCTTTATCACCTTTGCTGTTTTCCTTGGCTATAGAGCCGCTTGCGATAGCCGTCAGACAGAATATAAATATAGAAGGAACTTTAATAGGAACAAAACAGCACAAAATTTTATTATATGTCGATGATATTCTTTTAACTTTAACAGATCCCGATAAATCAATTCCAGCATTGATTGACTGTATTAAAGAATTTGGACAAATATCAGGGTATAAGGTCAATTTTGAAAAGTCAGAAATAATGCCTTTAACAAACAGTGGTCAGGTTGAGCCTGCTTATGTTAAACCCTTCCGCTGGTCGCCTAAAGGATTTAAGTATCTAGGAATAAAAATCACACCCAAAGTTGGTCAGCTGTATGCGGAAAATATCAATCCTTAAATTAGTCACATAAAAGAAAAAGTTACAAGTTGGAAAAAGCTTCCTTTATCAATGCTTGGTAGGATTAACCTTACTAAAATGGTACTACTTCCAAAAATGTCTTATCCAGTGTCAATGCTTTTTGTGTTTTTGAACCCAAATGATCTTAAGGACATTAATAAATTGATATCAGACTTTATCTGGGCAGGCAGAAAACCTAAGCTTAAAATGGATATTTTACAACTTCCAAAACAACAGGGTGGGTGGGGCTTACCAAAGATTGAGAACTATGTACTGTCTATTCATGCTAGAATTGTTTCAGTGTGGGCAACTGAACATGATGAGACACCTTGGCTTGAGATTGAAAAAGTAATTAGCCAACCCTTCTGTCTTATAAACTTATTAGATAAACGGGCAAGAGAACTGCCACCCGCTGTTAAAGACAATTACCTAATTAATAATGTTATCAAGACATGGAGTATTTTAAAGAAATTATTTGGGAAGTCTCAGGCTCTTAACTTTCTTACAATTCTGGTAGATATCCCAGATTTAACAGCAGAGGGCGCTGGTCTCAATCTCAAGTCTTGGCAAGAAGCTGGTATTAGGATAATGTATGATCTGTGGGACAAAGGTAAATTCAAGACATTTGAAGATATAAGATCTCAATATAATATACCTGCCAAAGATTTCTACAAGTATCTCCAGATCAGGCACTACGTAAAATCAAAGACTGGATCCCTGTAGCTACCAACGAACTGTTACTTGCTTGAAAAAACTCTACTGGACTGTCAGAAACGTGGACGTTTTGTGTCTAGATTCTACTCTGAGCTACAGACTCTAACAGTAGACAAACTGAAACACTTACGAACAACTTGGAATTTGTTGCTTAAAATGTCAATTGACTCTGAGTCGTGGGAGGAAATAGTAATACTGCCCTCTAGAACAGTGGTTCTCAACTCCAGTCCTCGGGACCCACTGCTCTGCACATTTTGTATGTCTCTCTTATCTGACACACTCAGGGTGTATTCACACCAGGAAAGTCCGATAGTTCACTTGCTTTGGTCCGGACCAAATGCAATGTTGATTTTTTTTGTTTGGTACGGTTCGCTTTCACACTGCTCTTTTTGCAAGTGAACCAAAATTTGTAAACAAAACCACACGTGTGCTAAGGTCGTCCATGCATTGGACAGGATTTTTTTTTTTTTTTTTTTTTAATCAACCTGCCAGTTGTCCTGATCGGGAATAGTGGTGTTATTCTTACTTATCTATATCTAAGGCTTTCTTATTGATATGCATTTATTGTATTGTTGTAGTGTATTTATTGTTTTCTCTTAACCATCAACCTAGAGACTGCAGATGAAAATGAGCCTGTATGGCTAAATCTGGCACATTTACATTTTGGACTTTGTCCTCATGTTGATTAATGTGCGCTGTCCCCTTTAAATAAAGAAATAATAAAAAAAGAATTCTCAAGCAGGGAAAAGCAGGAAGTGCAAAAACAGGCTCAGCATGGAGATATTTCGTAATGCAATATTTGTTCTTTTACTGATTTGGTGTTATTCCCTACAAACGCAATATTAAGAAACTATTGAGCAATATGACAAAAATGTCATCTATACGATGTTGTAATTAGATTTTGAGAAGACGACGATGTGCTGCAAGTACGGTTCCGGCGGAGAGAACGTGCTTTTAAACCATTTAAGCGCGGTAAGACAAAAGAGAACGCTCTGTCTGTGAATGCACACACGGCTCGCAGAAAGACGCGCAACAGTATCGCGTGCACAGACAGCGCGCCAGAATTCTCTTTCTCGTTCGCGCTTGAACGAACAATAACACATGCACAGCATTATGCCAAAATGTCCGTTTTGTTAAGTATCCTCATAAGAGCAGTCAAATAAAAAGGCGCAGTTTTCTGCAGTTGGGTCGGTTCATGTTCACACCGTAAACGAACCGTACCAGAGTTCGTTTGGAACCGTACCGAGACCACCTCTTCAGCTGGGTCTCGGTTCGATTGTTTGGTCCGCACCCGAGTTCGATTGCTGTATTCACACCTGCCCAAAAGGTCCGCACCAAGGGGGGAAACGAACTTGAGTTCGATTCAATCGAACCAAACAAGGCAGGTGTGAATACACCCTCAAATCAGTTCATGGAGTCTCTCCTAACGAGCTGATGATCTGGTTCAGGTGTGTTAAATAAGGGAGACATACAAAATGTGCAGAGCAGTGGGTCCCGAGGACTGGAGTTGAGAACCACTGCTCTAGAATATCAATCTGTAATAGATACAAAGAAATGCAGTTCAATATTCTACATAATGTTTACATATCACCTTATATATACAGCAAGTACACTCCAGGTGTTTCTCCGAACTGTCCTAAATGTAACGCAGCTAAGGGCACTAGATATCACTGTCTTTGGGAGTGCAAGAACATCAAGGTATTTTGGCAGGCAATATGCAGGGAAATCAGTTTGGTGATTGGACAGACAGCCCCACTCAGCCCACTCATGTGCCTACTGGGGCTTATACCTGACCCTCTGAGAGCTCACAAAGAGACTGTTCAGTTTCTCTTAATGCTGGCTCGAAAGGCTATAATGATCAAATGGGTTAGTAGCGATGCCCCCTCTAATCAGATGTGGAAATCTCTGATATCAGAAGTTGTAACTCTAGAAAGATTGAGGTATTGTCTCAATGGTAAATCGCACATGTTTAAAAAATGGGAGAATATTCTAAAATGTTTGAAGATTAAAAGGTCATAAACACAAACTGGATAAAATGTAGGTACAATCATATGATGAGATGCTGTATGTAATTTTGTTTTCTGTGCTGTTTTTTTTTTTTTTTGGGGGTTCTAATATGTTTTGTTTGAAATAACGAAAATGTTTAATAAAAAAAGAATATTTAAAAGAAATGCCTTGTTTGCTGGAAAGAACGTTTGCATGCCACATGCACCTTCAATAGGAGCCGGAATCCCATGGGTGGCACACCCTCTGTCCAAATGTGACACGTGTACCTTATTCGATCGTCATAACAGTGGATTATTCAACAAGGATACATGTCACAAGGTAACCATTCCTCCAGCTTCTCAGTGTTGCATTCCTGGACTACCATCCTGCAACCTAACTTCAGCTACTCCCATCATGACAGATCTACTCCTGCCAATGATGTTCCACTGGTGCATGGAAAATTATGCTCCAGCATCGACTCCACTGGGTGAGATTCCTCGTGAACGTTGCAGTTTTGTGATTGAAAGAGGAACAGATGACTCCTATGTGTACGTTCTTACTACAGAGAAGAAACAGGAAAATGACTTAATCGAGTGTCTCTCCAGGAACCCATCCCTACCGAAACTTTTTGCAATAAATCAGTTGTGTATGATCCCTCCACCAACTGGCACTTTTTGGTTATGTGGAACTTCTGTCTACAGCATCCTACCCAGCCAATTCAACGGCAGGTGCACCCTGGTGTATGTTCTGCCAGCTATCAGAGAAAACACACACTCCACCCCAAGCTCTCCACAGTTAAATAATTCAGCTCCTTCTACCAACAAAGATGGCTGCATTCCAGGACTCACTTGTGTTCAAACGTGGTGGTCAAGAACTCTTGGAGCCTTAATCCCATCGTATGGGGTCATGCAGGCTCTCGATCAAGTCAGAAGCCTGTCGGATTCTGTACAGATATTGGCCAACGATACGGCTTTGGCCCTGGGCAACATCACGAACACTCTAGCTTCACACAAGATAATGATCTTACAGAACAGAGTGGCCTTGGATTACACACTTGCAACGCAAGGGGGAGCCTGCACCATTATCGGCCCTGAATGCTGCACCGGGTTACTGGATCCAACAGAGAATTTGAACAAAATCCAACAAGACATTCTTGATCTTTCAACAAAATTACACCAGATGACTGGAGACAATTCTTCATGGTTTTGAAACTTGATAGGTAAACCCTGGCTGTGGATTAAAGAAATAGCAATGCTGCTGTTGTTTCTCCTACTGGCATTCTACGTATGCTTCCACAGTATCAAGTGTTTCATTCAACAAATGACTCACGCCTCGCACGAGAAAATGACTGATTCAACCATAAAAGAATATTACCCGTAAGACTTCACGGACCCTAAGTGCATGTTTGTTTCTGTGTCAACATGCAATTACAGAAAATCAACACAGAACATATGCTATGTGCCTGTACCTTTTTCAAGTTACAAGAATGAGCTTTTAAGTGTTTAAATTTGTATTTTGTGAGAGTTATTTTAAGAACTCTCTAAGAGGGGACTGTGGAATATCAAATTTAATTTACCCTTTAATGCAAGTCAGCTTTAAGTCATCTATCTAAAACATGGTAATAGTCAGGGGTCTTGTTAGTCTTTGATCTTCCAACTAAGAGCTGAACTGTGTGTGACTGTTACATAGTCTTAGTTCTCGGGACGGGACCATTTGTGTTTATACCATTTGGGGAAGTCAGTTGGAGGCAATTGCCTCTATTGTCTTTAGATGATTAGATTTAGTGGTTACCTCTAAGGCTGTATGTATGTTTAGCACCTTTAAGGACAGCCCACTGAAAGGCCTATAAAGAAACCATGTAAAGAATGTTAGTTAGAATGATTTGGGAAGAACTGCAGCCGCGTCAACGCAAAGTCCTCAATAAAGAATAACTTTGTTTGAACGTGATCCCCAACATCTCCTGGTCTCTTGCTTCGACGAAGAAAAAGTTTTCAACAGAGTCTTCGTAGCGCGCTAATAGACAATATTTTCGGAAAATTCAGCCCAGGTATGATGCGCAATGGAGATTCCAAAGCGCTCTTCTTTGGTCAGAACCATGGAGAGCGATCGCGGATAGGTCCGTCCTATGCACCGAAACTTTTAACAATGCAACAAAATATTTAAAGAGCATCAAGCTATTAAAATCTATATTATGTATACGCACGCACAGATAATATATTAGTCTTTTTTTTTTTATTAAGTTAAGCAGTGATTGGATAACGTTTTTTATTTTTTTATTTAACGTTTTTAATTTAAGGCCCACCCACAATTGGTCTGGCTTATCCAAAACTGAAATCCTGGCGCCGTGCCTGGTTGGTCGTGCCAGTTTTGTGGCTATCAAATGTGTAAATAGCATCGCAAGAAGTACACATGACAAAACCAGCACTTTGCTTATCATCTTTCATTATTTCGGCAAATGTCTCCCACAGCTTCCACTCCCCAGTCTTCACCTTTTCTGTTGCCGCCTCCATCTCTACCTGCAGACTGAGCTCGTGCGTCATCGTACTTCTTGCCAGTTATTCAGCCAATAAAGTGTAGACCTATGTATTTCATTGAAAATAATGTCTAGTAATATATAAATTACAAAGGTTTATTGGCATCTTTATTTCAAATGACCCGACCGACCCCGACCCGTATATCATTAAAAATATTTTTGGATGACTCGTAACCGCGGGTGACCGCAGGTACTCGCTCATTTCGGATCAACCCGCGCATCACTGTAGGCTATAGTGTTAATGACAAGTCAAATGTAAGAGAAAATTGATTTTCCCTGATTGCTGTTTTAGAAAATTATTTAGCATTATTAAGAGTTTTTCACGTACTTTTTCAATCATTGCACTACCTTCACGCTTTGCGTGCCGTTTCTCCAGCATGACACGGCATTCTAAATTCATCTTTGTATGGGCGATTTGGACGACGACACACATGCATTATATAATTGCTTTGCATATGATGTGTGCTGGTCAACTAGTCTAAAATGAAGAAACCCCTAGAACACAGTAAAAAAAAAAAATTAAAAAAAAACATGGGAACATTGTGTACAATTAAGATTAGCTAATTAATTTATTTTCCAATATCCTAATATGATACTACATACCACAGGGAAAAGGGCTTCGATTTATGACGAGCTGTCTTTGCATTTGAACATTGCACATTTTAGCTGAATAAATGTTAACCAAACATATTTATAGAAAACAGTTGACAAGAATAGACAGGAGTCCAATAATAGCATAACGAATCACTTATTCTAAAAATAATATAAAGTATAAGTTCCGAATCCGACATATAATGAGGGCTGTGTTAACAGTAAAACGTCCGTCATTTAACGAATTTTAAAAGCAGGGATGGATAATACAAAATGCTTTTTGACAGGAAAAAAAACAAGCACAAACAAAATTTAAACTATAGCCTGTCAATTATCATTTTACCATGATCTTCTCTCTGTGCACGCGCGTCGCGTTTGTGAGAGAGCTCGCGCAGCACTGATACAACGGTACTTTTTAATCCATAAGTAATTAACGCGCTAGTTTTCATACAAAATAAATATGTAACATAATTAGGTACTTTAGTTATAATTAACACAATAACGTAACACATGAAGGCTACGTTTCTCAACACTGAGAATGAATGAATAAATAAACGCCTGTTTCTCCAGACTCGCGCTTATTAGGCTAATCCACAAATCACAGCACTTTCATAATCACTAACGTTAAGCCATAGCGATTTCAAGATTTATAGTTCAGCATTACTTGAGCATTTTATTATTTGCATGACTAAATGATGTCTTCCTCTTTTCTGAGTGACCATGAATAACTTAACGGAGTATTTTAAGATAATCCATGCGATCTGTGTGATCATTGAATCCATAAGATTAAGTTAACTTAACTCAACAATCAACTTACCACATCGAGCCCAGGCCGTTTACCTTCAGAATCAGGAATCAGAAGTACCGTGACTACTGTACTGTCCTCGCTTATGAACTCAGTCAGACGGCGGCCGCGGGAGTGGAAGGGGGATCGAGCGGGAATCTTTATTGCTGTCGATTTTCAGTCTTTTTTTAATGATAGGCCTTACGCATTTGTCAATCATCCCCGCTTGCTATTTGGGGCATAGACATCAATCATGCTATGTATGATGTCTATGATTTGGGGAATGAACCCAGCGCTATGATTGGTCGAACTCTTCTTCTTTTGCTGTTGCTTGATTTGAGGACAGCGCGTGCACAGAGGCGTCAGAAGGTTTTTGCGTAGTTTAGAGTGACAAATCGTACCAGCGTACTTTGAAGTCAAAATGCGGATCCGCTACGCAAAATGCGTACAAGTTGGCAGGTCTGCATTAGGAAGTACGTCTAACACATTAGGAAGTACGTCATCGTATTTACTTCCGCGTTGCAAAATTATGGAAGCATATGGGTAGCAAATTTCAATTTGAAATGTAATATGCAAAATGACAATGCAATATGTAAAATGGCAATGCATTTCTGTATTTAAATTTAAATTTTCCAATACATTTGTGCAACGTTTGGTGCAAAATGAAAATGAAAATCCAATGATATAATTTACATTTGCCATTTCATACACTAGTTTTAATATGCAAATTTAATAAATTTTTAACGCTTTATAAGTTGCAAAATTAAAATTAAAATGTATTACAGAAATGATTAGATATGTTTAACATGTTCAAGCAAAAACTGTAACAAAATTGTAATTTAAATGTTATTTTTTCTTAATTGCATTTACACTCACAGTTAAGACACTTGCGATTGCATTTCCATTAAGTGTCACTCAATGAATGTAGCAAAATTCAATGTGCAACTTGAAAATGCATTCTGAGCCGATCACGTGTCCGCCCCGCCCTGTCAATCAACTGCGTTGCTCGGCAACAGGTAAACATACGCTACGGTGCATATTTTGAGGTGTTGGAAGGAAACACGGCGGCCGCAGATCTGATACGAGTGTTACATTCACTAGCAGATGAAGTGGAGCGTGGACAGAGAAATTATTATATACTTTGTTTCCAAAGATTATTACGCGTCTGCAGGTGATAGAACCAGTACGATGTTGGACCGTCTGGGAGAATGTTCTGCCTCATCAGGCGTCAACATTATGCTGAGCTGCTGTTGTCTGATGCTGGACTGATGCTGGCTGGTTTCGTTTTGTATAAAATATTATCATTGTCTGATACTTATCTTTATTCTTATTACTATTAATTTTAATACCCAATAATGAGATCCTATAGTTTTTCCTTACAAATGCATAGGCCTATTACTCTGTGATCATAATATGACAAAGCTCCATTGGTATTCGGTATTAATAGCTACCGAAAAACGTGACCGCTCTTTAATAACTGACTGTAATGTTCAATAAAGTGACGAATGGGATGTGTGTGACCATCTCTGTTTGCATCTGTATAATAATAAAATATGAGGCAGACTAAAATATGATCCCCTTTCTATTTTATAAAGCATATTGAAGGTATTAATACACAGGGTAACGGAATCTGACGGGTCAAATTCATCGACTTAGCCTTTTTTGGGTGAATGTGGAGCAGGTCGAGGGCTGGTGACGTCATCGTCTATAATTCAGTGTCTAACAACGAAGCAGCACAAACAAAACTTTAACCGGCACAAACGATCGCACAAACAAACGAGACTATTTTGGTGAATGTGGAGCAGGTCGGGGAGCTGAGTGACCTCAGAATGACCAATAAATATTATTTTAATATTTAAGAAACCGAAGCAGCACAAAATAAACGTTTATCGGCGAAAATTAGCACAAACATATGAGAATTTTGGGTGAACGTTGAGCAGGTGACATCATCGTCTATAATTCGGTCTAATAGGCTATTTCAAAAACTGAAGCAGCACAAACAAAACCGGCACAAACCGAACAAGATCTATTTTATTTGGAGCATGTGGCGGCCTGGGTGACTGAATTACCTATAAATATTATTTTACTATCTAAAAAACAGAAGCAGCACAAACAAACAAAAATTACAGCACAAACGAAGTAAAAACGATTAAGCCTATTTTGTGTTGGGGGCGGGGCCAACTTCACGCAGGGCGGGCACGTGATCGGCGCAGAATGCATTTTCAAGTTGCACATTTAATTTTGCTACATTCATTGCGTGACACTTAATGGAAATGCAATCGCAAGTGTCTTAACTGCAGGGGCGTAGAATTTAGTAGGGACGCTAGGGACGTGTCCCTACCAATATCCAGTGACACTGATATATCCTTAGCAATAATTTCGATCAAAACTTAAAATATATTTATATTGATGTCCCCGTCCCCACCAATTTCAAAATCAAACCTACGCCACTGCTTAACTGTGAGTGTAAATGCAATTAAGAAAAAATAACATTTAAATTACAATTTTGCTACAGTTTTTGCTTGAACATGTTAAACATATCTAATCATTTCTGTAATACATTTTAATTTTAATTTTGCAACTTATAAAGCGTTAAAATATGTATTCAATTTACATATTAAAACTAGTGTATGAAATGGCAAATGTAAATTTTATAATTGAATTTTCATTTTCATTTTGCACCAAACGTTGCACAAATGATGGGAAAATTTAAATTTAATTACAGAAATGCATTGCCATTTTACATATTGCATTGTCATTTTGCATATTACATTTCAAATTGAAATTTGCTGCTACCCATATGCTTCCATACAAAATAAGGTGAATAAGATAGCCACATTCCACACGACGAACGATGGTGATGACGTCATCCGATGTCGTCGCCATAGTCGAGCACTTTAAAAATGAATAGTAACATGCACAACACATATACAAAAATACTTTTACATCCACATGATTAAATACAACTGTAGCTACACATACATACCACTCCCATGAAATTTGAACAAAAATTCGATTTTATATCACCATTTTTCTTTGTGAGGTGGGGAGTTTCACTCTTGCTCGACCGTGTGCGGAGGAGAGAGTGACCCAGTTTCACTAAACTCGACAAAACTCTCTTATTTTAACTCTTTTCACAAAAATCTTTTTCTACAACTGTCCTTTCACTTACTTACTATCAATTCGCCCAGTTGGAATTTTATTTTGACCGTTGGAAGCTTAGTTCAGCCGTCTCGCGAAAGATTAATTTTTTTTTTTTCCAAACAGCGGTCTATAAAAGGGCGACGCGCAAATGCGCGTGCACATTTCTCACTTCACTCTGTGTATGTGCAGACACGATTTCGCTCTCTCTTAAACATTGACTTTCAAAAGGTAAACTACTCAAGACAAACTTTATCACTATATATATATATATATATATATATATATATATATATATATATATATATATATCAGTGGTGGCTGGTGCTAAAAAAAATTGTGGGGGTGCAACAAACTGAATTATTAATCCAGGACTGAATGTAGGCTTATTGTTAAATAACAATTTAACAGTGATAATAATGTAGCTGTCTATCATTAGCCTAAAGTTTAGCTAAAACTTCAGCCGGTAGGGTTGGGAAATAGGCATTTGCCAAATAAATCTGATTTTTTGGGCTAAATGGCGATGTATGGTATAATCTGAGTATTTAATTATTATTTTTTTAAATATTTAATATCCTGATCAATATTGTCCTACAAACAATGTTCAAATTGAAGGTTATAAAAACAAACTATGTCTATGGAGAATATGTCCGTGAAATGTAAGTTATGAACTGAGGAAATTATTGGATGTCACTTCAGCTTATGGCTAAATACTAATAGAGGTATATTTGTTTCCACCAATCGCTGCACAAGTTAAGGGTACGTATGATGACGAAAGCACGTTAGTGCGAGCCCTCTCGGAACCCATAGAGAATGCATTGCAGTGCCTGCAGTTCGAAAAAAAAAATCTTTGAATGTAAGTCTATGGGAAGACTCTGGGCGATTCTCAGCCAGAGTGAAATCGCCTAAAAAGAGGCGGTACTCCACAGAACGTGACTCGGAGCTGATTGGACTATATCCAGAGGCAGAACAACAGTGAGTGACTGCTAGCGTAACTCTGTGGTTGAATGAGATAGTGATTGAAAAAGTCCCTTTCACACTTTGGTGGTGCGTCGCCCGATCGCCCTAATAAAGAAACCGCCCCTGATGTATATTATAGAATATCTTCTTATTGTATATTTTTCTCTTTTTGTTACTTTTCTTAACAAGCCTGTCTGAAGAAGCTATAGTATATCAAAATGTCGCGAAGGCTTGTATTCTCTTTTCATTTTATTATTTATATTTATTTACTATTTTACTTTTGGGATTGATGAGACACTGCGAGGATGGATGTCTTTAGAGGCCGTGTGAGACAGAGAGATACTCCACGTTATAGACTCAGACTCTCTAGCAGTTCTCCTGTTCTGAATAGAACAAATAATAATCATTATTTTCCTTCTAATGCACGGGCTCGTGCGAATGAGACAGATTTTGCCCCGAAAGAAAGGGGAAGAAATAGGAGTAGGAATTCCCAGACTTTTGACCACAGAAATGGTCAAAGGGTCAGGGAATTTAGAAACACGGCCAGGGGACACAGGACTGTGTCCTCCCATAGGCCTAATGTCTATCATGAGTCAAGACTGGTTGAAGGTTGAATTTTTCAAAAATTAGGTTGAGGATGATCACTCTCCTCCTCGACAACTAACTTATTATTCTCGCCAATACTCGAGACCGCCAACACAATTCCAAAGGAGGAGTTCTACTTATAATTTTCCATCACGCTTTTTTTCGAGACAACATAATAAGAGAGTCTCATTTGTAAACCATTGGGGGAGTTTTAGAGATATCGATATTTCAATTGATAGACGACCAATAGAGCAAAAGAGAAAGAGCTCCGCGCTACTTTCCTCTGGAAAACGAAAGGAAAGGCCTCATAGGTTTACACAAAATGAGTACATACCAGCCCAGCCAGCACTAAAATATTCAATAAATGCTTTTACCACATCAGACTCGTGCATCATTTGAGCAAGGAAACAACAAAAATTACGGGCAATCAGCCAATCACTTTCCAGCGACTCACACGGCTGCTCACAAACACGGTCAGACCAGCGTTTCCTGGGGAGGAGGAGGTCAAAACATTAGGCTTGTTTGAGATGAGCAAAATCTGCGCAGAATCGATCACCGGTGATCAGCGCGAGATGCATGCTGGTTAGAAATGTGTCCGAGTGCGGTCCGCCTTGCTCTGATGTCATGCTGACGTATGTCAAAAATCTCTCGCGAGTGCAAGGCACACCTGTCGGACTCTGCAGTCGAGCGCAGTTGCTCTCCACCGACTGCGCTGATCAAAAGCATGATGGGAAACGACTTGCTGACGACACAGCTTGATGTTCATTGGTTTAAACAGCCGTGATGTATTGTTCTCTTTTAAAATGTTTGATTTTAAAACTCTGATATCATGTTTTATGTATGTGTGAATATTCCCAAACTATCTAACAGTGCGATCTCTATGGATTATGCAATGTATTTTTTATAAAAAAAGAAAAGAAACCCCCCCCCCCCCCCCCCACACATATGTCTGTATTAAAGAAAAAAAGACTGATAAACATGTAGGCTATTTGGAATTAAATAGGCTACTTTGGGTGTCTTGTTCATTATATTTATTTTCATACAGATGGTACCCAACCAGAATGCCTATTACCGCCGCACCAGCCGCCGCGGCGAAATCACCGCGGCGAAAATAAACCAGCCGCATTTCAAAGTCGTTCCCGAAATGACCGCCAGGTGGCGCAAAGGGACATTGTGCAAAACAGCAGCAATTGCCGTATTTTAAAATGTAAGTGGGTTAAATATAAAACCCTAAGCCTGATAGGCATATTTTTCATATATATAAATAGGCCTATTATGCTACAACAGAATAGAACCAAAGATAGAATCAATTTTAGAACTGAAAAAATAGAATCAAAAGTTAAAAATAGAGACGATATTAGGAGCAATGACGCTGAATATTTTTACTATTCTATTGAGGAATTAGATAAATGAAGAGCTCTCGTGAGCGATACAATTGCACAGTAATTTATAGTGATTTCAAAAGCAGTCCTTAAAAAAAAAATACATGGAGTAGTGTGGTATAATTTTTGAGAGATTACGCGGAACGCGTTTTAGTTAAGATCCTGGTTTCAATGCCCTTAATGTATATAGGCTAGGCTACTGCTTTAAAAAAATGTCACAACGCGTTTTGAGATTGTTTTGAATTAAACATTGAAGTTTAAAATGTAGTGTTTTGGCACACCAGGCCGAGTGGCGTTACGCATTGTTCAAAAATCAGGTTTTATTCTGGCATGTTGAATTGGCGTTAGAATTTTTTTTTAGATTTAGATTTAGATTTCGTTAGATTTATTTTTCTCATAACAGCTAAAATAACTTAATATATGCCTTGTCTTAATATGACCTACTCAATATAGGCAATAGGCATATAATAAATTAGCAAAACGTGGCCCCTAAATATTTAATTTTCAATTATTTTAATTATCACAATTAAAGTTTTAATTTTATTAAATTGAACAAGCGCAACAATCAGCATTTAATCAAATATTCTAAAAGATGTAATAATAATGTTATTTCAACATAATATTTAGTTTTTTTTCGACATAATATGTGTGCGTGCAACAAGCAAGATGTGTATTTGTAAATCCGGTGATGCGTGCATTGATTTTTATCAATAAACTAGTGTTTTCTGACAGTGTCGACTGCAAAGATGAAGTTGACGATCGCCATATTTGTAGTGAACGCACCTAGAGAGAAATGCACATAAAGACATAATCAGAGAGTAGCCTTTTTCTTTTCGTTTTGAATTATTTCGTTTGAAGACATTTCAAGCTTTGTGTATTTGATGTATTTATCATGTCTGTGTGAGGCATACGCTGAGTTTCATTAAGTTAGGAGGATGAGATGCGCTCCAGCTGACGTGCAATGCAAGTGACCGTGCGGGCGCCTCCATGATTAGTGTCTGTTTGCTTCTCTTACTTGTTGAATCCAGACAATTGGGCATAGGCGGAAATCGCGGGGGGGTCGGGGGGGTCAGGACCCCCCCTATCTGAGGGTTGTCCCCTCCTAAAAATATAATTAGCCTAAAATATGTGTATTGTAAATAATATAATGATATATACTTAAAATAATTGTTTAAGTAGTAAAACAATAAAAATGCAAACGGGGCAAATACAAATAAACGTTTTAAAATGTTGAGTCCCCCCTCCCTTGCCTCAGTGCTTCGGTCCACTGCCCGCTCCCCTTTTACCTCATCACAAACAACTCCAATAAACTCCAGTAAGTCAAGGCTATTTTATTTACTTTAAACCTCGGATGAAGTGATTATTTTCTCTTTAATACAGAATATGCTGCGTCTGCGTCATTAATAAATCATTGACATAAAATGTTATGATAACCAATCACTTACTTTTGTCACCGATGTAGGCTAGTCCACCTCGCTATGTTGGCGATTATAACCTTGTTTTATACAGTCTGTGCGTTAAACGTTACCTAGATTGTTTAAAACCGTTCCCTCACACACACACCCAAAGAGTGAACGCATACACCTTGTGTAGTCTTGTAGATTAGACAAGTGCGGGTGCGCATTTAGATTTTCACGCTTTCACTGTGTGATTTAGTCAGTTTATATCATTTAATATAGTTAATCTAATATAATATCACACAAAGAGTGCAGTTTTTCTCCAGATATTAACATGATAATAAATGTGATTTAATAAATTGATAATTGAAAAGTTTACTTTTAGACACCATATTGCCTGTTTTAACTATTTCGCCAACGAAAATAGTTGAAAACTAAGCCAAAGCACTGTATTTGCGTCTCTGAGAAACACTGAGGTATTTCCTTACTGAATTATGAATCAGCTTTTTGAACGAATCAGTTGAATCACAATGACTCACTCATTAACAATGAATTGCTGCCACCTACTGGCGGTTTTAATTTCACATTTAAAGTATCTTTTCATGTTTTAAATAATTTTACATATCAATATTCAACGTTTTATGTTTTAAACAAAACATTATTTATGTCTGTGTAAAATCTAAATGCCATTTCAAATGCAACTTTTGTGTTTCCTCTCCATTGCAAAGATTTTGTTGATATTATTTAATTTGATTGGTAACAGCCCTATTGTGACTTATTATTATAATTTAATTTAATGTATGAAATTGACACAAAAGATGATGCATGCATATATTTAGGTTTAAAAATACATTTATAAAGGTAAAAATGCCAATGAAGGTAAAAATCTATTGAAACTTATTGGAAAAATGATTTCTGTCACTGCTGTGAACTGAACCGCCACACAGAATATGAAGAATTTCAAAAACTTTAGGAGTCGGCTGTCCTCGGCAGTCCTAAACATGCCAAGTTACCAGCACAATAACACACTCAGCAAAATATTGTCTAATTATCGTTATCGATTAATCATCAACCTTCATTTTTTTTGTCAATTTTGCACACCAATGAAGAATATTTTGGTCAATTTAGTCAGCTTTTTCAATGAACCAGAGAGAAACTTTGAGAAGAAGGAGAATGGAACGGTCTAGCTACAGTACACTAATAATAGCAGTAAGGCTTTCCTCTGTGTACACACATATCCATAGAAAGTACAATTTTGCCTATATTATTGGTGTCCCCTTCAAAAAATTGCTCGTGAGGAATGTTATGTTTATTGTCCCCCCCAACATTTAGATGAAATTTACGCCCCTGCAATTGGGTGATGAAAAAATGATTAAAATTAAGATACAATTTATAGAAAACGAAATTCACTTTAAATAAAGGTTTTCTACTAAACAAAACTTAATGAAGTGGTCAAAATCATGTCTGACCCACTCCATATCCATCTCTCGATATAATGCATCCTATCTTACTCATGCTGTTCACTTTTCATATTCAACATAGATGGAAAAAAATAACATTATAATATTTTAACAAATATGAATACTAAAGATACTAAATATAAGATACTAAATGAGATTATTTAATGGCTACAACAGTATAGACTCTATTTGTACAAATTGCTGCACGTTAATTTAATTAAATGAAACCTTGTAACGAATTCACACTGTAGGGTAGACTGTGTACAGTTGAGACACCTTAAATAACTTGCGTTCGCAGCAAGCACAAGTTGTGATTTTTGCTGTGCACTTGCATATTAGTGTCAGCTGGGAAGGAAATATAGAGACCAGACCTCTTGGAACTTTAATTGAATACATAGCGTTGGTAAAGCATACTGAAATTACATCCCTACAAATGTATTAGGCCCTACTGAAAATAAATGTATCGAATTTAAGCAAAGTAGCCTAAATGTTAAGACTGTAAGACCCTTTGCTTTTTTACGTAGCCTATAAAGGACTCTTATAGCCGACTTTGTGTTAATTTAATTTGTAGAGGATTTTTTTAACTCAAACATTAACACTGAAAAAAATGAAACTAAATTATTGTAATTTTTTGGGACACCGTCCACGACGAGTGGCGCTATGCATTGTTCTAAAGCCAGGTTTTATTCTGGCATGTTGAATTAGTGTTCGACAAACGCGGCGGCGCGTTCATTTGAATGAAGAGCGCTTCTCGCTCGTGTGAGCGAACACACACTGGAACGATAGGCCATGTCGCAACGAGTGAATCGTGGCCGAGTGGTTGAACTTACGTAACGATCATTTAGATGACACGGGTTCGAATCCCGAACTAACTTGGACTACTGGTGTTTTTATATTAGCCTATTAATGCATTTTATAGTCTATTGTTGATGCAGAGAGATTTGTCTAGTTCTAAAACATAGTTTTTTGCTTATTTACAAAAATAGCCTATTTACAAAATAAAATCACCATGCATTTCCATTTTACACTAAGGAACAAATATTATACAATGACTTTACTTCTGTAGCCTATAATAATTCCAATCGTAATTTCAAAAGCAGTTCTTTAAAGAAAAAAAAAAAATATATATATATATATTAGAGATGCGCGGTTGGCGGTTACAGCCGCGGACTCCGCGGATAAACCGCGGATCGGGCGGATGACGTGACGAAAAATAATATTTTAATTCAATTCGGGCGGGTGGCGGGCGGTTGAACCAATCAAATGAAAAATATTATGTATACAACAATCAGCGGATGGCGGGCGGGTGCGGTTTTGAAAATTGGTCAAAAACGTTGGTGCGGATGGATGGCGGACGGATGATGAGTTTTGTGATGCGGTTGCGGATGAAATAATAGCCCATCCGCGCATCTCTAATATATATATATATATATATATATATATATATATATATATATATATATATGTGTGTGTGACGTTTAAACGACAAACAATAAAATCAGAACCAGTATTCTGTTGCGTTCATGGTTCCAGTGGCAGTAATGCATCCACGGCTTTTCAAAATGTCACAAAGCGTTTTGAGATTGTTTTGAATGAAATATTGAAGTTTATAATTAAGTGTTTTGGCACACCACGACGAGTGGCAAACTCTTTGTTTTGTTTTGTAAACTCAGCGAGCCTGTGGGGGGTTTGGAGAAGGCAATAGTTGCTTTATCGTGGGGGTGCAGGACAGAGGTGTTAATGTTCCGTCTTTCATATGGAGAGTGTCGGAGCCAGCCTGATGAGCAGGCAAAGGCAAAATTATTTTAAGGATTAATCTCAAAATCTCCAAAAGTCCATAGCCTATGTACAGTAGGCCCTATATCTTATAAAATTATATATTGTAGTTTTATTGATTGTATTTAAAGGTTTTCCACACACAATTTCAATTTAGCAGATACAGAGCTCTTTAATTCGCGACCCACCTCGTTTTATTGTAAGGTGAATTCAGCAAGGCGTGTTGTAGCCTATCTTTGAAGGAACAAAAGCTATTTGTTACAGTTTTTTTCTTTCGTGATTTGTGTGGATGACACACAGCGACATATACAGTATTATCAGCTGTATGGTGTTTTTTTACGCTGAAATGCTTAATTTCGAGAGAGACCCGCCGCGCGCAGTGAGGGAGACCAAACTTACTAAAAAAATATCCATCGCGAGAGAGACAAAGAAAAACGCCTGTTCTTAATTTATGTTGCTTTGAACTTTTTCCGTTTTGTACCGTTTTAATTTTTTAATTTAGCTGCAATTTCTTTGACAATAGAAATTTAAAATGTTGCAAGAATAAGATTGTGTTTCTTATTTTGCATCACAAAGGGAATAAACTCTATCGATGCAACCCTGTTTAAATAAATAAACTTTCCCGACACTTTATTCATACAAATGTGCGATGGGTTTTCAAACTTAATTAATTTTCTTTTTCTTTTACATTTTCATTGTTTATTTTTTAATATAAAGCAATACTGTATTGAAAGTATTTTTCTGATTTGTTCGATCTGTTTTGAAAAATGTCTTCCGTTGCTATGGCCGGGTATCACTGCCAGTCATCTCAATCTCGTGAATGATTCACACACAAAAAAACACATAATTTAGCAGATTAAAGACGAGCTTCATCATCTTCATTTTCTGGTGCAATCGGCTGACAGTCTTCCTCATCAGATGTGTCGTCTTTGCAGCGGCTCAACTGGAATGTAGCAAATTTATGTTGTAAATTGATAATTAAACAAGATGATTGACTTTAATAAACAGATGCATATTTAAGCATCAAGAACGGAAAAACATAAACACTGTCGGCTACACTGAGATTCGATCTCAGATCGTTTGAAGCTCCGAGAGGCTATTGTTAATGCATTGACCACAGATATCGTCTGAATAGCCTAGGTCTACTATTTTCTCTGTTTTAAAAGTTTGTCATATTCTTTTTTATTTGTTTATTTTTTTAATTTACTGTCTCGAAATTATGTGTCAATTTTTTTAAGTGTTTATGGGTCAAAATCACCATAAAGTGCCTTTGAGACTTCACAATTTCCAAAAAAAAATCTGAGATTTTCCATTTAACTTCATATGTGTTGTATTAAGGAGACATTAGGCTGTTAGAAATGCATATTGGTCAAGCTCCAGCACTTTTTATAAATTAACTGCAAGCTGACAATATACGAGCAAACCATAAAATATGTCCACCCTGTCATGGACAAATTCATAGTAGAATAAATAAATTTTCATTGCATAGTGATTATAAAATGTAGATCTGTGGAAAGATAATGTGTCCCTTTCCCAACAAAACATTTTAGTTAATATTAAAAGTATTTTGATAATAATGAAGTTACTGCTTAAATATGTATTGCCCAATAAAATATGCGATAGTTGCACATTCTATTCTAAATAAAATCTAACAATAAAAATATTTAGTCAAAATTTAAAACAATACTAACTGGCCCTCACTTGTTTATTAAGAAATCACACACAAGGTTTTGTTAACTTGTTAAAATAATTAGATTATTTTCATCATAAAAGTTGAAAATGACAGGGTGGACAACAAAGTGACAGGGTGGAACTTGGCATGACAGGGTGGACAAATGCTTTAATGGGTGAACTAGAACGGGGGAACATTAGAAAAACAACAGGACCTTCAAGAAACCCTTAACCAATATAGAAGAAGGAGGGGCCTGGCTCAGACTGATTTTCAGGAGTTGCAAATGTCCACCCTGTCATGAACCATGTCCACCCTGTCATGAACCATGTCCACCCTGTCATGGAAGGCTTGGTGACAGGGTGGACATTTTTTGGCTAAAGTTAGTATTTAATGAGCACATGGTGTACAGCAGTTAGCAAAGTGATTCACTGTTGAAGCTGACTGTGCACTGTTTAAAATATATATTTAGAATTTCTGAAAAGTTTTTATATTAACTAATATTTCACAATGACAGGGTGGACATGTTAAGCTTGACAACACGCAACTACAAACACAATATGATGAAAATTAGGAAATATAAGTGTAGATACTTATTGTGCGTGTTGCAGATGTTTTAACAACCACTGAAGAAAGACCAAATGGGGGAGGGGATGTCACTGAGTACATCAGTTGGTTTCTTAAAGGGGCGTTTACCCCATAATGACAGGGTGGACAGCAATTTCAGGGACACATGCAAACTGCTTAATATTATTATGAACATAAAATATAAATAATCAAAATGACTTTTATTAAATAGCTTGCTGAGGACAATAAGTACATTAAAAAAGTATTTTAATTTTATGTAATTTAACCACTTTTTACACTCACTGAATTTAGCTGAGCAGCGTGTGGGACATGCCAAAATCGCACACATCCAATCAAAGAAAATGGTATAAAATCAGAAAAACACATTTCAAGAGACGTATCATTGTTCTTGTATGTGTGTAAGTGTTTGGCCATTTATAATACAACCTCAGAATTTCATTATTTTGCATTATGTTCATGATGACTGAGCGATTCTGATGAGGACACCAAAGGCACTTTATAGTGATATTGACCCTTTTACAAGACCATGTGCTGTTTGTTTGTTTATTTATTTATTATTATTATGCAGATGTTAATTCAGCCATTCTGTTGGATAAAAATTGTCCCTAATGTAAAATGGAAATGAATGGTAATTTTATTTTATAAATATTAAATATTTAAAATAGGCTATGAGAAAAAAAACAATATGGTGTAGCAATATTTTAGAACTATCAAATCTCTCTGCATTAATAATAAAAAAGTAGCCCATGTCTGTTGTCATCTGAATTATTGAAACGTAAGTTATAGCCTACCACTCGGCCACGAATTTGTGTTGTTTTATTTTGTTTGAAATGTATACATATTTTGCTTTCGTTAATGTTAACCAATTCTGTTGTAGCATAACAGGCCTATATTTTTTCCCTAAAAGTTTGTTTTATTCTCTGCTTTGTTTGTTTATATTTTTACATATCCAATCAGTCTCATTTCTGTTCAAATAATGAAAAAAGTTTTTTTTTTTTTTTTTTTTTTACAAGATCTTGCGCCATTTATTTTTATTTTTTTTAAATAAACAGATAGGAAACTTACCTTTTAAAATGCCGCAGTTGCTGCTGTTTTGCCCTGTCACTTGCGGCACCCGGTATAGCCTAGTCATTTCGCGAACGACTTTGAAATTCGACTGGTTTATTTTTGCTGCGGCAGTAATAGGCATTGTGGTTGATTATTTATTAAAGAATTCAATTGATAATCATAACAACATGTAAGCCTATTTAATTCTGTATATAACAAAGAATGCTTAAACCGACTAACATCGGTTAGTAACTGCAAGTCCTGAAAATGCTTTAATTTCACTGTAAATTATTTTAATTTATTTCACTGTTATGTTTCAGTTAATAAATCTACAAACACATTAAAATAACACGAAGTAAATGACAAGTAACCTATTGACATAGCCTTTCTAAATGATAGAAAAACTGGGCACACAATGTTAACGTGTGTCTACTTTGTTTAAATTTAATGAATTTGAATTCGTTTAACCACAATATTTATCTTGAATTTATCTGTGACCTCAGCTCAGATTACTGCCGCGGCAGATTACGTCATAAAGAGAATAAACTGACACTTTTCAAAGTCTGTGATTACAGCGCCACTCAGCGGTAAAAGGCAGCAAATACACATCCCAATTTTGCCGCCGCGGGAACGGGTCTATTGGTTAGGGGGGATTGGCCCATTGATGAGGAAGTTCCTCGAGCAGGTCTTCAAGAAACGCTCCAACCCACACAGGTTGTTGAGCCCCAGCCCACACCCACTATTGAACCCCCTCCAGTTCATGAGGTAGAGAGCACAGGAGAGGTGGTGCCCCCCCGAGGAAAAAAAATAAAATAATACTAATTATATTTGTTTCCTTGGCATTTTGTAGGCATCTTTTTAAATAACCAGAGGATTTTGTTCCAAAAATGCGGTTTGAAAGAGATCATTCAGTGTAATGTGATCAAGAAGTAGTGATCCAACGCTGGATACTCTTATAGGTTACGTCCGTGGATCACGGCTGAACGCGTCTTCTCCGCACTCATTTACAAACAAACATTTTTTTTCGCCTATCGTGCGTCTACTCTACACCCGTACCACTAAAAAGACGGATTATATCCAAGACTTCAGCCATAAATTAGTATTAATATTGATAGCATCACTGGTAGCGTCGTTGCTAACTTAACATACTGTCCATCTGTTAAAATGGCGAATATATTAGATGTAAGTAGTCTACCTTTTGGTGCAGGTGAAGACACATTTGAGCTGCACGCGGTGCAGTCTGAGCTGGAAGCTGTTGAGAAACAGATCCACGACCTTTTAGTGAGACAGGCCGAGCTGATAGACCGGCGTTTGGCTCTTGAAACATCACGCGCGGATGCACACAAATCAGAGATTAACGTTACTAACCCGCTGATTCCCACCTCGTCTACTCCGTGCGTTCCTCAACATCGGTCCCGAGCGTCGAGGTCGAGATCAGCCATGGTCTCGTTCACTCCGGCTCCAACACGCCACCACGAAGCCTGGATATTTCCGCAGCGGAAGACGCGAGTCAGGTCTAGACCAAGAAAACTCTCTCCGACCCTCCCGGTTTTCGAGATATCCACACAAAACCGCTTCTCCCCTCTTCGCGAAACAGAACGCGATGCTGTGATCATCGGCGATTCCATCGTTCGACACGTACACGCTACGTTAAATAAAAGTAAGGTGCACAGTCACTGCTTTCCTGGTGCTCGTGTTTCTGAAATCGCCGCTCGCGTTCCCGAGATTCTGAACGATAACGAGCGCGTCGGAACTGTGGTCTTGCACGCGGGAGTGAACGACATCAGTGTAGCGTTTATACGCCCACGTATAAATATAATTAATTATTATTCATAACGAATTATGATCAATAATTAATAATTTAATTATTTTCAGAATTTACTGTAACAGAACCAATAATATGATCATTTATCAGTTCATCCAATGAACAGAAGGCATAAACAATTATTAACTCTAGGAAATATAATATCTTCCTGGCCAAGAAAGAATAACCCCCTAACAGTAAATTAAGAAATAGGGTAAAAGCATAGGTAACTTTTGATCGAAGTTCAAGACAATAAATTTGATAAGCACATACACAAGTAATCTCTTTTCAAATACAAACAATACTTTATTGATTATATACTAACACATACAGCTAATCTCTAACACAAACACGACTCTATTGATTATCCTAACAACTAACACAAACACACGCGCACGCATACACACACCTTCATACAGGTTGCAGAAAGGAAGAGAGTAATAAAGAAAGAAATACAAACAGAAGAATGAGTTTGGGAAGAATGGGTTTAAGGGTAAGAGGAAGGAAATTCCGAATTTCTATATGCACTTGTAAGACATGACCTGAACGAACCATCAATCATTAATTTAACCCTTCTATCGTTTCTTAGACAGGTTATTACATTTATCAAAACACCAGTTAAGATTTTAGTCTGGAGGTAGTCTACTTGCGTCTTTGCTTTTGCGTTCCTTTTGGGAATTCCTTTGGTCAGCGTCAGGGTTCGTTCGGTGGTTATAGTCTCCTCGTGCCTGGATAGATGGGGCGAGGACCAGTCACGTGTGGCTGGCGGTCGCGGATGGTTGATGCGTCTTTGAAGTTGAAAGCGTGCGTTGCAGCCGTGAATCGTGGAACCAAACTTTGCAGCAAAACTTAACTTAAAACCGAGACTTTCAATCGGAAAAGAAGAATAACACAAAAGAAAGAAGGAAAATAAGATACGGAAAGGAGCTAGATGACTGGAAATTGAATCTAACCCATATCTGATCTTAATTTGGGTTGATCTGCTCGTCTGTTAACGTTACATGGTTACTAAAACCATCGTCTGCCGTCTCCGTCTTTGTTCTGCACTCGTTGAGAGCTCTTCTGTATCAGAACATCGGAATATCTGTATCGGAACTTTGATCCTGTCAAACGTAAGCTCCGTGATCTCAATATGAAGTAGCCTACTTTCTCCGGTATCCTTGTACGCTGTGTGTTATTGTTGATGGAAAACAGCAGCGTTTTAGTTGCCACAAAGACGCTGAAGCTGCTTTCATGTCCAATTTAACATCTCCATAAGTTACCTGATGAGGTGAGGCATGTATGAGCTAGCTGTTGCACGAGCATATCAACAGAACTGTTGAACGGCAAATTTGCACTCTTTTTCTCTTTCTTTATTTGACAACGCGACTGCAAAGGTTTTTTTTTTTTGTTTTTTTTTTGGTTTTTTTTTAGGTGTTGTTGACACTCCTTTTGTGTTATAGCTTGATGTTGTTAGATGCAATGAGTGATTGCTTTCAGTTATTGTTTGTTTATATTCTGCCGTTGCAAGCATTTTTATTTATTTATTTATATTATTTACTTTTTCTTCCAGTTCATAATATGACAACGCTACTGTTAAGTTTGTTGAGGTGTTGTTGATACTTGTTGTTAGATGCTACGGGTGATTGCTCTCAGTGGATGTTTGTCTACATCTTGCTGTCGCAAGTATTTATTTATTTTCTTCCTATTTATAATATGGACAACGCGACTGCAAAGGTTTTTTCTTTTTTTTTTTTTTCTGAGGTGTTGACACTCTTCTGGTGTTATAGTTAGATACAAGAGGTGATTGCTCTCAGTTTCAGTTGTTGTTGGTTTATATCATGCTAACTGTTTTGCTTTTCCTTTTCCTTTTCTTTTCCCTTATTGACTTTAAATACTGCCTGTAAAGTACTCTTTGAGCTACACTTTCCATTATTTCATATTAATGCAGACTGAGTCTTGAGACTAATAGATGTTCTTTTCCTACACAATTTTGTTTACTCAGAAATTCCCCGGAACATGGTGTCTGGGGTTGCTGGGCTTTGCTTGGGTAATGTTTTTTTGTGTTTAGTTTTGTATGTGTGTTTATGTATTGTGTGTTTGTGTTTTTGTTTTATTGTATCAAATGAATCTTGCAACCTCTCTAATTATGTATTATTTTTTTGGATCCAATTACTTTTACAGTTATGTTTGAGCAGCAGTGATCGTAGAAACAGTACTAAAATCTGCTTTTTCTATGAGTGATGCTAAAGGAATAAAAATTGTACATTTAAATATTAGGAGTCTTATCCCTAAAATTGACTTACTTCGTGCATGGGTTGCATTACAAAAACCGAACATAATTACTCTTTCTGAAACATGGCTTAATAGTAATATATCAGATACTGAAATTAATCTTCCAAACTATATTCTATATAGATCTGATAGGAGTTCCAGAGGTGGGGGTGTGGCTATATATGTTTCCTCTGAGCTCATATCTGAGTTTACCATACCTTCGGTCGAGCCTCTACACTTTGAATGTGTTTTTGTTAAAGTAATTTTTCATGAAAATAAAAGCTTAATTATTGGGAGCATATACAGACCACCCTCTTCGCCTGCTGAAACTTTTGATCACCTGATATCCACTATTAACTCCATTTCCTGTAATAATGAAATTATTTTACTTGGGGATTTCAATAAAAATTGGTTAGATAAATCATCTCATAAAGTGAAAAATTTATTTAGTAATTTAAATATCTCACAATTAATTAAGGAACCAACTCGTATCACTCCTACCTCTCAATCCCTGCTTGACTGGATACTTGTTTCACATCCAGATAGATTTCTAAGGGCAGGTGTTATGTCTGATTGTTTTAGTGATCACGCGATAGTATATTGTGTATGGAAGATCAAATTACCTAAATCACCACCAAGACTTATAAAAATTAGACAATATAAGAAACTGAATTCAGATTTATTTTTTAATGACCTGATAGCTATAAATTGGGACAGATACCAACTTATACCTAATGTTCAAGACGCATGGGATTTCCTTTATACTGAGTTTACTGATGTTCTAGATAAACATGCTCCTTGGAAATCTGTCCTGGTCAAGGGTAAACACCTCCCTTGGATTGACCCTGAACTTATTAGTCTTTTTAGGCAGAGGGATAAAGCATGGTCAATTTTTCGGCGTACAAGGGCTAACGTAGACTGGGAAAGATACAGGCAGCTGAGAAATATGAGTAAGACTAAAACCCGTAATGCAAAATCCAACTACTATAAGGATAGCCTCAGTAATGATTTTAAGAATTCAAAACAATTCTGGAAAAAAATTAAAACTATTACTAACACTTCAGAAAAACATTGTATTAATCAAATACGAGTTTCAAATACAATTGTACATGACCCTTTATCTATTGCTGAAGCATTTAATCATCATTTCTCTTCTGTTTGTTCTACCTTAATACCCGAATCTGATTTGGGTACTGGTTTTTTAAAGAATACTTTGCCCAATCACAGTTCTTTTTATTTTAGGAAAATTCAACCAGATGAAGTGCAGAATGCCATAAATGAACTAAAAGGGAACAGTGGTGCTGGACTGGATGGTTTAGATAATAAGTTGATCAAACTAGCATCCCATGTACTTATGTATCCACTTACTGATTTATTCAACCTTTCTTTGTCTTCATGTGAGTTACCAGCTATCTGGAAGTGCGCACGCATCACTCCAATACATAAAGGAGGAGATGTACTAGATCTTAACAATTACAGACCCATATCTATTATTTGTTCTATTGCTAAAGTGTTTGAAAAATTAATTTATAATCAACTCTCACACTTTCTTAGTGCAAACAATATATTATCACCATTTCAATCTGGCTTTAGGTCTAACCACTCCACATCTACTGCCCTTCTTAAATTCACCAATGATGTCTTTTCTGCTGCAGATAATGGTGAACTTACAGGTGCAATATTTATTGACTTGACTAAAGCTTTTGACCTTGTTGATCACTATTTACTTTTAGATAAGCTCTATGCTACTGGTCTGTCTAAAAATGCTGTATTGTGGTTTAGTGCATACCTCCATAATAGAAAACAATGTGTTATCCTACATGGAAATAAATCTAATTTGCTAACTCAGCAAAGAGGTGTGCCCCAGGGCTCAATTTTGGGACCACTACTTTTTTCTATTTACGTTAATAACTTACCATCAATTTTTAATAACTGTTGTGCTCAACTTTATGCCGATGACACTGTCTTATATACATCTAAACATGATCTTACACAAATTCAAGCGTGTCTTCAGTATGATTTCAAAATTTTACAGGATTGGCTTTCTCATAACAAATTATTGCTCAACAAAACTAAAACATATCTCATGATTTTTGGTACCAGACAAAAACTCAAATCTGAAACCAATTCCTGTATAATAACTTGTTCTGACCGTACTCCTCTGCCTCAAGTTGATAAATTTAAATATCTTGGTGTATGGCTAGATTCTGAGCTTTCTTTCAAAATTCATATTGGTCATATCTTACGTAAAGTCAATTATGGAATTAATGTTTTATATCGATCTCGTAACTGCTTCACTTATAGTGTGCGCAGGAAACTCGCTTCTCAACTTATACTTCCGATTTTTGACTATTGTGATGTTGTTTACCAAAACTCTGTAAAATCAAACCTTTCCCGTCTTAAAACCGCTTATAACAGACTGTGCAGATTTGTCCTTGGGTGCCCTTTTCTCACCCATCATTGCACAATGTATAATGCCCTTAATTGGCAATCTTTAAATATAAGAAGACAAACGCACTGGCTTCAACTAATATTCAAATGTATCCATTTCAATTACCCGCTTTATTTAAAACAGTATTTTGTTCCTATTATTTCAAATTATCATTTGAGGCACTCTGTTCAGCTTTATTTTTCTGTCCCCCGAGCCAAGAAGACAGTTGGCATAAGAGCTTTTATGTTCAAAGCCACTTTAGACTGGAATAATTTACCTTCCGATATTAGATCCATTACTTCATTTGGGATGTTTAAGCACACCTTGTCTTCTTACTTTGTGATTGACTGCTCTTGTAATGTATGATGCTGACACAATGTGAATTTTTTTTATTATTTTTTTTTATTTATTATTATTATTTTTTTTATTATTTAAATTAATTGTATTATTATTTTGTGATCCAAATACATATGTATGTATGTATGTATGTGTATGCATATGTATATGTATGTGTATATATGTATGTATATGTGTATATATGTATATGTATGTGTGTGTATATGTACGTATGTATGTATGTATATATATATATATGTATACCTTGTATGTTCAATTTCAAATGTATTTCTGCCAATTTGATCTAATGGTTATAAAGTTCGGTATATTTCGGTTAATAGAATTTTTTTTTTTTTTTTTTTTTTTTTGTGTGTGTGTGTTTGTGGTTCTGTATGTATTTGTTTGTCTAAATATGTATAATTGTATTCCTGTCTATTTTATTATTGTTCGTTTGTGATGGTCGTGATGTATTTTAGGACCCCCTTGAAAACGAGATGATGCATCTCAAGGGGTTTATCCTAATAAAATAAATTTCAGAGAGAACATTTTGAGCGAACTAACTTTTGAACTCCCGAGAGCGAACTTGGAGAGAGAGCCTAGAGTTGTTTTTGGGTCTAAGGTTTTAAACTAAAATTTGTCCCCCCCCCCCTTCTGAAGAGAGCGGACCAATTAGACACTGTTCTTTGTTTTCAAAGTCATAAATCATGTATTCCCTGAGGGGTTTCTCTAATGAAACTAAAAGACCAGATGCAACAGTTTTAGGCAGGATTTCTACTTATCAGAATATGAAATATTTTACATAGATTTAATTTCCGTCATCTTGCTAGTTGTGTTCGTAAGATAGCATTGATATGAAACAGTACACACTTCATTCACACACCTAACAATTATACCAATTACATGAATTATATGGGATTAAAGCATATTAAATGGACACATATATCGTAGAAACACATAGAATGATGTCTGATGTTTATAAGTCCATTGAAAATTGTTCTTGAATGAGTTTTATGGATTTTGATATGTAAAAGTCTTTTGGTGTGTAAAGTGTATGGGCTTGGAAACACCCTGAGGTCATGGGTATTTCCTGCTGAAATCTGTTTGTCTCTCTCATGGGACCAAGATGGGGTCTGTTAGCCACAGGGGTCATGTGACCTCTTGTTAGGGCCCTGAGCAGTAATCATCTCTAAACCGATTCGTCTTGCAAAACTATCAAACGTTGACCAGTTCTTCCTTAAGTTAAGCAGACTTTCGGTGATTTATGGCTCTGGTTCGTGAGGACTCTTGTGAGACCTTGGTCTCTGTCTTTCTCTTAACCAATCAGTAATTTCGGCAACAAAGATAGTATTGACCAGTTATTTCGTTAGTGCTGGGGGTCAGTTTTAAACAGCCCGACTGGTTGGCGCCTGGCCCCGATGACAAGATGGATGAGGATCATGAGACGTTCTGAACAAGTCTTCCCCCCCCCCTCATTCATCGAGAAGCAGAGAATTTGAATTAATATTCAAAAAGAAGATGAGTCGGTGGTTGGTTCCTTCTCATTGTTGTTACATCAGGCTGCGCCAGACGGAGGTTCTGAAGAAAGACTTCAGGAATCTGATCGATACGGTACGCAGCACATCGCCTGATATAACGATCATTGTGTCAGGACCGCTTCCCACGTACCGTCTAGGTCATGAAAAGTTTAGTAGATTATTCGCGCTAAACGAATGGTTAATGTCATGGTGCAATGAGCAGAAACTACTCTTTGTAAATAATTGGAATCTGTTTTGGGAGCGTCCTAGGCTTTTCCGTGCTGATGGCTTACACCCAAGCAGATTCGGATCGGATCTTCTGTCAGATAACATCTCCAAAACGTTAAATACCTTTTGACTAGTAACCAAAAGTCCAAATCATAGTCTCTGCTGCACCAATTTAACTGATATAAATAGTGTAGAACATTGCATAGAAACTGTGTCTATTCCTCGTTTAGTGAGATTAAATAATAAATCTACTGCAGGATCTAGAAAAAATCTAATTGTTATTAAACCAGAAAATGTTGCTATTAGTAATCAAAAACAATTTCTAAAGCTAGGTCTTCTAAACATTAGATCACTCACACCTAAGGCAGTTATTGTAAATGAAATAGTCACAGATAATAGCTTCGATGTACTTTGCCTTACTGAAACCTGGCTTAAACCAAATGATTATTTCGGTCTAAATGAGTCTACTCCATCAGGATACTCCTATAAGCACGAGCCCCGTCTGATTGGTCGTGGCGGCGGTGTTGCAACAATCTATAGAGATATTCTCAATGTTACTCAGAAAACGGGCTATAAGTTTATTTCGTTTGAAGTACTTGTACTAAATGTTACGCTCTTAGATGCTAGAAAAACATCCCTATTATCTCTAGCCTTGGCTACCGTATATAGACCGCCTGGGCCTTACGCTGATTTCCTAAAAGAGTTTGCAGATTTTCTCTCAGACCTATTAGTTAATTTCGATAAAGCATTAATTGTTGGAGACTTTAATATCCACGTAGATAATTCAAATGATGCGCTAGGGGCTGCGTTTACAGATTTATTAAACTCCTTTGGGGTCAAGCAAAACGTTACCGGACCAACTCATCGTTTTAATCATACACTCGATTTAATTATATCACATGGAACCGATCCAACCGATATAGATATCATTCCACAAAGTGACGATGTCACTGACCATTACATGGTAACTTGCATATTACGTACTCCTGTAATATATCATGCTGCGCCGCATTATCGATTAGGCAGAACAATCCTTCCATCTACCATAGATAATTTTTCAAATAGCTTATTGGATCTGTCTCAGCTGCTCAGTGAACCCAAACAAACAGATGAACTTGAGGAATTAACTAGCACTATGAGCACCATTCTCTCTGGATCATTGGATATTGTTGCACCCATTAGATTAAGAAAGGTTAGAGAGAAAAGTAAAGCACCATGGTACAACAATACTACGCATGTTCTAAAGAGAGAAACCCGTAATTAAGAGCGTAAATGGAAAAAAACTAATTTAGAGGTCTTTAGAATCGCGTGGAAAGACAGTATGTCACGTTATAAAAAGGCCCTAAAAGAGGCCAGGGTTGAGCATCTCCGCAAACTAATAGAAAACAACCATAACAATCCTAAGTTCTTATTTAACACCGTGGCGAGACTAACAAATAAACAGATGTCTCCTGAACAAAATATTCCGTTACAGTTTAGTAGTAATGATTTCATGAACTTCTTCACTGAGAAAATAGAAAACATCAGAACCACAATTGTAAACGTTCAATCCTCAATCGCGTCTTATAATTCAGCCTCAATTATCACCCCGCAAGAACAATTACAATGCTTTACAACTATAGAACAAAAAGAGTTAAATAAACTTATCACTTCATCTAAAACAACAACATGTTTACTAGATCCTATACCAATTAAACTTTTGAAAGAAGTGTTACCTGTAGTGGAAGAGCCTCTCCTCAATATTATTAACTCGTCTTTATCTTTAGGTTATGTTCCAAGAACATTTAAACTGGCAGTTATAAAACCTCTCATTAAAGCTAGGGTAGGCGATCCTGTTCAGAAGCATTTTTTTTTATACTGGGTGAAATGGTCCTTCCATTCTGATAGTAGTCAATACATTATGTGTTCAGAAAAAGGAATTAAAAAAATCTGACCTCTGTAGCAGCTGCAGGACAGTAAAAACTCTGACCAATCACTGCCATTCGGTGCGAATGTAAAGAACCAATCAGATGCCTTCATGTCTCGTGCCCGCGCCCCACTGCGTGCGCTGCCCTACGTGCGCTCATCACATGTCACCGTTTCCGGAAACATATAGCTCACTACACCGACTAAGCAGGAGTTTGCGGCACAATGGCAGATAAAATGCAGCCAAAATTACCAATACCAGCTTTGCTTGAAACTACTCGCCCTGACAAAAAGGCTAAAAAAAGAAAGTCTGAGGCAGAAAAGGCTGCAACGAAACTGGCGCTTGATAAAGCCAGAGGACAAACTCGGGTCAACATCGGTTCATCCTTTGAACGCTGGAGACAACTAAGGAAGCTGGAGGGCCTAAAAAGCGATGCCGAGGTTGCGGTCTTTCTGCTGGACAGGTAATTATTTGTTTTGCTTCGGGGGGATTTGTTATTTCCATGATATATGTTATGTTAGGCAACGTAGTTACTGTTGTAGCTTGTATTAGCCCAATCAGATCCAATGCTCTCGTCGTGGAAGCTCTAACAACCAAAATAACGAAGATTTATAAAAACATAAAATTCACGTTTGCCAGTGATAGTAACAAAACAAAACGTTAAATTTTTACATTTGCTTTAGCAGACGCTTTTATCCAAAGAGACGTAGCTACATTTCCGAGTTCATACAACACCAAACGTGTAACGTTAGCCTGAAAACTGCGAGTAACATTACTAACAATAGCCATGTTTTTTTTTGTTTTTTTTTTGCATTCATTTTAATAATAATATAGTTTACTTACAGGTGAATGAGACATGACGTAGTTTGGTTGATGCCCATAATGTGCTGAAGTACTCGGCTTTCCTGTGAAGTGCAGCTGACTCCAAATGTGGATGCGCGTTCATGTTTGTGGGGGGGCGTGGCTTTGGACGGAGCACTGACAGGAGGGGGCGGAGCTTAGAAGAGGTGCCACTTTCAAATCTGGCTAGCTCTACAGGATTGCCTACCCTAGCTTTAAGAAACCACAATTAGATCCACATAATCTAGCAAATTATAGACCCATTTCAAATCTACCTTTTATGTCTAAAATACTAGAAAAAGCTGTGTCCGCTCAACTGGGCTCTTTCTTGCAAGAAAATGACGTCTATGAAAAGTTTCAGTCTGGATTCAGGCCGCATCATAGCACTGAAACTGCGCTTGTTAAAATCACAAATTATTTACTTTTAGCTTCTGACCAAGGCTGTATCGCAATACTAGTTTTACTTGATCTTAGTGCTGCGTTCGATACTATAGATCATACAATACTCTTAGATCGACTACAAAATTATACTGGTGTTCAAGGACAAGCATTAAGCTGGTTTAGATCGTATTTATCTGACCGCTACCATTTTGTTTATTTAAATGGAGAAAAATCGATCATAACTCCAGTAAACTATGGAGTGCCGCAGGGATCTGTGTTAGGCCCTCTATTATTCTCAATATATATGCTGCCACTTGGAAATATTATAAGGAAACATGGAATTAGTTTCCATTGTTATGCTGATGACACTCAAATCTATATTTCATCACGGCCGGATGAAAACGCTAAATTATCCAAATTGACAGAGTGTGTTAAAGATATAAAAGATTGGATGACGCGCAATTTTCTTTTATTAAATCCAGACAAGACAGAGGTACTAATCATCGGTTCAAAAAACCACCCACAAAACCTCTCACATTACAACTTTAACATAATAGGATGTCCTGTTACTTTATCCTCTACAGTAAAAGACCTGGGTGTTATACTAGACCGCAACTTGTCTTTTGAAAATCATATTTCATATGTTACAAGAACAGCCTTTTTCCACCTTAGAAACATTGCTAAGCTACGTAATATGCTATCTGTTTCTGACGCAGAAAAGTTAGTTCATGCATTCATGACCTCGAGACTAGATTACTGTAATGCTTTATTAGCCGGTTGTCCTGCAACCTCAATAAACAAGATACAGTTAGTCCAAAATGCTGCCGCTAGAGTTCTAACTAGATCAAGAAAATATGATCATATAACACTGATTTTATCATCACTACATTGGTTACCTATAAAGTCCCGTATTAATTACAAGGTATTACTACTGACTTATAAAGCCCTAAACGGCTTAGCTCCAGTCTATTTAACGGATCTTCTATCGCCCTATAATCCATCGTGCTCTTTAAGGTCAGTAAATTCGAGGCTTTTGGTCATACCTAGGATATCCAGATCCACCAAAGGAGGGAGATCATTTTCATATTTAGCTCCAAAACTCTGGAATAGCCTTCCTGATACTGTGCGTTGCTCAGACTCGCTCTCCCAGTTTAAAACTAGATTAAAGACGCATCTCTTCAGCCAGGCATTCATATAATACTTTTAATCTTACAGTTAAATCCGACCTCTAGTTCATAAACGCCAGAGGAGAACTGGCCCCCGACTGAGCCCGGGTTCTCCCAAGGTTTTTTTTTTCTCCATTAGGTCCTGATGGAGTTTTTCGGTTCCTTGCCACTGTTGCCTCTGGCTTGCTCAGTTGGGGATATTTGGGAATATTTAATTTAATTAATCAATCAACGATACTATTGATCAGCATTACCAAACGTAGACGTTCCACTAGAAACAAACATTGATGTATTGTTTTATTACTGTGAAGCTGCTTTGATACAACCTATGTTGTGAAAAGCGCTATATAAATAAACTTGACTTGACTTGACTTAATGTGATCAAGAAGCCCTTATAAAATCAGATGGTCATGAGACACTCAGTGATGTCATCAAACGGCACCCAGAAAGGCCATGTGCTGCAGAAAGGTGAGTTCACTGCTCTTAAATATCTGATAACTCCACCTAACCCATGTTGAGCTAAGTTACAAAAACACGTCATTCAGTTAAATGCCCAAAAAAACACTTATTTTTTTTTTATTTTTTTTTTAAATAAGCAAATGATTAACAACAATTTACAAGACTAAATATCTTGCATTATTTTGCTTCTCTAATAAATAGATCTTGATTTAGGAATGTTTAGATATTTTGACTGGAAAACAAAAACAAAAAAACTATTACTTAGTAATATAAGCATTTTTTTGCAGTGCAGTATCACTGTGTACATAACCATTTTGGCATCTTATTTAGAGTAGCCTACAGATAAAGGAATATTTAGCACTGACAGATATGTGTTAAACTTAATCAATATTAATATGTTGATGCCTTTTTTGTATGGTTTAATTTGTTTTATTGATTACCAGAACTGAACACCTGCACGGTGTGAGAGCAACAGGATACAATCAAAACAAGCACAGAAGTGAGTAAATTAGGTCTTATTTTCCTTTCTTTAGTGGGACTATAAAAAGTGTGTTTTCGTTACAGTTACACTAATCCTAACTTACAAAAATAATGACTCCCAATAACATTACAATCTCCAACTACTTCAGATCACTGTTGTTTACAGGTTAGAAGTGATGTGCTGTAAATCCTTGCATGATCTGTTAACATTGACATTTAACAACACGACATCTGTCTGTTTGACCCTGATATGCTTCCCATGCAGTTTCTAGTATATACACTAAGTGTAATTGTGGTCTTTATGACCCCAAATATTTGTATTGATTGTTAATAAAAACTTTTTTTTAATTAGAACTTTCTTCTTAGTGTTTACTTCTTCATCTATACATTGGTACCAATTACCACAAAACTCACCATTAACTTCCATTTAAAAATGTTATATTTGAATGAAAACATGATGTGGCCAGCTGCTCATAAATCACATTTCGTAAATGTGTATATATATATATATATATATATATAATTTATAAAACACATTAAAAATAAATAGTATTAAAGAATACTATTCTATTAATTGTTTTAATATATTTTTGACTCGTTATGAAATGGATGTTTTATTACCACAGAAATTTTACAGAAAAGTGTCACACAAGAAACACCTAAAGGACAAGACCTGGAGTCAGATTGTAGTAGAACATTTATTTTATTGAAACAAACAAACAAAATTTTTTTTTTTATGTATAAAAAATTATTTAAAAAATATAAAAATAAAGAACACAATGAAGAAACAAACAGAAGTGAAGAGTGAACATGAACTTCTTGAACTTTATACATTAATACTATAGGGCAGATGAGGCGGCACTTTGATTGACAGCTGCCGTCTCCACTCCTGTGACGTGCGCTTCTTGAGACGGACCAGCAGAAGACAAACAGGTTGCCTAGTTTACAACGACACTGTACTATTTCACTATTCTCACCACCTAACAAATGACACCTCGTGATAAAAGTCAGTATTTAGTTCTTGAAACTTTCTTCAGGCTCCCTATTATTCTGGAGCGGATGATTGACCAGCCCGGTCTCACCCCAAAACGTCATGTACTGACGTGTCTTGACCATACGGCAACATACGACGAAAAGGGTACCCCTAAAACGTCCATATGTGACGAAGACATAAGCGCACCAGCAGCGCCTCGTAGCGGTACCCTAACGCATACCTAAACCTACCCATAACCCGAATCGTCACATATGGACGTTTTAGGGGTACCCTTTTCGTCGTATGTTGCCGTATGGTCAAGACACGTCAGTACGTGACGTTTTGGGGTGAGACTGTTAGATTGACAGACCAGAGTCGCCCTGTAACGTATCTGCTGACCTCTAGTGGACGACTTACGACAGTGACTTTAATATAAATGATCTCTCCGTTCTATACCTTGGATGGGTTTGATGTCTTATAATGGACATGATGCAGAAGAGTGCTGACAGGTAATGCCACAGACGGCTTGTTTTCATCTCGCTGCAGAGCACGATTTCTCTCCCAGTCAACAACCTGATCCTAACCTCTGTCTTAATGACCTTGACCATAGATTGTGTGCTCTTCCATTTGGTCAGAAGAAGGCAGAATGAAATTGCAACATCCCAAGGCAAACCAAGTCAAAGTAGGTACAGTACTTAAAGCAGTACTACTCTTCAAACATGTCATTTGAATGTACATATAAAACTAATTTGGTTGTTGAAAAACCAAGATTTGAAGGCCCTGTTTTTTTTGTTATGCATTTAATTTTTTACATTTTTTTAAACAACAACACCAGTTTTTAGGTCACCCCCATCCACAACACTTTCTACAGAGGGCCTATCGAGAGCATCCTGAGCAGCTGCATCACTGTAGGGTTTGGAAAGTGCACCATCCCGGATCATAACCTCCAGCAGCGGATAGTGAGGACAGCAGATCATCAGTGTCCATCTTCCCTCTCACAGACACATGCTGTGCCCGCAGACGACCACACAAACCCTTCTGCCGTCCAGCAGGAGGTACAGAAGCATTCTGACTTTATAATCTAATTGTGTACAGTGTTTTTTGTTTGTCCTAAGTTGATATATGCAGCACCTTAGGCCACTGTTTCATTTCACTGTATATGAGCTGCGTATAGAGCTGCAAAGACAACAAAGCTACTTTGACTCTAAAACTCTTATGGTTACTTCAATTAGAGTTGTGGAGTATGAAAATAATGCCATATTGCATAAAAAAATCCCAAACATATTTGCACAAATGTAATATAAATGTTATTAGCTGACAGTGTTCATGTGGGTCCAGATAAATTGTGACAAATGCAGCGGTACGGAATGCATCGTATGCTTGGCCCCTAGAAAAGTCCTTTGTACGGTGTACATTTTAGGACATCGTCAGACCTCAGTCATACAATGACAAGGCGTCATGCCTCAGACTAAAAGGCTTCAGTCACAGGACAAAACGGCATCGTGCCTCAGACTGAAAGGCTTCAGGTCTCAGGAAAAACTACGTCAGGTGTCAGGTCTGGTACAATTAGACATCGGACAAAACGGACTCAGATTAAAAGTTATCAGACAAAAAGACATCAGCAGAAAAGTTATCAGACAAAAAGACATCAGCAGAAAAGTTATCAGACAAAAATACATCAGCCGAAACGGACTCAGATTAAAAGTTATCAGACAAAAAGACATCAGCAGAAAAGTTATCAGACAAAAAGACATCAGCAGAAAAGTTATCAGACAAAAAGACATCAGACGAAACGGACTCAGGTGGAGTGTCACGTGTCGCGCTGCCCCGCCCCATATGACGTCACGCGGTTCATAACAAGCAAACTGGTGTGGAACGGTAGATGATGGCAGATGGAGGTAAGTCGCTCCTGATATATTTAATTTTAACGATTTTAATTAAATGCTAAACTAATTCAGTTGTACACACAGGAGAACATGCATTTCATGAGTATTAAAAAAGTTTAAAAGTTTGTAATATTGCAACTAGCTAAGTTTAGTTTGTACGTTGGCAAACTGTAGTAAAGTTATCCTTACGAAAAATAACCATGGTTTTACTGCAAATAAAACCAAAAACCATGGTATGCACAGAGTAACTACATTAACCATAATTGTACCATGTTTGTAGTAAAACTGTGGTTATACAAATGGTAATAAATGCACTAAAAAACATTTTTACCCATTCACTATAAAACAAACCATGATTAATTTTCGTAAGGGTACAGCAAATTCATTTGAGTTGTTGAATTAAATGATTTTGCAAAAACAATGGTTCTGTCTTACAACTAATATGTATTTGTTTGTTTCAGTCAATCAAGAATGGATACAGAGATAAGTATCCTGCATTATAGATGGCTTATATCAGTGGTTTTCAAACCTCTCCTTAAAGTACCCCCAGGCTGCACATTTTGTATATCTACCTATATCTGACACACACATTTAAGGTCTTGCAGTCTAATGAGTTGAATTGGGTGTGATAGATTAGGGAGACATACAAAATGTACATAGCTGGGGGTACTCCAGAACAGGTTTGAGAACCACTGTCTTATATTATAAATGTATTGCTATATGTGTTGATAGCTGTAATACTATCATGTTCTGTTTGCTATACTACTGAATGAATTTTAAAACTTTCTACAGAATTAAAAAAAAAACTTCACATTAATATGCCTTAACATATTTAGATGAAATGATAAAGTTGCTATTTGACAATGGCTTCAAACAAAGAGAAATGTGCTCTTTTCTTGGCGCTTCTGGATACAAAATTAGGTAATCATTAAGCTTTACTGATGTAAAATATACAATATATCAAAATATGCGAAATGTTTACAGTATCTTATGCTTTAATCTTGCAGTGAAAGGCACCTAAGAAGATTGCTAAAATCACTTGGTTTGAGACGGAGGAGTTTTGACAGGCCCCATAATGAAATTCGCCAAGCTGTTATGGTACAGTATGTCTTAAAGCAGTGCTCTGGATTGCTGCTCCTGGAAAGCCACTAACCTTCTGATTTCAGTTATAGTCAGCTCAGCTGCAACAAACTGCCTTAAATTACCCCTTATATATTAGGGTAAAACCCCTGATAATACTTTAATATATTATCAATAAGGCTTTTCTTAAGTGAATGTGGCATGACATGTGGCTAATTTTGGTGTCCCATAATCAGAATTTGTGCCTTTGTTTAAACAAACACACACCCAGAACAGTGGCCAGCCATTTTTTTGCTTGTACCTCAGTCATGGTTAATGAGAGTTAAAGAGAGCACTGTTCATTCACTTTCCCCACCGACAGTTCCTGTCCAATCCTACTCCTGTTCGGTGTGTGTGCAAACTATTTATTGTAGTAATAATCCAAAATAATGTTTATTTAGAGTGAGCTGATGCACTGGTCACCTTGGCAAGGAATCCGTGCAATGCACAAACGGGTTCGTGATGTCAGAGGAATCCAGCCTTGCTACAGGTACCTATATTATCCCTATTTTTAAAGATGTGATTTTTTGTTGGTTTGTTTTGTTCCCCCTCCCCCCATATACTTAATGTGTTATGTCTGTTATTTTTCCAGGAATGATGTGGCTATGATAATGAGACAACTTGATGCCAGTGGTCTTCTTGGAAGATGTCCTGGGAAAAAAAGAATTGAACGTAGGAACTACTTCAGCCGTGGACCAAATTACACTTGGCATATTGATGGTAAATATTAAATGTTAAGTAAATATGAATAATGTTATTAAAGGGATGAACTCAAACTCTCTTCCCCATGTAATTTCAAAATCAAATGGTTTTCTTTCAGTGGACAACAAAGAGACATTTGTTAGGGTTAAGGGAAGCCCTACAGTAGGAGGGCTGATATCTTGCAGAGTTAAGCTCCAACCCCAGTTAAATACATCTGAATTAAAAATCAATCAATTAAAAACTTCACAGCAGCTGTGTTGAGGCAAGTTGGTTCTGCAGAACACTGGCCCTCCAGGACTGAGTTTGGGCACCCCTGTCTTACAGTATGAACATAATGCTATTGATTGATTTAAACTACAGCCTAAGCCGATATTTTTGCAAATTGAAGGTGTTGACAGGATTAGACAGCATGGGCTTTGACAGACCCAGCTAAGATCACTAAAATAAGGGGTGGAGTCTAACCGACAGGCTGGTAAAGGTAGAGATAGCACATTGTAGAGATTTATACCACTGTGTTTACCTTTATTATTTAAAAAAAAAAAAGAGTTTGTATGTTCCGCTACTGGTAAATTATTTGTGTAAAAGATGCTGAAGAAAGTCATATAGGTATCAAAAACAGAGTAAATAGTAAAGCATTAACTAGTTTTCTGACTGATGTTTTGATTAAATAAAATGTTTATTGTAATGCATATTTTATAATTTGTTGTAGGAAATGACAAATTGAAATTCTTTGGAATCTGGGTACATCTTGGTATTGATGGGTATGCAACCTGTTCATTTAATGAAGTTCATTGTCTTGTAATTTTAGTCTCTGAGATGTAATCTAACTTTTTTTTTTTACCTACCTGAAATCAATTTAACAGATTTTCTCGGAAAATTATTTGGCTTAAGGCTGGCACCTCCAACCGACAGCAAACCTTTGTTGCAAGGTACTTCTTTGATGCCATTCAGGAACACAGTGGTACGTATATTTGATGTTGTACAATACATGGTAGGAGAGACCTTCTCATATCTCCACACAAGTATTATTATTAAAAACATTGATTGTTTTTATTATAGGTTGCCCACGTTTCATAAGAGCAGACAGAGGAAAGGAAAATCTTCTCGTCGGACAGATGCAAGTGGCATTTCACTTTCGGGAGTCTGGTGATCAAGGACGAGACTCCTTCAGAGTGGGCACATCAGTACATAATCAGGCATGTGGGCATAAATGCTATTATGTATTATAATGCATGCAAAATATATTTTTTATAACAAGAAACATTTTGTTTTATTAGCGAGCTGAATGCTTCAACAGTATGCTGAAAAAAACATGGATCAAAAAATGGCAGGTGACATTTGAGGTGAACTTAAACTGTTTTTGTCTGTCGATTGGAATGTATGGCACATGCTTATTGAAGCTAAATTAAAGACATTTTTGAAATTTATTTACTTTTCTATAAAATGTGTTTTTAGGCCATGATGGAATCTGGCATGCTCGATTTGGACAATCCTGTACAGATGTAAGTTAAAACCCGCCCTCATGTATCTGCTTACATTTAATAAAAAAATAATAATCAATACATGCTAACCTACAGAAATTGCCTGCAATATACACACCTTCCCCTTCTTGAGAGAGAGCTGAACATAGAGCAAAGACTGTGGAACACTCACGACATTCGCAAGCAAAGGAATGTTCCAGGTCCATTTGGGAAACCAGACCTTCTCTTTACTGCCCCACCTGAAGGTATCTGTTTCGTCCTAACTAAAATGGTTCAGAAAAGCAGTAGCCAATGTTAAAATTATCTTTCTGCAGGCTTTGCTGATGTGCTCTGCAATGTAGACGACGACCTCCTGAAGTATGCAGAACAGCTTGTTTGTGGAGTAAATGAGCCTTTGTTGGTGGCGAACGAAGCATTCAGAACAATATCAGAGACTATTCTTCAAAATACAAACTTCCCATCATCACCAGAAGGGTCTTTGGCAGCTTACCTCATGTTAGTGGAGAAATTCACCACAGCCCTTCAAACAAGAGGCATCTCCATTCCGTCCACATTTGCAGAGGCTAATGAAATATACCAGCTACTGGCCAATGAGCCAGGGTCTTTGTAACTGCTTATCTAACAAACAAAATCCAAATAAAGAGTCCAAATGATTAATAAATGAAATTGCAGAACATGTTTATTGAGGTCAACATGAATTGAAACGAATACTACAACAAACAGCAGTGTTAGGCAGAGAGAAGAACAGTGATCATAATGCTAACGTTTTACCAACATTGGTATTTTTAGTACAAACTGAAACAGGCAAGAAATGTTACACTGTCCATGTTAGTGAGGTAAAGTCTAACAGATGTTCGGTATTCAAATTCCTTACATTTACCATTCGTAACCATAACGGCCCTTTAAGTCTGGACCCTCCACTGCTTTGAGGGACAGCACCACAGAGGAAGCTTCGGGTCTTGTTGGTGCATCATAATGCAACATTGTATTAACAAATGTGTACTTGTCGCTGAGATGTTGTAAAGCATGTGGTGGCACCTTTTTGGCCATTAGACTGGACAACTCTCTTTGGTTTTTTGCTGTCCATGGTACCGATTTCGTGAAAATCTCAAGGTACATTGCTCCAAGAGACCAGATGTCAGAACTCCTGGAAGCCTGTTCAAATTCAATTAGACACTCTGGGGCCATATACAGAAAAGTTCCCCCCATTGGCCCTATGCCCCCTCCAATGAGTCTACTGCCTTGTCGTAGAACGACGGTGTCCCTTATATTTGCAAGGCCCCAATCTGTCAGTACAGCCTTTTTGGAGAACTGGTCGATCTGTTTAGAGTAACAAAATAGAATGTAAAATGTTAAATTTATGCAGTGGTGGCCAAAATGATTAGAACAGTAGTATTTTCACCAGCTAAAAATGGTTTAAAATCAATTATTTCTATCTTTTGCTGCAGTGTCAGTAGAAAATATAAAGGTTTACATTTCCAAACATTCATTTTGCCAATTGACCATATGCACGGATTACTTCCTTGTTTAGACAAGCCAGCTAAGTAATTTCCTGTCAACTGTACTGTGCCATAATAGGAGCGTACTTTGTCTGTTTTCTCTACATAATCCATTCACAATCAAAGAAAAGTGTTGTTTGTTTATGAGGACCAAACGTCCATGTATACCGTTTCAAGAATGACATACACAAAAAATATGTGAGTAAATCGGCTTTTTTTTACGATTGACAGTAATAACCGGACGAAACATCTGACAAGCTGATGTCAAAACAGAGCTTAAATGATTCATACTAAATTCAGAGTAACAAAACTACAGCAGTAACAAGTTTGTGTTGGTTACATATAGGCTATTTAATAGCTTTTACAGTTCAAGATAAAACTTCAAAGATGTAGTTACTAAATTAAATAAAATATTTCATATTAATATGAATATTCATATTGATTCATATTGAGTGCATTATTTAAGTATTATACCATTAATATTTAACTAATTTGTAGTGAACTAATATATATATATATATATATATATATATATATATATATATATATAGTATTTAAATAAATCGCCCTTCTGCCATCTTTTGGTTATATGGGTAATTCCATATCATTTTTAGCTTAAAAAAGACATTGTTTTCCGTGAAAAGACATTTTTTTCCCATGTCGTCTTTCATGACTGAAAATGAAAATGAGTTTTTGAAGTGAATTTTATTGCACAGCTGTAGTTGGAAAATAATAAAGCCTTTAAATATTGCAAGATTTTAAAAATGTGTTCATGACTGAAGGGAAGTTACTGATTATCAAGAATACAATTAAGATGTCCTTGAAGAGAAGTATCGCTAGCTAGCTAATGTTAGCCTAAACACATTATGATAGTGTTTAGCTGTCAGCATTTAAATGTACAACTGTGCAGGTACTCTCCTGGGATTACCAGGCTCCGCATTTAAATTATATGTTAAATAATATAAAACTGAATGTTCGAGGCAGTAGAGGAGTCTCAAGAGTGACCACCTATATATAGCACATATAAAATAAGCTTCAACTGAAGTTAACGAGCTGGCTTATCTTAATGCGGAAGTTCTAAAGAACGCTCCGTGCATATGGTCAATTGTAATAATCCAGTGAGATTCAAGGAGTCTGACAACAGCCAGTGTCCACACAGAGATCTGATCTCATCATAATCCAGTCTGTCTGGAATGACATGAAGAAACAGAACAAACGCAGACAGACTAAATCCAGAGGAACTGTGGCAACGTCTCCAAGATTCTCCAAGAGACCTACCTGCAACGCTACAGTACTGTTCAAAGTTTTAGGCAGTTGTTTTAAAAATGCTGTAAAATGTCATGAATAGATTTTCTTTATCAATAAACTTGAACTTAGTTTTTCAGGTAGCTTTGCAGGTAGGTTTCTTGAAGGTTTTCGGAGATGTTGCCACAGTTGTTCTGGATTTAGTCTTGTCTCAATTTGTTCTGTTTCTTCACGTCATTCCAGACATACTGGATGATGGTGAGATCAGATCTTTGTGTGGAGCACTGGCTGTTGTCAGACTCCTTGTGCAAACAAAAATCTCACTGGATTATTACAATTAATGGCAAATTGAATGTTTGAAAAAGGAAACTGATATTTCCTACTTACACACTACAGCAAAAATATTTAACTTGTAAAAATACTAGGTGTTCTAATAATTTTGGCCACCACAGTATTTTTTCTATATGTACTTACTGGTAAACTATAAAAGTCTTACCAAAACATTGGCTGGCTTTAAATCCTGATGAATTACATTTTTTGAGTGAATGTACTCAATGGCCATTGAGATGTCCAGTGCAACAAAATAACTGTCATCTCCTTCAAGCTAAGAAAACATACAATGCAAATTTGAATCATATATTTGAGTCATATTTCACTCAAGAGAGAAATGCACACACAAAACTGCATAACCTTCACCACATACATTCAAAGACAGTTATGTTGTTAAGTTATGTTGTCTGCTTTGCATTTCTTTGGATCTCCCTCTTAATGTATTTTTATATTAAATTTTGATTTGGCATTTAATTATTACAGGCACCCTATTAAATATTAGGACAATTTTTCACAAACGTTCAATGAAAAATGTGACTTTTTTTTTTTTACCTTAACACAAGAATTGTCATTGTGTAGTGCATCATCCAGGGTTGTGCCATGTATATACTCATTGGCCAGCAGGAAGGCGTTGTCAGTGCGGGCTGCAGCCATGAGTCGAACGATATTGGGATGGCTCAGTCGCCTATAAATTACAATGAAATGTGACAGACATTTATCAAACTGTCAAAACCCTATGCACAGCAAAACTGTTAAACAATGACAACAATAAAAAAAACTAGCACACAGTAGAAATGCACTGTAGAAATGTTGTTATTGCCAACTGTTCCATTCTTCCCAACTGTTAATATTAATACAAGATTAAATAAAAAATTATGTTTAATTATAAGACATAATTAGTTATGAAAATTAATCTTACAGTGAAACAAGAATTTCATGCTGGATGTCTTGGTCTGGTAGTCCTGCGGTGCCATATAGAATCTTTTTTATGGCAGCAGGTGTGCCCTGAAAGTAACCTCTGTATACTTTTCCAAATGCACCTTCACCCAATAGGTTCTCTTCTGTGTAATGGATCAGGGACTCATCCACATAGGGTAGGCGTGGAACATATACTATATGTAATAAAATTGAAAGGGAAAAAATGCTATCATTTCATGCATTTAAAATATTACTTACTTTAATCCTAATTTACAAAAAATACTGCAAACTTGTTGTCTTGGCAATATTACTTACATGATGGTAATATGGTGACAACATTGGACGACACATAAAAGACTTGATTTTGTGGACGTCCACCTTTGTCTTCAGATCCTATGCCTTCTTGGATGGGTTTCTCTGCAACAAGTTCTGGAGGTGTGTACCCACTTGGACTTTGCTCTGAAAAAAAAAAAATCAATCAAATTCCCTTGTTCTGCCATGATTTACTCACCCTCATGCTGTGGCATATGGTATTATTTTGTCCACTTAAAACACAAAAGGGAAAAAGTAACACAATTTTTTTTAATTATTTTTTAATTATCTATACATAGACAGATAACAGACATAAAGCCCCAGAAAGACAAAAACTAGCCATACACACAATTTATGTATATGTACTCTGGGTTCAGTTACACCAACTGTGTATTTAAAACTATTTGTGGTGTAAACAGGCACTAGTTTTTTTGGCACTACTAAATTTTATGCACTGACAAACATTGATGTTTTTCACCATTAAACAACTTGCTGGTAAAAAAGTAAGCCCACATATAAACTATAAAATTATGACCAGGAGTAACAGTTACAATACAACAGCTGACTAATTAAGTTATTTAAATCATGAGACATATTTTTCCCACAGACCGCAATCCTCTCCAAATGATGATTTTGCTGTTTACAGTATTTAAAATTATGTAAACTGGCTTGATAGTGGCAAATCTAATACTGTATATGTACAATATATGCATATAATTGAAATGCATGACATTTTTACACTACTGTACTGTTTACAAATTTGGAGGTTTACAAACTCTAAGAAAAAAACACTGTAGCTACATTAAATACATAACTAAGGAAAGACAATGCAATGAAATATAAGAATCTTTGATGAATGCACTAATTTGCAATATTCTTAAAATCTTGACATTTATTAAAGCTTTATTCATAGTCAAAACACGTTTTTTTGTGTTGTAATGAAATGAGGACAACAATTTTTCTTGATCTATATTCTATGCCACATTAAAACCTATCACTTGGCTTTTGGAAGTGTTTTTATTATTATTATTATTTTTATTTTTTATTATTGGAGATAACAGCCATGGTTACTGTTAGCTGTAATTCAAATCATATTTTAATTTGGGGTGAATTACTCCAAGGATTTATCAGCACTAGTGGATCTTACTGCAACCGGTTCTGAATTTGAATAAGCACCTAATGCCTGTCTGAATAAATGGATGAATTAATGTATTTAGGTGTGTATGTAGGTAGGTATGCATGTATGTAACGTGATCTTTCTGAACCTGGAACTGGATCAGTGCTTTCTGATCTCCCAGCATGCAGACCTGAACCTAAGCCCCTCACTACACTTTGGTCTGTAGATCTTCCTAAAAATCTGGATCTCTTTGGTTGGAAATCCTATAAACAACCATCAAGATCATCTGTCTTATTAAACATCCAAATATTCAACAGTAATAATTTAGTTTATTTACAAATTAGTAAACTGAAGTTACCATAGATGAGTCAACTTCACTTTCACAAGTTCCTTGGAAAAGAAGGGAATGAAACATATATAAATGGAACACATACTAAACAATTAATTAATGAGCAACTGTTATGTATCACAAAACATACACTGCATTTAAAATGTGTCATGAAAATGTATGGTACATACCTGATATTGAACTGTTTTCACCAAGGCAAATGACCTCTGTAGATACAACATGCAGTTGGTACTGTATTGAGACAAGAACAAGTTAATAACATGCACATTAAATGTAATTTTAAACATTACAATACCCATTTCTCTACGTCCAATGTAAAACATTCGCTTCCAGATGGTTGGGATCTCTGCTACAGATCCAAACTCCTGATCAAAGTGTTCCTTCGTCCACCTTGTCCCATCTGCTTGGCAGAGAGTAAACACACTCCCCTCTCTCTCTTTGTCTGACCAAAATGTCTCCTGGCCAAGTTTTAGGAGCTCATCATAGCCCTCAGTGCCTGTGACAATTATTTGTGGTGGAGCCTCTTCAAGGATGATTTTTTGATATCTGCCTGGTTTTTTTGCAGTTCTTGGTTTCCACTCCATGGGAGCCATTTTTATCTTGTATCAAAAGAAATAATAGGTTACTTTTAATTTACCTTCAAATACCTTTAATTTTCCCACAATCATGTTAAATACATATCACAATGGCACAACAAAATAAAGTTGAAAAGTTTGAAAACCCTTGATAAAACTTAGTTTAATTTTAGTTTATTAGTTATGAAAGCTATAATGCAATTTTGGATAGGCAGGCATTAGATAGATCTGACCCAAGTTTGGTGTTTCTAGCTTAAAAGCCCTAGGACTAGTTAGAGTCAGATATTTTAGTCTCAGCTAAATAATAATAATTTTAATTAGCAATTCAGCTATTTGGCTTGAGAAAGCTAACCAATAACAATAACAAGCCTAGATTGCAGTAGACCAGTCAATTGGCTTTTTCAAGCCGAATTAATAATTGCCACAACTAACCTTTAAAAGGGATTTTCCCTTTTGACGGAGGGGAAACTGGCATTTCTTCACTTGTGGTTTTATTAATTGTTTGGCCTTGGTAAAAATGTGTGCTGCATCTGTAAAACAGACATTAGATTTCCATTAAACAACCACTTTGAAATGAAAGAACTGGCAATAAAGCAAACAAAACAACTCTTCTATAATGACAGCTGAACTGACTTTTTTTCTACATGAGCAAATCAAGGTATGGGAAAATGTGTTTATCTTCTTGGTCTTTTATTCAAAATAATCACCAAAGATATATCTATTAATCAATTATTTGTTACTCAATTATATGCTTGTCTTTAATACTTTAATCTGAAGAATGGAGGAACAGACTATTCCTCCATTCTTCAGATTCAGAGGTCTATGCTAATGAGCTCTCCTCATCAGGTCAGTCCACAGGTTTTAGATATTTTTAAATCAGAATGATGAAAAGGCATGTCATGACTAGGGTTGCAAAATTATGGGAATTTTCAAAGATGGAAACTTTCCATGGGAATTAATGGGAATTTAAGGGAATTAACAGGAATTTATGGGAATTTATGGGAATAAACGGGAATAAACTGGGAATTTTCACAGTTGATGGTTGGCTCTTCATAGGGAACTTAAATATAGTTGAAGAAAGTATATTTTAGCATAATCTTGACTAAAACAAACAGATGCCATTCAAATACACTTGAATAACCATGCCATTCCTCAATCACATGCACATAGCACACTGCTTACTGCATGGCTATTGAGACCACACCCCCTACTGGCACTTTGCACTATTGAGACCACACCCCCTACTGGCACTGTGCACTACTGAGACCACACCCCCTACTGGCACTGTGCACTATTGAGACCACACCCCCTACTGGCACTGGGCACGCCTCCATCACATGTACAGAAGCCCAAAGCACAAGACTATTGAAGGCACACATTTGAGCCTGTGGACTAAACAAAGTGAAGTAAGTTTTGATGATATTATGGGAAATATATTTATTAAATGTTTAAATTGCAAATATCGCATACAAATCATCTAGTAGATAGCAAGCTGATAAGTTAGATGCTAAATAAGCTAGCATAACTTTATTTACCACATAAGTAGGGCTGGGCGGTATGACGGTATATATCCAGGGTTCTCAAGTCTCACGCATTGGCCGTGAGACACACGCAATTCAACCAGTTCACACGCTCACACGCCACACAGTGTATTTCTCACGCTGAAAAGGCAATGCCAACAGTTGTCCTGCAAGCTTTATATAATGTTGTATACAAGGCGCGGGCACACAAAGTGAAGTTTCCTGCCGCCAGCACGTATCTCGGCCAGATTGCGTTCGTTAATAGGCAACATAGATGCGCGAACACACGGAAGTTGACGGAACATTCTCGGCCGCCGTACGTTCGTTACTAGGTAACCAACAACATCGCACGAACACACGTCGTGATGATGGAGAAGTTAAGTTGGAAGAAAGCTCGTCTAACATTTTTAGGCTAGAACATTTAATATATAGCCCATCGTATACATTATTATTGATGCAGTCAAAAACTCTACAACTACTTTGCAACCAGGCCAGAAGCTTTGGCTCAGTTTGGCTAGCTTACGTTATCTGAAACTAAGGGAAATGTTAGTGGGTATGGGAAGGAATGAAGATGTATTTCTTCATTTTATTGTAAATAAATTTAAAATGTATTTATTTTATTTTAAATTATATATTATACTGTATTAATATTTCTAGTTACATTAAGGCTACATGTATTAAAGCAGAGTGCTCTGGGTAATATTTTATATCCTGTCAAAACATAACGTTACATTAATCATTGATTGCCATTGCATTTGTATTTTTCAAACACTTACAACACAAAACACATTTCATAAGCTGGAGTGTGTACTCTTGTGTACACACACAAACACACACACACCCACCCACACACACACACCTTAATAATACTCTAATATGTCATTTGTTAACAATGTCCCACCACACAATAAATCATTATACCATTTCGACTAGACACATTCAAAATGCAAAAAGATTTGTTTTTCAAAAACTGTTTGGAGAAATTTGTTATATTTTTGTAATTTTTGTATAACTTATTTGTAATTTTGAAATATAACATTAAAGAGTATATTTGATGTGATGAATTGCTCTGTCATTTATCAGATTTACCAATTGTTAGAATTTCAATTTGTGCTGGTTAATTTGGGTAAAATTGGGGGGCGGGGACAGGTGGGGGCGTGGCTCCATTATGGCTCCTCCCCCAACCGCATGTGATCTCACTCCAAGCTTTTGATAAAACTTGAGAACCCTGATATATCGTTACCGCGGAAGAAAATGTCAACCGTAACAGATTTTTTTATTCCGTGTATACCGCGACATGTAAATAAGTAGGCGTGGTTAACTCGCGTGCAGCGTGCGTGAGACTGAGACACTGATATTTGTCAAAGAAACATGAAGAAAGACCAAGAGGATCCACAAAAGGAATTAGCCTATGTTTTCAAAATTAACGTGATATTTTCGGGGGGGAAGGCGCAGAAGTCAACTAGAGCAGTGCAGCACACTGAAAGTTTAGAGAGACGCACATGCTCGCAACGGGGCTTACTTGACAACAAGTTCATATATCAATATTCTAACGAATAGAAATAACCTTAAATAATGTATCTATCCGTCTCTTATGTGTACAGTTACTTTCAGAGTGGACGCGCAAGCGGTTGCCGTGGTAATGAATATTTCCAAAATTCCCCAGCTTAACTTCCCATGGAAATTTACCGAAAATTTTCCGCCCCTTTGCAACCCTAGTCATGACCTCTTTAAAAGTTAAAGACTAGGTCCACTTTGCTCATATTTAAGGGTGACAACATTTCTGTCGGACACTGTAAATTTTTGTCATCTTACCTATGAATGCCTTCTGGTTTTTTGTTTTGCTTGAGTCTAGAATGTTAAAGAGAAAAAGAAAATATATAGAAGAAAATTAATTAAAAGAATATAGGTCTTGCCAATCTTTAAAGATAAAAAACAAAATACCTGATGTTCCTTCTGCACCACGTTCAAGCAATAAATCCTTTACTTTGGAATCAAAGCCCTTTTGAGTAATCTCATCTGCACATCAGGAAAAGCAGAAGTTTCCAATCCATGTACATATAGATACACTTTATGTAATATAATTGCATTATTACAGCAGAAAGCCCCATTACATACCATTATCCAGTTGTTGTCTGAGATTTTCGTACACCTTCAACTTCTCCACTTTTTTGTTCTGAAAGACATAATACAATTTGACAATATGACATTAGCATATTACCACTGGTGGAAATTTTTGAGATTCACTTACCCTGTTGAAAAAACAGCATATATGCTGGTTATGTAGGTTTGGAACCTTGTTTAGGGATCCAGAACCTACCTAAAAATGCTAGTTTAAGCTGACCAGCACATGACCAGCTAAGGACCAACATAAACCAGCATTTAAACTACCTAACCAGCATATGCTGTTTTTTTCACCAGGGAGTCTGTAGTTTGTGGATTTACAATTGAGCATCCGTCGTCCAGCGGGCCGTATTTAAAGAAACTGCAGGCCACCAGTTGGTCCTGTTTTAGATGTATTTACACATAAAAAAATTGTATTATCTACAGTGCCTTGCAAAATTATTCACACCCCTTCATTTTTTTCACATTTTGTTATGTTGCTGCCTTATGTTAAACTACTTAAAATTAAAAATTTTCCACATCAATCTACACTCCCTACTCCATAATGGCAAAGCAAAAAATAGGTTTTCAACATTTGTGCAAATTTATTAAAAATAAAAAACTGAAAAGATCCCGTTGCATAAGTATTCATACCCTTTTCTGGGACACTAAAATTTAGCTCAGGAGCATTCATATTGCTTCTAGATGTTACTACACTTGGAGTGGAGTTAAACTGTGGCAAATTCATTTGAATGAGTATGATTTAGAAAGGCACACACCTCTCAGAAAAGGTCTAACAGCTGAAAATGCATATCAGAGCAAAAACCAAGTCCTGAGGTCAAGATAACAGCCTGTAGAGCTCAATGACAGACTTGCGTTAAGGCAATGATCTAGAAAAAAAATCAGCTGCACTAGGTTCACAGAAGCATGTAGCCTCCATTATCCATAATGGAAGACGATTGGAACAAAGGACTGTAAATTGATGTGGGGAAAAACTAATTTAAAGCAGTTTAACATAATGCTGCAACAAAACAAAATGTGAAAAAAATGAAGGGGTATGAATACTTTTGCAAGGCACTGTACATAATGATATGAAATAATGACTTATTTCAGCCCCATATTACTCGCTTTGCTTGGCCTAACGTTTTAGGTAGCTGATTATCTGGTTAATTTAATTATTTAAAAAATGTGTCTTTATATAGTACAATTAGGCTACATTTTCATCAAGCAGTCTAATAGCTCGAAATAATTCGCTTTAACTTTAACTTGTTACTACAGTTTGCCAACGTACAAGCTAACGTTAGCTAATTGCAATATTACAAACTTTTAAACGTGCACACAATACTCATGAAATGCATGTTCTCCTGTGTGTACAACTGAATTAGTTTAGCATTTAATTAAAATCGTTAAAATTAAATATATCAGGAGCGACTTACCTCCATCTGCCATCATCTACCGTTCCACACCAGTTTGCTTGTTATGAACCGCGTGACGTCATATGGGGCGGGGCAGCGCGACACGTGACACTCCACCTGAGTCCGTTTCGTCTGATGTCTTTTTGTCTGATAACTTTTCTGCTGATGTCTTTTTGTCTGATAACTTTTCTGCTGATGTCTTTTTGTCTGATAACTTTTAATCTGAGTCCGTTTCGTCTGATGTCTTTTTGTCTGATAACTTTTCTGCTGATGTCTTTTTGTCTGATAACTTTTCTGCTGATGTCTTTTTGTCTGATAACTTTTAATCTGAGTCCGTTTTGTCCGATGTCTAATTGTACCAGACCTGACACCTGACGTAGTTTTTCCTGAGACCTGAAGCCTTTCAGTCTGAGGCACGATGCCGTTTTGTCCTGTGACTGAAGCCTTTTAGTCTGAGGCATGACGCCTTGTCATTGTATGACTGAGGTCTGACGATGTCCTAAAATGTACACCGTACCTTTGTGGTAAATTGAATCTGTGCCCTCCAACAAAAGTGCTTGGACTTTGTTTGCAATTAATTGCTTTTTCTTTACCTTTTATTGGTATTTTATAGGTGAGGAACATAGTCAATGTTCCAATTCACTATATACAGCGAGTGTCCCATCCCAAAAAAGTTGGAAATCTCAAAATAAATAAATAACAAAGTGTGAGTTGAAACCACACAAAGTCAACGATATTTATTAATAAATAAAACGTCTAAAAACAAAAAATAAAAAACAAGTAGGCATAGAGGCATAAGCACCCCCATTAGAATCTATATACATTTTGCAGAATAGTCCATCCAAACAATACAAACAATAATCGATGCAATGTTTGAATGGGTCCTCAATCCTTGCAAGCCGCACAAACAAAAGTATCCAGGGTGGACGGCTGAACGCAGGATCTGTGGTACCGGCGCAGGCAGGAAAGACAGCTAATCTGAAAATGTGGATCAATAAAGACAACTAAATGATAACACCACTGTTAACTTTGAGGATGCATGTGTAAATGTTTGCACATACTAACCCAAGCGGTGTCTCCGCTTTCCTCTCCACAGAATGAGCACAACCGGGTTAAATCATCTAGAAAACAATACAGAATAAAATAAAAAATGCTATGCAATTCAATGCTCTCCCTGTGTCATGTCTGGGAGGAACTGCAATAATCATTACAAACATTTTGATTAGCTTCTCGAGACATTCACAGCTCAAGGATTTTACTGCCATAAAGTCTTTGATTTTATTTATTCATACCTTGTCACCTTCTGGCACTTCATTATATCGATTTGACTTTCTCCCATTGGGTCTAAAAACAATGCCTTCTTCTGTGATGGCAGGATAACCTTTCAGGATTTTAGAATACATAGAAACATAGTTATGCACACTAATGGTCCATTTTAGTTTGGTTTATTTAAAAAACAAAGCAAGTTCCATCTTATACCGTAACTGTCCAGTGGTTGTGCTTGTTTGTGATGCCAATGATGAAGTGGTACACTGAGGGGTCAATCTGAAAATATTTCGGCCATCTTCGGCACAAGATCCACATAAACAAATTCATCCAGTCCTCGGGAACCAAGCTTCGGCTATGTTGAAAAGTGACAGGACAGATTTTTTAGGTGCACTCGGGCAAAGTCCTGGCCTACTCATCAAGCCATTCTAGGTTTAAGCCCTCGCCACGGAATGAGGTCCTCCGAACACCATAATCGAATTTGAGCTGGGTGTCGACGGGTATGTCAGAGAGCGCTTTGAACAAAATTACATCCGTTTTCACTCCACTCAGCTTAACGGAGCAGTAAAACGGCTTTAAGTTTGGCATCTTTGCAGAACTATTTATAAGTCGGCCAAACGTGCCCGAGTCGGGATGGCATGTGCAGGGAAAGGTCTGCGCGTCGACGCATAGGTCTCTTTGGCCCGCCTTAAAAAAAAAAACAAGTAGCCAGCCTGGTCACCGAGGTCCCGCATCATCTCCTTCCCAACTGATGCTGGAATCACCTTCCCGTGATAGTCACAAACTATTTCCCCTTTAAGAAAGGGCCGTGTTGCAATCACTCCTACAATAGAACAAAACATTACATTTTGAGTTGGTGAACAAACATTGCATTCATTTGAAAAATATGTTCCCTGTAAAAAAAAAAAGAAAAAGAAAAAACTTTTTACAAAAAAATAAAATAAAACACTACTGCCTATGCTAATAATTCACTGCAGTATACGTTGCATGGCCCACGTTTCATTTATAGAACAAACTAATGCCACAGTTTTACCCTTACCACGACCTTGCTTGGCACCGAAGTCCTTAATGGCCAGCCCCGTCCATGTCTGCTTAGACAGGCACTTCATTATGGCCTCATCCGACTCTATGGCGAGGTTGGAAGGATCTCCTCTGGCTTCGGGTAGTTGGACTTCCACCCCTCCTGCCTAATCAGCCTCGACAACTTTCCGGTCGAAGGCTTACGGACTTTGAAGTGTTCTGAAAGACAAAATGAAACCACTTTACTCACACCGATCACTTTTTTGACTTCTTTTGAGTCGGACATTGCTGCGTTTTGATAGAGATAGTGTGTGGTAGAAAAAGGTTTTTGGGTTTGGAGTTTGTATAAATAAAAAAAAAAATAAAAAAAAAAAGTGTAGTTTTGACCAGGAGATCAAACCCTTGGCTAATTGTGTGATGTGGGTGTGTTGCCGTGTTAAGGGGTTTAGAAAAAAATGCCTTAAGCATTGGTAAAAACTTGGCGGCTGTTTACAAAAAAAAAAAAAACCCACAGCAACCTGCAGCGTCTGCATGTTAAAATGCGGGACAATGCTGTATTGGTGGATTCGGAGACTTACCCAGAAGATATTCCCGCCTCTGGGCGTACTGCAAGACCCGCCACTTATCATAGAAGGTGCGGTCTTCAGGAAACCCGTACTTCACACGCTGTTTTTTCGATGGTGGCTGCCCATCCAGTGAAATGGGAAAACTGGTCACAAATGCAGAGAAGTCTTTGCGGGCAGTTGGCAGACTCGAACTGCCTCCGGCTGTAGCTAATTCAGCAAATGACTGGTGGTCGTCGTCCGAAGAATTGCTTTGTAGGCGAGGAACAAAAAGGTTTGTTACTTGGGCAAAATTATGGCTACTCGGATGTAAAGATTGTTTGTGACATGTTAGGTCCTTGCTGCGTGAAGAGACTTACACGCACAAAGAGTCCAGCAGCACAGCTGGGTCAACAGCGTCCTGTGGTCCGACATCACGAGCGCCACGGTCCAGGTAAAACTGCACCGTCTGCCGTTGGGGCTCCGTTAGCTTCTGCGCAGCAATGCCAACCGCCCTGCGCACATCCTGGCTAGTAAAGTGGGGAAGTTTGTGCCTGCAGAAACAAAATGGAACACAAAGGGTTGCCTGTGAAATGACTGACTGACAAAATGTAGTTAACGGTGTGCACTCACACACGCATATGTGCAGGTACATACAGATCGTGTAGGCATTTGAGGTCTCGCGATACGCTGGAGACCACCTCGCCGGAGGATACAAGAAAGAAGGCGTTGCATGGTTACTCGTGACAGATGTTCTCTGGCCTTATCTTGCTGAAGTAGACCTGCAAACACTATGGGAAACAAAAACAAAAAAAGGGAAAAAATGTTTGTGCGACCAAAAGATTATTAAATGGTATAAACAATGGTAGCAAGTCATCGGCTGTTTATGTCGTACTAAAACTCACAGCTTCCTCCCATTGGGTCAGGGCAAGCAGCGTGTTGGTATCCGTGCCCCTCCCTATGCCGATCACCACCCTGCCACTATGCTCAAACCGATCCAACCAATCTGAATCCTGGATAACGAAAGAGCGGTCACTAATGCATACGTAAACACTGCATCATATCATGAGCGTAAAGTCTTTAAAGTAGACATGGACTTACTGTCAAGGACTCCACAGCAATCGGGCGCAGCATGTGGGCAAAAACCAGTGTAGCTTCGCAGTAGTACCTATACATGGTACTTTCTCTGTGCCCGAGTTTTCTGCCCATCTCCAGATCTTGACACATCCTGTTTATTTCCGGCTTCGCCACTCTTAAAATAGTTTGACAATCTTTGAGTGCAGCAATCCCAAAGAGGAAGAACCTGTTTGGACAAAACAAAAAACAAGACAGGTGTAAGGGATCTGCTGGAGGCAAGTATAGATGAGAACTCAAGTGCATTTAGAAACATAACAAGATCAGACATAGAACAAAAGCATGGCGTGGCATTAACTAGGGATGGCTGACGCGAAACAGTCGTTACGAAGCTTTGCAAGATCCCGAAGCGCAGATGTTTCGAAACACTGATCCGAAGCGTGATTCAAAACACCCATGTCACGTGACTATGACCAAACGAACCCTCGAAGTGTTTCACAAGTGTTCCATCAGGTGTGGTCCGCCGAATCAGCGTTTGATTGACAGGGTCGGGACAGACCACACAATCGCACATCTGTATAAAAATGAAATCAACGCATATTGACCTCGTGGGTTTTTGTGAGAGGAGTTTGATTTTGAGATAGCCTACTATGTCACTATATCACCAAAAATCCTTCCACAGAAGAGAAATTAATATTTTTGAAAAAAAAAAATCTCTAAAAAAGTGAGACATTGTGGCTTGATTTCTTTTATTAATATTCATTTTGCAGGACCAAAATAACATTATGCACAGTGAGGAGCCTACAGGTTACAAGCTTCACATATTAGAAAAATACAATAATAAAAAAACCACACTTTTTTTAATGGCTCTGTCAAGGTTGTTTCAGATCAACACCTGCAAGTGACCACTAGGTGTCACCGTTGAGACGGGGGTCGGATTCACTGCATGAAAATTGGGATTTCCGACCCCGTAAACGGCCGTAAATCTCCCTAATTTTCGTCAGTTAACGACAATTTACAGCCTGTGAACGTCGCGTTCGCCTGTGCCGAATATTGTCGGAAACGAACCATGACGTATGCAGAGCGCTCGCGCCAGAGAAAGGCTTGAATTTCCTCACTCACTATTGGTTGAACCCACGTGGTTTAAACAAGAAAAATCACTCGTGATTGGTTGGCAGATCTGTTACTATTGGTCACCCTCGCTCATTATAAATTCAAAAAATTATAATATTCATATAAATAATAATATATAAATTATTTTTTTATATTCATAAATTCAAAAAATTATAATATTTATATAAAAAAAAATTTTATATTCATAATATGCTATTCTGTGGTATATTCATGTCATTGTTAACCTATGGACTACACTATTACCATCAAGGACATGAATTTATAAAGGAAAGGAAAAGCCAGGGACATGCTGTTTATTCAAAGAAAGAGCTTTATTAGCACAAACACAAAACAATATACACCTATGTACAAAGCATAGATCATATGCACACACAACATAATGGAAGCTCAGTGTCTGTTTTCATCTTCGGAGCTGTAGTAGGTGACTAGCGGCGCTCTCTCTGAATTCGATCCACTTTGAAAACGTCTGTGGTGTGTTGCCCTGTATTTAGGAGTCGCCTCTAAGCTCGACTGCAGCGTAGCACAGAGCTCTGTGAGCTCCTGGCTGGTGGTTGAACTTCATCGGACATCAGATCTATGGTGGCGCACTTCCAAATGCCCACGTCATCCTCACCTAGCACACCGTCTCGCTTCTAGCAGCTGTAAAAACAACCAATACAGACAATCAGTACTGTGATGCACTGTGTATGGACACAAAACATATATTAATGCACGTGAAATATAGTCACATTGACTAAAAATCTTACCCTCTTTCTTCTCGCTCGACTCCGAGCTGAACTCTTCACAGCTTCGGCCTGCAATGCCAGATCTGGTTGTTTGTACCTGAAGCTCCTGCGCACTCGTAGTATGTCTTACAGGCAGCTGGAAAACAATTAAATGAGAGTGATATGAATTAAAAACAACGCAAGTCACAGTAAAATGAAACAAGGAAAAAATAGTAAAAGTTACTTACAATGTCGTCATGATCAGCGTCATGAAAATCTGGACTTGCAGACATGGCTCTGAGTAAATGTGAGGTTACGCCCTCGTTATGAGGCGAGGTTACTCTATGGAAACAAAATGTATGATTAAGATCGTAAACTATAACGGATCTATTTTCTTATACAAGAGAATGAAAGCATATTCTTTGAATCTTACCTTTAAAATGTTTCTATTTTTTATGATTTTTTGTTCATAAGTTTTTATGAAAGTAAAAAAAAGAAAAGAATGTAAGATTCTTTTATTATTATTTTTTACCTTGATCCAGTTCGTAGCGCCCACAATTTGTCTCAGAGTTGTGAAGATGGCATACTGCTTCCTGTAAATTACAGGATTTACAATTATTAAACAAATAATAGCCATCACTCCCATGACCTCTTGCTTTATGATGAAATCATGAAAAACAGAATATTCTTACATTTCACAAGGCCTGACAAAATACAGCTGCAGGTAACTAGCGGCATTCTGTCTGAATTCGGTCCATTCTGCAGACGTCTGTGGTGCGTTGCCCTGTACTTTGGAGTCGCCTCTAATCTCGACTGCAGCGTGGTACAGAGCTCGGTGAGCTCCTGGCTGCGAAAGGACGGAGGTCGCACAATCCATCCAGACACCCCGCCGACGATGCCGTCTTCCTCATCAGACATCAGGTCTATGGTAGCGCACTTCTGAAGGCCCACCTCATCCTCAGCTAGCACACTCTGTCTCGCTTCTAGCAGCTGTAAAAACCAATAAAGACAATCAATACTGCACAATGCACTGCGTATGGACACAACACACATCTATTAATGCACCTGAAAAATAGTCACATCAACCAAAAACGAATCTAATCTAATAAATCTTACCGTCTTTCTTATCGCTCGACTCCGAGCTGAATTCTCCACAGCTTCCACCGGCAATGCAAGATCTGGTTGTTTGTACCTGAAGCTCCTGCGCACTGTCGTGTAATATGTCTTAAAGGCAGCTGGAAAACAATTAAATGAGAGTGATATTAATAAGAACAACATAAGTCACAGTTAAATTAAAAAGAACATCATAAGTCACAGTAAAATTAAACAATAAAGGAGAAAAAATGCAACCGGGTGAAATTCAAGAAATACACACCGGAAGCAAACTATGCTTTTTGAAATTGGGGTTTTATTCTGACTGCTGTTTAAAATAAGTGACAGCGGTCAATGGAAGCACAATTAAACACATAAAAGTCTGATTAAGAAAAAAGTTTGCCTTGTTCGAAGAGATTTCACAAGAAAAAAAATAGATTTCACTAGTTTAACAAAAAAAAAAAAAAAGAAAGAAAGAAACTGTAGAAACAGTTTACTATAAATTTGAAGATGACAATCAAATGTCACAAAAAGCTTAACCAGTGGATCAATGCCCAAATCCACAGAATACTTAACTCAATTCAAACTGAAATGCAGTGTAATACACTGCAACAGGTCAGATTTAAATCGATTTCTCCAAACCAAAATATGTTACAAGTAAATACGATAACACAAACTGGAATACGGCAGTGGCTGAGGTAGGCCTAAGTTAGCAGCTACAAGAGAAATAAAGCACTTTAACAAAGCCACAACCCACGTTTAATCATGCAGAACCAGAAATATGCATTAAACCATAAAGTTATACTGTATAATCACAGAATATAGATTCAACTCATTAACAGATTTATCAAATAAACATGCCATCAGTAATTTCCCCCATAAACCATGAAACGTACATACCCAATCCTTTACCGTCCGATCACCAAGAGGTTCACTCGTCACACATGCGCTCCAAATAAATCTATAAACAAAAATGTACACATCAAATGTTCTTTTAACTTCGCTTCACAACTTATTTGTGCATATTAATGATATTGGAGTAATATTTATCAAGAAAGAAGAACGTATAACACAGAATCCGATCGATGCACGCTCCGTCATGGAGCTCTCCTGAACAGTGAAAAATGGCTGCCGTTCTCTGGTCGCGCGCACGCGTCCAGCACAAGTGAATAGTATCGCGAGAACAGAGGGATTTCTTAAAGGGGCCACAAACATTTTTAATGCAAAATAGAAACGAGGTACATTTTATGCAAACAACTCTAATCGTAGTTGTAACTCTATATGTACAGTAGGCATAATTCTTGTCATTGCGTGTGTGTATGCAGCATGAGTCAAATACAATCTTCTGTTCGTGTTGTATTATGCACAGTGGTTGAGCTCTAGGAGATTGTGATGCTGTTTGCATGGAATGCACATTTTACCTTTGTGGCAAAGCCTGATTGAAATTAATTGTTGAAATAAATGGTTTTGTGTCTTTTTTACATAACTTTGGCTATTGCTAATGACACATAGTAACTAATATAGCTACTTTCTTAAATTTTATCTTAAATTGATATATTTAAGAGTCTATAATTAGGCTATACTGAGCCTGATTTATACCAGAGATTTTCTTAGAATGAAGTAAATACCTTTGAGAAAAATGTTACCTGGGGTAAAACTCCCCCTGCCCTGATTTGCATTTGTATAGCTCACAGCATTTTCATTTACATGTTAAAGCCTCCCCTAGAATAAGGGGGAGGGGGGTCATGGGGGGACAACTGCCAAGCAAGTTCCACGTCAATTTCCAACAATTCACGTCAGTTTTCGGTGTTGCCTGCAAATTGCCGTGTGCAGTCGTAAACCTGAACTTCCACGACAATCTACAGTGCCGCTTACTGACAAAACAAGATTACGGCAAACAAGAATATTTTTAAGGATGGCCTTAGACTATTGTAACTCACTTTATTTTGGGCTATCTCAGGCCTCTCTCTCTCTCGTCTACAGCTAGTTCAAAACGCAGCGGCTAGACTTCTCACCAGGACACGCAAATATGAGTCGATCACCCCTATTTTATTCAAACTCCACTGGCTACCTGTCACATTCAGGATTGATTTTAAAATTTTACTATTTGTGTATAAAGCTCTTAACAAACCGGCCCCCCAATATCTGACCAATCTCCTCTGCCCGTACACTCCATCTCGTACTTTGAGATCCAGCGATCACTGTGTTCTCATCGTGCCCAGATCCAGACTTAAAAAATGAGGCGACTGCACTTTTGCGACTGCAGGCCCAAAACTTTGGAACAGTCTACCCCTCTATATCAGACTAGCTCCCTCAATTTCCATCTTCAAAACATCCTTGAAAACTTATTTATTTTCTCTTGCTTTTAATACCCCTTGACTATGATACAACTATTGCCTTTTTCTTTTTTTTTTTTTTTCTTTTTTTTTATTGTCCTGTTTCTGCCCTGCATTTTATCTATTGCCCTGTACAGCACTTTGGTCAGCCTTGGCTGTTTTTAATTGTGCGTTATAAATAAATATTGTATTGTATTGTATTGTATTTTTTTTAGAATTAAGTTAATACCTTTTAGTCACCTGGGATAAAACTCCCCCTGCTACCCTCATTTGCATTTGTAAAGCTCACAGCAGTCTCATTTACATGTTAAAGCATTAGAGGGAGGGGGGGTCATGGGGCAAACAAGTCCCACGTCAATTTCCGACAATTTCCGACAGTTTGCAGTGTTGCCTGTAAATTGCCGTTTGCAGTCGTAAACCTGAACTTCCACGACAATCTACAGCGCCGGTAACTGTCGAAAATCCCACTTTTCATGCAGTGATTGATTCGAAGCCTCGACACAATATGGCCCATTTGGTTCAACTGTTTCATTGCTTCACAAAGCCTCGATCTGCCCACCACTAGCGTTAACTCACAACAGAAGGACGGGACGGCATGAATTTGGATCAAACCATGACACTCAGCAAACACTGGTACAGTGAAACAAAAAAACTGACAAAGACACGTGGCAAACATGAGGGCTTAAATACACACAAGACTAATGACAAGACAAGGGACACCTGTAAACAATGAACCAATGACAACATGGCACATCAGACAAGGGAACACATGGCAGGATCATACTCAACACCAGACAAACAGCTGACAGACACTGTGTCGAGTTGATGAGGGTGGTTGATTGATTGATTGATTGCAGAGTGTTTGCAGGTGAGAGCCAAGAGCATTTCTTGGCATTGTGACTTTATCATCTCAGGATAAAAGTGTGGTCGCACATGTCAGTGAGTTTGTTTGTTTGTTTGTTTGTTTGCTTGCTTGTTTTATTCAGTTGCATTGTCATCTTCTGGTTGGTAACATCCACACTACATTTCCCATGATTGATGTTCTTAATTAGTACTTTTGTCTTGTTTCCAGTACAAATAGCTAAATATTAGTGATGGCAAAATGAGGCTTCCTGAACCACTGAGACCTCGCAGCCCATTGCTTCAGCCAAAGGTTCATTACTCAAAGCTTCATTCAGCATTGCTCACTAGTGACACCTAGCTACTGTGCAAAGAAATAGCAGACAAATTCATTCATTCTGAACCAGTGTCGCGCCCTCCCTCCGTCCCTCCCTTCGTCCCTAATTTTATAAGAAATATTTTTTTATATAAAAAAAACATATTTTATAAAAATACTTTTATAAATAAAAATATTCATTTGTAATGTAAATATACAAATAAATATTTATATTTATTTGTATATTTATATTTAAATGTATATTTTATAAAAATATTTTTATAAATAAAAAATATTTATTTTGTACTCACTGTTGATGTCTGTAACCTTTCATTTGCAATAATAAAAAGACATGATCAGACATTTGTCCATTACTGTGTATAATATAAAATATGTATCTTTCTCTGTCTGAATTTATTTGTGCCGAGTCACACACACAGTTCATTAATTATTCATAAATTGTTTGGATAGGGACAGTATGAACAACAACAGTGACACTGTTGAGTGCAGTGCTTATGTTAGAGGGAGTGTAATAAAGTACATTTATTAATTTAACAGATTATAGATAACAGATTAAAGTAAACTGCAACAGAATAGTCCGGAAGGAAGGAAAATAAAAATAGATTTTTTATTGAGAAACAGAATTATTTCAAGTGTGTTGGGGTTTAGACGATTCCTCTTCTTGGACAAAATCTCTCTAGCCTTGGAAAAGATCCTTTCACAAGGAACAGAGGATGCAGGGGAACATAAAAATGGCAGTGGTACAAATGAGGACACTGATGCTTCTGTTGAGCCCAGACAGGGGAGGATTCCCTCTTTCTTGCTGCTCCGTTACCAAGGAAAAGGAAGAGTCACAAAGAGCAAACAAATCCAAAAGAGCAATCCAAATCAAAAAGCAGTCCAGATGCAAAAATCCAGAGCAATCCAAATAATCTTATCTAATTAATATAACAAGACTATAATATAGGCCTACTATAATAATAATATACACTGCTCAAAAAAATAAAGGGAACACTTTTTAATCAGAGAATAGCATCAAGTCAGTTAAACTCCTGGGATATTGATCTGGGGTGCGTTTCCCGAAAGCATCGTTGGCCAACCATGGTCGCAAGTTCCGTCGTTACCAATAGAGTTCAATGGACATTGCGATGAACTTGCGACCATAGTTGGCCAACGATGCTTTCGGGAAACGCACCCCTGGTCAGTTAAGTAACAGAGGGGGTTGGTAATCAGTTTCAGCTGCTTTAGTGTTAATGACATTAACAGCAGGTGCACTAGATGGGCAACAGTGAGACAACCCCCAAAACAGGAATGGTTTTACAGGTGGAGGCCACTGACATTTTTTCCCTACTCATCTTTTCAGACTGTTTTTCACCAGTTTTGCATTTGGCTAGGGTCAGTGTCACTACTGGTAGCATGAGGTGATACCTGGACCCTACAGAGGTTGCGCAGGCAGTCCAGCTCCTTCAGGATGGCTCATCAATACGTGCCATTGCCAGAAGGTTTGCTGTGTCTCCCAGCACAGTCTCAAGAGCATGGAGGAGATTCCAGGAAGACAGACAGCTACTCTAGGAGAGCTGGACAGGGCCGTAGAAGGTCCTTAACCCATCAGCAGGACCGGTATCTGCTCCTTTGTGCGAGGATGAACATGATGAGCACTGCCAGAGCCCTACAAAATGACCTCCAGCAGGCCACTGGTGTGAATGTCTCTGACCAAACAATCAGAAACAGACTTCATGAGGGTGGTCTGAGGGCCCGACGTCCTCGAGTGGGCCCTGTGCTCACTGCCCAGCACCAGGGAGCTCGATTGGCATTTCCCATTGAACACCAGAATTGGCAGGTCCGCCACTGGTGCCCTGTGGTTTTCACAAATGAGAGCAGGTTCACCCTGAGCACGTGACAGACAGGAAAGGGTCTGGTGAAGCCGTGGAGAATGTTATGCTGCCTGTAACATCGTTCAGCATGACCGGTTTGGTGGTGGGTCAGTGATGGTCTTGGGAGGCATATCCATGGAGGGACGCACAGACCTCTGCAGGCTAGACAATGGCACCCTGACTGCCATTAGGTATCGGGATGAAATCCTTGGATCCATTGTCAGACCCTATGCTGGTGCAGTGGGTCCTGGGTTCCTCCTGGTGCACAACAATGCCCGGCCTCATGTGGCGAGAGCATGCAGGCAGTTCCTGGAGTATGAAGGAATGATACCATTGAAGGGCCACCACGCTCACCTGACCTACATCCAATAGAACACCTCTGGGACATTGTGTTTCGGTCCATCTGACATCACCTGGTTGCACCTCAGACTGTCCAGGAGCTCAGTGATGCGCTGGTCCAGATCTGGGAGGAAATACCCCAGGACACCATCCGTCGTCTCATTAGGAGTATGCCCCGACGTTGTCAGGCATGCATACAAGCACGTGGGGGCCATACAAACTACTGAGTACCATTTTGAGTTGCTGCAATGAAATTTCAGCAAAATTGACAAGCCTGCTGCATCATTTTTTCACTTAGATTTCCGGGGTGTCTTTGAATTCAATCCTCTGTAGGTTGATCATTTTCATTTCCATCAAACGATGTGGCATCCTTTCGTTCATAACACATTACCCAGTCCATATTAGTATAGATATCCAGCATGACATTTTTCCCCATTGAGATCTGATGTGTTTTCAAAGTGTTCCTTTAATTTTTTTGAGCAGTGTACTATAACTATTCTAACCTGATAATGTAATAATATACAGCCCTCACATATGACACAATAACGACAGTGACAATGATAGTTCTGATAATGTAATAATATACAGCCCTCACATATGACACAATAACGACAGTGACAATGATAGTTATCTAACTCTCTGACTCTCTGACACTACAACTGCTTCTACTACTGCTGACAACACCCACAAGGTGGCGCGAGTTTCGAACCGGCTTTAACCCTCTGGGGTCTGGGCTGTTTTTGGGGTCCTTGAGATGTTCTGACATGCCTTGATATTTGTGCTTTTTTCAGTTATTTATAAACATGTTAATGGCAAAGGTGTAAATTCACTCTATATAGCACAAACAGGGCTACCATAATATGCGAGCAACGTGCATGTAGATGTTTGTATTTTTAAGAGAATAATGTTTATGCGTGGTTATTGGAAAAAAATAAAATGAAAGTTGCTGATTTAAGAACACAAAACACATATTAAATATGTGTCCACAAGACTTTTGACTAATTTATGTTGTCCCTTTGAGTTCTAGCTTCAAAATTATGTGAAAATCATCCTGCCTGATTGTTCACATGAAACACTACATTGATTTAAACATTGTAAAACAGTTTTTTTTGTCAGAAGAGGTTTATGCGTGGGAGTGGTAATGGGTCATCAATATTAATGAGATTCAGACCAGAGGTGTGACATAGACGCTCCCCCAAGTGTTAATGGGCCATCAGTGAGGCAGCCTGAACAAAGAATGAGGAGATTCAAATATTTTGTTTTTATTGTAATTTTGTAAAAACAAAAGTAAAGGCAGGTATCTCACAGTAAATGCTTATGCCCCGTTGATTCGAGCTCTAAGCAAATCAAATGTGACCAAAATAAATAATCAGTCGGCTATAGCGATTATGAACGAGAGTGAACAAGCTACATTCCTTTTAAAAAAAGTTACAAAACATATGTAACATCAACCAATCTCCAAAAATAAATAATAAAGTCATACAGGCTCATATTATTAACACTAAGTATAAACAAAATTGAACTAACACCTGTAAAATAGTGGGTAAATATGTACTTACTCTTTCTGATTTCTGACTGTGTTGCTAAGCGCACTCCGAGTTGCAGGCGGAGGTAGTGATGAAGCTACATTCCTTTTAAAAAAGTTGAAGAATATTATTACATAAATATAACTATAGTAGCATTAGTCTATAATGAATTACTGATGTAAATAATTTTAGACGCGTGCAATAAGCCTATTTGCGTGTCAATGGGCCATTACCGGAGAGGCACACCGCAAACATTAGCCTAACACATTTGTGCACTTCATTAACTGGGTATATTTACACATTTCAGCACATTTACACACATTTACAACTGATATTTGCGAGCATGCATCGTTAATGATAATGAGGCAGCATTTATATAGTCAAAATATAATCTAAACACCTACTAGGCCTACTTTCTAAAATAATTTCTAAATTCTATCTTTCATACATAATGATCTAAACATCAAACAAATGTTGACAAATTTCCTAACCAAGGGGTGTAGCATATGTACACAAAAAAAAACAAAAAAAACATTTTTGACGTTGAAATGGTACGAGATATTAAATTCATGGTATAGATATGCATTTTCATTAGATCGTGTTGAATATAGGTAGATATCAAATGTCAGTACTCTGGATGGCAAGTCCACCCAGTATAATATGTAAGCTCATGTTTTGAATAGCTTGTCAATTAATGCAAGTAAGAATAAATACTTACTCATCCGAAATTCTATCCACGGCTGGATCAAGTCGCTCTTCAAAATACAAACGGTCGTCATCAGAGTAGTCGCGCTCCTCTTCTGATGAAAATCTGGACTCTTCGTCGCTAGTATCCAGGACGAACTGAAGGGCTTCCGCACCGGTGTACCGTGTCATCTTCCCAACGCGCAGGTGACGAAATGATGAAACTTGAAGCGTTTGATGCATGTGCTTGGGGGCGTTTACCTGTTTTGCATAGATGGCTTAGCACATTATCTTGTGAATAGCGCGCTCCGTGAGTAGGCGTGAACGAATTAAAGTCAATGAGCTCGTAATGAGCTCGACTGGAATCGCTCTCTTTTTATACAGATTACAGAAGCTGATAATATTTGTTTTTTATATAAATGACTTCATTTAACAGATGCGATCTCAAGCTTTATGCCCGTGGGTCTGTTTGCCTGTTTGACTGAATTTTCGCGGAGTTATAGATCATTTTCGAACGCGTTTCAAATGGGAGTTTACTGACAGAGAGAAGGCAGAAATCGCATCATGTTAAAGTTTCTTTATTTGTCAAAAAGCAAAACACTTTATTTTTATTGTGAGTATACAGAAAAAAAATAGAAACTGAACAGGATCGATTGATGTATAACACGAAAATTAAAGATCAAAATTAACAGAGCATTTTGTGTTTATTTTTCATTGCTAAAAAAAAAAACGAGCAAAACGCGCCGGCGCGTTTTTGGTCCCCAGAGGGTTAAGAAGAGGATGACCGGGGCCATGTATTGTGAGATTTTGGGGAACAACCTCTTTCCCTCAGTTAGAGCATTGCAGATGGGTCGAGGCTGGGTCTTCCAACATGACAATGACCCGAAGCACACAGCCAGGATAACCAAGGAGTGGCTCTGTAAGAAGCATATCAAGGTTCTGGCGTGGCCTAGCCAGTCTCCAGACCTAAACCCAATAGAGAATCTTTGGAGGGAGCTCAAACTCCGTGTTTCTCAGCGACAGCCCAGAAACCTGACTGATCTAGAGAAGATCTGTGTGGAGGAGTGGGCCAAAATCCCTCCTGCAGTGTGTGCAAACCTGGTGAAAAACTACAGGAAACGTTTGACCTCTGTAATTGCAAACAAAGGCTACTGTACCAAATATTAACATTGATTTTCTCAGGTGTTCAAATACTTATTTGCAGCTGTATCATACAAATAAATAGTTAAAAAATCATACATTGTGATTTCTGGATTTTTTTTTTTTTTAGATTATGTCTCTCACAGTGGACATGCACCTACGATGACAATTTCAGACCCCTCCATGATTTCTAAGTGGGAGAACTTGCAAAATAGCAGGGTGTTCAAATACTTATTTTCCTCACTGTATATACATGACTCGCCACATAAATATATATTTTTTTCAATTCACAGAAGATAGTTATTGTTTATAAATGTAGGCAGATCCATGTGAGAAAAACATTAATGTTCACAAAGGTATTGCTGAGGCCCACACACATGTCTTGACTTAAAGGAGAACTCCGGTCAATTTTAACATTGAGCTCATTTTTTTGTACATTTGGAGTGCTGTCAATACAGAGAACAACGACAAAAAATCGGTGTTGCCTACACCGAGTTATTCTATTTTTAAAATTTGCACCCTGTTGACTTCAATGGGGCAAGTACTAAACCTGCTTTTAGCCTCTTAACATCCTTGATGTGTCATTACAAGTGCACAGAAAATGTGAGTGATTCCTTCTGAGTGAACACGAGTGAGTCTGACTGCAGTAGATGTGAAAGAAATGTAAAAAATAATGTTATTTAAGCCAGCGCAAATACCTTTGTTTACATCCTGTTTTTCGGTTGAAGTCCAAAGTAGTCGATTGCAGAGTTCACACGCATAGGTTTAATACCTATGATCACGCGCGCGAACTCGGCAATCGACTACTTTGGACTTCAACCGAAAAACAGGATGTAAACAAAGGTATTTGCGCTGGCTTAAATAACATCATTTTTTACATTTCTTTCACATCTACTGCAGTCAGACTCACTCGTGTTCACTCAGAAGGAATCACTCACATTTTCTGTGCACTTGTAATGACACATCAAGGATGTTAAGAGGCTAAAAGCAGGTTTAGTACTTGCCCCATTGAAGTCAACAGGGTGCACATTTTAAAAATAGAATAACTCGGTGTAGGCAACACCGATTTTTGTCGTTGTTCTCTGTATTGACAGCACTCCAAATGTACAAAAAAATGAGCTCAATGTTAAAATTGACCGGAGTTCTCCTTTAAATCCCAACACCACTCAAACTACCACAGCAACGACATAATCCCACCAGATTTCTGTCCAGAGGCAGAGCAAAGAGCTATATGTGTTCTGAACATCTGCCAAAAAAAAGTAGGTTTAATTCTCTCTGGTATATTTCACAGGTTTGTGATGACGACGATGCTTAAGCCAACCCTTCAACATATTTGTGGTCAGGGAAGGAGGTCTTAAGAAGCAAGCCGGAATAGCCGTCGCAGGAGCAGAGGTCTTTTATCTATTCTCATTGTTGCACAGGCTTGCACCGACCTAATGGGCCTTATTTATGGCTTGGTACTAAACAATCCAAAGAAACTGAAATACACCTTTTAAGGTTTTTCAGAAGATCTTTGTGGAGCTGGAGGATTCCCCAAAGTCCACGATCTCAAGGTCATTTTACTGGCCTAAAAGCCATACAGACGTTGTTGAAGGTGGAGGAATGAAAAACTCACTTGTATTGTCATTTTGTTACTGAAGAAAATCTGTTGCCATACAAAATGTTTTCATAATGTTGTTTACAGTTAATGTTAAAGAAAACATATTTGTAATTGCACTTTTTTTATACTTATGTTTGAGTGGAAGTTCAATATAATCTTTTGGTTGCTGTGTTTAGTTGAAAATTATGAAACATGAAAGTTATGAAATGTAAAAAAAAAAAAATTTATTTTCCACAAAATGTCTTAGAGTATGATTTAGTGCTTCACAACTATAACACTAACACTAACACAGATATTATTAAAACCTTTCATTTATGGAGTCAGATGAAATAAACGAGTTGTCACGCTGAGGCAAGGATGAAGCAGAGAGAGAATCCAAGTGCAAGCATACATTTAATAAAACAAACTGGTAATCCAGGCGGAACACGGAACTCAGGACAAGAACAGGTAACAGTACATTAAACAACGACCGACAACCAACAACTGAAGCACAGAGGTTTAAATACACAGACAAACAAGCTAAACAAGATAACAAGGGGGTGTGGCTAATTAGAAACACCTGGGAGAACTAATAAGCAAGAAAAACTACAAAGGACTACAAAAACATGACACAGAACAGGAAATAACAAAAGTGCACACAAGACAAGGGAAACACAGGACAGGAAACATTACATAGCCCCCCACCTAAGGAGTGGATTCCAGACACTCCTCAGAAAATAAAAGTCCAGGAGGGTGGTGGGTCTGAGGCGGATCCGGGGGCGGGACGGGGGGCCAGGCCCGTGGAGCGGAAGAGGGCCTGAAGACTCCGGCAGGGCAGAAGGCCAGGGCGGAGCAGGCTGTGCAGGCGGCCAGGGCGGAGCAGGCTGTGCAGGCGGCCAGGGCGGAGGCGACCCTTCGGGTGGCCACGGCGGTGAAGACCCTTCGGGTGGCCACGGCGGTGAAGACCCTTCGGGCGGCCACGGCGGTGAAGACCCCTCGGGTGGCCACGGCGGTGAAGACCCTTCGGGCGGCCACGGCGGAGAAGACCCTTCGGGTGGCCACGGCGGTGAAGACCCCTCGGGTGGCCACGGCGGAGAAGACCCCTCGGGTGGCCAAGGCGGTGAAGACCCTTCGGGCGGCCACGGCGGTGAAGACCCTTCGGGTGGCCACGGCGGTGAAGACCCTTCGGGTGGCCACGGCGGTGAAGACCCTTCGGGCGGCCACGGCGGAGAAGACCCCTCGGGCGGCCATGGCGGTGAAGACCCTTTGGGCGACCACGGCGGAGAAGACCCTTTGGGCGACCACGGCGGAGAAGACCCTTCGGGCGGCCACGAACCTTCAGGCGGCCAGGGCGGATCGGACTGGTCCGGAGGTGTATTGCCCCCCCCCCAAAATTTTCTTGGGGAGGCTCCCCGGTAAAGAGTCCTGGACCAGCGACGAAGAGGGCTTTGAACTGGGCAGGACCAACGGCGAAGAGGGCTTTGAGCTGGGCAGGACCAGCGGTGAAGAAGGTTTTGAGCTGGGCAGCGATGAGAGCTCTGTGCTGGGCAGCGATGAGAGCTCTGTGCTGGGCAGCGGTGAGAGCTCTGTGCTGGGCAGCGGTGAGAGCTCTGTGCTGGGCAGCGGTGAGAGCTCTGTGCTGGGCAGCGGTGAGAGCTCTGTGCTGGGCAGATCCAGCGGTGAGGGCTCTGTGCTGGGCAGATCCAGCGGTGAGGGCTCTGTGCTGGGCAGATCCAGCGGTGAGGGCTCTGTGCTGGGCAGATCCAGCGGTGAGGGCTCTGTGCTGGGCAGATCCAGCGGTGAGAGCTCTGTGCTGGGCAGATCCAGCGGTGAGGGCTCTGTGCTGGGCAGATCTAGCGGTGAGGGCTCTGTGCTGGGCAGATCCAGCGGTGAGGGCTCTGTGCTGGGCGGGACCAGCGGCGAAGGGGACTCTGGGCTGGCGTGAAGTGCAGGCTTAGCTGGACTGGCGTGAAGCTCTGGATCAGCAGAAGCGACGTGAACCGTCTCTGGATCAGCAGAAGCGACTTGAACCGTCTCTGGATCAGCAGAAGCGACGTGAACCGTCTCTGGATCAGCAGAAGCGACGTGAACCGTCTCTGGATCAGCAGAAGCGACGTGAACCGTCTCTGGATCAGCCGAAGCGACGTGAACCGTCTCTGGATCAGCAGAAGTGACGTGAACAGTCTCTGGATCAGCAGAAGCGACGTGAACAGTCTCTGGATCAGCAGAAGCGACGTGAACAGTCTCTGGATCAGCAGAAGCGACGTGAACAGTCTCTGGATCAGCAGAAGTGCGCTCTGAGCTTGACGGAACCAGTGGCGGCGAAGATGCGGCTGAACTGGAGGGGACATGAAGATCAGGTGTTGACCTTGCGTGCCACGGGAGGAAGCTCTTCAGACATCTGGAGAGTGACTCTCTCCAATCCAGACCGGAGAGATTGGGAAGCTCCCTTGGGTCAACCTCCCTAGCCCCCAGCCGGTAACACACTTTAATTGCCTCGTCACCCAGAGAGCAAGAGGCAGCTAGAGGAATAAATCCCCAGGTGTACTGGATCAGATCGAGGCTATCCAGGGCCAAGGCCGTGATCTGTCCAGCAAACTCCCGGGTCAGGCTGTGAAAATCAGGCATGACGTGAAGAGACTCATTTAATGCTGCTGGATTCATCGTTTTGGTCGGTCGTTCTGTCACGCTGAGGCAAGGATGAAGCAGAGAGAGAATCCAAGTGCAAGCATACATTTAATAAAACAAACAGGTAATCCAGGCGGAACACGGAACTCAGGACAAGAACAGGTAACAGTACATTAAACAACGACCGACAACCAACAACTGAAGCACAGAGGTTTAAATACACAGACAAACAAGCTAAACAAGATAACAAGGGGGTGTGGCTAATTAGAAACACCTGGGAGAACTAATAAGCAAGAAAAACTACAAAGGACTACAAAAACATGACACAGAACAGGAAATAACAAAAGTGCACACAAGACAAGGGAAACACAGGACAGGAAACATTACACGAGTAAATATATGATTAATATATTACAAATTTAACCAACCAATACTTTGCATGAGTGAGGACAGAACACGTGAGACCTTCCCCGTGTATTGGCGAACCGGCTGATTGGACCAATATAGCGGGCCTTACAGCTGCATTTAATATTATAGAATACATCTTAGAATATAAACATTACCTGCATAGAAATCAATTTCAAATAAACCTGTTAACTGAATTAAATTGAATAATACTCCAAAATAAAGAGTTTTGATATTTAGTTTGAAGTCAAGACTTTACACTTTAAGTACTCATATTCATGACAGATGGAGACACCAAAAGCACACAGCAGGAAATAAAGAAAAATGTTATGATTTAAATGGGTAAAGTATTTAGGTCCATATCCTGAATATCCTGAATGTGTGTGACCTTATTAAATAGAAGGATAAAACACCTGATAAAATATAGTAGGGGTGCAACAGATCACTAAACTCCTGGTTTGGTCAACACAGCATCTGCATCTGTTTTGTCTTTTTAACAGAATTATTACTTATTAAGTGTGCTTGCTGAAAGCAGCACACTTATTGTTCTTCTTAAGTTTTCTTCTTCTTCTTATTATTATTATTATTCCCGGGAGAAAAATTTTGGCCAGCTCCTGCGCCTAGGCCCTTTGAGACAGAGACACCGTTCCAACTTTAAAACGTCCGGTCAGTTCCGGTGTAAGTTGCTCGCGAAGATGACATCACGAGTCCATGCCGTTTGTCCGCCATAGTGGATTGAACAGAAAGCGAAACTAAAGTTTCACAGGTCACAAATTTGACTCGATGAATAAGATCAGCGCAACGCAGACCACTGCATTGACAGGGTAAAAAATATGATCTGTCTACGGCCAGGGCTCAGCGGAAGACAGAAAATGCTGGTCCAGCACTGATTGAGGAATTAAATTAGAAAATAAAAGACAGTTTGACATCGTTTTTCTCGCATCTCGCATCTATCCACTACCTGCTAACGTTAGTGCACTGCACCCGAGCAAGCACACTTTGCAGTTCCTCCGGAAATGCATTTTTCTAGTTAAATATCAGCTGCAGTAAAACTGACTCTCCTTCACACACTATGTCTCAGCAGCGGCACGACTGCAGCAGGTCTTCACCCTGGTATATCTCAGCTGTGTGGGAAACCTACAGCGGCATCTGGGAAACATGAGAGAAGCCGTGGTGCCTTATCTCTTCTCAGGAACAGGGCACAGTACAGGACACCTTCAGCTACAGCCAGCCGGACCAGTGCTGCCTACAGCCATTTGCATACCATATGACACCATACAAATACTATTATATAAAAGGCCCTGTGACTTGTGACTTGTGACTTGTTAGGAGAACATTAGATATCGAAACCTCATGTCAAACATTTCTCTGATAAATATGTAAAGCTTTAAACGGTTTAACAGTTTTTTGTACACATAAATGATAAAAGCCAGTTGGTCAGTCAAATGCAGATATCTATATGTAAAGCACAATGAGATAACTTCTGTTAGGAATTGGAGTTACAAAATTACATTTTTACTGTCTTTAATGACACCCAGGCACCAGACGACCTTATCACATTTACATGAAGTGCTAGGATCTCTCTGTGCAACGGCTCTTATGAAAACGAACCTCTGTTAGATGTTTTCTAGTTAAAACTCACAGTTTATAAAACTATTTCAAATACTTATAATATTGTATAAAATATAATGTTACCTAATATTAAGGGGGAGTTGCCATTTTCCTGAACTGGTTTCCAAAGTAAGCCGTCACACTGTTTCTGAGTTGGAGATTTAAGTCAGCTAGAAAATGTTCAAGCACCAGACGAGCTGATCACATTCACATCAACCGCTAGGATCTCTTTGAGCAACAAATAACCTCTGTTATATGTGTTGTAGTGTAAACTCACAACTTACTATATTCAAATAATTATATAGAATATTGTATAATAAGAACAAAAAGCACAAAAGCTGAGTTTGTATATTTAAATAAAACCTTCATCTTATGAAGGCGCTATAAAACATGTCAGTTCGTTAGTATTGTCTTTAATGGCACCCAGGTGTATAGACCCTACCTGATCACATTCACATCAACTGCTATAGGATCTCTGTGTGCAACGGCTGTTATGAAAACGAACCTGTCAAAAGTAAACTCACTTTTTACCAAAATATTTTATAATAATTATATATAATCTTGCCTATTATGTGTCTAAGAGGGAGATGCCATTTGTCCTGAATTGTTTTTTAAACACGCATAAATAAATGTAGCAGAGTTAAAGATTTCGTCGGCTAGAAATTGTTCCAATAAATAACATTTGAATATTTTAAAACCTTCACATTGTCACATTGTATTTTTTGTTTTGGAATATAACTTGAAATACTGTTTATTAAAGGAATGGTGCAAAGAATTGTAAATTGTAAAAAAAGAATTTTTTGGTAACACTTTATAATAATGTTCAGTTGTAAGTCATTTATAAGTGGTTAGTTAATGATGAACTAATCATTTACAGAACATTCATAAATGATTAGCAAGTGATATACTAACATTTTATGTATGTTTTGTAAATTGTGTTACAAGTCATCTACAATTGATTAGTTAATGATGAACTAATCATTTACAAAACATGACTATGCGTTTCATAAATGTTTAATAAAAGATGTTACTTTTTCTGTATGTTTTGCTCACATCAGGTGCACAGTGGTTAAAGACTCCATGTGTTTCAGAGAAGACAGCTGTCTAACACATTTACAAGTGATGAATAGTTTACACTTTAGATTAGGGGATATAAATAATTTACAACACTTTCTGCACCCTCTAATTGCTGCATACATACAAAAAAAAAAAAAAAAAAAAAAATATATATATATATATATATATATATATATATATATATATATATATATATTTATTAAACATTTATGAAATGCATATTCATGTTTTGTAAATGATTAGTTAATCATTTACTAATCAATTGTAAATGACTTATAACTGAATCTACAAAACACACATACAATAATGAACATATCACTTGATCATTTGTGAACATATAGTCATGTTTCGTAAATAATTAGTTAATCATTTACTAATCACTAGTAAATGACTTGCAATGGAATTTACAAAACATACATAAAATGTTAGTATATCACTTGCTACTCATTTATGAATGTTCTGTAATGTGTAGTTCATCATTAACTAACCACTTTTATTACATGGCTCGGCTGAATTCCAATGTAGAATGCGGTGTATTATTTCTTGATAACAGACCGCTGCGAAGTATAACACACCGTTGCCATGAAAAACATTGCGCTGCTATGGACGCGGAACGGACTATTTTCTTTGGCGGAAGCAATACAATTGTTTTTAAATCAATAAACTCCTTTTTAAATCAATAAACTCCTTTGTAAATCAATAATTTGTGTCAAATTATTTATTTATTTTGTAGGTAGCCATGTAATAAGCGGGATAATGTATAAAGAGGCGGTCGTTATAGCGAATAACAATCCCTCGGGGTCCTGTTCAGCCTGAAGGGGTTGTTATTCGCTATAACGACCGCCTCTCTATACATTATCCCTTACATAAATCACTTACAACTGAACGTTATTATAAAGTGTTACCTACTTTTAGCCCCCTTGGGTCGGCGGTATCGCCGGCGATACCAGCTCGCTTTTTTTTATCAGTGTAAAAGAGACTCAAAAATACTGTGTTGACTTTGATTTTCCATGGGAGTTTCATACATCAATCGATCCTGTTAAGTGTGTTTTTTTTTTTTGTGTATACTCACAATAAAAACAAAGTGTGGTGCTTTTTGCCAAATAAAGAAAAATAAACACAAATACTCAGTCAAACAGACATACAGTCACACAGGCATGAAGCTTGAATTCTCTTCTTTTAAATGAAGTAATTATTATAAAAAACAAATATTCTCAGTTTATGCAATCTGTATGAAAAGAGCGAGATGTCAGTCGTTCTCATCTCTCATTTTTAATGTGACCCCACCTACGGAGAGCGCGCGCTATTCAAACGCAAATGACTGAGGCAATCCTGCAAACTGTGTGTGAATGAATGAACGGCAGAGATGCGCTGTTTATCCCAACTCGCAAAAGACTGTTTAAATTTGAATCGCATTTCTGTGTGTGAATGAATGATGTTTTAGCAAACTGTATTGCTATACTGAGATGAGTAAAAATCGACTGAAATATGTTGAAATAAAATGTATTTGTATAAGCAACATATTAAACATTTCTTATAATAAAAACGAAAGACCTATGTTACAGACATATGAAAGACAACATTTCGTTGATTAGTTTTGGATAGATTATACATTTTTACTGTAAAATGTCTGCCACCTCAAATAAGCTTTTGTTTGCCAATTTTTGCTCATATGTTAACATTTATATGCCCTAATATTTCATAAAAACAACATTACAGTCAGGCGAAATATGAAAGACAACATTTTGTTGACTAGATTTGGGTACAGTTTTTACTGTAGAATATAGGCTACTGCCACATCAAATAAGCTTTTGTTTAAAAATTTCTGCTCATATGTTCTATGTGTATATATATATATATATATATATATATATATATATATATATATATATATATATATATATATGTATATGTATATATATATATAAGTATATGTATGTGTATATATATATATATATATATATATATATGTATATGTATATATATATATATGTATATGTATATGTATATATGTATATATATATATATGTATATATATATATATGTATATATATATATATATATATATATGTATATGTATATATATATATATATATATATATATATATATGTATATATATATATATATATATATATATATATATACATATATATAATATATATAATATATATAATACTATTTTTGTCAAAAATAAAGTCATCAACTAAGATGTTAGCTGTTCCAATGTTGGCTTTATTCAAACTAATGAATACATATGATAAAATGTAGGCCTATAATCATTTTTTTACAAAGAAAAGAGTACACTTGAAATATTGTTGTAATTGTAACCTTTTTAATAAAATAGCAAAACATATTTACAAGATAGATGTAAGCAAAATCTTAAATGGTCAATATAAGTCTTCTTCTAAATATATCTTTTGTCCTTGCATTCATTCTTGTGGCTCAGTCAGTGTCACACATGAATGAATGGCTCATTATGCAAGTCATTACGCATAATGGGTGGGACATTGTATTCTCAGGTGTAAACCACTCCTCGTTCACGCCCCCCTCGCATATTGGCTTTCCAAGCAAAACCTGTCTTACACAGTTTAAATCAATGTATTGTTTTTTGTGAATGATAAAGCAAGACTATTTTCACATCATTTTGAAGCCAGAACTCGAAGCGACAACATCCATAAATAACAAATAAACAACAATTACTTCACAGGGAACATAATACACTGAAAAGCTATATAATAAATAATTAGAGAAAAAAAAAACAGATAAAAACATAAGAGCTTACAGACAAAGGAGGGTTAATGGAAGGCATCATGGAAAAGTTTTGTTTTTAGTCTGGATTTAAAAATGGAGATGGTGGGAGAGAGGTCTTAATGTCTATAGGAAGACGGTTCCAGAGACGGACCGCATAGCAGCTAAAGGCTGCCTCTCCCTGCTTGGTACAGGCGCTGGGTTGTCTTTGACTTTGACTTTGACTTTATACTTTATTGTCCCCTGCGGGAAATTTGTTGTGGACTCAAAAGTGCTTAGTGCCATTGCTGCCTTTACAGACAATAAATACACATAGGAAATAAAAATAATACACAACTACATACATACACAAATATAGAAATCTAAGGTTAAAATTAATAAAAAGTACAGCACACAAGATTATTGCACATACCTCAGGCCTATCTCATACAAATCATCACACAACTTCTAATTTAGATTTTGATTTAAAATTTTGGTGGAAACTGGTACGAAGGAGTATTTAAACCGGTTCAATCTAGTTTTTGGTATTCTGTACCTTCTACCAGATGGCAAGAGTTCATATTCTTTTCGAAGAATGTGGGACGGGTCCGACAGAACTCTCTGCGCCTGTTTAAGTACAGACTGCTCATAAATGGACTGAAGGGAGAGCTTTTCAGTCCTCCCCATCACCTTCATAGCAGTCTGTACCAGGCGCTGCAACTTTGATTTTGACTGTGTGGAGAGGTTGCCGAACCACGCTGTCATCCCATACCTGATGACACTTTCTATCACTGCCTGATAAAATAAAAACATAATATTCTGACTGACACCAAACACCCTTAGTCTGCGTAAAAAATACAGTCTCTGTTGTAAACGGGAACAAACATAATCTACATGGTCACTCCAGCTTAAGCTGTTATCCAGGTGGATGCCCAGATACCTATATGAAGTGACCTGTTTTATATCCTCTCTATGAATGGTCAAAGGGGTATGATCCCCCACCGACCGAGGGTCAAACACCATCTCCTCAGTTTTTTTTGTGTTGATTGTAAGATAGTTTTTGTCACACCACAAAACAAATTTGTTAACTTCCATACAGTACAGCGATGGATCTGAGTCCTGGTCAAGCAGACTAAGAATGGCAGTGTCATCAGAAAATTTAAAAAACAAGTTGCCCGGGAGACTATTGGTGCAGTCGTTAGTATAAAGGGTGAACAGGACGGGTGAACTTACACAACCCTGAGGCGCGCCTGTACTGATGCGTTTTGATTCCGAAAGCGAGTTGTTAATCCTAACAGTTTGAGTTCTCTCTGTTAAAAAAGAATAAAACCATTTAATAATAAAAGAGTTAACATTCATCTGGCTCATTTTCTGTAAAAGCAGATGAGGCTGTAATGTGTTAAAAGCAGAGCTAAAATCAATGAACAAAAGGCGTACATAAGCTTTAGCATCCTCCAGATGTTTAAGAGTTAGGTGGGTGATGCTATTAATTGCATCATTAGTACTCCTCCCCTGCCTATACGCAAACTGTAGTGGATCTAGTTCTGTGTTAACTTCAGCTTTCAGTAAGGATACCATATATTTTTCAAAACATTTCATTACAACGGACGTTAAAGCCACCGGTCTATAGTCGTTGTTTTCTGTAGGACAGGGTTTCTTAGGAATGGGAACAATGATGGATTTTTTCCAGAGGGCAGGGACCAGATTGGAATCTACAGACCTCTGAAACACAGGGCACCATGCAGGGGTTAACTCAGCAGCAAAAGTTTTAAGGAGGAAAGCAGAAATGCCATCCGGGCCTGCAGATTTTTTTTTACACACATGGCTAAAGATTGACTGAATTATGAGGGGATCAACAACTATTCTAGAACACAGATCACTTGTTAATTACTGTAATACATTATTGCATTCCAATGAAAAGTCATGTGTATCAAACCTCAAAAAGAAATCATTCAATTCATCTGCTTTACTCTGCTCATCATGTTGTGAGGCCCTTTTTCTGTGTTATCATATTTGTTGCAGATTTCATGGAAACCCAAAGTTTTTTAGAGTCCATAGAGGCAAAGTTCTGTTCTATGACATCTTTATGTTTCCGTCTTGCATCCCTTAATAACTTAAGCTCCTTTTGAACTGATTTCACCCCCATCTTATCACGATTCCTAAAAGCCATTTTTTTCCGGTTGATACAGATTTTTAACTCTCTGGTTATGTATGGCTTATTGTTAGGATAGATTGTAATTACCTTCTTAGTGGCCACACAATCCTTACAGAATTTAATATAATCCGTAATAGTGTCAGTGGCCTCGTCAATACCCAGATCATGAAAAATGTCCCAGTCAGTACAGAGAAATGAGCCCTTCAATGTCTCTATACTGTCATTCGACCATACAGTCACTGTCTTGGTTACTGGTTTGCTACTCTTCAAAACAGTCTTATATATAGGTATAAGATGGAGTGCATTATGGTCAGAGTTTGACAAAGGGGGCTTTGGACTGGCCCTGTATGCATGTTTTATATTACCGTAACATTTGTCCAACACTCTGTTGTCTCGGGTGCCGCACTTGACGTATTGTTCGAATCCAGGAAGGGAAAGTTCCAATTTGCAGTGATTAAAGTCTCCAAGAATGAAGACAGGGGCTGCCGGCGTGCGTTGCAGTTGGTGGTGAACACAGTCTGCGACTTGAGCTGCAGCTCGGGCCGCATTCCCGCTGGGTGGCACATACACTGAGCAAATTATAATATTGCCGAACTCCCTCGGGAGGTAAAAGGGTCTTAAAGAGATACACAGCAGTTCAATATCAGGGCAGCAAACAGTCTCTCTCACAGAATAATTCCTGCACCAACTGTCACTCACAAACACACAGATACCTCCTCCTCGGCTTTTCCCCGAAGTTTTTTCCCTGTCTGCACGGACTAGGGAGAAACCCTCCAGCTCGATCAAGGAATTGGGGATGTCTTCGTGTAGCCAAGTCTCAGTAAATACCAGCAAGCCCGCCTCACGATATTCAAAACATACTCTCATGTTGATACGAAGCTCCTCCATTTTGTTTTTTAGAGAGCGAACGTTGCTCAAGATCATACCGGGCAGCGGAGGTCTACTGCCTCTCCGGCGGAGACGCTGTCGGGTCCCCCCACGCCGGCCTCTCTTCCGTAGTTTCCCGCGAAACGGCAGGATTTTAAATTCCTCCGGCAGATTGAGTAAATCCGGCAGATTGAGTAAATCTTACCCGAGAAATTGTTCTCGGGTAACGGAGAGACAGCAGCATGTCTCTGGAGTAGATGACTGGTAATCCACCCATCGATTGTGGAAAAGTTTGGCACATCCTTAAAAACTGCCAGACAATCAGTACAAGTAATAGTCCTTGTGCATATAACGCCATAGTGCTCGTCTAAGATATGTAAAACAAGAATAAAAACAGCAGCAGCAGCACGCGAGTCCGGGTCGCCAGCAGAGCAGCGCCACCGGATGATTATCTTGTACCAGTTGGAATTTTCCTGCTGATCTAAGTGATCTTAAGGGGCTATATGTTTCAAACATCGCTGCTATATAGAGAGGTCCTTAGCCATTTAGTGATTTAAAAACAAGAAAAAGGACTTTAAAATCAATTCTATAGATCACTGGTAACCAGTGTAGAGTTTTTAAAATTGGTGTGATATGATCTTTTCTTTTGGTTCGGGTCAATAGCCTTGCTGCTGCATTTTGGATCATTTGAAGAGGTTTTATTGTTTTTTTTTAGGGAGACCAGTGAAAAGACCATTACAATAGTCCACCCTACTGGTGATAAAAGCATGAATAAGCTTTTCTAAGTCTACCGGTAGTATTAAGTTTTTAACCTTCGCAATGTTTTTTTAAGTAAAAAAAAATGATTTTGTGACTGCCTTCGTGTGGCTATTAAAGCTTAGGTCACTGTCAATAATGACCCCGAGGTTCTTCACGATTTCCGCTACCTCAAAACCTTCCATTCCCAAAAGTGTGGCAGTCTATAGTCTCTGATCCTTTTTCCCAAAGATAATTACTTCAGTTTTGTCTGTGTTTAATTTAAGAAGATTTTTAGCCATCCTGTCATGAACTTGATTAAGGCAATGATAAAAGGATTCAAGGGAAGCAAACTCATTGGGAGACAAGGATAGGTATAACTGTGTGTCATCTGTGTAACTATGGTAACTAATGGAATGGTTCTTCATAATTTGGCCAAGCGGGAGCATGTACAAATTAAACAAAAGAGGGCCAAGGATTGAACCCTGAGGGACACCACATGTTAGGGAGCTGAAGCATGATGACCAATGGACACATAAAAACTCCTGTGCTCTAAATAGGACTTTAGCCAGCAGATGACTGTCGAACGCCGCACTGAGGTCCAACAGCATAAGAACAGTTGTTTTTCCAGGGTCATTATTTAGCCGAATGTCATTGACTACTTTAACCAGGGCCGTTTCAGTGCTATGGTATTCTCTAAAACCTGACTGGTAGAGATCAAGACAGGAAGTTGAGGTCAGAAAAGCAGATATTTGATTAAGAACAATTTTTTCAATTATTTTGCCAATAAAAGGTAGATTTGATAAGGGTCTGTAGTTGTTAAAGACAGACCCATCCAGGTTGTTCTTTTTAAGGAAAACATAGTCACCATAGGATGACTGTTGATACTGAAAAGAAGCTTTAAAGATTTTAGCTATTCCTCCCCCACGTCTATTTTCACGGTTGACACTCATAAAGTTGTAATCGGGGGGAGAAGATTCAGTTAGTAGATTAGATGGGTTAAGTCTGCAAGCCAGGGTGCATTTAGGTCTATTCCACTTTGCTGTTGTGGAACCAATTTGCACAGTGATAGGAGCCTGTAAGGACATGATAGGAGTATGCAGGTATGCCGGGGTCATGCATAGATCTATGCAGGGGGACAGTTCAGCAGGACCCTCATAATTACTATGCTGGATAGAGCGAGGGCGGACTGGAGGAGGGTCAGAAGCCACATCAGATCAGAACAGTGATGTTATGAAGTGAGTTTGGAGTAAAATATGTTAATAAATGTGCATTTTGTTGGAAAAGCTTCTCATTAACTCAGAGAGAAGAGAGGGTGAGAAAACAAAGCTGGTATTGCGAAAATGAGCATTGAAACCATTTTTAAAGTTTTAACATGTTTTTAAAAACAACATGTTAAAAGCATTATCTCTTAAGAATCGTTTGCTCATTAATTGGACTGGTATTTGTGTCATTCACCGCAACATCAATTTTGCAGCAGCCGAGAAACTTCAAACCCAGGCTTTAGAATGATAACCATAATCATTAAATTTTTTTCACCCCTATCTGTAGCACATAACACAGATATAATATTATCAGATACTTAGGAGATCATGGATGTTTGACCTTCAGATTTAAACAGCCATTATAAAGACGTGTATGTGAATTATCTGTGTGTTGTAAAAATACAGTCTTCATGTCAAAAACTGGGGAATTCTTTTCCAGAGTTGATAAATGACCACAAAATTATTTTCTTTCTGCTGTATTTCCTAAAATATATGTCTCGGTTCAAGAATCAATGTTCAAAATAAAACTGCATAATTCCACTTGTGTTGGATATGGTAGAACTGTTATTTGCTAATCGAGTTTGAAGTAAACACCTACGCATACTGTATGTTTGAGGGTGGAGTCGCCACCCAATAAATATCTCGGTCCACCCCTGGATGATAACTTCTGTAAGTGCTGTCAGCCTTGAATACAATACAAACTTTAGAATTTGCAGGAGAACAACATCTGTCGAAATGGCTCTGCAACCGCTGTTTTTCAACCCAGTAAGTCACCAATTATATTGAAAGGACGATTGATATGATTTGGACATCATATTTTTTTAAGTATCCTAAATAGAAAGATTTTTTAATGGATTGTTCAAAGTGGATGTGACCTAATTAACATGTTAGCATGCTGTAAACATTTGCTGTATTATACAAATGATCTTGAATTACTTTGACCCACAATCAGGTCCCGTATAAGAGCTTCATCCGTGGTGGACTTCAGCCTGGCAAAGCCATCGTCGTCCAAGGAATCATCGATACTCAAGCGAATGGGTTTGACAATGTTTATTCTTCCATTAATAACTCTGCTGCACTCGTCATGTGCATTTGTGGACTGCTGTGTGTGTGTGGATCTGTCGTGTGCATTTGTGGATTGCTGTGTGTGTGTGTGTGGATCTGTCTTGTGAATTTGTGGACTGCTGTGTGTGTGTGGATCTGTCGTGTGCATTTGTGGACTGCTGTGTGTGTGTGGATCTGTCGTGTGCATTTGTGGACTGCTGTGTGTGTGTGGATCTGTCGTGTGCATTTGTGGATTGCTGTGTGTGTGTGTGTGGATCTGTCTTGTGAATTTGTGGACTGCTGTGTGTGTGTGGATCTGTCGTGTGCATTTGTGGACTGCTGTGTGTGTGTGGATCTGTCGTGTGCATTTGTGGACTGCTGTGTGTGTGTGGATCTGTCGTGTGCATTTGTGGACTGCTGTGTGTGTGTGGATCTGTCGTGTGCATTTGTGGACTGCTGTGTGTGTGTGGATCTGTCGTGTGCATTTGTGGACTGCTGTGTGTGTGTGGATCTGTCGTGTGCATTTGTGGATTGCTGTGTGTGTGTGTGTGTGTGTGGATCTGTCTTGTGAATTTGTGGACTGCTGTGTGTGTGTGGATCTGTCGTGTGCATTTGTGGACTGCTGTGTGTGTGTGGATCTGTCGTGTGCATTTGTGGATTGCTGTGTGTGTGTGGATCTGTCGTGTGCATTTGTGGACTGCTGTGTGTGTGTGGATCTGTCGTGTGCATTTGTGGATTGCTGTGTGTGTGTGGATCTGTCGTGTGCATTTGTGGACTGCTGTGTGTGTGTGTGTGTGTGTGTGTGTGTGTGTGTGTGTGGATCTGTCGTGTGCATTTGTGGAAGGTTTTGATACTGTTTTCACTCCATAAGCTAGAATCTAAAAAGCTAATTGGCTGGTTTTAAGTTAAGCTAAGTTAAATAGTAATATTAGAGTCATTTCAGCATAAAGATTTACCAATATCTTATTTTAAATTCGTAGTTGTTTATAGATGGATATTTCACAATAGCAAAGCAGCTGCTGAGAATTTATCTTTGAAAGATATGACATCATCTTGCAACACAAGATTTTTTTCCATCACCTAATGATGCACAGAAATCCGTACTCAACATTTAAAACACAACAACGGTGACACTCGAAATAATAATAATAAAAAAGATTGATTCTGAACACAAACTGCTAAAAGTGATCCAAAAATAAGTTCAGCAGCACAGATAAAACCAACAAGAATTAAGACACTCCACAGCATAATCTTTTCATGCCACACTGCATGCTGGGTACCTTCATAGTACTTCATAGAGCGCAGTTAGATCCCAGAGAAGTCCTGCTGTGGAATTACTGTGAAAGTCCTGCAATTATTAACATGGAATATACTGCAACTTCACACTCAGATTAACCATGTGCTGTGCTTTAAACTAACACTATTGGAACATCATAATGACACATCTACCTGATCCTTGAATCCCTGAGATGTTTTTCCAAAAGTATAATTCCTATTAGCGGCTGTAGACGAGGCAAAACAAAATTTGCGGCCGCGAGGGACTAAACACTGAGAGACTGGAAACACTGCGACGCGCAGAAACTCAGTTCAATCATTTATTACACTTCAGCACGTAAAGATACCACTGGTACTGCAGTCACCAGGTCATAAGAGTGCTGTGTGAGTGCGAAAGTGCCGTCAGCAGAAAGTGCTCGCTCCCAGGCTCACTCCCTCTCTCTGTCAAAGCCCCACTGAACTCAGGTGAACAGGTGAAGCAAACAAACAGACCACTATCACTTCCGCCCTAACCCCGGTGGACACGCCCGCCACCTACAGTCCCAGTGCAGTGAATATCATGAACGATACCATAAACACAGAACACATGGGAGACTTACAGGAGGCTCTTACAATTCCCTTTGCTTTTATTTCTCCAACAGATTTGAGCTTAACCTGCATCACAGACTTGGAATTGCATTTCACTACAATATTCGTTTTGATCAGAATGTGGTTGTCCGCAACACTTTTGAGAATGGGGCATGGGGCAAGGAGGAACTATCTGGACCCATGCCATTTAGAAGAGGGGAACGGGTTCTGGTAAACATGCACATTTATTATTGCCTGTTTTTCACTTTCTGTTCAAATGAACAGTGTCGATAAGACTGTAAACATGCTGGACAAAGACTGTACAGTAGACGTTGGGGAAATCTGTTTTTAAAGTTCATGAAATCTTTCTCGTGCTTTTCAGGTGACCATTTTCTGCCATCGTGATCATTACAAGGTGTTTGTCAATGGTGAAGAAACTCACACTTACAAGCATCGCTTCACTAAACTGGAGGATATAGATGTTTTGGGAGTTTGGGGAGACATACAGCTGGGCGATGTGCAGCCCTAACAGGGGTTTCATCCAGATCGATTACGTGTTCAGAACATGCATCAATCTATGTAAACTTGTACACGTAAGATGCTAAAAAAGACCATTCACATTTATATGCATCAGTTCACATGCAAAGATGTTTCACTTGCCTGCATCTTAATCTGATACCCATGTGATTGTCCTCAGTTTCAGTGATGGTAATAAATGAATAAATAAACATTTATGTGTCCAACCCATTTGTGTTTTTTAGCGGCGAGTCTCGAGATCATGCGCTGTAAACCCGCTCTGTTTATAACCATGTCGAGCTCAAGCCCACACGTCAAACAAAAGAAGCTCTAGAGAAAAAAAAGGGTTTTTCTGCACAGTTTGCCGAAAAGCATTTTCAGTTGTTCAGGGTGGACTGTGGTGCTAAAGGGGTATGTATAGGCATATTAGGGTTTTTGTTTTGTTTTTTATTTGGATAATGTATTAGTTTCTATTAATATAAACATTCCATAAATTATCAGAGCTTGATATACATGTAATTATTATATTCTTAGACATTATTAGACAGATCATTAATTAATAGATTATTAATAATGATATTTATTATTTATATATATAGGCTTATTAGGCTATAGCCTAATCCTATCCATTGCGTCTCTTCAGAAACCAAACCAGCTCTCTGTCAAGAGTAGCCTGATAATCAACTAAGAGACATTTTCTAGTCTAGCCTAAATGTTTGCTCCATGATCTGTTGCTGGTCTGAGTGGCATACACACATTTGTTTAGTGAAATTTAATAGAGACTCGCTTATGGCGTAAACTTTTATTTGTTTATTTACTTACGTGGCTGATATTATGGACAACAACCTGGACGTATTATTCTTAAAGCTAGGGTAGGCAATCCTGTAGAGCTAGCCAGATTTGAAAGTGGCACCTCTTCTAAGCTCCGCCCCCTCCTGTCAGTGCTCCGTCCAAAGCCACGCCCCCCCACAAACATGAACGCGCATCCACATTTGGAGTCAGCTGCACTTCACAGGAAAGCCGAGTACTTCAGCACATTATGGGCATCAACCAAACTACGTCATGTCTCATTCACCTGTAAGTAAACTATATTATTATTAAAATGAATGCAAAAAAAAAAAAAAAAAAAACATGGCTATTGCTAGTAATGTTACTCGCAGTTTTCAGGCTAACGTTACACGTTTGGTGTTGTATGAACTCGGAAATGTAGCTACGTCTCTTTGGATAAAAGCGTCTGCTAAAGCAAATGTAAAAATTTAACGTTTTGTTTTGTTACTATCACTGGCAAACGTGAATTTTATGTTTTTATAAATCTTCGTTATTTTGGTTGTTAGAGCTTCCACGACGAGAGCATTGGATCTGATTGGGCTAATACAAGCTACAACAGTAACTACGTTGCCTAACATAACATATATCATGGAAATAACAAATCCCCCCGAAGCAAAACAAATAATTACCTGTCCAGCAGAAAGACCGCAACCTCGGCATCGCTTTTTAGGCCCTTCAGCTTCCTTAGTTGTCTCCAGCGTTCAAAGGATGAACCGATGTTGACCCGAGTTTGTCCTCTGGCTTTATCAAGCGCCAGTTTCGTTGCAGCCTTTTCTGCCTCAGACTTTCTTTTTTTAGCCTTTTTGTCAGGGCGAGTAGTTTCAAGCAAAGCTGGTATTGGTAATTTTGGCTGCATTTTATCTGCCATTGTGCCGCAAACTCCTGCTTAGTCGGTGTAGTGAGCTATATGTTTCCGGAAACGGTGACATGTGATGAGCGCACGTAGGGCAGCGCACGCAGTGGGGCGCGGGCACGAGACATGAAGGCATCTGATTGGTTCTTTACATTCGCACCGAATGGCAGTGATTGGTCAGAGTTTTTACTGTCCTGCAGCTGCTACAGAGGTCAGATTTTTTTAATTCCTTTTTCTGAACACATAATGTATTGACTACTATCAGAATGGAAGGACCATTTCACCCAGTATAAAAAAAAATGCTTCTGAACAGGATCGCCTACCCTAGCTTTAACAGAAACTTGGCATAAACAAAATGATGGACTCTGTGTTAACACCATTACTTCCCCAAGGGTACGGACTGTTTGATTCTCCTCAACTTTCGGGTAGAGGCAGTGTTATCATTGTGCTATATAACTTGAAACTTAATTTCAGCACTGTGTCTTTACCAATGTTTACGTCCTTTGAATGTCTTGTCTTGAATGTTTCTGCTTCACAATCTACTGTCATTGCGACAGTTTACAGACCTCCAAACATTAAGGATGTTTTTATGACTGACTTTGCTGATTTATGGTCTCTGCTGCAGGTTTTTTTTTTTTTTAAACAAAACATAAACAAAACCAAAACGTGACAGAATCCCCCCCTCTAAGGGCGTCTCCCGACGCCCAACAAAACCAAAACATCATAATATCAGGAGGGTGGTGGAGTGGAGGAGGTCATGGGGGAGGGATGGTGGGCCAGGCCCGTGCAGGGGGACAGGACATGGGACGTGGCATGGCGTGGATGGGCCTGGGTCGTGGCATGGCGTGAGCGGACCTGGGACGTGGCGAGGCGTGGGCGGACCTGGGCCGTGGCGAGGCGTGGGCGGACCTGGGCCGTGGCAAGGCGTGGGCGGACCTGGGCCGTGGCAAGGCGTGGGCGGACCCGGCAGTGCAGGAAGCCAGGGCGGATCCGGCAGTGCAGGAAGCCAGGGCGGATCCGGCTGTGCTGGAGGCCAGGGCGGATCCGGCTGTGCTGGAGGCCAGGGCGGATCCGGCTGTGCTGGAGGCCAGGGCGGATCCGGCTGTGCTGGAGGCCAGGGCGGACCAGACAGTTCAGGTGGCCAGGGCGGACCAGACAGTTCAGGTGGCCAGGGCGGACCAGACAGTTCAGGTGGCCAGGGTGGACCAGACAGTTCAGGTGGCCAGGGTGGACCAGACAGTTCAGGTGGACAAGGTAGACCAGACAGTTCAGGAGACCATGGCGGCGCGGCCTCCATGGTCCTATCAAGGACCCTACTGCCCCCCCCCCAAAATTTTCTTGGGGACAGCTATGGGGTTATGGGCTGGAACAGACAACGGCTCAAGAACAGAAATGACGTGAAAAGTCTCAGCAGTCGTGACGTGAACAGGCTCTAGCTCGGCAGTCGTGACGTGAACAGGCTCTGGCTTGGCAGACGTGACGTGAACAGGCTCTGGCTCGGCAGACGTGACGTGAACAGGCTCTGGCTCGGCAGACGTGGCGTGAACAGGCTCTGGCTCGGCAGACGTGACGTGAACTTCAAATGTGTGCACCGACCACACAAACCATATGGCTGTGGCCATAATTGTTAGTGTAGCCATAACTGAGGATTCAAGATTAGTGGCAGCCATCTTTGCTGAGGGCTCAGGTTCAGGCGTGGCGGCGGCCATCTTGTCAGGAGACACAGGCTCGGCGGCGGCCATCTTGTCAGGAGACACAGGCTCGGCGGCGGCCATCTTGTCAGGAGACACAGGCTCGGCAGCGGCCATCTTGTCAGGAGACACCGGCTCGGCAGCGGCCATCTTGTCAGGAGACACCGGCTCGGCAGCGGCCATCTTGTCAGGAGACACCAGCTCGGCGGCCGACGTGGCGTGAATAGACTCAGACTTGGCAGGTATGACGTGAAGAGACCCAGACGTGGCAGACATGACGTGAAGAGATTCAGGCTTGGCAGACATGACGTGAAGTGACTCAGGCTTGGCAGGCATGGCGTGAAGTGACTCAGGCGTGGAAGGCATGACGTGAAATGGCTCAGGCTTGGCAGATACTGTGGGTTTGAGGGGCTTCTCCTCAAAACCCACAGTCAATGAGGAACCGCTCAATAATAGGGCATAGTCCATGTATTGTGCCAGAGACCAATGAATTTTTCCCCCAGGTAGCTGGTAGCAAACAGGCTCATTCAAACCTACCCTAAAAATGTCTTTGAGCACCACATCATTAAAGTCCACCAGGTGAGAGAGTTCACAAAATTCTGCCACATACAATTCAATGGGAAGATTCCCCTGGCGTAGGTTCAGGAGTGCAACCGCTGGGTTCATTGTAGTAGGTCAAGTATTCTGTAATAAGGGATCCACTGGAGGCAAGTTGAGAAATGAGAACCCAAGTGCAGTTTATTGTAACTAAAATAAAACATGAAACAAAAACATGACGTGGCATGAAAACAGAAACCAAAGCATGAACATGAACTTTGCACAACAGCAGACTACATGAAACAATACTTGACAAAGACACATGGCAAACAAAAGGGCTTAAATACACAGACTAATAACAAGACAAGGGACACCTGTGAACAATGATCAGACAATTAACCAATGACAAGACATGGCAGGATCACATGACAAACAGGGAATCACATGACAGACATGGAAACAAGACATAAACAAAACCAAAACGTGACAGTACTAAGTACAAACAGTGATTACTCCAGACAAACCCACATCCACCCCCTAATACTGTGATAGCCCTAATATTGTGAGGTAGATAATAAACCAAAAATAAAATAAAATAAAATACTTGTGAACAATAACTGATGGCAAATGACAGAATTAGACTAAATACAGATGGACGTAGATGGACAGGCAGGAGGACAGACATATACAGACGATAGACAGGTAGACGTTAACAGACAGGCAGAAAAACAGATACAAACGATAGACAGACAGACACTACTGCACAAGCAGATCAATGGACGAAAACAGGCCGATATGCGAATGGATGGACAAGTAGACAGACAGGCAGAGAAATACATACATACGGACAGGCAAATATACAGATACAGTATTACTGTGTTAGTAGAGACACTGCATGAAAAGTGGGATTTTCGTCCCCGTAAACGGCCGGAAATCTCCATAATTTTCGGCGGTTAACGACAATTTACAGCCTGTGAACGTCGCGTTCGTCTGTGCCACATATTGACGGAAACGAACCATGACGTATGTGGAGAGCTTGCGGAGGTGCTAATGGCTCTAATTTGCATATGAATAGCAGCGCCCGCGCCTCGCCAGAGAATGGCTTGAATTTCCTCACTCGGTATTGGTTGAAACCAGTACATTTAACCCTCTGGGGACCAAAAACGCGCCCGCGCGTTTTGCTCGTTTTTTTTTTTTTGGCAATGAAAATAAACACTAAATGCTCTGTTAATTTTGATCTTTCATTTTCGTGTAATACATCAATCGATCCTGTTCAGTTTCTATTTTTTTTCTGTATACTCACAATAAAAATAAAGTGTTTTGCTTTTTGACAAATAAAGAAAAATTAACATGATGCGATTTCTGCCTTCTCTCTGTCAGTAAACTCCCATTTGAAACGCGTTCGAAAATGATCTATAACTCAGCGAAAATTCATTCAAACAGGCAAACAGACCCACGGGCATAAAGCTTGATATCGCATCTTTTAAATGAAGTAATCTATATAAAAAACAAATATTCTCAGCTTCTGTAATCTGTATAAAAAGAGAGCGACTCTAGTCGAGCTCATTACGAGCTAATTCACAGTAATGTGACCACTCCCCGGAGAGCGCGTGCTATTCAAATGCAAATTCTGAGAACTATTGAAGATCTGTGAAACGCCCACATCAGCTGTAAACAAAGCGCGTCGCGATCGAGTGAGGCATAATATAGCCTACCTTATGGAGAAAAGATTCCTCAGAACAGTGCTGATATGAGGAGCAATATCTCCTGATATGAGGAGCAGATCCCGCTGAGGAGTGAGGTCATGGCTGGACTGGCCATAGGGCATACCGGGCATTTGCCCGGTGGGCCGATGGTGATTTTCGTCTTTTGTGGGCCGGCCGCCGATGTTTTTTTTTTTTTTTTTTTTTTTTTTTTTGTAACGTTATAAACTATTAAAGGTGGTGGATTGGCCAATTGGTCATGATCGACTCTGGGCTGGACCAATTACAGCCGAGGAGGTCAGATGCACCCTCCCCCTTGCAACGGCTCAGAATCAATCACATATCATTGCTGAACAAAAATGGAGAACAAAAAAACGCAAAGGAGCAGGAGGAGCCGAAAAAATTAGGGCCAAAAAGAAACTAGCCCTTCAGGCAGATGCTGCCAAATGTGCTAAAATATCACAGTTGTTTGGTGGCTATAGTGGAGCTTCCACTTCAGTAAAATTAGCAAGTGATGGAGGCCAGCAGCCGCAGGTTGAAGAGGGAAAGGGGAGGCAGGAGGAGGAGAGACCCGAGGCGGCCGCCGGTCCAAGTGGCAGAACTGAACTTGAGGTAAGTAAGATTAAGAAGTTATGAGCTGCCTGCCTGCTGTCTATCTGGGTCAGATTATAAACCAAGTTTAGGTGTATCTTATTTTCGTTGTGCTTGCTAACTTTTTACAGTCAGTTACAATAACTCCTACTGTGTACTAGTTAGCATGATGATGACAGAGTTTCTATGCTGGTGCTTTGATGTTACTGAGAGTGAATTATTTATAAGGTTTAGAAGTTAGTATGGGTTGCCAAACGTAAAAAACGTAATCGTCCCGTATTCAGAGAAAATATTACGCGTTACGTATTGAGGTGAAAAGGAACGCGATTTGTCCTGTATTTCAGTTAGAATGAAAAAACAAACAAAAAAACAAAAAAAAACACAAAGCTGGAGTTATCCTGTGTCTTTACGCTGCGCAGCTGCCTCGGCTTCTCTCATTCTCTCCCCTCCTTCTCCTGTTGATCAGCAGATCGGTTTATCAGCTGTTTGCTGGAGCCATAAAAGCTGCTAGTCATGATCGGTTTGGATATGTGAGAGAGAAACATAAAGGTGAAACCAGGAGATGTCCTTATTGAATCATCAGAGCTGAACAGGTGATGGAGAAACAGGTTTATCTTTTAGGTGACATGAATGAGTTGAAGGGAAGTTATGAACTGTTTCTGAGAGACAAATAACACCAGGATCCTTTTCTACATAGCTGACAGCTGGTAAGTGTGCAGGGGCGGGTCTAGCAAAGTTTTGCCAGGGGGCCAGGTAGGGCATTAACAAGGAAAGGGGGGCACAAAGAAATACTTTTCTTTCTTATTCTCATTTTAAATGTCTAGCTTTTAAATGATTATCTGAATCTTACAACCAAAGTGGTCATTTGATGTTAAATGTATAGAAATCCATTATCGTTTATAACAAATATTAAGTCTAAAAATATTAAGTCTCTGTAAGCCCAGTAAGCTATAGTACTTTTTCCTTTGGGAAGGTACCATCTGTGCAGTCTGAAATTATGTCGAAGAAAGATATTGAATCTATTTAATTATTGTAGAAAAATAATTGATTTCTGTGCATTTGTTTTACACGTACATTAAATTAAAGTCGATTACGTCGATTAAGCATCATGGGGGGGGGGGGGGTGGTTCCCTATTATTTATTTATTTTTTCCTGGGAGTTGGCAACCCTATTAGTTAGGTATATGTAATTATTAAATAGGTTGTTTAATATTTGAGTGTTCATTATTGATATAGTGCACTACGCAGAAACCAAATGATTTGGCTAGAATTCATCATAAACCCTATACACTTGTATATATAATTTAGATAGATTTAAATTAAGATTCACCAGATGCGATGCTGCACATTAACATAAAAGTTGCTTGGATTTTTAAGTAGCCTAACTACTTTAATGTTTTTGTCTTTTATTCATAAATATATTTTTATTGATAAGTTGTGTTTTTATTTTATTCTTTTTAATGCTAAAATGTATCAGCAAAATCTTGTGAATGATAATTGCCTGTAATTTTACAAGGATACAAAGAACCTTTGCATGTTCTTGGTACGAAATTAAGACTCAGGTCCCGGTATTATAATAATAATAATAATAATAATAATAATAATAATAATAAATATAGCTGCAAGCAGCAATTACCGGGGCCAAGCAGAATAAGACGACAAGACATGCCAACATTGCTGAAAGTGTCAGATCAACTGCAACAATTAGCAATTAAAGACATTTAAAGAAGATTTTAGGCGAAATGCCTGAAAAATCATATAAACAGTAATTAAAAATATGATTTAATGGATTATCACTTTCGACCAATAGGTGGCGCAGTTACAAAACTGATGTGATGTGGTCAGAGTGAAGTGACAATGACACATACAAAGTTTGGTGTCAATATGTCAAGGCATTGCAGAGATAAAGCCTGAATAATGCTTTTAGCATCATGCCTCAACTTTGCTGCTGCGCTATACGAAAACGGTTTCGTCAATCGACACGAAATCCATAACTTTCAGTCGGCACAGTCTGGAGATGATATGATTCGATTTTGGTGAAAATCGGACAATCGGTGTAGGAGGAGTTCGAAAAAGTAGGTTTTGAATGAAAATAGCATTTTATTTCACAAAACTCTATTGAAGTCAATGGGAATTTCATGTTTTGTTCTATTATAGCGCCACCAAGAGGCTCAGTCCCACAATTTTTTTTACGTGTCCTCAGAGTGAGCCCATACATATGTGTGTCAGTTTTGGTGAAAATATCTCAATTCGCTTCAGAGTTATAGGTATTTATATGAAAAAACACGTAAAAAATGACTGACACATGACTTTGTTTGGAATTTACTACCCCTAAACATCAATATTTTCGCATTTGGGCATTGGCGTGTAGCTATCGACCTATGTTTCCAAACTTCTGACGGTGGTTTCGTCTCGATCGGACTAGCGGTTTCGAAGATATAGCCAAATGTTTTTTAAGCGCTAAATCACAACGCTACACAAACCGTAAGGCGAAACCTAGCATGTTTGGTATCATAGGACTCGGCAATGATTCAGGAGTCTAAAAAGATGAGTTTCGTGAAAATAAGTTGACCACACCCAAAGTTATAAGCATTTGAAAAAAAAAATTCACCACTAGGTGGCGCTGTTTCGAAACTTCTCACGCTCATTCAGGACATCGGGCTGATGACCCATACCAAGTTCCGTAACAATCCGTTCATGTGTTCTTAAAATACAGCATTTTAGCACAAAATTCAAAATGGCCGACAGCCAAAATGGCCGATATGGTAATATTGGATATCAGTGGACTCGGCATGTTACCCTGAATCTAACGAGACCAATTTTATGATTTTTGGACAAACTGTTCAGAAGTTATAAGCAAAAATAGCCATTTTTCATATCTCCGGACCAGTAGGTGGCGCTGCGCCGAAACACAGCATGTAGCCTCAGGTCATGCTTGTGATGACATGTACCAACTTTGGTCTGAATCTGATAAAGCGTTGCGGAGATACGGCTTTACATCTGTTTTCGCAAGCGCTACGTAAAATTTATTCGTGGGTTTATCGAAAACTGTTAAGCGAATCAACTTGAATTCCATAACTTTTTGTCAGCATGGTCTGTAGATGATCTGGTTTAATTTTCGTGCAAATCGGACAAACCGTCTAGGACGAGTTCGAAAAAGTAGCTTTTTAGATAAATTCAAAATGGCGGCCATATTGTTATGACGGAAATGACGTCATAGGGTGCAATCGAATTGGCATGAGCTCAGGAATCAGAGAGAAAAAGAATTTTGTTGATTGGCCTTACGGTTCAAAAGTTATTAGCAAAATAAAAGTGAAACTTTGGACAGGTGGTGGCGCTAGAGGGAATGACTTAGACACACCAAAATTGGTGTATTTAATGTTGGGACTGTCCTCTATCAGAATGTCAAACCAAAACAACTTTCCCGCATTTGGTTCTATGGGCTGCCATAGACTCCCAGTTGGAAGAAGGAAGAATAATAATAAATATAGCTGCAAGCAGCAATTACCGGGGCCAAGCAGAATAAGACGACAAGACATGCCAACATGTCTGAAAGTGTCAGACCAACTGCAACAATGAGCAATTAAAGACATTTAAAGAGGATTTTAGACGAAATGGCTGAAAAATCATGGAAACAGTAATTAAAAATATGATTTAATTGATTATCACTTTTGACAAATAGGTGGCACAGTTACAAAACTGATGTGATGTGGTCAGAGTGAGGAGACAATGACACATACAAAGTTTGGTGTCAATATGTCAAGGCATTGCAGAGATAAAGCCTGAATAGTGCTTTTATCATCATGCCTCAAATTTGCTGCTGCGCTATACGAAAACGGTTTCGTCAATCGACACGAAATCCATAACTTTTAGTCGGCACAGTCTGGAGATGATATGATTCGATTTTGGTGAAAATCGGACAAACGGTGTGGGAGGAGTTCGAAAAAGTAGGTTTTGAATGAAAATAGCATTTTATTTCACAAAACTGTATTGAAGTCAATGGGAATTTCATGTTTTGTTCTATTATAGCGCCACCAAGAGGCTCAGTCACACCATTTTTTTTATGTGTCCTCAGAGTGAGCCCATACATATATGTGTCGATTTTGGTGCAAAAATCTCAATTCGCTTCGGAGTTATAGACATTTATATGAAAAAACACGTAAAAAATGACTGACACATGACTTTGATTGAATATTACTACCCCTAAACATCAATATTTTCGCATTTGGGCATTAGTATATAGCTATCGACCTATGTTTCCAAACTTCTGACGGTGGTTTCGTCTCGATCGGACTAGCGGTTTCAAAGATATAGCCAAATGTTTTTTAAGCGCTAAATCACAACGCTACACAAACCGTAAGGCGAAACCTAGCATGTTTGGTATCGTAGGACTCGGTAACGATTCAGGAGTCTAAAAAGATTAGTTTCGTGACAATAAGTCGACCACACCCAAAGTTATAAGCATTTGAAAAAAAAAATTCACCACTAGGTGGCGCTATTTCGAAACTTCTCAGGCTCATTCAGGGCATTGTCCTGATGACCCATACCACGTTTCGTAACAATCCGTTCATGCGTTCTTAAAATACAACATTTTAGCACAAAATTCAAAATGGCTGACAGCCAAAATGACCGATATGGTAAAACTGGATATCAGTCGACTCAGCATGTTGCTCTGAATCTAACGAGACCAATTTTATGATTTTTGGACAAACTGTTCAGAAGTTATAAGCAAAAATAGTCAATTTTCATATCTCCGGACCAGTAGGTGGCGCTGCGCCGAAACACAGCATGTAGCCTCAGGTCATGCTTGTGAGTACAAGTACCAAGTTTGGTCTGAATACGATAAACCGTTGCAGAGATACGGCCTTACGACTGTTTTTGCTAGCGCTACGTAAAATGTATTCGTGCGTTTATCGAAAACGGTTTGACAAATCAATTTGAATTCCATAACTTTTTGTCAGCACTACCTGAAGATGATCTGGTTCAATTTTCATGCAAATCGGACAAACCGTCTAGGACGAGTTCGTAAAAGTAGCTTTTTTTGAAAATTCAAGATGGCGGCCATATTTTTATGACGGAAAATGACGTCATAGGGTGCAATCGAACCGGCATGAGCTCAGGAATCAGATGAAAAAAGAATTTTGTTTATTGGCATTACGGTTCAAAAGTTATTAGCAAAATAAAAGTGAAATTTTGGACAGGTGGTGGCGCTAGAGGGAATGACTTAGAAACACCAAAATTGGTGTATTTAATGTTGGGACTGTCCTCTATCAGAATGTCAAATCAAAACAACTTTCCCGCAATCGGTTCTATGGGCTGCCATAGACTCCCAGTCGGAAGAAGGAAGAATAATAATAAATACAGCTGCAAGCAGCCATTACCGGGGCCAAGCAGAATAAGACGACAAGACATGGCTGAAAGTGTCAGATCAACTGCAACAATGAGCAATTAAAGACATTTAAAGAGGATTTTAGACGAAATGGCTGAAAAATCATAGAAACAGTAATTAAAAATATGATTTAACTGATTATCACTTTCGACAAATAGGTGGCGCAGTTACAAAACTGATGTGATGTGGTCAGAGTGAGGAGACAATGACACATACAAAGTTTGGTGTCAATATGTCATGGCATTGCAGAGATAAAGCCTGAATAGTGCTTTTAGTATCATGCCTCAACTTTGCTGCTGAGCTATACGAAAACGGTTTCGTCAATCGACACGAATTCCATAACTTTTAGTCGGCACAGTCTGGAGATGATACGATTCGATTTTGGTGAAAATCGGACAAACAGTCTAGGAGGAGTTCGAAAAAGTAGGTTTTGACTGAAAATCAAGATGGCGGACAGGAAGTTCGGCCAAATAAGGAAAACTTGGTATCTATGTTCTCTGCTTGAGCCAGGGAATCTATTAAGACCAGTGTCATTTCAATAGCTAGATTTATTCAAAAGTTATTAGCCTTTTTGGAAAAAAAATTATAACTTTTGACCACTAGGTGGCACTGTCTCGAAATATTTTGAGTACCTTCAGGGGATGGTGTTCATGGCACATTCTGAGTTTCGTAATATTAAACCAATGCATTTGTTTAGTATAGCATTTTATTTCACAAAACTGTATTGAAGTCAATGGGAATTTCATGTTTTGTTCTGTTATAGCGCCACCAAGAGGCTCAGTCACACCATTTTTTTTTACGTGTCCTCAGAGTGAGCCCATACATATGTGTGTCGATTTTGGTGAAAATATCTCAATTCGCTTAAGAGTTATAGACATTTATATGAAAAAACACGTAAAAAATGACTGACACATGACTTTGATTGGAATTTACTACCCCTAAACAGCAATATTTTCGCATTTGGGCATTGGCGTATAGCTATCGACCTATGTTTCCAAACTTCTGACGGTGGTTTCGTCTCGATCGGACTAGCGGTTTCGAAGATATAGCCAAATGTTTTTTAAGCGCTAAATCACAACGCTACACAAACCGTAAGGCGAAACCTAGCATGTTTGGTATCGTGGGACTTGGCAACGATTCAGGACTCTAATGAGATGAGTCTCGTGAAAATAAGTCGACCACACCCAAAGTTATAAGCATTTGGAAGCATTTGGGGAAAAAAATTCACCACTAGGTGGCACTGTTTCGAAACTTCTCAGGCTCCTTCAGGGCATCGTGCTGATGATCCATTCCGAGTTTTGTAACGATACGTTCACGCGTTCATAAAATACAGCATTTTAGCACATAATTCAAAATGGCCGACAGCCAAAATGGCTGATCTGGGAAAATTGGATATCAGTCGACTCGGCATGTTGCCCTGAATCTAACGAGACTGATTTTATGATTTTTGGACAAACCATTCAGAAGTTATAAGCAAAAACATCCATTTGTCATATCTCCGGACCAGTAGGTGGCGCTGCGCCGAAACGCAGCATGTAGCCTCAGGTCATACTTGTGATGACATGTACCAAGATTGGTCTGAATCTGATAAAGCGTTGCGGAGATACAGCCTTATGTCTGTTTTCGCAAGCGCTACGTAAAATTTCTTCGTGGGTTTATCGAAAACGGTTAAGAGAATCAACTTGAATTCCATAACTTTTTGTCGGCATGGTCTGGAGATGATCTGGTTCAAATTTCGTCAAAATCGGAGTAACGGCCTAGGAGGAGTTCGAAAAAGTAGGTTTTTCGGAAAATTCAAAATGGCGGAAAAATTTTCATGACGGAAAATGACGTCATAGGGTGCAATCGAATCGGCTTGAGCTATGGAATCAGAGAAAAAAATAATTTTGTTTCTAGCCCATCTGGTTCAAAAGTTATTAGCATAAACATGAGTGCAACTTTGGACAGATGGTGGCGCTAGAGGTAATGACTTGGAGACTCCAAATTTGCTATGCTGATAGGTCAGACCCTCCTCTATCAGTGTGCCAAATTTCATAACTTTCCCGCAAGCGGTTCTATGGGCTGCCATAGACTCCCAGTCGGAAAAATGAAGAATAATAATAATAAGAACGGGAACAGATACAATAGGTGCCTACGCACCTTCGGTGCTTGGCCCCTAAATATAGCTGCAAGCAGCAATTACCGGGGCCAAGCAGAATAAGACGACAAGACATGCCAACATTGCTGAAAGTGTCAGATCAACTGCAACAATCAGCAATTAAAGACATTTAAAGAAGATTTTAGGCGAAATGCCTGAAAAATCATATAAACAGTAATTAAAAATATGATTTAATGGATTATCACTTTCGACCAATAGGTGGCGCAGTTACAAAACTGATGTGATGTGGTCAGAGTGAAGTGACAATGACACATACAAAGTTTGGTGTCAATATGTCAAGGCATTGCAGAGATAAAGCCTGAATAGTGCTATTAGCATCATGCCTCAACTTTGCTGCTGCGCTATACGAAAACGGTTTCGGCAATCGACACGAAATCCATAACTTTCAGTCGGCACAGTCTGGAGATGATATGATTCGATTTTGGTGAAAATCGGACAATCGGTGTAGGAGGAGTTCGAAAAAGTAGGTTTTGAATGAAAATAGCATTTTATTTCACAAAACTCTATTGAAGTCAATGGGAATTTCATGTTTTGTTCTATTATAGCGCCACCAAGAGGCTCAGTCCCACAATTTTTTTTACGTGTCCTCAGAGTGAGCCCATACATATGTGTGTCAGTTTTGGTGAAAATATCTTAATTCGCTTCAGAGTTATAGGCATTTATATGAAAAAACACGTAAAAAATGACTGACACATGACTTTGTTTGGAATTTACTACCCCTAAACATCAATATTTTCGCATTTGGTCATTGGCGTATAGCTATCGACCTATGTTTCCAAACTTCTGACGGTGGTTTCGTCTCGATCGGACTAGCGGTTTCGAAGATATAGCCAAATGTTTTTAAGCGCTAAATCACAACGCTACACAAACCGTAAGGCGAAACCTAGCATGTTTGGTATCATAGGACTCGGCAATGATTCAGGAGGCTAAAAAGATGAGTTTCGTGAAAATAAGTCGACCACACCCAAAGTTATAAGCATTTGAAAAAAAAAATTCACCACTAGGTGGCGCTGTTTCGAAACTTCTCACGCTCCTTCAGGACATCGGGCTGATGACCCATACCAAGTTCCGTAACAATCCGTTCATGCGTTCTTAAAATACAGCATTTTAGCACAAAATTCAAAATGGCCGACAGCCAAAATGGCCGATATGGTAATATTGGATATCAGTTACCCTGAATCTAACGAGACCAATTTTATGATTTTTGGACAAACTGTTCAGAAGTTATAAGCAAAAATAGCCATTTTTCATATCTCCGGACCAGTAGGTGGCGCTGCGCCGAAACACAGCATGTAGCCTCAGGTCATGCTTGTGATGACATGTACCAACTTTGGTCTGAATCTGATAAAGCGTTGCGGAGATACGGCTTTACATCTGTTTTCGCAAGCGCTACGTAAAATGTATTCGTGGGTTTATCGAAAACTGTTAAGCGAATCAACTTGAATTCCATAACTTTTTGTCAGCATGGTCTGTAGATGATCTGGTTCAATTTTCGTGCAAATCGGACAAACCGTCTAGGACGAGTTCGAAAAAGTAGCTTTTTAGATAAATTCAAAATGGCGGCCATATTGTTATGACGGAAATGACGTCATAGGGTGCAATCGAATTGGCATGAGCTCAGGAATCAGAGAGAAAAAGAATTTTGTTGATTGGCCTTACGGTTCAAAAGTTATTTGCAAAATAAAAGTGAAACTTTGGACAGGTGGTGGCGCTAGAGGGAATGACTTAGACACACCAAAATTGGTGTATTTAATGTTGGGACTGTCCTCTATCAGAATGTCAAACCAAAACAACTTTCCCGCATTCGGTTCTATGGGCTGCCATAGACTCCCAGTTGGAAGAAGGAAGAATAATAATAATAAGAACGGGAACAGATACAATAGGTGCCTCCGCACCTTCGGTGCTTGGCCCCTAAATATAGCTGCAAGCAGCAATTACCGGGGCCAAGCAGAATAAGACGACAAGACATGCCAACATGTCTGAAAGTGTCAGACCAACTGCAACAATGAGCAATTATAGACTTTAAAGAGGATTTTATGCAAAATGCCTGAAAAATCATAGAAACAATAATTAAAAATATGATTTTATGGATTATCACTTTCGACCAATAGGTGGCACAGTTACAAAACTGATGTGATGTGGTCAGAGTGAAGTGACAATGACACATACAAAGTTTGGTGTCAATATGTCAAGGCATTGCAGAGATAAAGCCTGAATAGTGCTATTAGCATCATGCCTCAACTTTGCTGCTGCGCTATACGAAAACGGTTTCGTCTGTCGACACGAAATCCATAACTTTTAGTCGGCACGGTCTGGAGATGATACGATTCGATTTTGGTGAAAATCGGACAAACGGTCTAGGAGGAGTTCGAAAAAGTAGGTTTTGAATGAAAATCAAGATGGCGGACAAGAAGTTTGACCAAATAAGGAAAATTTGGTATCTATGTTCTCGGCTTGACCCAAGGAATCTATTAAGACCAGTGGCATTTACATAGGCCGATGTATTCAAAAGTTATTAGCAGTATTGGAAATGTTGTTATAACTTTTGACCACTAGGTGGCGCTGTCTCTAAATATGTTGGGTACCTTCAGGGGATGGTGCTGATGGCACATTCTGAGTTTCGTAATATTACACCAATGCATTTGTTAAGTATAGCATTTTATTTCACAAAACTGCATTGAAGTCAATGGGAATTTCATGTTTTGTTCTATTATAGCGCCACCAAGAGGCTCAGTCCCACCATTTTTTTTATGTGTCCTCAGAGTGAGCCCATACATATATGTGTCGATTTTGGTGCAAAAATCTCAATTTGCTTCGGAGTTATAGACATTTATATGAAAAAACACGTAAAAAATGACTGACACATGACTTTGTTTGGAATTTACTACCCCTAAACATCAATATTTTCGCATTTGGGCATTGGCGTATAGCTATCGACCTATGTTTCCAAACTTCTGACGGTGGTTTCATCTCGATCGGACTAGCGGTTTCAAAGATATAGCCAAATGTTTTTTAAGCGCTAAATCACAACGCTACACAAACCGTAAGGCGAAACCTAGCATGTTTGGTATCATAGGACTCGGCAACGATTCAGGAGTCTAAAAAGATGAGTTTCGTGAAAATAAGTCGACCACACCCAAAGTTATAAGCATTTGAAAAAAAAAATTCACCACTAGGTGGCGCTGTTTCGAAACTTCTCAGGCTCATTCAAGGCATTGTGCTGATGACCCATACCACGTTTCGTAACAATCTGTTCATGCGTTCTTAAAATACAGCATTTTAGCACAAAATTCAAAATGGCCGACAGTCAAAATGGCCGATATGGTAATATTGGATATCAGTCGACTCTGCATGTTACCCTGAATCTAACGAGACCAATTTTATGATTTTTGGACAAACTGTTCAGAAGTTATAAGCAAAAATAGCCATTTTTCATATCTCCGGACCAGTAGGTGGCGCTGCGCCGAAACACAGCATGTAGCCTCAGGTCATGCTTGTGATGACATGTACCAAGTTTGGTCTGAATCCGATAAAGCGTTGCGGAGATACGGCCTTACATCTGTTTTCGCAAGCGCTACGTAAAATGTATTCGTGGGTTTATCGAAAACTGTTAAGCGAATCAACTTGAATTCCATAACTTTTTGTCAGCATGGTCTGTAGATGATCTGGTTCAATTTTCGTGCAAATCGGACAAACCGTCTAGGACGAGTTCGAAAAAGTAGCTTTTTAGATAAATTCAAAATGGCGGCCATATTGTTATGACAGAAATGATGTCATAGGGTGCAATCGAATTGGCATGAGCTCAGGAATCAGAGAGAAAAATAATTTTGTTGATTGGCCTTACGGTTCAAAAGTTATTAGCAAAATAAAAGTGAAACTTTGGACAGGTGGTGGCGCTAGAGGGAATGTCTTAGACACACCAAAATTGGTGTATTTAATGTTGGGACTGTCCTCTATCAGAATGTCAAACCAAAACAACTTTCCCGCATTCGGTTCTATGGGCTGCCATAGACTCCCAGTTGGAAGAAGGAAGAATAATAATAATAAGAACGGGAACAGATACAATAGGTGCCTACGCACCTTCGGTGCTTGGCCCCTAAATATAGCTGCAAGCAGCAATTATCGGGGCCAAGCGCAAGCAGACGACAGGATATGCCAACATGGCTGAAGGTGTCAGACCAACTGCAACAATGAGCAATTAAATACATTTAAAGAGGATTTTAGGCGAAATGGCTGAAAAATCATATAAAAAGTCATTCGAAATATGATTTAATGGATTATCACTTTCGACCAATCTGTGGCGCAGTTACAAAACTGATGTGATGTGGTCAGAGTGAAGTGACAATGACACATACAAAGTTTGGTGTCAATATGTCAAGGCATTGCAGAGATAAAGCCTGAATAGTGCTTTTAGCATCATGCCTCAACTTTGCTGCTACGCTATACGAAAACGGTTTCGTCTATAGACACGAAATCCATAACTTTTAGTCAGCACAGTCTGGAGATGATACGATTCGATTTTGGTGAAAATCGGACAAACGGTCTAGGAGGAGTTCGAAAAAGTAGGTTTTGACTGAAAATCAAGATGGCGGACAGGAAGCTAGGCCAAATAAGGAAACCTTGGTATCTATGTTCTCGTCTTGACCCAAGGAATCTATTAAGACCAGTTGCATTACAATAGGCCAACTTATTCAAAAGTTATTAGCAGTTTTGTAAATTTTGTTATAACTTTTGACCACTAGGTGGCACTGTCTCGAAATATTTTGGGTACCTTCAGGGGATGGTGCTGATGGCACATTTTGAGTTTCGTAATATTACACCAATGCATTTGTTTAGTATAGCATTTTATTTCACAAAACTGCATTGAAGTCAATGGGAATTTCATGTTTTGTTCTATTATAGCGCCACCAAGAGGCTGAGTCCCACCATCTTTTTTACATGTCCTCAGAGTGAGCTCATACATATGTGTGTCGATTTTGGTGAAAATATCTCAATTCGCTTCGGAGTTATAGACATTTATATGAAAAAACATGTAAAAAATGACTGACACATGACTTTGTTTGGAATTTACTACCCCTAAACATCAATATTTTCGCATTTGGGCATTGGCGTATAGCTATCGACCTATGTTTCCAAACTTCTGACGGTGGTTTCATCTCGATCGGACTAGCGGTTTCAAAGATATAGCCAAATGTTTTTTAAGCGCTAAATCACAACGCTACACAAACCGTAAGGCGAAACCTAGCATGTTTGGTATCATAGGACTCGGCAACGATTCAGGAGTCTAAAAAGATGAGTTTCGTGAAAATAAGTCGACCACACCCAAAGTTATAAGCATTTGAAAAAAAAAATTCACCACTAGGTGGCGCTGTTTCGAAACTTCTCAGGCTCATTCAGGGCATTGTGCTGATGACCCATACCACGTTTCGTAACAATCTGTTCATGCGTTCTTAAAATACAGCATTTTAGCACAAAATTCAAAATGGCCGACAGTCAAAATGGCCGATATGGTAATATTGGATATCAGTCGACTCGGCATGTTACCCTGAATCTAACGAGACCAATTTTATGATTTTTGGACAAACTGTTCAGAAGTTATAAGCAAAAATAGCCATTTTTCATATCTCTGGACCAGTAGGTGGCGCTGCGCCGAAACACAGCATGTAGCCTCAGGTCATGCTTGTGATGACATGTACCAAGTTTGGTCTGAATCCGATAAAGCGTTGCGGAGATACGGCCTTACATCTGTTTTCGCAAGCGCTACGTAAAATGTATTCGTGGGTTTATCGAAAACTGTTAAGCGAATCAACTTGAATTCCATAACTTTTTGTCAGTATGGTCTGTAGATGATCTGGTTCAATTTTCGTGCAAATCGGACAAACCGTCTAGGACGAGTTCGAAAAAGTAGCTTTTTAGATAAATTCAAAATGGCGGCCATATTGTTATGACAGAAATGATGTCATAGGGTGCAATCGAATTGGCATGAGCTCAGGAATCAGAGAGAAAAATAATTTTGTTGATTGGCCTTACGGTTCAAAAGTTATTAGCAAAATAAAAGTGAAACTTTGGACAGGTGGTGGCGCTAGAGGGAATGTCTTAGACACACCAAAATTGGTGTATTTAATGTTGGGACTGTCCTCTATCAGAATGTCAAACCAAAACAACTTTCCCGCATTCGGTTCTATGGGCTGCCATAGACTCCCAGTTGGAAGAAGGAAGAATAATAATAATAAGAACGGGAACAGATACAATAGGTGCCTCCGCACCTTCGGTGCTTGGCCCCTAATAAGAACGGGAACAGATACAATAGGTGCCTACGCACCTTCGGTGCTTGGCCCCTAATAAGAACGGGAACAGATACAATAGGTGCCTACGCACCTTCGGTGCTTGGCCCCTAAATATAGCTGCAAGCAGCAATTATCGGGGCCAAGCGCAAGCAGATGACAGGATATTCCAACATGGCTGAAGGTGTCAGACCAACTGCAACAATGAGCAATTAAAGACATTTAAAGAGGAGTTTAGGCGAAATGGCTGAAAAATCATATAAAAAGTAATTCAGAATATGATTTAATGGATTATCACTTTCGACCAATAGGTGGAGCAGTTACAAAACTGATGTGATGTGGTCAGAGTGAAGTGACAATGACACATACAAAGTTTGGTGTCAATATTTCAAGGGATTGCAGAGATAAAGCCTGAATAGTGCTTTTGGCATCATGCCTCAACTTTGCTGCTGCGCTATACGAAAACGGTTTCGTCTATCGACACGAAATCCATAACTTTTAGTCGGCACAGTCTGGAGATGGTACGATTCGATTTTGGTGAAAATCGGACAAACGGTCTAGGAGGAGTTCGAAAAAGTAGGTTTTGAATGAAAATCAAGATGGCGGACAGGAAGTCTGGCCAAATAAGGAAAACTTGGTATCTATGTTCTCGGCTTGACCCAGGGAATCTATGAAGACCAGTGGCATTTCAATAGCCAGATTTATTCAAAAGTTATTAGCCTTTTTGGAAATTTTGTTATAACTTTTGACCACTAGGTGGCACTGTCTCGAAATATTTTGGGTACCTTCAGGGGATGGTGCTGATGGCACATTTTGAGTTTTGTAATATTACACCAATGCATTTGTTTAGTATAGCATTTTATTTCACAAAACTGTATTGAAGTCAATGAGAATTTCATGTTTTGTTCTATTATAGCGCCACCAAGAAGCTGAGTCCCACCATTTTTTTTTACATGTCCTCAGAGTGAGCCCATACATATGTGTGTCGATTTTGGTGAAAATATCTCAATTCGCTTCAGAGTTATAGACATTTATATGAAAAAACACGTAAAAAATGACTGACACATGACTTTGATTGGAATTTACTACCCCTAAACAGCAATATTTTCGCATTTGGGCATTAGCGTATAGCTATCGACCTATGTTTCCAAACTTCTGACGGTGGTTTCGTCTCGATCGGACTAGCGGTTTCGAAGATATAGCCAAATGTTTTTTAAGCGCTAAATCACAACGCTACACAAACCGTAAGGCAAAACCTAGCATGTTTGGTATCGTGGGACTTGGCAACGATTCAGGATTCTAATGAGATGAGTCTCGTGAAAATAAGTCGACCACACCCAAAGTTATAAGCATTTGGAAGCATTTGGGGAAAAAAATTCACCACTAGGTGGCACTGTTTCGAAACTTCTCAGGCTCCTTCAGGGCATCGTGCTGATGATCCATTCCGAGTTTTGTAACGATACGTTCACGCGTTCATAAAATACAGCATTTTAGCACATAATTCAAAATGGCCGACAGCCAAAATGGCTGATCTGGGAAAATTGGATATCAGTCGACTCGGCATGTTGCCCTGAATCTAACGAGACTGATTTTATGATTTTTGGACAAACCATTCAGAAGTTATAAGCAAAAACATCCATTTGTCATATCTCCGGACCAGTAGGTGGCGCTGCGCCGAAACGCAGCATGTAGCCTCAGGTCATGCTTGTGATGACATGTACCAAGATTGGTCTGAATCTGATAAAGCGTTGCGGAGATACAGCCTTATGTCTGTTTTCGCAAGCGCTACGTAAAATTTCTTCGTGGGTTTATCGAAAACGGTTAAGAGAATCAACTTGAATTCCATAACTTTTTGTCGGCATGGTCTGGAGATGATCTGGTTCAAATTTCGTGAAAATCGGAGTAACGGCCTAGGAGGAGTTCGAAAAAGTAGGTTTTTCGGAAAATTCAAAATGGCGGAAAATTTTTCATGACGGAAAATGACGTCATAGGGTGCAATCGAATCGTCATGAGCTAAGGAATCAGAGAAAAAAAAATTTTGTTTCTAGCCCATGTGGTTCAAAAGTTATTAGCATAAACATGAGTGCAACTTTGGACAGTTGGTGGCGCTAGAGGTAATGACTTGGAGACTCCAAATTTGCTATGCTGATAGGTCAGACCCTCCTCTATCAGTGTGCCAAATTTCATAACTTTCCCGCAAGCGGTTCTATGGGCTGCCATAGACTCCCAGTCGGAAAAATGAAGAAATATAGCTGCAAGCAGCAATTATCGGGGCCAAGCGCAAGCAGATGACAGGATATGCCAAAATGGCTGAAGGTGTCAGACCAACTGCAACAATGAGCAATTAAAGACATTTAGAGAGGATTTTAGGCGAAATGGCTGAAAAATCATATAAAAAGTAATTCAGAATATGATTTAATGGATTATCACTTTCGACCAATAGGTGGAGCAGTTACAAAACTGATGTGATGTGGTCAGAGTGAAGTGACAATGACATATACAAAGTTTGGTGTCAATATTTCAAGGGATTTCAGAGATAAAGCCTGAATAGTGCTTTTGGCATCATGCCTCAACTTTGCTGCTGCGCTATACGAAAACGGTTCCGTCTATCGACACGAAATCCATAACTTTTAGTCGGCACAGTCTGGAGATGATACGATTCGATTTTGGTGAAAATCGGACAAACGGTCTAGGAGGAGTTCGAAAAAGTAGGTTTTGACTGAAAATCAAGATGGCGGACAGGAAGTTTGGCCAAATAAGGAAAACTTGGTATCTATGTTCTCGGCGTGAGCCAGGGAATCTATTAAGACCAGTGGCATTTCAATAGCCAGATGTATTCAAAAGTTATTAGCCTTTTTGGAAATTTTGTTATAACTTTTTACCACTAGGTGGCACTGTCTCGAAATATTTTGGGTACCTTCAGGGGATGGTGTTCATGGCACATTCTGAGTTTCGTAATATTAAACCAATGCATTTGTTTAGTATAGCATTTTATTTCACAAAACTGTATTGAAGTCAATGGGAATTTCATGTTTTGTTGTGTTATAGCGCCACCAAGAGGCTCAGTCACACCATTTTTTTTATGTGTCCTCAGAGTGAGCCCATACATATGTGTGTCGATTTTGGTGAAAATATCTCAATTCTCTTCAGAGTTATAGACATTTATATGAAAAAACACGTAAAAAATGACTGACACATGACTTTGATTGGAATTTACTACCCCTAAACAGCAATATTTTCGCATTTGGGCATTGGCGTATAGCTATCGACCTATGTTTCTAAACTTCTGACGGTGGTTTCGTCTCGATCGGACTAGCGGTTTCGAAGATATAGCCAAATGTTTTTTAAGCGCTAAATCACAACGCTACACAAACCGTAAGGCGAAACCTAGCATGTTTGGTATCGTGGGACTTGGCAACGATTCAGGAGTCTAATGAGATGAGTCTCGTGAAAATAAGTCGACCACACCCAAAGTTATAAGCATTTGGAAGCATTTGGGGAAAAAAATTCACCACTAGGTGGCACTGTTTCGAAACTTCTCAGGCTCCTTCAGGGCATTGTGCTGATGATCCATTCCGAGTTTTGTAACGATACGTTCACGCGTTCATAAAATACAGCATTTTAGCACATAATTCAAAATGGCCGACAGCCAAAATGGCTGATCTGGGAAAATTGGATATCAGTCGACTCGGCATGTTGCCCTGAATCTAACGAGACTGATTTTATGATTTTTGGACAAACCATTCAGAAGTTATAAGCAAAAACATCCATTTGTCATATCTCCGGACCAGTAGGTGGCACTGCGCCGAAATGCAGCATGTAGCCTCAGGTCATGCTTGTGATGACATGTACCAAGATTGGTCTGAATCTGATAAAGCGTTGCGGAGATACAGCCTTATGTCTGTTTTCGCAAGCGCTACGTAAAATTTCTTCGTGGGTTTATCGAAAACGGTTAAGAGAATCAACTTGAATTCCATAACTTTTTGTCGGCATGGTCTGGAGATGATCTGGTTCAAATTTCGTGAAAATCGGAGTAACGGCCTAGGAGGAGTTCGAAAAAGTAGGTTTTTCGGAAAATTCAAAATGGCGGAAAAATTTTCATGACGGAAAATGACGTCATAGGGTGCAATCGAATCGGCTTGAGCTAAGGAATCAGAGAAAAAAATAATTTTGTTTCTAGCCCATGTGGTTCAAAAGTTATTAGCATAAACATGAGTGCAACTTTGGACAGTTGGTGGCGCTAGAGGTAATGACTTGGAGACTCCAAATTTGCTATGCTGATAGGTCAGACCCTCCTCTATCAGTGTGCCAAATTTCATAACTTTCCCGCAAGCGGTTCTATGGGCTGCCATAGACTCCCAGTCGGAAAAATGAAGAATAATAATAAGAAGAACGGGAACAGATACAATAGGTGCCTACGCACCTTCGGTGCTTGGCCCCTAATAATAATAATAAGAACGGGAACAGATACAATAGGTGCCTACGCACCTTCGGTGCTTGGCCCCTAATAAGAACGGGAACAGATACAATAGGTGCCTCCGCACCTTCGGTGCTTGGCCCCTAATTATGATAATAAGGCTTGATACCGGGAGCTTGAGAAGCCGTTGCACTGTTGTGCACCGCCATGTTATTATTTAGTGTCTGCGTGTTTCCAAACAATTTTAAATATTTTTGGACCTTGATGTGATAAGTTATAACTATGGTATGGTATGGGGCCACCCTACTTGTAACCTTTAATAGTTAAAGGTTAAAAATAAACATATTGCATTTGGTACGTTATTGTTATATTGATAATATTAATTATATTTTATTTATGTTTGATATTATTAAACAGTAATTAGGCAATTTTATCACTGATTATTGTAATGCAGTCTTTGGTCACCTTGTTATTGAGGAACTCCTCAAAATCTCAACAAATTGTGCCAATCCTACGTTACACCAGGTTGATCCATCATCACAAGTGGAGAAGTCTGTAGCCGCGTTTCCATTACCCTTCAAAATGCGCAAATTGAAATTGCGAATTAAAAATACGCTCAATGGAAACACGTCAATTTCGCAAAAACTCCCGTTTATCGCAAAAAAGTTTTTACGCTCTCATGAGGTGGTTTTTCAGGCAATTCGAAAAAGGAATATTTCGCAAAACTGCAATGGAAACTGTTTTTGCGCATTTACAGTCACCTGACTTAGAAGACGCGGTGTGTTTGAGGTCTATGTATAGCTACGCAAATAGGCCTAATCATTATTTTATATTATTTTATTTTAACATTTAATAGGCTATATTTAGAAGACGCTTTTATGCAAAAAAAGAACAAAGCTGAGTGTGGAGCGCGCACTGCATGGCACGGAGGCACGGGCGCGAACACTTGCATTTTCCTATCAACAGTGGAAACAACTTAAAAATACTCTATCATTTCTGGTCATACAGAAAATAATAATACATTATTCTCAACTACTTTTATTTGTGTAAACTCACAATAACAAAATAAAACGTTGTGCTTTTGTAAAGTAAAATAAAACAATCAGACGCACTTTCATGATCTCCGTAAACTGGAGCGCGAGAACTGAAACAAAATATAGGCTAAAGCTTGAAATGTCCACTTTAAAACGAACAAATTCGAATCGAAAGCTAATACCTTCTGATTTTGTAATTCGTATGAAAGGTGCATTTCTCTCTAAAAGCGCGCATCTGCTTAACAGCGGAGTGGAGATGGAGATGTGATTTTAGCCAAAACAATAGTTTATTAATAATATTAATGGCTCTTTTCATTCAGCACTGCGGGAAAACATCAATTCCAGGTTCTAATTTGGTCTTAGAAAACCAGTAAAATCGACATGTTTTCCATATTAATGTGTGACTATTTTAAATGTTAAGGGGCAAAAAGTCATAAACAAAAATCTGAAAATTCGTCGATTTTTACTTTTTTGCGCAGCAGCTAGTTGAAGCCAGTTCAAATTAAAATTTTGGTGTTCAACTTTGCGTTTTAAAAAGACAACAACCGTTCATTTTCGTTTTTCAATTACGGGTTAAAAAAGGAAAAACGAATGGACACAAAATAGCCTTCATGGATCGTTTGGGCAGAATACGAGACAGAGTTCTTTATTAAATTCATTAAAAAAAAAAATAAATAGACTATAGGATTCTAAATCTCAAAGAAATGCCACAATCAAAACCTCGGAGCAGAAATGAGGGCGAAACACCCAGAAACTCCATGTGTCGTTCGCATTATAAGGGTCTTTCCCTGCCATTAATGCTTGGATAACACGCCACGTGTTAATAATAATGTTCCATTAATAATAATAATGTCTAATGCGGTGGCAGTGATATTATATAAACCAACCTCAGTTGCCGTGATTTTTGGAATGACTTATCATAACATCGGTTAATGGAAACGCCGTCATTTCGCAATAGTTTTTTATCGATATTTAGATAATAGCGCAAAACATTTGCGCAAATCTGTAATGGAAACACGGTGTGTGACAGAGGAGACAGAAGAGCAAGAGAGAGAAATGCAAGAGCAGGAGAGAGAAATGGAGCAAGAGAAAGAGATTGAGCAAGAGAGAGAGTTGGAAGAGCAGGAGAGAGAGATGGAGCAAGAAGAGAGAGAAATAAAAGAGCAGGAGAGAGAGATAGAGCAAGAAGAGAGAGAAATAAAAGAGCAGGAGAGAGAGATGCAAGAGCAGGAGAGAGAGATGGAGCAAGAGAGAGAAATAAAAGAGCAGGAGAGAGAAATGGAGCAAGAGAAAGAGATTGAACAAGAGAGAGAGTTGGAAGAGCAGGAGAGAGAGAGCCAGGGTATAGATTACTTTGCTCGCCCTGAACCCGCCATATTACAGGCATTCTTAGATTACCACCCACAGCAGAACACCAGTAATGCAGTTGTGATGAGGGTGTTCAGCCGTAAAGATGGCACCAGCAGGAAGTGGCTTACTTATTGCAAAGAACGCCATTTATTGTTCTGCTTTGTGTGTCTGGCATTTACAAGGTGGACTTACACCAGCGCATTTATAACAGGCATGAGTGACTGGCGACATGTACATGTGCGCACAGAGGAGCATGAAAAGAGCACTACACACCAGACCTGTGCTGAAGCTTTTTTCTTAAGGTGCTCAAAAGGCAACATCAACAGCTTGTTTGCTGGCAGTCAGTTGTCAGCTCACAGAGCAGAAGTGAAAAAGAGACGGCAAGTTTTGGAGCGTATAGTGGACGTGGTCAAAGTACTAGGGAAGAGGGGACTCAGCTATAGGCATGTGGAGAATGAGGCTGCATACACTTTGGGTGATAACACTATCGATCATGGTAACTTTCTGGAACTGATTGTGTTATTAGGCAAGTATGATCTGTGCCTTAGAGAACATTTGAATGACTGCATTGAGAAAAGCAAGAAGTTGCATCAGTCCAGTGGATCAAGAGGTAGAGGGTCTCTCATCACCCTACTCTCCAAAACAACTGTCAACTCAGTGACTGATGCAGTTGGCCATCTCATTCAAGAGAGCATCACCAGTGATGTCCAGAGAGCTGGGATGTTCTCTGTTCAGCTGGACACAACCCAAGACATCACAGGTTATGATCAGTGTTCAGTAATTATCAGGTTTGTTACTGAGGCTGTGCAGGAGAGGCTTGTCTCCATAGTGAGGTGTGAAGCATCCACGAGGCAGTACTTTGTAAACTTGCTTTCTGGAGTTTTAGAGCATCTGAATCTGGACAAGGCCATGTGCATTGGGAATGCAACAGATGGTGCTTCAAATATGCAGGGCCAGTACAAAGGCTTTTCAGCACTTATGACTGCCCAGTCTCCAACTCATGTGCATGTGTGGTGCTATGCACACATACTTAATCTTGTGCTTGCTGACACAACACAAAGTGTCATTGAGTGTGGATCACACTTTTTAATTTACTTAATGACATAGCTGTGTTCATCAAGGAGTCCTATCACAGGGTTAATCTGTGGGAGAAACAAACCCAAGAAGAGACAAGACACAGACGCCTCAGTCCAATAGGTGAGACACGGTGGTGGGCCAAGCATGATGTCCTCCAAAAAATCTTTGGACATTTTGGAAAACCAGATGATGGCCTCTTCATTGATGTAGTGCTCACACTGGAAGCCATTGAAAAGAGGGAAAAAGAAAAGCCAGCTGTTCGTGCCAAAGCACAAGGCTTTAAAGAGGGTCTCTTGAAGCATAAAACTGTCTTAACAGCACAGATATTTCTTAGAGTGTTTGAGCAAACAACTCCTCTGTCGAAGTACCTCCAGTCAAAGGGGATGGACATTCTCTCTGCCCATCATATGGTTACTGCCACACAAGATAGCCTCAAAAGTATCGCCAGGGACTTCCCAACTGTGAAGGCAGCTGCAGACACATTTGTGAAACAGACAAATCAGAAACTCGAGGAGAGGGAGGACAACACAGACATGGAAGTGGAGGCTGCACTTCCTGAAAAGAGAGCCAAGAAGAGAAAACGCATGGCCGGAGAGATGACTGAAGATGAGTTGCAAATCAATGCTGAGAAAACATATGAGGTGAAAGTGCACAACACCATCCTGGACACAGTTATTGAAGCAATCCACAGACGATTTGTCACAAATGGCCCTCTTGTTGCGGATTTGGCATGGTTGGACCCCAGGAAGTTTAGCCAGGTCAGAACAGTTTCTCTTCCTAGTAATGCACTTCAAAACCTCAGCACATGTCTCCTCAAATTTGACAGCATGGCTACAGTAAATAACCTTCAGTCAGAACTGAAAAGTTTTGCAGGACAGTGGGAAAGGCTTAAGACATCACATGTAGATGACTACAGGACCAGAACAGCAGAGGACAGATCTGAAGAATGGGACGAAGAAAGTGCAATTGTGACCAAAATCTGTGATTCTTGCAAAAAATTGCCCACTGTGCTGCTATCAAATTCTCAGGCGGTTCAACATGCTGTCTGATGCCTACCATCTCCTTGGGCTGGCATACAAGTACCTGCTGACCCTCTCTCTCACTCAGGTTGCCTGTGAGAGAACATTCTCTACACTCAAGTTCATTAAAAGCAGACTCCGAAGCAGCCTGTCTGGAAACAGGCTGGAGATGTTTATGCTGATGGCCAGTGAAAAGGACATTCTCATGTCATTGGACTCCGACATGGTCATTGACAGGGTAGCTGAGAAGAGTGACCTGCTGAGAAAGCTGCTTTTGTAACCTGGTTAGGTGAAATAAAATTATCAAAACATTCCTAATTATGTATCAGTTAAGATTAAATTCAACTTTATTGTTATTGCCTAAAAGTAAATGAATAGGTTTAGTATCTATCTTCACTTCAAACATGTCACATGCTCAGAAAATGCTTAGAATGTGTCCATCTTAATAGGTTTTAATGCATAAGACAGTAGATAGAATAAATATGAGATTGGGGTATTAGGCATTTATAAACATGTTTTCTTACAGCCTTAATCATAGCCAGCTTAAAGGTTTTTGGTACGTATCCTAGATACAAAGATGAATTAATGATATTAAGAAGAGGATCTATGACCTCTTTCAGTAGCTTAGTTGGTATAGGGTCTAACATACATGTTGTCGATTTAGATGATTTAACGAGTATAGTAAATTCTTCCTCTCCTATAGCAACGAACGAATCAAATTTTTCCTCAGGGAGACTACAATGCACTGCCTGATGCGATACTGTAGTAGACGATTGCATAGTTATAATTTTGTCCCTGATATTATCAATCTTATAAGTGAAGAAGTTCATAAAGTCATTACTGCTGTGTTGCTTGGAAACTTCGGTGCTTGAAGCTTTCTTTTTCGTGTTTCTTGTTGTTTGAAATATAAATCAACAATGTAAGAGGCTTTGGGCTTTTCTGACCCTGCATTTAGATGTACATTACACACTGTCTAATGCACTCTAAGTGTCTAACCACTCCTTTTTTGTGCACTAAAACAAACAAAAATAACGACTTTATTCCACTTTTCATTTCCTTCTCTCTGGGCGTCGAGTCTTTTCGCGTAGTGTTTAAGCGTAGTGCGTCCAGAGAGAAGGAAATGAAAAGTGGAATAAAGTCGTTATTTTTGTTTGTTTTAGCGCAAGATCGTTACTGCGCAGGTCTGGTCCCGATATCGCCACTGCGCTGGTCTGGTCCCGAGATCGCGAGATCGCTACTGCGCAGGTCTGGTCCCGAGATCGCTACTGCGTGGGTCTGGTCCCGAGATCGCTACTGCGCAGGTCTGGTCCCGAGATCGCCACTGCGCTGGTCTGGTCCCGAGATCGCGAGATCGCTACTGCGCAGGTCTGGACCCGAGATCGCTACTGCGTGGGTCTGGTCCCGATATCGCCACTGCGCAGGTCTGGTCCCGAGATCCCGAGATCGCGAGATCGCTACTGCGCAGGTCTGGACCCGAGATCGCCACTGCGTGGGTCTTGTAACGAATACGACTCTGGGTAAATTTGAATTAGCTCAAGAATATAGGGAATTTTGGAAATATTAATAATTATGACTCATGGTCATAATTCATAAGTCGCATGTACATTTATTTTATCAATTATAGAGATTAACTGGTTCTGTAACTGATCTAATCGTTATTCGTCCCGCGAATAAAGGTGAGATTATCACAGTTAAGAAGGGTTATCTCTTTACAAACTCCAAGAAAGTTTGATCTCCTGGCCACGGACATCAAACCTTCTGAGTTTATTAATTAAAACTACTGAATGTAGTCTAATATCGAGCTTGTAGCTTAGGATCTTTTGTTTCATTGACTTTAGAATGGTGGATTTTCAAACACGGAGGCAGTGAAAAGTATTTATGAATTTTAATAAATGCAAAACTATGATTATATGAGCTACGAATATAAACGTACGTAAAAATGCAAACAATAAACAAACAACATATAACCAAACAATAACATAAGTGATCAGAATGAACTGAAAGAAAGAAAAAGGGGAAAAAGAGAAGAGAAGAGGAAGAAGGGTAACTTAATTCGCAGACCTAAGAGAGAGAGAGACCAGGAAATCAACTTTTAGGTTGATAGATAGTACTTGCGAGCTGTTGTACTCTTTCAGTGCGATGCTGGAAAAGGGGACGCGCGCGTGCGCGTGTCCGGCTGGTTTGCGTCTGGCTTCGTCTTCTGGGTCGTTTCGCAAGACGATGTAAAGGCTTACTTGAATTTAAGTTACCGTGAAAATTAGGTTCGTCTCCCGGGACGGGGAGAGGTTTCAGAAATCTTGGTTTCTAAGGCAGCAGGCTTTTACATGGCGCGGGGGTTTGTGTCCCAGAGGCCACGGCGAGGCCTGTTCAGCTGGTTGCCATGGAGCTGCGCTACACGTGGATGAGGTCCGGGATGAGAGCGACCGGAGAAGAGAGGAAGTGGAATCAGCGGGGTCGAAGAAAGAAGAGAGCAAGAAGTGGGGGTCTCTTCCTTTTAACAGACAATCTGTTTACGCCTTGTTTTGTGACATAGCGAATCAAAACTTCCGAGAGGTAGCGGGAAGACGTCTTCTTTGTGTAAAGAGCAACACGCCCCCTTGTGTCATATGTCTTCTGAGCGAAATAATTAATATTTCCTCTTAAGATTATACATACAGAATAATACATCTTACGATAATACTATGTGCGGGACTGGTTGAATTAAAACAGGACGGTCAGACAGATACCAAGAATTACAGGTAGATATTGGACACACATAACATTACGTTCATATGCCTCATTACACACAAATAAAGCTTGATTAAACACACAATAAAATTGTCAGTGTTTCCGTTATGGCAAACGACGACACTTTGAGAAACATAAGAATACATATCAAACATCTTAGGGAGTTTTCTCTGAAGAGTTTCATGTATGTTAAGGTGTTGGAATGTTGGCTTTACAAGAGGAACTGGATGAGATGCCGTCTTGAGGTCATAAAGTTTTATGGTCTGGGGGAGGATTACAACAGGACACGACTGAGGAATTCCTTTCAAGGAACATAAGTCTATAGGATTCCAACCTATATTCTAGCAAACCACACTTCTATTATTAATCAAAGTTAATCACAAATACATATCAGAAGGTATACACTCAAGAGCCATATCTCTACCTGAAATTGTACTCAAAGGAGGTTTTGTGTGTGTGGGGGTGAGTGTGTGTGTGTGCGTGGGTCATGAGGTTGTAAAGTCACAAAACTCTTCGGTGACTCTATTGTCCCTCTGGGGGAATCATTAACCAGTCAGTACAAAAGATGATGTGTTCGGAGATCACATGATGCACTTAATTACAAGCAGATGTCGTTGTGGCTACATTCTGGTCCCGAGATCGCTACTGCGCAGGTCTGGACCCGAGATCGCCACTGCGTGGGTCTGGTCCCGAGATCACTACTGCGCAGATCTGGTCCCGATATCGCTACTGCACGGGTCTGGTCCCGATATCGCTACTGCGCGGGTCTGGTCCCGAGATCGCGAGATCGTTACTGCGCAGGTCTGGTCCCGATATCGCCACTGCGCTGGTCTGGTCCCGAGATCGCCACTGCGCTGGTCTGGTCCCGAGATCGCCACTGCGCTGGTCTGGTCCCGAGATCGCCACTGCGCTGGTCTGGTCCCGATATCGCCACTGCGCAGGTCTGGTCCCGAGATCGCCACTGCGCTGGTCTGGTCCCGAGATCGCCACTGCGCTGGTCTGGTCCCGATATCGCCACTGCGCAGGTCTGGTCCCGAGATCGCGAGATCGCTACTGCGCAGGTCTGATCCCGATATCGCCACTGCGCTGGTCTGGTCCCGAGATCGCCACTGCGCTGGTCTGGTCCCGAGATCGCTACTGTGCGGGTCTGGTCCCGATATCGCCACTGCGCAGGTCTGGTCCCGAGATCGCCACTGCGCTGGTCTGGTCCCGATATCGCTACTGTGCGGGTCTGGTCCCGAGATCGCCACTGCGCTGGTCTGGTCCCGAGATCGCTACTGTGCGGGTCTGGTCCCGATATCGCCACTGCGCAGGTCTGGTCCCGAGATCGCCACTGCGCTGGTCTGGTCCCGAGATCGCTACTGTGCGGGTCTGGTCCCGAGATCGCCACTGCGCAGGTCTGGTCCCGATATCGCCACTGCGCTGGTCTGGTCCCGAGATCGCCACTGCGCTGGTCTGGTCCCGAGATCGCTACTGTGCGGGTCTGGTCCCGAGATCGCCACTGCGCTGGTCTGGTCCCGAGATCGCCACTGCGCTGGTCTGGTCCCGATATCGCTACTGTGCGGGTCTGGTCCCGAGATCGCCACTGCGCTGGTCTGGTCCCGAGATCGCCACTGCGCTGGTCTGGTCCCGATATCGCTACTGTGCGGGTCTGGTCCCGAGATCGCCACTGCGCTGGTCTGGTCCCGAGATCGCCACTGCGCTGGTCTGGTCCCGAGATCGCTACTGTGCGGGTCTGGTCCCGATATCGCCACTGCGCAGGTCTGGTCCCGAGATCGCCACTGCGCTGGTCTGGTCCCGAGATCGCTACTGTGCGGGTCTGGTCCCGAGATCGCCACTGCGCAGGTCTGGTCCCGATATCGCCACTGCGCTGGTCTGGTCCCGAGATCGCCACTGCGCTGGTCTGGTCCCGAGATCGCCACTGCGCTGGTCTGGTCCCGAGATCGCCACTGCGCAGGTCTGGTCCCGATATCGCCACTGCGCTGGTCTGGTCCCGAGATCGCCACTGCGCAGGTCTGGTCCCGATATCGCCACTGTGCGGGTCTGGTCCCGATATCGCCACTGCGCTGGTCTGGTCCCGATATCGCCACTGCGCTGGTCTGGTCCCGAGATCGCTACTGCGCGGGTCTGGTCCCGAGATCGCCACTGCGCTGATCTGGTCCCGAGATCGCCACTGCGCAGGTCTGGTCCCGATATCGCCACTGTGCAGGTCTGGTCCCGAGATCGCCACTGCGCTGGTCTGGTCCCGAGATCGCCACTGCGCAGGTCTGGTCCCGATATCGCTACTGCGCTGGTCTGGTCCCGAGATCGCTACTGTGCGGGTCTGGTCCCGAGATCGCCACTGCGCAGGTCTGGTCCCGATATCGCCACTGCGCAGGTCTGGTCCCGATATCGCCACTGCGCTGGTCTGGTCCCGAGATCGCTACTGTGCGGGTCTGGTCCCGATATCGCCACTGCGCAGGTCTGGTCCCGATATCGCCACTGTGCGCTGGTCTGGTCCCGAGATCGCTACTGTGCGGGTCTGGTCCTGAGATCGCCACTGTGCGGGTCTGCCCGGGAAACTCATGAATATTCATATAAGCTCCGCCCACAGAAACCGAAAGGATTAATTGATTTCTTGCCCTTGCATTAGCTTTACTACTAGATATATTTATGGAGATGAGAAATAAACGCCTGCCTTGTACAGCTATGATCAGCTGTTCGGCCGAGCTTTCAGTGTTGTTACAGAAAGGCCACATGACCTGTTGAGATGATAAGTTTTCATCTTGCTGTGGTATAGCATACATTTGAAATGAAGATTTTGCACATGTAAAAAATGCGATATGTGAACGGCCCCTAAAGTGGTATCGGGGTAGTTTTACGAGCACAGTATCGGACGACACCCAAACATGCGACATCAGTGTCGGTGCATTTAAGTCATTAATATCAGTCCGTCAGAAAAGCAGTTCTAGGCTTAATCTTGGCTGGATAACTCTTAGCAGGTTTAAAAAGCCCTTTTAAAATTAAATATGAACGCAGTTTTGGATTAAATCAAAGTACAGTCAAGTCAAATAAAACACTGTATAGGCTACACTTTAATATATGCAAATTTAATCTAAATTAAGCTTTGGATCCGAAATTGGTACCGTGAACCATGGATTTTCACTGGTCTTGGCACCGAATACTGAAATTTCGGTACCGTGACAACACTAGTTGCAACAAACAATCTAAAACAAATTCCTTCTCTTTACAATACTTAATATGTGTGCTTTACATTAACATCATGCAGAGGCGTCCTCTTCTGCCACCCTCACTGCCAGCGGGGTCTCACAGTTAACATGTATGTATTATGATGTAACTTTTACAGATACAAACATCCTTTTGTATCTGTAAAAACGTACAATATGGACATGTTGGCAAAGTTAAACACAAGGACTCTTAAGTACATTTAAACAATGTAAGATTCAAAGAGGGTTTGATATCACTGTGATTAGACGTTTATGGTCTCTGTTGAGAATGAAGATTGCTAGATAGAGGCTAAATTGGAAATGTTCCTCACAATCATATGGATTCTAATGATTTGGATTACAGCAAATGAATAAAATGTATGTATTTTTAGAATATATAAATGTTGCTGTCACATTTTCAGTTTGTTTTTGCGTTTGATATGTTCCTTTGTTCAGTTTCCTGCCACTCCTTTGTTTCCATGGCCGCTGTCATTATGAGTTCATTCGTTTCAGCTGTGTTTGATTAATTATCTAATTTCAGTTTGTTATTTAAACCCTGTGTTTCTTTCAGCTATCTGTGTCCTCGTCATTACATATGTTGGTTGTTCAGTTCCAGAGATTTCCCAATGTTTTGTAAAGTTTTAAGTTAGTTTAATCAAAAAGAAGCTGCTGCAACTAGATCCTGATAACTGTCCTGTGTGCTGCAATCAGTGATCGGGACGCTTGTGTTCTGCTGTATTTCATGGCTGTCAGTTTCTCTATACTGAGAAATAAATAAAAGCAGTTAGTCTCCCATGGTAAACAGAAATATTAACTTTAAGGTTTTAAAGTTTAGTCTTGTTTATATAAAGTCACAAACAGAGTAAAAAGTTAATTCATATTAAGCAGATGAATCAGCATTTGATTAACATGACTTAAACAATGTAATTGATATGACAATTGAATGATTATAATATTCATAAGTAGGAATTTGTAAATCTGTAAAGTTGTTCATACATAAATAATTACAAAACATTCAACGTTCATTCATGACGTGGGAAAAGTCATGAAGTTCCAGAAAGACTTAAAGGCAAACCAATAAAAAACGCACTTACCAATCACAATGTTTTTAAGCTCCAAACTTTGGAAATGTGTTTTCCCATTTACATCTCTCCAGTTAACCAATTTGGCCAAGTCATTTTTGATTGCTTGCAGACCGTGTCCTTCATGCCCTCTCCACCCAGCAATCCAAGTTCAAGTTCCTGCATTTTTTAAAAACATGCTGTCAACTATTCAGCCAAAACTCTAAAACATGCTTTTGTTCCTAATACTGATATTAAATTAATTCAAATAGTTTTTTTGAAACAAATACAAATACAGCTAAACCACAAGTTGTAGTGCATCTAGATTAAGATGTGGTGTGTTCAAATCACCAACAAATATCTTCAAAATCTATCACAGGTTTCAGTGCAACAAGGGTTTGTAAGACTTGGATGAAACAAAACTAAAATCACACATTTTGGTGTAACAAGCTTATGACCAGCAAACTATTAAATTGTCCAACAAATTAGAAATGTCCATAGGGGTGCAACGGATCAAAAAACTCACGGTTCGGATCGTTTCTCGGATCAGAGTCACGGATCGGATCATTTTTCGGATCAGCAAAAAACAAACAAAAAAAAACAAAAAAAAGACAAGACAAATAAACACAAGTTTTGTCTTTTTGTTTATTAAGATTTTTAAAATATTAAATTAAAATATATAAAATCAACAGTGGGTGCGCAACGGGTTCATTCCATGAAGCGTGACTATAAACACACTGATAGCGTTTGTGATGGTTTTAGCCCGGTCTGATTGTGCAACGTTGAGCAGCCTTCATTTTCACTCCTGTCAGCGAAACACCGGGGTGATGTCGCTTCAAATGCGTGGCCATGTGTTTCCACGGATGTCCCGATACCACTTTTTCACTTCCGATACGATACCGATGCCGCAGCTTTGGCTATTTGCCGATACCGATATCAATCCGATATTTTTGTTTTATTCTTGAACTAATACTACTAATAATAAAATATTTGGAAGCACTTTGCTCAATTAGCCACATAAAAACATCTCACTCAAATGGAGAACAAATACTTCTCCAGTATATAGTCCACAACAACAGTTGATAATGAAAGACTGTCACCCTTTATTCAAAAGACCTTGAGATATGTTTGGTAATTGTAGGCTACCTGAATGAATTTAAAATTAATTAGCTATATTTCAGATCAATATATTTGTTTCCTTAAAATTTTAATTAACTTTAACGTTATTCTCATCTGAATTATACTACCATTAAAAACACATTTGATTTTCTTTTTTAATCAATGTAGAATGTGTAACTTCAAAATAAACAGATTACTCTGTTTGAGGACAAGAAATGAAAACCAATGCAATATGATGAATGTCCAAAAGATGAGAGAATTTTTGCTTTTAAACAGCATGTGTGTGTGTGTGTGTGTGTGTGTGATTGTTCGATCGCGCCCGTGCCTCTCTCTCTCTCTCTCTCTCTCTCTCTGACACACACACACACATTCCAGCATACATCGCAGCCTGTTTTTTTTGCTTCGTTAATAGAGCGTCAAATTCGCGTCTAGTTGATGCTTGAACAGTTTGAATCCTTTCGCGCGTCCAAAGCGAATAGGACGCGCCGCGCGCGAATAATGATAAAGCGAGCGTTTGAAGCGAAATAGACGCGTGTTCCAGGGAAGCCAAAATGCTCCCATACAGGGGATTTAAATGACGCGGGGCGTTCAAGCTCCTCCGTTCCTCCGCTCGCCATGACCACGCTGTGTGTGGACTGAACATGCGCACAACTTTTTTTTTTTCATAAATTAATCCGCGGATCACGTGTGTGCCGAACCGAAGATATTGATCCGAACGGATCACGGATCAATGATGATCCGTTGCACCACTAAATGTCCATGACTTTGGTGTAAATGTGTACAATTGCAGACATATCTACTATTGACATCTAAAGGACACAAGTGACTTAAATCTACAGCAGCTGAATGCGGTGATTACCTTGTTGTTCAGCAAATCGTTTTACAAAATCATCTAAATTCAAGGTCTTGGTGCGTTTTGACTCAATGCTGAGAATAGCCAAACTCGACGATCTACTCTCTGCCATTGAAGCTCTTTGGTGATTTTTGATTATTTTCAGAGCTGAAATACTTCGTTCACAGGTGGCGCTGCTAACTGGTAACACAACAGCTATTTTGCACAACCTGAAAACTGTTCAAAGAAAACACCCTTATATGGTTCCAGAAAATGAACAAACTCCATCAAAGTAGTAGGACTTTCTTTTCCATTAATCTTAAGTCTATCTAGTACTCCTCCCTATACCTGGTGAAGCTCATGCTTAACATCTTCACCACTTGACTCATAAGCATTAGCCTAAAAGAAAATCTGTTCCTCCCTCATAAAGCTACTGCTTGATGGATTTAGAGCCTGGAGGCCTTTCATGATGTTGCAATTGGTGTCTGAAAACCATCTTTCCATTTCCCCAATCATGGTGTCTGTTGGAAACTTTTCCTTCGTCAAAGCAGAGACCAGGAGACGTTGGTATATCTTTCAACAGAAGTTACTCTTTATTGAGAACTCGCTGTGCGTTGCTGTAGTCATCAAGTCAAGTCTAACTCAAACAGTATACATTGTAGTTTATATACATTCCAAGGGGGAGGGATTTACATATAGGGGGCATGTAAATGAAGTAGCCTACATGAGTCAGCTCGTTTACAGATATTTCCTGATCTCATCAGCATAATAGTGTCATTCAAATGATCCAATCAGCCTGACAGTATCAACCATATCTTCACATTATCATAGCTTAACTTGTGACAATGACACTGTTCAGGAGGTGCATAAAGACAAAAGGTTAATGTCAGACACCTGGATTGCTTGACTTAATCATCTTTGAATATCATCATCTATGCCTCAAATGCTAAATTCAGTCTACTAAACTTTCTCAGTTTATATACTATTGTATTGGAACCTACCTGTATTTACATCCTGTTTTCGGTCGAAGTCCACAGTAGTCGATTGTCGAGTTCACGCGCATAGGTTTAGTACCTATGATCATGCACGTGAACTCGACAATCGACTACTGTGGACTTCGACCGAAAACAGGATGTAAATACAGGTATTTGCGCTGGCTGAATAAACTTAATTTTTATTCATATCTTTCACATCTACTGCAGTCAGATTCACCCGTGTTCACTCTGAAGGAATCACTCACATGACCTGTGCACTTGTAATGACATATCAAGGATGTTAAGAGGCTAAAAGCAGGTTTAAAACTTGCCCCATTGAAGTCAACAGGGTGCAAATTTTTAAAAAAATTGTCGTTGTTCTCTGTATTGACAGCACTCCAAATTTACACAAAATGAGCTAAATGTTAAAATTGACCGGAGTTCTCCTTTAATAAAATAGCTTCGATACTGAACACATGCAACTTTCATCCCTCAAAATGTTCAAGAAAAGAAAAAATCAATTAGTTTGCATCACTGGACATAACTGTCGATCATTTAACATTTATTTTTTGGGATGGGAAGTTATTTTTGAAGACTGAGGGTCTTTTGTGGGTTGTAGCCTATGTCTGAAGATGGTATAGTGGATGTTGAAGGAGAGGGTGTGCTTTCTGGGAAGTCCACCATTAATAGTTCTAGATCTTCGTGGGATGGAAAGAGTGTGGTGGAGGAGTCTGTCAGTGATGGCATGATTATGTTAGGCATGTCAAACTGCTTGGTGTGAGGTTTGATTGTTTCGACGTGTGTTATATTGTTCTGATGGAGTGTCATGCTTACAGGTGGTACTCAAGCAGTGAATCTATTATTGTGTTTGCAGAGTCAGGAACATTAATTATGGACTTAATGAATCTTTTCTCGATTTGGACATTTTTGATCTCTGTTGGTGTTTTGATTGTTAATGTGTGTAGTTTGTTATACACGAAGATCTATAAAATGTGTTACATTTTTCACAGTGAACTTTGGATGTAGATAGTGTCATGTTTGAGTGGACAAATATGCAGCACATTAACACTTGCTCCAATCATGTCAGCAGTGAGGTTCTGGGAAGTGGTGTTTTCATGACAAGTGATTTTTGTGAACTTACTATTCCCTCAAATTTGTGAATTGAAACATTTGTGAACAAATACCAGCCACTAGTTGTAATGTCCTCTTCACCCCACTCAGTAAGATCTATTGATGTGGTCTTATTGGCGATCATGTATGTGGTGTTTGTTAGGAAGGTCCCATCGCTGACAAAGTTCTGGCCCTTTTTTTGGATTATCTTTGCCTTGACATTTACCTGCATTGAGGATTTAAAAGGAAAAGAAACAGAACCGTCAACTCTTATTAATGGTAACTTCAAGTCGTTCACTCTAAAAAAAAAAAATGCTAGGTTGTTTCAACCCATGTTTGGGTCATATATGGTTGGGTTTAAAAGTGTAACTTAAATATTTAAACCAATGGTTGGGTTTGTCCATATTTGACCAAAACATGGATTTAAACAGCCCAGCATTTTTCAGAGTGTTGGTTTATTCAATATACATGCAATTTGAAAGCGGATGAACAGTTTGATCAAGTTTTCGTACTCACACGTCTGTATGTGGTGTTTGTTTTCCAGACCTCAGAAATGGTCAGATCGTCCTGATTTGATGAAAGTGTTGAATTGTAACTGTAGTCTATTTGGCTTGAACAGGATAAAGTTGATGAATGAGTAAATGTGATGTCATGTGCTCCCCCTGTTGTGAGTGAAGGTTGTGCAGGTGGACTGGACTCCTGTTTAAAAAAAAAAAAAAAAAAAAAACACCAATAAATGCAATTTGACAAGTCTGTATTTCCATTAAACAATTCATACCTGTCAGTGTTCACAGCTTTAAATTGAGGATGCATGTCAGGTTTGAAGACAAGAAGTTTGTGCACTGTTTTTCCTGTAGCGCGGCGTCAAAATATGTTAGTTTTGTGCCTTTTTTATTTCTGATATATTGTGGATGTAGCCCACAAGTGAATGTGGGGCTGTGCTTTTCTGGTCTCCTTCCATACAAAAAAACTAAGTTAAAAAAAGTATAAAGTTAAATGTAAATTCAGAAAATGACATGGGTATGGAAAGAGTGCAGTTGATTTATTAAAGGAGTAAATGCAGATGCTGGAATGCTTTTATAGTTGCAAAATTTCTGTTAATTTTAAATGCATTACCGGTTTCATGCAGATGTCAACTGTAGTTGCCTTGCCTGGATGTCAATAGTCTTTTGCTGAGAATTTGACTTAATTATATTTTAATGGATTTCTTGTTAGCAAACTTCTGGTAATTTATTTTGAAAATATACCTAGTATTTTACCATGAACATGACCTTTTCTTTTTTTCCTCTTCTTGTCAGAAGTGTTTTCTTTTCAAGCTTTACTTTAAATTGCCTATTCAGTATAATAGATTATAATTGAAGTTTGTGGCTCATAGTTGCACATTTAAACATTAATTTTATTTGATTCAGCTGATTCTCGTCAGCTTCATTGGTTATTGCTTTCATTGGTTATTGCAAGGTTATTGCTTCAATTATGTATAAACGTATGTTAAGATCAAATTGAGTGCATTGTACTACAGGTGAGAATATGTATTTGGTACAAAAAAAATATATATGCAAATATGAATATAGATGCAAAGGTCATGCCAAGGAGAGAATCTTTGGTTAGCAGATAAAGAAAAAAAAAAGTAAAGTTTAATTTTTAATTTATTTAATTCATGTATCAAGTAGATTTCATTCCGAAAAATGGGCCATCAGTAACAAAGTTTTACTTATGTGCTGTGTGATATTTCAGTTCAGTTCAGTTTATTTATAAAGCACATTTGGCCACTGGCTGACCAAAGTGTGGTACACAGAAAATAAAGCTAATAAAAATTAGTAACACAAATAATAAACAGTTTAAAACAGAACAATCATTATAAGCTAAAAGCAACAGAAAATAAATAAGTTTTGAGACATGACTTGAACTCAGACAGAGGAAGTCGATCTAATATAAAGTGGGAGCTTGTTCCTCAGTGTGGGGCCAGACTCTTCAAATGCTCAGTCTCCCCTTGATTTTAGCTGGGTTTTATGTATCTGAAGAAGTAGTTTCGTTTCAGATCTAAGGGGCCGTTTACACCTGGTCACTTCATGCGTTTTCTCAGATCGGATACATATCCGATCGTGAAAAGACCAGGTGTAAATGCCCTCCGAAACGCATTCGAGACGGATTTGAATCCGATCGCTCAAACCACTTCAGAAGGTGGTCTGGGACGCATTCCAGAAGAAACTGGACACGTGTAAATGCATCTGGTTGTTGAAACCACATATGTAAATTGTACTCCTCCCAAAAATGCTAAAAAATAAACGTGTGAGAGCATGTTATAGGCTATATCTAATGTTATAGCCAGATATGACGACGCTACTGGAACACGCGCGTCACCGCAGATGAGAAGCAGAGCATCTATTCATCAAGCCAACGTGCAAACTATCGTAAATCAAAGTGAAAGTAAGTCGCAGACACTTAATACACAATCATCATCATTTAAAGTAGAGAAACCAATGATCTTACCAGGGCTGTTGCCGCTCTCTCTTATTGCGGTCTTTGATTTTGAAATTTTAGCTGATGATCAATAAAATGCAGCTCATATCTGTTGCTTTCGTGACGTGCACTCCATTAAATCTGCATATAGCGCGGGAATTGAAGATCGGATTTAAATCCGTTCCGCAAAAACACATTTATGTGACCAGGTGTAAATGGATTCGTTTTGATAACATCAGATAGCAATCCGATCTGAGAAAACGCATGAAGTGGCCAGGTGTAAACAGCCCCTAAGACTTCTAGTGGGAGAATAAAAATGGAGTAAGTCAGATAGATAAGAAGGTGCTAAATCATTTAGAGATTTATACACCAGTATTAAAATGTTATATTCAATTCTAAAATGTATCGGTAGCCAATGAAGGATCTCAAAAGGGTAGCGGCATGGTCAAATTTCCTCTTTCCCTTCAGGAATTTCACCGCAGTGTTTTGAACAATCTGTTAGCGTGCCGTTTGGACTTGATACACCAAAATAAAGGGGGTTGCAATAGTCCAGGCGCGAGGTAACAAGAGCATGGATCTCAGTCTCCATCGAGCGCTTAGGGAGATGAGATTTGATTTTCGCTATAAGGTGAATGTAATGGGGTGACCCTTTTAGGGTTTTCCGTTCTGTGTAGGTGGATGGAGCTGGGCGGAAGTTAAGCTCACGGCCCCTTTAAAAATGCGGAGATTTCCTTTTATTTCCGTTTTCCCTCCTGCATGGTACGCAGGCTGCATTCTTTTGTGTCGCAAGAGCAATCTATTATGCATCAAGCATTGAGCGCGTATTAAGTGTTGTAGACCTGCATAAGTTGGAAATCCCTTTTTTAACTTTTGCCGTGGGCCTGTGGATGTTCAATTGCATTAACATATATCAAGGTATGTTACTGCATTGATATGTTGCTGCAATTATTCTTTAATAGCGCCGTTTTTAATGATGACTCGTTTATATAGTGTGATCGAGGCAGTATTGGTGGTTTGTTCACCGTTCTCACCGAGGGCCAGTCAATTGTGCTGCAGGTAAGTTTATATGGTATTTTGTAAGTTGTTTGTTAACCAGAGATGTAATTTTAGATATAGTGTATGCGTGGTTAATCACCAAATTGAGTAACTATTTTTTAGAAATCTGCCCGCTGTTGTTTTGCTGCTGTGTGGCGGCTCGTTACTGCGACCCGTGGTGCTGTGCTGCGAAGACTGAAGAGGGTGCGCGCTCGAGTCCCACGGACTACCGTGATTTAGAATCGCACGGTTGTGTGAACTGGGTTTGATGTGAGCGCGTGTTGATGCGAGCGCGTGTTTGTGTGAGCACTTTTTTTTTATGTGAACGAGTCTAAATATTAGTGTGTGTTGAAGTGAGCTTGGTGTGAACACGTGTTTGTGTGTATGGAAGTGTGTGCGTGTGCTGAGATTATTGGGTATTGAATTATGTATTTGTAACAATTGATTTAATTGTATTTTCTTAATTTGATATTTATTTATTTTTTGGCTTGTTTATTGTGTTCTTGAGTACTGTGGGTATCTATTGTCAATTCCTGTACAACTACCATGGGCTATTAGCTGCTGGGATTGGGAGGATTTATTTAATCCATTTATACTTTGTTGTTTATTGTGTGGATTGTGATTTTTTGGTTATACATTTGCATGAAGGTGTGAATTGAGGTTGTTTGAATTTAATTTATTTAGATTTCTTTGTTTTCATTTTTTTTCTTTCTTTCCCAAATGTGACTTATCCCAAGGGATATTGATATTGATATTGACTGTCCAAGATCCGATTTTACAGGTGGCCACTTCGACTTATTATTTTCCTTTTGTGTGAATGTTATTGTATCTGTGATTTGTGTAGTTTGTTCTTAAATTTTTTGTATGCTTATACTTTTATTTCTTGGGTGCCATATAAAGATTGTACACATCTCTGTTTGTTCTTTCCATTTATTTTGAAACCCTGTAGTTGGGAGCATTTACAAAACATATTTTATATCTTAGGTGGCAATAGCCTCCGCTCACACGAAGATAGAAAAAGCTAGATCTAATGACGGCACTAATTTGCTTATCGAATTTGAGGGAACTATCTAACATCACACTTAAATTCCAGGCCTGGGGAGAGATAGATAGATCTAGAGATCCAAGGTCAAGATCATGCCTTTGCCTGGTTTCTGAGGGGTTAAAAACTATAACTTCTGTTTTGTCTGAGTTCAAAAATAGGAAATTCTTGGCAAGCCTCCCCGAAACCTCCTCAAGACACGCTGTCAGACTTTATAGAGCACTGTTATTTTTCCTAGACAAAGGCATATAAATCTGCATGTCATCAGCATAACAGTGAAATGAGATTTTGTGTTTCCTAAACATAGAACCCAGTAGGAAGAAGATATAGAGAAAATAAGACAGGAGCCAAGACAGAACCCTGAGGCACACCGCAAGATAAATTTTGGAGGGAAGAGGAGAAACGTCCCATTTTTACAGAGAAATGTCTATTTGTTACATTTTTTCAGCAAGGTACCTACTCACACTGAGTGAGTAGATCGCATGCGATGTAAAGCCAAAGCTCAGGATTTATGTGCTCACACTATACGGTCCGAACGTCGATCTACGACTTCACTGCTCACACTATACGTGTGAAATATGCGCGAATCAGCGAGATAAACCCCCGTGCCGGGTAGCGCCTATAGACGATATCATGTATCCAGAGATATTGTCAAAACAAGCATCAGCTATCAAGATCAAGATTATTTAGCATTTCCAATATATGTATTAAATTATTATTATTATTATTATTATTATTATTATTAGGGAAGGCCTAGGCTACTTTTATTATTAAATTGATAGGCTGTTATAATTAAATTGCCATGCAATAATTTCATAGCGCATCACCGCATAACCAACGCGCTGTGAGGATAATAAAATATTACATAGAAGCTTACTCCTCCTCATTGAAAATTGTCTAAAACATTTAGGTCGATCACAATGAATTATAGGCACATAATTAATTTTTAACAGTCTATAATATGTCCGAACACTGCAATAATTCATCAATGAAAATTAAAAACAGCTTTATTTCAAAAACATTGTTTAACAAATTAATAAAAGAGGCAAAGTGTACACCGCAGGTGGCTTGGAAGACGTGGGTAATGGTTAATCCATTTTGCAACACAAACTGGAGGTAAGCAACAGTAATTTGTAGCTAGGTTGAACTACAGAACTTAAAGATATCCCTTTTTTTTTTTTTTTTTTTTTTTTTTGCTGCAGATGAAACTTCTGTTTTCGCGCATGCGCAGTGAGGGAAAAAACACTGAGTTTAGGGCAATCGGTTCATAGCTCTGCTTCAACTGTGCGATATAGTCACGAGGAGTGACCAAAATTTCTAACATGACAGAAATTCATCCGACCAGCCGATTGTCGGTCGGGAGAGGTTAATCGCCTCTCGTTTCCCCCTGTATACTGCACGACGCACGACAAAGCTGAAAATCGGCCCGACCCGAAAAAGAGTCGCACGAGTCAGAATTCGGCTCAAAATCGGACAAAAATCACAGTGTATGCCCGCCTTAAGACCTCGCCCCCTAGGCCAACGCAAGACTCCAGCAGAGAATTGAGAACCGTATGGTGAACAGCATCAAAAGCAGAAGACAAATCTAACATTACTAACATGACGGAATCTCACAAATCTGTACCCATTTAAATATAATTGAGAACTTTTGTAAGAGCGGTTTCTGTGCTATGCAGAGATTTAATTGATGAACCAGCAGCAAGAACCTAATTAAATAAATATTACTAATTAAATATTTTGTTTTGTGTATGTTATAATGTATGGTATAGCCACAATAAGAAACATCCAAATGCCAAATAAACTTATGGATTTATCAAAGTAAACAAAATGGGAAGGTTAAAAAAAGGAATTATTTAAAGAAAGTAGTTATTTTTTCTTTTAAGACAATTTAAGTTAAAGTGTGTCTTTATTTCTTAAAGGTCCCATGACATGCTACTTTTTGTAGGCTTTAATATAGGCCTTAGTGGTCCCTAGTACTGTATCTGAAATCTCTTTCCAAAAATTCAGCCTGGGTGCAGAATTATAGCCACTACAAGCCAGTCCCAGAATGAGCTTCCTTCAGACAGGCCGTTTCGGTGTCTGTAGCTTTAAATACTAATAAGGAGGAGAAAGGCGGCGCAAGGTGGATTGTGGGTGTGGCCTTGACAATCTTGCGCAACAGTACCGTGGCGTGCATGTTTACGTTGGATATAACAATGGCACGAAGACACGCAGTCTTTAAAGCATTTCAGTTTGACCCAGAATCTGCTCCGGATGGAGAAGCAACGGATGAAGAAGTTGCAACTCAGCGGCTCCAGCAGGACGTTTCCGAATGGTTAGTTTAAAATATTATATCTGGATACGGTACTTTATTCGGATGGTTTACAGTTATTATCATGTAGCTAACGCTAACCTACTGTTGCCTTTTCATGATAGATCTGTAACGTCTGTAATTTATCTTATTACAATTACATCAAGCTCTGCGATCTTTAAATGCGGATATCGCGCGTCATATAACCAACAGGAAAACGGTTATCCAAATAACAAAGAAGTGTACAACACTCGCGTTACAGTGTGTGTATTCACACACATAAACTGCATAGCTAATGTTACAGCCACATTCTACGTGTAACAATCTAGGTAACCATAAACAGTAAAGCAACACACTTATATATCATTAGTTGACTTACTTGTCCGAGGTGTGTAGCTGACGTTCAGCAAGCCCAGCTCTGTATTGACCCTTCGGTGTTCATTTGTCCATCCAATTATTGAGCAATTGTTATGCTTCGCTCGCTCAAATGCCATGATATCTCTCGTGGACAAACTAAAATCGCGCGCGCACGTTCCTACTTCCTAGCGCATTTTCTCATGGGCGGAAAATATTCTCTGGGCGGGCAAAGCAGAGACAGGGGAGGTAACATTTCCTCCTTATGACGTCATAAAGAGGAGATTCACGATCAGCTCAATTTACACCGATTGAAATTTCTAGAAACTTGGGGACCATATACAGGCTAGGGGAACTCATATTAATGTTAAAAAACCTCAGAAAGTGAAAATTTCATGTCATGGGACCTTTAACTTTTGAGCACTTAATATATTCACAAACTTTATAATGGGAAGTACTGGGTGTAATATTAAAGTTATGATACAAGATATGGGAGTCATGCTTGAATTTGAGTTGTGATAGAAACAAACAAATAAAATAAAAAAGAGCATTTACTTAAGCTACACTGATTAACATGCATGCATTGGTAAATGCCAAGCACATGTTACAGAATTCAGAAATAAATCAGAAAAGGCTATCAGATAAGAATTAAGTAGTCAACTAGGTTTATTGTATCAATTTAAAGTCAATATATTGTTAAAGCAAAAAAGCCAGATACAGTTTAGCAATTTGTAGTCATTTGTTGTAAAATAGTGCTTAATTTTACTAATTGGAATGGTTAGTTAAAGCAATGGATATGAAAACAGGCCAGCAGTTCAGTCTGAGAGGTTTTAGAGTTTATTCATCATAGCCAACATGATTAACAAGTCAGAAATCCTCCCCTGCCTCCTCAGTGCAGGAGAATGTACGGAGCCCCCTGAACTTTGCAGAAATAAAATATAAACAGACTTTCGCATGCTCACGAGAAACTTTTGTGCGTGCACGCGTTACAATTTCCGGTTTGCGTTATAGTGTCATTTGTGATGACATATTTGTCATGTATGGATACAGTTGGGTGCATAAAAGCCACTAGAAGACAAGCCTGCAACCTTCATCCAAAAAAAGGAAAGGAGACCAGAGTCTGTTTAATGGATATCAGTGGAGATGGAGAAGGCTTCACAGAACCGTTTTTGTGAGGAAATAACTTATTTAATGAATCGAATACACTAATCTTCAACATGTTTGGCGCTAAACAATACTTTTGTTGGGAATGATAGGCTATGTAGATTTTACTATGATAAAAAGGTTATTTTATGAGAGAATGCAAAGAAAGGAATGTCGCGACAGGTAGGATCCATTTGTGACATTACCATAGTATTTAATAGTAATATTGAGGGATATTGTATATGGTCTAAAGAAAGTATAAAATACAGATGTTTTCTTTCTTTGACTTTCAGGTTTTACCAGCTATGATAAGACTTGAATTGTAACTGATGTATGCATATGATGCTGATACTTTCCATTTAAATGAATAAAGACAACATGAATTTAATTATAAATATTTGTATGAATAAAGACAACATGAATTTAATTATAAATATTTGTATGTTGTTTAATTAAAATAAAACATTAAATGAATAAAGACAACATGAATTTAATTATAAATATTTGTGTTGTTTAATTAAAATAAAACATTAAGTGTCGTGTCAACTGTGTGCTTAATGATGATGATATAACGCTTTGTCATGAATGATGGTATAAAAATATTTTTAATGAATTAAATATGTATTAAATTACAATTAAGTTTATAGTGTAATCTTAAATGTAGTTTTTTTGCAGCCTGCAATGACTAGTACGTTGCAGCTAATAGAGATATTCATGTTTTTTTTCCTACAGTAAAGCACAGTCCAAAAACAATGCAGTCCTGTACCTTTACTAGCAATAAATTATGCAAACCGGAAATTGTAACACGTGCGCACGTGAAAGTTTCTCATGCTCACGCAAAAGTTTCTCGTGAGCACGCGAAATTCTGTATATTTTTTATTTTTGCAAAGGTCCCTTCAGGGGCTCAGTATGAATGTCAAGGAGAAGAAAGTCAAGGGCACAACTTTGTTTGTGATGGGCCATTTCTAATAACCACCACCTAGACATTTGCTGATAAAGCTGCATCAATTGACCCAACTGTGTTGGGTAAGGAGAATATTACCATTGGACATGGTATTCACTCACAAAACTTTCACTTCAATTTCAACAAGCAACCTTCCTTTCAACAAGAAGACACTGAACTCAGTTGTGATGACATGCCCAGTAACACACACCATTTCCCAGTACCTCACTGCAGAATTAACTGGTGATCAAAGAGTTCTTGCAGATTTGTGCACTGAAACATAAGATCCCCGGTATGTCATTATCCACATTAAACATCCAGTGTCCAGTTTGGTTTAGAGAAGACGCAGGAAATGCCCTGGTCAGCCCCTAGTAAATAAAAATTGTCCCACCCATTCCCTTATTTACCTCATCCCCCTATATACCCCCCCCCCCCCCCCCACTAGTTTCTTACACTGGGAATTAACCCCCTCCTCATCATTAAGCCCCCCCCCCCACAAAAAAAAAAGAATCCCACCCCCTCCCCAATAAAGACAAAACTTAAATATATATTCAACATATTTATTTCAGCGGTTTCTTATATTCAATCCTTTCGGAAACCCCATGTCCAGGCCCGAATCCAAACTCTCTCCCTCTCCCGTCTCTTCTTGTCCCAGTTTGGGTTGTGTTCAAGTCCACAAATCTTCAGATTCTACACCCCATGCCCCTGAAAATGAGGCACCAAGTGCCCCTCCCGTCCTGTCCCGTCCCTTTCTTTATAGCGGACCTATGCCCCCACATCCTAGTCAGGATTGAATACCCTGTTTCCCCCACGTACCTCATCCCACAATAGAGGTAAGTAAACACAATTCGTTTGTCTCAGGGGGATCGCCTGTTTGATCATGATCACCTTCCTCTGTTTTCCCCTTATCAAGAGGTTCACTCTTTTCCTAGGGGGTCCCTGGTTTGCTGGGCCCAGTCTGCAATGGACCAACATGTCCTTTAGATTCTTTCCCCTCTTGTAGGCCGCCACCATCCGAAATCGTTCTCCCAGCGTCTCATTCCGAGAAAGCCTTTCAAAATTCCTCCTTATCCTCATTGCCAAAACCCGGGCTGTTCGCGAAAATGGCACTATCAATGGAAGAGCCTGCTTCCCAATTGTCTTTGTTGTCCCCCGCTTATCCTTTTCCTCCTTGGCCACCTCCCTTAAGAAATTATTTCAGAGCCCCAAAAAGTGTCCAAACCACCTTGACCCTGTCTCCCTCCCTTGTGCAAATCCGTCTAAACCTCAACCTCCGTGCCTTAACTATCCCTTTGAAAACATGCGCATCATGATGACTCCCCAGTGTAGCAAAACATATGTATCTGTTGATTTAAAGAAGACCTTAGAATCCAATCTCCCCGTGCTCTTAAAATCTGGCCCCTTAATTACCGTTGTGTCCAGAAAATTGATACTCTCCTCCCCCCATTCATACTTCTCCCGGATGGATGAGTGAAGGTTGTTCAAGGTGTCCACAAAACCCAGAAAGCTCTCCTTTGTGGGAAATACCGACTCCTCCCATTCTGCTATATAAATATTGGCATATGCCGATGCAAACCTCTTCCTCATTGCCGTACCCTTCACCTGTAAAAAGTGCCAATTATTGAAACCAAAGTCGTTGCGCGTTGAGCTCAACTCCAAAACTCTCAACAATCATCCATCCGGTCTCTCTTCCTGAGAGTATTTCTTTAAGCAAGCTTCAACCGCTGCTAACCCCCTCTCCGTCTCAATATTTGTATATAAACTCTACATCCAGAAAAAAAGAAACTCGCTTGAAGGCCCACCCTCATTTCCTTCACCGTCTCCAAAAATTGATATGTATCTTTGATGTGGCTAGCATGTTTGTTTGAGACGGGTTCAAATGCCAATTTATGAACTCCGCCACCCCATAGCTCTCGCTACCACAGTCCGATACGATCGGCCTCCCAGGAGGAACATCAGGAAAGGCCAAGAATCCTTCCCCTTGTGAATCTTAGGCAAAAGATAAAACCTCCTTTCCTCCAGTGTCCCCTGTCCCCTCAGATATTCCAACTGCTTCTTGTTTATAAACCCCTCCCTCCTCAACTGTTCCAACTCCACTTTGATTACCCCCGTTGTTTCCGGATACATAGGTTCCTTCAATTCCCGGTGAAACTCTCCATCCTGAAGCTGCCTCATAGCCTCTCTAACGCACTGCTCCCTATCCATGATAAACCACCATACTCCCCTTATCTGCTGGCTTAATAACTACGGAATTGTCCCTCCTAATCCCTTGGAGAGCTACCCATTCATCCTCTGAGAGATTCCAAGTCTCCTGAACCTCCCTAACCCCCTTCATCATCTTCTGATCTTCCTCCATAATATCCCACACCAGCCCTGTAACCTGACTCCTATTCGGCTCCCACCCCGAGCTACTTACAAATGGAGTCATTCTCTGCCACTCTCAAGGTTTTTCGAATCAATTCTCCCATAGCCTCTACCGAGGCGTGATTCTTGTCGTTGATCTTGAATGACAACACCACTTTATTAACCCTTTCCGTCATGGGGGTATGATTCCTTAAAATCTCATACACATTTGACCAATGCGCCCCCGGGTAACAGACTACTTTCACCCATCTGTTCCAAATCCTCGACAACCTCCCCATATTCGAATTCCCTATGATCAAAATCCGTCTCTTGGGATCCAAGGCCCAGTTCTTCAATTTACCCCCCCCCCCCCCCATCATTAAAATATACCCAATTACAACCCCCATGGGGTAACCATTGGGTCAAATCCAATCCTCTTAACTCCATTATTCTTCCCTACCTCTCCATCCTTATGCGCTGGCCCATCCCCTCCTGGCTCCTCTGGGCCGAATCCTACCCCTTCCTCCCGCTGTCCCAAGCTTTCCGCTGCTCCCATCTCTTGGTCCTACAATCAAACACCCCCATTATGTTCCCCCAATCCCTAAGGTAATTCCTATAGGTCCCCTCAAGCCCCCACATTTTCCCTACTCATTATAACAGATCTGTCCTTGTTGGTCCAGTTGTGCTTCCACCAATCGTCCTCTTCCCTCCATTTCCCCCGGCCCACCATCCTGCTCCTGTATTCCGACAACTCCTCCAGCGGTCCGGGAAAAGGAACCACAGGACCTTACCCTATCTAAGCTCCCCTCAACCCACCTTCTGATTTCCTCCATCTCGGTCCCCTCCTGAATGTTCCGGAGGTTCCTCTGTGCCCATCTAGCTGCTACCTCCAAGGCCCTCTCTCCCATCTCCGGATCTACACCCTCTAATTGTGCTAGAGCCTCTCTTTGTGCCGTAATATAGTTGTTTTTAAGAATCCCCAAGCTCTCCAATAACCATCTCCTTGCACTCCCAAACAGCTGCCAACCCATGGTCGGTACTGGAACCACTACCTCTCCCAGCCAGCGGGCTACCTTCTGCAGAGATCTAGGCCCTGGCTCATCCTCCGTCTCCCTCAGATTAAGCAAGTGATGCTTCATCCTAATATATTTATGCATTTGCCTAACCATGAACCATGATCTTGAATGACAACACCACTTTATTAACCCTTTCCGTCATGGGGGTATGATTCCTTAAAATCTCATACACATTTGACCAATGCGCCCCCGGGTAACAGACTACTTTCACCCATCTGTTCCAAATCCTCGACAACCTCCCCATATTCGAATTCCCTATGATCAAAATCCGTCTCTTGGGATCCAAGGCCCAGTTCTTCAATTTATCCCCCCCCCCCCCCCATCATTAAAATATACCCAATTACAACCCCCATGGGGTAACCATTGGGTCAAATCCAATCCTCTTAACTCCATTATTCTTCCCTACCTCTCCATCCTTATGCGCTGGCCCATCCCCTCCTGGCTCCTCTGAGCCGAATCCTACCCCTTCCTCCCGCTGTCCCAAGCTTTCCGCTGCTCCCATCTCTTGGTCCTACAATCAAACACCCCCATTATGTTCCCCCAATCCCTAAGGTAATTCCTATAGGTCCCCTCAAGCCCCCACATTTTCCCTACTCATTATAACAGATCTGTCCTTGTTGGTCCAGTTGTGCTTCCACCAATCGTCCTCTTCCCTCCATTTCCCCCGGCCCACCATCCTGCTCCTGTATTCCGACAACTCCTCCAGCGGTCCGGGAAAAGGAACCACAGGACCTTACCCTATCTAAGCTCCCCTCAACCCACCTTCTGATTTCCTCCATCTCGGTCCCCTCCTGAATGTTCCGGAGGTTCCTCTGTGCCCATCTAGCTGCTACCTCCAAGGCCCTCTCTCCCATCTCCGGATCTACACCCTCTAATTGTGCTAGAGCCTCTCTTTGTGCCGTAATATAGTTGTTTTTAAGAATCCCCAAGCTCTCCAATAACCATCTCCTTGCACTCCCAAACAGCTGCCAACCCATGGTCGGTACTGGAACCACTACCTCTCCCAGCCAGCGGGCTACCTTCTGCAGAGATCTAGGCCCTGGCTCATCCTCCGTCTCCCTCAGATTAAGCAAGTGATGCTTCATCCTAATATATTTATGCATTTGCCTAACCATGAATTTGCCTAACCATACATTTGAAACATTCATCCCTATCCATTCCGATGATCTATATCAACATACAAAAAGAGAAACACAGAAGAAAAAAAACCTTGAAGGTCAAGATTGGCGGATGCACATTTCTGTACACCAAGCTTCTACCAACCTCTTCCCTCGAGAGCAGAATGAAAAGGGACTGAACAGATCTAATCCTTACCAAAGGACGAATCATCAGCCGCAGAGGCCAACAGATGGCGCAACCCTTGATAATCCCTTTTTGGTGCTGTTATCACAACCGTGGTAACCCGAAAAAAAAACACGATTTTAGAAATCCTGTTCCCAAAATCCTGCTTAAACCGATTTTATCAACATTCTCTTGAAACAGGATTGAGAAACCACTCCCCTTCTCTTTTTCGAGAGCCTATTTCAGTTCCTTAAAAAAAACGAATTTCTAATTTGAGAATTTGGGAAATTTCGCTTTTTCCCGAAAAAACTGAATTTGCTATAAAGGGGCTCAGATTAAGAGGTAAACTCCGGGATAACCTTCCCAAATTCCTCCTCATCATCATAACATGCTCCTTTTTGTCGTTTTGTTGTTTTGTTACTTATGCAATAATTTAACCCTCTGGGCTTCTTCGTAAAATAGTCACACTTAGCTTCCTCCCGCCCGAAAACGGGCGAAGCCTTAAAATTTTACTTTACTTTTTCCCAGGATAACCAATCAAATATATTTTTGTTCTATAATGTTTTCTGATTATTATTTAGAATTTTTGGAATTTTTTATGATACTTTGCATTAATTATATAATTTTTATGAGCTATTTTTTCCATTAGAATTAATATATAGATTTTTATTTATTTATTTTATTTTATTTTTCAATAAATGCAACATTTCACATCAAAATAGAGTGCAGGCCTAAAAAAAAAATTTTTTCAAGTGAGAAGAGCGCCATCTAGTGGCTTCAAAATGTATTAATTTGTGTCATGTCCTATAACCGCCTATAGGCGGCCTATAGCTTTTTATTTATTTATTTGATTTATTCCCATTCGGAAAGAATTTTTTTTTATTACTAAGCAACCACTGAATGGAACAACACAAATTATATATCATTTTAAAGCTTAGGATCTCAGCTTTTTAATGCATCTAATTACATTTATTAACTCCTAACGAGTGCTGAGTAATCCCTCTAAAACCGAGTGTACCGCCAGCAGGCGCCACCTAGCTGCGAAAATATTCTTTACCATATTTTAAAAAAATCTTGCCTTGATTAACACAAAGTTGATGTCATTTGAAAGCTTAGAGTCTGAACTTTACAGTGCATGTATCCACTTTGAAAAACTCTTAAGTATTGCTGAGTTATTTGCTGATAAATAGAATTTCTTTTTTTTTCATAATCTATAAAATAATGTACTGCAATGTGTCAAAATCATCATACAGCTCATTAAACATTCTCAGATAATTTAAAATGGCACTTCATTTTTTACAGCATATTATTACAATTAAAATGAGCCCAAAATTAACATAATCTATTGCTTTTATGACAAGATATTCTTCATGGAGAAAAAATTGCCCATGAGGGGGTGTCAAAGACTGTACAAAAAGGCTGTCTCTTTTCCAAATGCTGTAACTTTTGATTCCTTTATCCAAAAATTATTTTATTTTTTATCCAGATGCAGCTAACATGTAGGGGGACTTCACTAAAAAAGAATTTTCCTCCTACCTTATTTCCTTCCTGAGTTATTCCATGACAAATAAGAAAGATATGCAAAATCATAATAAAAATTATATATATATATTGTCTTTTATCCGTTGTTTCTTGGCAGGACAATGTCCAAATGTAATGTAATTTATATTTTCAAAAATTTTTAAAAGAGTTCTTTCAAACGATACCTACCTTTTGACTCTCCTTGCTATAGTTTTGGAGTTATTATGATTATATAATTTGTATATAGTTTGGGGCAAAATTTGCTGTTTCAGTCTTACCAGTTAATTTCTCTGTGTGTGTGTGTGTGTGTTTGTGTGTGTGGGTGTGTGTGTGGGGGAGGGTGTCTTATTTGCACTCTTGATGTTTTAGAGTGTCACCCCTTCATTGCTGTACACTTTTTTTTCAGCACAGTGGCTGATCTGTAGCTTGTACCACTAAAAGTTTCTCTGAGTTTTCCTATTTTTTCGTATTTCCCATTCATTTCCTATGTCGCCCGTTTTCGGGCGGGAGGAAGCTAAGTGTGACTTTTTTTTTTACGACCCTTTAACATATCAGAATCATCTCCATGATTTGTTTGTGTGTTCATATAGGTAATAAAACAAAAGTCACCAAGTTTCACCCCCATCCGATAAAGCAAAAAAATTAATCTTTGCAAAAGATTAAATCTTTTCCCCATGGCCGTCCCCTTAATCTGTAAATAGAAATCACCTTCAAACTCGAAGTCATTACGGGTCAAACTCAACTCCAAAAGTTCCAGAATTGCCTCATCCGGTCGAGAAGCATCGGGAAACCTGGCAAAACAATCTTGCACTGCCGCTAATCCTAGGTGGGTCTCGATGTTGGTGTAAAGGCTTTCCACATCTAGTGAGAACAAGATGGCGTCAGGTGGTACTCTCAAACCTTTAACCTTTTCCAAAAAGTCATATGTGTCCCTTATGTAACTGAAATGTTTAGTAGATAGGGGATTCAGGTAAAAATCAATAAACTCTTAAACAATTCGAAACGTTCAAGTTTTTGCCCGTTTTCGGGCGAAGAAGCCCAGAGGGTTAACCTGTTACTGAAAAGCTCTTTTTTGTTGTTGTTGTTTTGTTGCTTATGCAATAATTTGACCTGTTATTGAAAAGCCTGTTTTTATCAAAGTTGATTACATTTTTGAACCATACTTACTCCCTCATTTATGTTCCCGAAACCTCCCTTCTCTCATTTAGACCACCTAGGAGACCAGTGTTTAATCTCTCAGTCCACAAGTATACCTTGTACAACCTTTGCCTCAAGGTCTACTTCGGGTTATGCTCCAAACCCCTTATTCGTAGGTTCTGCACCCCATGTAGACGGAAATGCTCAATCAAGGAACGCCTGCTGTTGTTCAATAGACCTTTGCGAATTACATACCAATGGTGGTATAAACGGGTCCGGATCGAGTTCTTTGTCTAACCAACATATTGCTTACCACACTTGTTGCATCCCATAAACACAATTCTCTGTCTTCAGTGAAATACTCGGGAGAAAAAAACACCCTCTACTGGCTCCAAACTTTGATGGTTCGAGGTCCACTTATTGGTCGTAACCTTTCCTTGGCCCTGGGAAGTCGACTGTGGACTAACAAATCTCCCAAATTCGCATTTCTCTTATAGGCTGCCAGAAGTTTGATGTCCTGACCCTCCGGGATGTCTGCTAATGTTTCAGCAAAACTGCCCATAATCTCCTTATTGAGTCTAGCAGCCACTGGAGAATAAGAAAAGATGGGCGGAACCAAGACCTTTCCTTCCCTTGAAGGCCTGGGCTCTGGGTTCGCTTGTAACCGGCAATGCTCCTTGTAAATTGCCCTCAACCGTGACCTTGAATATCCTCTTTCCCGAAGAGCTCGGAACAAGGTATGTTTGGCCTCCTGAAAGCTATCCTCCCGTGAACAAATCCTCCTGAACCTCAAAAGCTGAGATAATACTATACCTCTGAACGTATGCCGCGGATGATGGTGCAGTAAGGCATGGGTGTCTGTTTCCTTAAAAAACATCTTGAAATCTAGTCGTGCTGTGGAGAAAAAAGCAGGCCCCTTGTACACCGTAGTGTCCATAAATTCTATGGCCTGTTCATTTATGACTGTAATGGAGGCATGATGTGCAGTCAACACTCCAAGAAAGGTTTCAAAGTCCTGTTGACCATGAATCCAAATTCCCCAGACATCATCCAAGAATCGAAAGTTTGAAAAAGGGACCTTCTCACACTTAGGAAACACTGTTTCCTCCCATTGGGCCATGTATATATTTGCATAAGCCGGTGCAAATCTTTTCCCCATGGCCGTCCCCTTAATCTGTAAATAGAAATCACCTTCAAACTCGAAGTCATTACGGGTCAAACTCAACTCCAAAAGTTCCAGAATTGCCTCATCCGGTCGAGAAGCATCGGGAAACCTGGCAAAACAATCTTGCACTGCCGCTAATCCTAGGTGGGTCTCGATGTTGGTGTAAAGGCTTTCCACATCTAGTGAGAACAAGATGGCGTCAGGTGGTACTCTCAAACCTTTAACCTTTTCCAAAAAGTCATATGTGTCCCTTATGTAACTGAAATGTTTAGTAGATAGGGGATTCAGGTAAAAATCAATAAACTCTGCCACCCTGTGACACTCGCTCCCACAGTCTGAGACTATCGGGCGACCAGGAGGCATGAAGGGGTTAGGCCATTTATCCCGAGGCTTGTGAACCCTGGGAAGCAAGTAAAACTGCCTTGGCCTAGATCTGACTTCCCCCAACAAATAATTTGCTTGCCTTTTACAGATAAAACCCATCTTCAGCAAGCTATCCACAACTCTTTCAATGCGGGGTACCAACTCCATAAAAATGGGAGCCGTTAATTTAGAATAAAAGGACTCATCTGTCAATTGCCTTAGCCCTTCCTGCACATATCATGCTTTATCCATAATTACCACCGCACTTCCCTTGTCTGCAGGTTTAATAACAATATCCCATCTGCGAGACAACTCTCCTGATGCCTCAATTTCATCCGGGGGTAAGTTAGGTGCCGGGGTCTGTGCCCCCATTAAAGCTACTTGGACCCCTTCCAAGTTTTTCTCAAAGAAATCCCATACTTCCCCAGGCAATTTCTGGGGCGGAGGCACCCACCCCGAGCTCTCGCAAAACGGCCGACTTTGGAAATCAGTATCCGTGCTTGGACCAAAGAAAACTGCTCTCTGTACCTTGGCATGGAACTGCCCTAAATCCGCCAACAATGACCCCCTGTCTACTGATTTGACTAAATGAGAAGGGACAAAGACATAAACTCAAAACACTGAGACAGGTTGATCACTGCTTGATTATTTTTATTTCTTTTTTCATTAAAGGGACCCTGGCGTAAAGGCCCCTTTATGCATTTAAACGCTCCAGCCAGTGCAAAAACATGGCCTTGGCCGTTGCTGGGGTCCAGTGGACATAGTCGGCCTCCACCTTAAACTTGTCTTCCGGAAGTAACGGGATACTATGACCCGTTTTTGAGAAAGATTCATTCAGATTTTTAATACTGGTTACCACATGCTCCGGCCACCTATTATCCAGATTGATAAAAGGAAAATGCAAGACTGCGTTGGGGAATGCTTGAGCTGTTGCTTCCTGTAGTCGTTCCACTAATTTTTTGAGCTTAAACGAGTCCCTCTGGCCCTTATCGTTTAGCCCAAACGCCAGAACCACATGCTGTGCTCCTTTGAATATTGGCGTCTTATGTTTCAGAGCATGGTAAGACTGGGCCAGGTTAGCCCCAGGATAACAGTCCACCTCGACGTTACCTTTCTCTAATGGGGGCATTCTGCCCAGGTTGGAGTCCCCCAGGAACAATATTGGCCTTTCTGGAACAAGAGCCCAATCCCGGTACTTGTCCCTGGAGGAACTGTGTCTAATGTGGAGACTCCAACTTTTCTCCCTGGCCCCTTTCCCTTCTCGGGGGTCCGCCTTTCCTCCTTTGCTTGTCCCTGCCTGAGGGACTTCCGGGCTCGTCTGTTCAACCCTGTCCTCTTCCAGGAGCCATCCTGGGGTACCCCCCGACTCCTGCACCTCCATGGGCTCTGGAGCTTCCTGTCTTGCTTCTGGGGCCTTCCGACACCATACTGGGGTCAGGGAGGGAATCAGTCCCACTGCCCTGTCCTTCTTTGTGCCCAACCCCTTCTTTGGGCATGCTTTTTTGGATCCCTGCTCCTTGTTCCCCTGCTCTACGTTCCCCACCTCATCCAGGGACCACTCTGGACTGTCCCCCAACTCCAAAACCTCCTGGGAGGCATGTCCGGGTCCTACTTCTGGAGCCTGGGCCTGGGCGGCTAGGCTTGACTGGGTCTGCCGGCTTGCCACTTTCCGGCGCCCTTCTGGAACCGATGATGTCTCTTCCACCTTTCCCACACCTGCTTGTGCGCCCTGCCCTTGGATTCTAACTTTTGGGGAAGGAGGTCCGGCACTCCCCTCCTGTAGTGCCCTGACCTCTGGCGCTTGACTCGTTCCTGCTCCCTCCACCTCCCGGGCATGTGTCATCATCATCGTCATGTGTTTTTTTTCTTTTCCCATGCCTCGGTTTGTGTTGGTCGGCCTCGAAACAAAAAACACTCAAGTGTACAACTCTTAGCGGTGGGAATAGCCTCTGTGTCCTCCCCGAGATGCCTTACATTTCGGCGGGCCCACTTTATGGCTATTTCCAGTGCCTCCCTCTAGCGTGCCTTGGAGGCATGTGCATCCGCCACTCTGGCCGCCTCTAGGGCCTGATGATAATGATAAAGAAAAAGGCCTGTAAGAACCCGGGCTGTTACCTGAAGGGTTATGCAACCAAGGGTAGATCAGCCCTGGGGTTCGAATGGGTAGGTTTAGGGCAGTGTAAGGGTTGTGCTTACTTAGGTTGTGCCCCAGAGGTTACTAATGGGTAGGTTTAGGGCTAGGGTGTGTGTAGCCGTAAAAAATAGGTATGCAAATCTGAACAAATAGCCATAAGGGTAGCAAAAGAAAAATCTCAAATCTATGTCTCATTCAGTCCCCTCCGATGTCGGGTTTCCAAACGTTTAATCCACCTACTCTCGGCCCACAAGCATTCAGGGACCAGAGTGGATTTGTTTGGAGTCCTGAATTCGGAGGGGGTCAAGGACATGAGCCAGGAAGTGCTGGACCAGGTACCTATGCTTCTCTATTTTGTGCACTATATTGTGTGCGTGTTGGTAAGCCCTGACTCTCAGCTCATTCTTGGTTTGACCAACATACTGCTTTTGACATTTGAGGCAATAGACGAGGTAAATGCAATTCACACACTCATGTGACAGAGAATGAGGCAACTTAAAAATCTGGCCATTGAATCTGTTCTTAACCCATTTCAATGGTGCGAAGTATTTACATTTACCCACGCGGCCCTTAGGTTAGGGTTTCGGGAGTTTGCTCTGTACCAACGAGTATAAAATGTTTTTATTTCTCCTATAGGCCGCAATGGGTTTATGACGTTGTAAATAATTTGTGGGTGTTAAGAACTGTAGAAAATTAGATTTAATGGCCCGGTTGAGCTGTGTACTTAAACTTGAGAAATGTGCCACCAAGATATTTTTTTCTCTGTTTGTCCTGTCCGTAGCGGGCAAAGGTTTAGGTTCGTCAAAGGTTTTGAGTGAATTTCTCAGGAAAGAGCATGAGTATCCACGCTGTCTCAAAGCTTTAAAAAGAGTGTTTGTTGCTGTAAAGAAAAATTTCTGTTCAGGGCAAATGCGTTTAAACCTGAGTAATTGTGACTTCACAATCCCCCTGAAAGTATGTTTGGGGTGAAAACTGTGCTTATGTAAGAGTGAGTGTGTGTCTGTTTCTTTAAAATAAACTCTAAAATCCATTTTTCCTGAAGAGAGGAAATTGGGACCCTTATAGGACACGACATCCAGGAAGTTTACCTCAGATTCATGAACTGTGAATTTAATTTTTATTGAGGCTTGGTGTGCATTCAAGTGTTCTGTAAAAGCGACAAAATCTTCCATCGAGTGAGTCCAGACACCCCAAATATCATCCAGAAATCTATAATACGCAAATGGCCTTTCCTCTGCTGAGGCTAAGGCTGACTCTTCCCAATCTGCCATGAAAATATTAGCGTATGAGGGGGCGAATTTTTTGCCCATGGCTGTACCTTTTATTTGTAAATAAAATTTGGAGTCGAATTCGAAATCATTTTTAGTCAAATTTATCTTAAGCAGTTTTAAAATATAGTCATTAGGTCTCTTAGAATCAGGAAATTTACTAATGAATTTTTTAACCGCCTCAAGGCCCACTGTTGTCTCAATGTTTGTATATACATTATCAATATCAATTGTAAAGAGAAGGGCGCTTAGGGGAATTTTTAATCTGCCAGTTTTTGAGATGAAATCATATGTATCTTTAAGATAGTTGAGGTGTCTGATAGAGAGAGGGTTAAGAAAGTGTTCTGCAACGTAGTATGTTTCACTATTACAGTCAGAAACGATAGGTCTTCCTGGAGGCACTTGAAAGGTAATGCTCCAGCTCTTGGGATCTTTATGAATTTTAGGCAATAAATAAAATCTTCTGGGCCTAGGTGGGCCGTCACCTGCAAGGTATTCTTTCTGTGCCCCATTAATTATTTTCTTACATTTTACACGTTTTCACAAATTGTTTGATGTCGGACCACATCCCAGGCCAAAATGCCACATCCTGAATTCTTTTGTATGTTTTATAGATCCCGACATGACCACTTATAGGACTACAGTGATAGTGTTCCAGTATATGAGGTACAAGATCTTTGGGAACAAAGATACGGTAATGGAACTGATTCTCTGACAGCTGAGTTTTGAGGTATAACTTATCTTCTATGACTTCATATTTGGCTTGCTGGTCGTCATTGTTCTCGGACAAAATTTGAAAGATTTTTGTTATTTCTGGGTCATTGTGCTGTTTCTCCCAGATCAATTCTGCAGTAACTGGAAGTGGGTGGTTGACATCCTTCTGATTGGAATACAAGTTACAACTTGTATGTGCAGGGCCAGATCAACACTTTGTTGTACCCTGGGCAACAATATTCAAGGGCCCCATCATCACGACTCCAGGATCACCATAATATGGTCATATACAGAATATATTACTGTAATATACAGTAAATATACTCAATACTTCAAATTCTAACTGTCATCAGGTGTATTTTGATTTACAAATATTTAAATGCTCATAGAACTACAAATGCACTACTATGTCCCCTATCAAAGACATTCACTCACATATGATGCTATGAAAACAAAACACATCAGCATCTGTATAATCTGGTCAAATTGACCCACTACATTGAGAGGGAGGGAAATATCCTCCATTTTCACAAAAATGAATAAATAAGCAACCACTTTCAAACCATCGTTTATTTAACAACATTTATTCCCAATAGAAATGTATTGAATTGATAAAGCTATAACAGAAGACCACTTACAACACATCAAGAAACATTTTGGTCCTCAGCTCATTTTAAGCAGAAATCACCCTGACAGGGTGACCCTGTCTCCTCAGAATTCAACAAGGCAAACAAGTTATTAGTCCAACACAAACAATTTGAAATCTGCCAGTTATCCCTCCACAACAATTTACAGCATTTTAATAAAGCTGGCACCTCAAGGAAAAAATAAATAAATATAATGCAGTATCACTATTATCTGCTCATAAACATTTTTATCCTAAGCTCATTTTAACTTGTTTTAAAATAGAACAACAACATATCACAGCACAATTAACCAGTTAAACATTTTAGTGCTACATAAACATTTAGAAATCTGTCAATTTCTCTGAAGAAGACAAGACAGAAATAAATGCTACATAATCTGGCAAAACACACAATTTTAGTCCTAAATAATGAGGAATGCATGTTTGAATTTGAAATGCCTTCATTTGGCAAACACATCTTACAATGGCTTTTTTTCTGGACTTTGACTGTGCAAACTGATGTATAATATCTTCAAAATCAAGGCCACTTACAAGTTCATGTTCAATGGTGTAACCGCACTGGCATTAGTAGTACATTTAACATTAGCTCAAATGATCTATAGGGAATTTTAATAATTAATCATGAATATGATTAATATTTTGCATATTACAGTTACATTAATTTATCGAAACTGAAACTAGATCGATATGTATATATGAATAACCACAACGAATTATAATTCCTCATTCATATATCAATAATCTTATTTCAAATCGAAGTTATGGGATAACTTTCAATGGAATTAATTTAGTTATCAAACAATCTGTTTGTCCAGCAAACATTAAACGTAAGATTAACTTATCGACTTCTCAAAGAAAATTGCCAGAGAATGTTGGTGAACATTCTCTAACTAAAACACTATTGATTAAAGAATACATTTCAAAACCACACCTCTATTATAAAGCAAAACTAATCACACATACATATCGGAAGGTATACATTCAAGAGCCATATTTCTATATGAAGTTGCACCCAAAGGATGTTTTGTGTGTGTGTGTGTGCATGTGTGTGTATGTCACATAGAAAGTTTAGTTATCTCTCTGTGGGTCCTTTTGAAGCTCCCCACAGGGAAGAAGAATGTTGGTTTCAGGTTTCTGGAGTATCTCTGAGATGCCATAAGTGTCAGAGATGCAGACCTGACGGCACCCAGGCCATGAGTTACATTTTCAGGTTAAACGTTAAAAGTTTTGTCAAAATTTATAATGACAAGGCTTCTGGAGTTTTGTGTGCAGGGAAAACAGAATCATGATTCTTGCACATTCGTTACAATGGCTAAGAGAGAAAGTGCAGAGAGCCGTGTCTGTGACATTGTGGTCCTCAGCTCATTTTTAACCCGTTTCAAAACAGAAAATGACCTCTCGCCCTCACAGTTAGACACAGGTAAGGTTAAAAACAGTCTTAGTGCAACATAAACATTCGGAAATGTTGTCTTAGGTCCATGTCTGTCAAGAGCTTGCAGCAGCTGTACAGGTGAAGTCTCATGCTGCACAAAGTGCTTGAACTGAATAAGTTCATCTGACAAGGAACTATCCAGATCTGTTGGATAAGTGGAGCTCAGCATAGCAGCTCTTACACGCACAATCATCACAGTCCCTCTCAAATAAAACCCCAAAGAGGTCACACACATGTGTGTAGGCTTCTATGCGCTTGGATAGGCATGAACAAAGTCTGTCAATGATGACGTAATATGATTCAACTTTAAATTTATGACTGCTGTCATTAAAATCTACTTTGCTGTCATCAGCAGACTCATCTGCAAATCTCTTTTTTTTTTCTCACACGTTTAGTGTCAAACTGGTAGTTTTGTGTCACACTGACCGTGCGTGCTGATTCTTCGAGCTCTGAAAACTGTTCTCGTAGAGTGCCAACATATGAAAGCAGTGAGCGCAAAAGGCCAAGAGCAGTAGCTAAATCTATATCACTTTTTTGGAGTTGGTCACTTGTTGCCTTAAAGGAACACTCCACCGTTTTTTTAAATAGGGCTTATTCACCTTCTTTCCTACATTTAGATAGGTGGGCAAATGCATTTTTGTCTCAGTGCATGCATTGTTTTAATTTGACAGGGTCGGCACTAGCTTAGCTTAGCATAATGAATGGAATCCTTTGTTGCCAGCTAGCATGTCATGAATAAAAGTGATATAAAAATTTTTAAAAACCCACCTAATTACTTCTTGTGGCCTGCGTATTCACAACAAGTACAAATAGTGATGCAGATTAACACTAGGCGATTTCCTAGGCAGATATTGACTTATATATTAAGGACTATATTAGGGGGAAGCACAGGCGAAGCACTGCTACTTGGTCATGATATCTCTGCGTCCAAGTAGCAGTGCTTCGCCTGTGCTTCCCCCTAATATAGTCCCAAGTCAATATCTGCCTAGGAAATCGCCTAGTGTTAATCTGCATCGCTATTTGTACTTGTTGTTAATACACAGGCCGCAAGAAGTAATTAGGTGGGGTTTTTAAAAAAAAATTTATCACTTTTACTCAGGACATGCTAGCTGGCAACAAAGGATTCCATTCATTATGCTAAGCTAAGCTAGTGTCGACCCTGTCAAACTAAAACAATGCATGCACTGAGACAAAAATGCATTTGCCCACCTATTTAAATGCATGAAAGAAGGTGAATAAGCCCTATTTCAAAAAACGGTGGAGTGTTCCTTTAAAATCTATGCAGTACCCGGTCCCACAGCATAGTCATATATTACCGTCTCCAGTTTATCAACTTTTGCGACCAATGCAGCAGCTTCGAGTTTAGTTTGTGTTTTCTCATCACAGTCTAAAGATATTTTGGCTAATATACCTCTAATTGCCCCGTAATTTTCTTTGAGAGCTTTTGTGGAGTCTGCTCTGCAATTCCATCGGGTGGTGCTGAGGGATTTAAAAGTGTATTTAATGTTATGTTCGCTGTTATTGAAAACTGTATTCCAGCGATGTGTTGATGCACTACAAAATCTATACAGAGACTGCAGCAGTTCAAAAAAAGAGTTAACCTCCTCACAGCAATTATCAACGCAGTTAACACCTACGAAGTTCAAAGAATGGGCAGCACACGGTGTATAATGAATTAGCGGGTTTTGTTTTTTCAAGCCCGCTGTATTTGCCAGCCATGTTGCTAGCATTATCGTAACTTTGGCCACGACAGTTTGACAAGTCTAACCCCAAGCGACGCACCATTTCAATCACAGATTCAGCTAGGCTGACACCTGTGTGGCTGTGGATGGGCTCAAACCCGAGGAATCTTTCCACTACTCTGCCATCTGCACTGACAAAACGAAAAACAAATGTGAGCTGATCTACATGTGCTAAATCTGGTGTTGAATCAACGATTACAGAGAAATATTTTGCATGTTTGATTTCCTCTGCAATCACTTTCTTAGTTTTTTCACCCATTAATGAAATAAATTCTTCGCACACAGTTGATGACAGGTAAGATGGCTTACCCTCTACCCTTATTGCCATGTTTCTCAAGATGCTCCTTTAAAAAGGGGTCAAACTCCGCTATCAATTCAAGCAGTCCCAAATAGTTCCCATTGTGCGCAGAGCCCAGCAGTTCGTTGTCGCCTCGAAATGGCAGTCCTCTCGCTCCCAAAAATTTAATAACAGCCACCACACGTCTGAGGACTGAGGACTATGTTCTGCACTCTTTTCGTGATCACTAACCCTCTCTGGATGTTTCCAATCACAGAATCCGATGATAAATGCATGCTTTTGGGATGACAGAAGTTTGCAGGCATAACAATAAACTGATCCAGTTGATGGCGAGTAAAGAAGCCATTCCCTTGGCACAATTTGATTGTTTGGGAGCCGGCAGTGAAGCAAATCGTTGGTGAGGGAGCGTGTCCTACTTCCAAGTCCGGACTCCCTTACCGATGCAGGATTACTTCATTTAAAAGAAGAGAATTCAAGCTTCATGCCTGTGTGTCTGTATGCCTGTTTGACTGAGTATTCGCTGAGTTATGGTTCATTTTCGGACGCGTTTCAGAATGGACTTCACTGACAGAGAGAAGGCAGAACTCGCATCATGTTTATTTTTCTTTATTTGGCGAAAAGCACAGCACTTTGTTTTTATTGTGAGTATACACAAAAATAATACACACTTAACAGGATCGATTGATGTATAACACAAGCATATAAGATATAAAGTAATTTTTAATTTTTTTTAATTTTTCTCTGATAAGGAAAAAAACGAGCATATCGCGCTGGCGCGATAGCCGACCTCAGGGGGTTAACTGAAGAAAGTTTTGACACATCCAACTGTTGACTTCGTCAATGCATTGGCACAGGGAGTCAATGGGCTGTAATCGTTAGGCGATAGGGCTAAGTAGAGCTGTGTGTCGTCTGCATAGCTGTGGTAAGCAATTTGGTTCTTTCTCATTATTTGGCTCATTGGGAGCATATACAGGTTGAACAGGAGTGGCACAAGAATTGAGCCTTGAGGGACTCCGCATGTCATGGATGTCCACTCAGACTTATGGTCTCCTATACTCACATAATAACCTCTCCCATCTAAGTATGACCTGAACCATTTTAGGACTATCCCAGAAAGCCCCACCCAGTTTTCCAGCCTGTCAAGAAGTATGTTATGATCGACAGTGTCAAATGCAGCACTGAGGTCGAGTAGTACCAGCACTGATAATTTGCCTGAATCAGTATTTAAGCGAATATCGTTTATTATCTTTATGAGCGCTGTCTCTGTGCTGTGGTGCGGTCGGAAACCAGATTGAAAATTGTAAAAGGATCCATTCAAGCTCAAGAATTTGTTCAGCTGATTGAAGACAACTTTTTCTTGCCTATGAAAGGAAGATTTGAGATCGGTCTATAGTTGCTTAACCCTCTGGGGACCAAGCTGTTTTTGGAGTCCTTGAGATGTTCTGACATGCCTTGATATTTGTGCTTTTTTCAGTTATTTATAAACATGTTAATGGCAAAGGTGTAAATTCACTCTATATAGCACAAACAGGGCTACCATAATATGCGAGCAACGTGCATGTAGATGTTTGTATTTTTAAGAGAATAATGTTTATGCGTGGTTATTGGAAAAAAATAAAATGAAAGTTGCTGATTTAAGAACACAAAACACATAATAAATATGTGTCCACAAGACTTTTGACTAATTGATGTTGTCCCTTTGAGTTCTAGCTTCAAAATTATGTGAAAATCATCCTGCCTGATTGTTCACATGAAACACTACATTGATTTAAACATTGTAAAACAGTTTTTTTTGTCAGAAGAGGTTTATGCGTGGGAGTGGTAATGGGTCATCAATATTAATGAGATTCAGACCAGAGGTGTGACATAGACGCTCCCCCAAGTGTTAATGGGCCATCAGTGAGGCAGCCTGAACAAAGAATGAGGAGATTCAAATGTTTTGTTTTTCAATCTGTTTTATTGTAATTTTGTAAAAACAAAAGTAAAGGCAGGTATCTCACAGTAAATGCTCATGCCCCGTGGATGCGGGCTCTAAGCAAATCAAATGTGACCATATATTACATATATGTGACCTTTTATATTAACATTACCAATCAACAATTGTTATATTGTGCATGCATAACAACACATTTGTTGCAAAGCCACACAGGCACATATAGGCTACATTTGTATCATCACTAAGTATATAAACAAAATGTAACTAACATCTGTAAAATAGTAGGTAAATATGTACTTACTCTTTTTGATTTTTGTTGCTGCGTGTCCTCATTGCAGTGGAAGGCGAGAGTGAACAAGCTACATTCCTTTTAAAAAAAGTTACAAAACATATGTAACATCAACCAATCTCCAAAAATAAATAATAAAGTCATACAGGCTCATATTATTAACACTAAGTATAAACAAAATTGAACTAACACCTGTAAAATAGTGGGTAAATATGTACTTACTCTTTCTGATTTCTGACTGTGTTGCTAAGTGCACTCCGAGTTGCAGGCGGAGGTAGTGATGAAGCTACATTCCTTTTAAAAAAGTTGAAGAATATTATTACATAAATATAACTATAGTAGCATTAGTCTATAATGAATTACTGATGTAAATAATTTTAGACGCGTGCAATAAGCCTATATGCGTGTCAATGGGCCATTACCGGAGAGGCACACCGCAAACATTAGCCTAACACATTTGTGCACTTCATTAACTGGGTATATTTACACATTTCAGCACATTTACACACATTTACAACTGATATTTGCGAGCATGCATCGTTAATGATAATGAGGCAGCATTTATATAGTCAAAATATAATCTAAACACCTACTAGGCCTACTTTCTAAAATAATTTCTAAATTCTATCTTTCATACATAATGATCTAAACATATCATTTAGGCTACACATACAAATACAAATTTCCTAACCAAGGGGTGTAGCATATGTACACAAAAAAACAAAACAAAACATTTTTAACGTTGAAATGGTACGAGATATTAAATTCATGGTATAGACAGTGTTGGGTGTAACGCGTTACAAAGTAACGCGTTACTGTAATAATATTACTTTTTTCAGTAACTAGTAGTGTAAGGCATTACTCGTCTGAAAATAGTAATATTATTACAGTTTTCCCGAGCTAGTTACTTGCGTTACATTTGCCAGTAGCACCTTCATCACACACAAGGCACACAACACAGAGAACAGAAGGGAAGGGGAGGAGGGCGTGAATGGAACAGTGATTGGTCTGGGTTTGGCACGAGGTATCATTTACCATCACCGATTGGTCGACACGCGGCAGTTAAGGCCAATCAGGGATGACTTCCCTAATGAATATTCATGAGTCTTCCCCTACCATCCTGGGAAAAAAAATATAGCGCCCCGGACGCGCGCGCGCAGCCCGTTAACTCTCTCCGCCTTCAAACAACACGAGCGCTGTATTGCTCTCTCTCCCTCGCGCATATAGTAAAAGGCCGGAAGACCGGTTGTGTTTTATAGACAATTTTGCATATAAATGACTATTTATAGGGCTTGAATTACAACCTGAAACTGCGCATGCGCGGGTAAAACTGCTGGGGTGAAACTGTGGCTCTGCGGCTCTGCAGACAGATATTATTGGGACAGATGGGGAAAAATGAAAGCGTCAACAACGGCAAGTACAAGTACAGTTGTTTGTAGTTATTTGTGCTAGACAGTGCCAGTCTGTTGTTGGCGTAATAAAGACCCTAAAGAACACTCCTCCTTTGTATGTTCTCCCTCCATCTGATGCATCTCAGGCAATTATAGAGTAATTAAGAAAAAAAAATGTAACTAGTAATATAACTAGTAATATAACTAGTTACTTTCTCCAGGGAGTAATAAAGTAAAGTAAGGCATTACTATTTTTGAGAGTAATATGTAATATGTAATATATTACTTTTTTGAGTAACTAGCCCCAACACTGGGTATAGATATGCACTTTCATTAGATCGTGTTGAATATAGGTAGATATAAAATGTCAGTACTCTGGATGGCAAGTCCACCCAGTATAATATGTAAGCTCATGTTTTGAATAGCTTGTCAATTAATGCAAGTAAGAATAAATACTTACTCATCCGAAATTCTATCCACGGCTGGATCAAGTCGCTCTTCAAAATACAAACGGTCGTCATCAGAGTAGTCGCGCTCCTCTTCTGATGAAAATCTGGACTCTTCGTCGCTAGTATCCAGGACGAACTGAAGGGCTTCCGCACCGGTGTACCGTGTCATCTTCCCAACGCGCAGGTGACGAAATGATGAAACTTGAAGCCTTTAATGCATTTGCTTGGGGGCGTTTACCTGTTTTGCATAGATGGCTTAGCACATTATCTTGTGAATAGCGCGCTCCGTAAGTAGGCGTGAACGAATTAAAGTCAATGAGCTCGTAATGAGCTCGACTGGAATCGCTCTCTTTTTATACAGATTACAGAAGCTGATAATATTTGTTTTTTATATAAATGACTTCATTTAACAGATGCGATCTCAAGCTTTATGCCCGTGGGTCTGTTTGCCTGTTTGACTGAATTTTTTGCGGAGTTATAGATAATTTTCGAACGCGTTTCAAATGGGAGTTTACTGATAGAGAGAAGGCAGAAATCACATCATGTTAAAGTTTCTTTATTTGTCAAAAAGCAAAACACTTTATTTTTATTGTGAGTATACAGAAAAAAAATAGAAACTGAACAGGATTGATTGATGTATAACACGAAAATTAAAGATCAAAATTAACAGAGCATTTTGTGTTTATCTTTCATTGCTAAAAAAAAAAACGAGCAAAACGCGCCGGCGCGTTTTTGGTCCCCAGAGGGTTAATATGGTCTTATCCAGATTGCTCTTTTTCAGGAGGGGCTTTACCCACTACAAAGCAGAATGATCGGTAACGACAGTGAACATTCTGTAATCCAAGTAGTGCTGCCATTTGTCTAATGCCCATATTATAGCTAAACACTCCTTCTCTGTTGCAGAGTAGTTTGTCTTGGCAGGATTACCTCTATGCCTTGTCTCCGCTTTTGGGTCAGCACTGCACCCAGTCCTGTCTCACTGGCATCTGTGTACACAATGAATGGATGCTCTAAATTAGGATGGCCAAGGATGGGTGGAGTCATCAAGCACGTTTTCAGTTGTTCAAAGGCCTGTTGGCACTGCAATGTCCACTGAAAAGTTCGGCCTTCTTTCTTTAAGGAGTTGAGTGGTTCAGCAATTCTAGAGTAGTTGGGAACAAATCTGTGGTACCACCCAGCCAGTCCAAGGAAACGTTGGACTTCCTTCAGATTTCTTGGCACAGGATAGGTACGAATAGCTTCCACTTTACTAGGGTCAGCTGAAATGCCTCTTCATGCAAGCAGAACTTACTTTTCCGGAGGTTGATTGTTAAACCAGCCTCTTGTAACTTCTGGAAAACAGCGTGGAGATCAAGGAAATGCTGGGTAACAGATGGCGAGTAAACGATAATATCATCAATGTACACAAAGCAATTTTTTCCCAACTCAGTTTTTCAGTTCTCCTAAGACCGTCTCCATAAGACGTTGGAAAGTGGATGGGGCATTTTTAAGCCCAAACGGCATTACATTAAAGTGAAATAGTCCTGCAGGGGTTATAAAGGCAGTCTTGGCTTTACTGGAAGCATCCATAGTCACTTGCCAATATCCACTGTTGAGATCAAGAGTGGAAAAAATAGCTGACCCCGAAAGGGATTCCAAGATTTCAGTAAGGTTTGGCAGACGATAGGCGTCACTTTCAGTTATGGCGTTCAATTTGCGATAGTCTACACAAAATAGAAGAAGTCCGTCCTTCTTTGGCAGGAGGACTACAGGGGAGGCCCATCCTGACTGTGATGGCTCTACAATACCTGCGTCTAACATTTCTTTGAGTTGATGGTTCACCATGGCTTGTTTGGCAGGGGACACCCGATAAGGTCGTTGCTTTATGGGAACTTGGTGAGGTGTATAAATTTGATGTTGAAGAACAGCTGTCCGTCCCAACTGCAAGGTACACACTCGAGAATTTGTTTTTAGGAGGTGACTTAATTGAAGCTTTTGACCAGGTGGTAAGTGAGCCACAATACAAAAATCGGACAGATTATAAAGTTTTTACTGTAAAATACTGCCACATCAAATAAGCTTATAATTTTGCCAATTTCTGCTCATATGTTATATATATATATATATATATATATATATATATATATATATATATATATATATATGTGTGTGTCACGAGTTCACATCTACATATAATTATTACGGTAAAGGTTATGCGTATTTGGTGTGCTGTCCGGGTGGAGGGCTCCGAGCTCGGAATTTCTGCCCGAACCCAGAGTACTCCCCCTGTTGGTAAGAGTAGATGGAACTAGAAGTGAGGAGATGGAACTAAAAGTGAGGAGATGGGGTGGAGGTGGGATGCTGAATAAACTGTCAAGGAACAGAGGTGTGTTCTGCTGTTATTTATATTGTCCTGAGTTGATTACTGATTGATCTCCACTTGTGCTAATTGGGTTAATTATCTGCACCTGCTCCTCCTGAACCTTGTTAATAAAACATCATTTCACGAGTTCACATCTGCATATAATTATTACGGTAAAGGTTATGCGTATTTGGCGTGCTGTCCGGGTGGAGGGCTCCAAGCTCGGAATTTCTGCCTGAACCCAGAGTACTCCCCCAAAAAAGCAAAAAGAGCAAAGGACAGCCGCCAGACTAAAAAGCCCCCCAAAACACAGAAATTTGGAAGGCTGGCGATTTGAGAATAAGCCTGGTTGCTTGAGGGCCTGCTGGCTCACGAGTGGGGAGCAGATGTAATTTGGAACAACCAGTCGGGGGAGGCTCGCGTTGTTTCTTGACGGGAGCAGCTCACGGCGTTGGACGGGCGAGCCATACCTGCCGATGAATGAGGAACAGCATAATTTATGCCGCCTGACTAGGAGGGCCTGTGTTGCCTCTGGCGGGAGCAGCTCACTGCGCTAGGCGGACGGGCCTACTGGCTGACAAATGAGCAGCAAGATTTGGGAATGGGGGGGAGAGAGCAGTGAGATCAAAAGACGGCCGACCGAGAGAGTCCATATAGCTTCCGACTGGAGCAGCTCACGGCTTCGGGCTGATGGGTCCTATCAGTCGACGGCGGAGTGACAAATTTTGGAAGCCCAGCCGGGAGACTTCTTGCTGTCTCCGCTGGGAAATCGGTACCTGCTGGATGGGAGAGAGGAAACATAGATGAATGCTACATCCGCTGGGAGACCAATGCTCGCTGGACGGAAGAGAGTAGAGATAAGTACATAGTATGTCCGCTGTGAGACCAGTGCTCGCTGGACATAAAGAGGAAACGGAAAAGAGGAAAATGAGTGCTTGCCCAGGAGATTTTCTCACACTGCATCCGCTGTGAGACCAAATGCTCGCTGGATGAAAGAGAAAACGTAAGTGCTCTACCGGGAAAGTTCTCACTCCGTCCGCTGTGAGACCAATGCTCGCTGGACAGAAAGAGGAAACAGGAAAATGAGTGCTTGCCCAGGAGATTTTCTCACACTGCATCCGCTGTGAGACCAAATGCTCGCTGGATGAAAGAGAAAAAGTAAGTGCTCTACCGGGAAAGTTCTCACTCCGTCCGCTGTGAGACCAATGCTCGCTGGACAGAAAGAGGAAACAGGAAAATGAGTGCTTGCCCAGGAGATTTTCTCACACTGCATCCGCTGTGAGACCAAATGCTCGCTGGATGAAAGAGAAAAAGTAAGTGCTCTACTGGGAAAGATCTCACTCCGTCCGCTGTGAGACCAATGCTCGCTGGACAGCTCTTTAATTATGAATAGAGAAGTACTACAGAAGGGACATCACTGCTGCGGCAGTAGAAAAAAAAAATAGCTGGAGAAACAGAGCTCCTGTGGGAGCAGAGGAGACATCACTGCTGTGGCAATGGAGAATTTAGCCAGAGTAAAAGAGTTCCTTGCGGGTGCAGAGGAGACATCACTGCTGCGGCAGTGGAGAAATAAGCCAGAGAAACAGAGCTCCAGTGGGAGCAAGGAGACATCACTGCTGCGGCAGTGGAGAAATTAGCCAGAGAAACAGAGCTCCAGTGGGAGCGGAGGAGACATCACTGCTGCGACATTGGAGAAAAATTAGCCAGAGAAATTGAGCTCCTCTGGGAACAGAGGAGACATCACTGCTGCAGCAGTGGATAAACTTACCTGGAGAAACTGAGCTCCTGCGGTGTGTGGCTGAACAAAGGGAGAAGGAGAGTGGGGCTTGGCGGGCCGATGCTCGACTTGTGCGTTAATCAAGACGTAAGTAAAAGGAGGTGAGAGATGAAATCCTTGCAGGATTATGCACGTCTGAAGTTTAACCCTCTGGGGTCTGGGCTGTTTTTGGGGCCCTTGAGATGTTCTGACATGCCCTGACATTTGTGCTTTTTTCAGTTGCTTATAAACATATTAATGGCAAAGGTGTAAATTCACTCTATAAAGCACAAACAGGGCTACCATAATATGTGAGCCATGTGTATGTACATGTTTTCATTTTTGAAAGAATAATGTTTATGCGTGGTTATTGAAAAAAATAAAAAATAAAATTTCTGAAATAAGGCCACAAAACACATAGTAAATATGTGTCAATAAGACTTTTGACTAATGGATGTCCTCGCCTAGTGTTTTTTCTTCAAAATTATGTGAAAATAGTCTTGCTTTATCGTTCACATAAAACCATACATTGATTTAAATTGATGTAAAACAGGTTTTGCTTGGAAAGCCAATATGCGAGGGGGAGGAGTAGTTTACACCTTTGATTACAATGTCCCACCCACTCTGCATAATGATGAGCCATTCACTCAGGTGTGAAACTGACTGAGCCACAATACAAGGACAAAAGATATTTAGAAGAAGACTTATATTGACCATTTAAGATTTTGCTTACATCTATCTTGTAAATATGTTTTGCTATTTTATTAAAAAGGTTACAATTACAACAATAATTACAATTTCAACAATATTTCAAGTGTACTCTTTCTTTGTAAAAAAAAATGATTATAGGCCTACATTTTATCTATGTATTCATATTTCAGTCGATTTTTACTCATCTCAGTAGCAATACAGTTTGCTAAAACATCATCATTCATTCACACACGCGATTTAAATTTAACTTCTGGCAAAGATGAAGTTGATGATAGGCTTTTGACTCGCGATCTTCGCAGTAGGCTAGTGTTTTGGATGGTTTGTTTAGAACCAGCTTTCTGTAAATATATTTCACATTTTTTAGACATGTGAGGCGAGTAGGCTATACGGTCTGGTTCATGATGATCTCCAGTTCAAGCACCTTATGTTGTGGTTGCTAGCCTATATTTACTTTAAATCCAGGAAATTTGTTAATGAAAAAATTATTAAAATTAAGATACAATTGATACAAAACGAAATTCGTTTTAAAGAAAGGATTTGTACTTTCTGTTTTGAGGTCTCTGTGAAAGTTTGAAAGTCTTTTAGTGCTTTTTTTAGAGCGCTCGCGTCCATAATGGAGAACTGTCACGTAATATTGTTTTTTCCTCATAAATGCGAACACGAAAACTGAAGCGCACTGAAGCGTTTTTTTTTTTATTTAGTTAAAAATTACTATCAGATTTAATGTTATACATTGACAAACTATACATCATTAAAAAGATATAATACTCAAGTTTCAGTATTTGACCACTATTGTATTCTGAGAAACTTACAGCGACAGTTATGTCTTAATTTGTGTCAGGAGTTATGAAATGAAAAAATGAGTCGATACCTTTAATATGAATTATGCGCGTCAGCCGCTTTCATTCATAAAAAACTCCCGTGCTGTCGTCATGACAGCGATACACAAAACAACGTCCCTCAGGGCTTTAGCTCAAAAATGTGCAGATTTGGAGAAATATTGATATATTCTCATAGATTCACATCATATTTCTATAGACAGGAATAATATTTATTGAATTTATGCCCAAATGCGTCGATGTAATCATTATGAGTGCTGGATACTGTGATGTATTGTGTTTTCAATCCATACCAACAGCCTGAGGGCGCTACATGCACAATAATAGTCCATATATATAATATGAAGAAGAGGCATGATCATGTGACATTCCAGGAAGTCTCGAACACATTCAAAGCTATCAGAGATCGCTGTAACATGTTTTGAAGACAATAAACATGATTGAAATGATATTTGGTTTACCTGTGTTCTTCGAGTAATGTCAGGTATTTCCATAATAATAGATTATATTTATAATGTAATGCTAATCGATATAGACTTTATCATTGTGCAGAATAAAATATATATATATATTCTGTCTGATTTTTTTATCTGAAGCGAAATTAAATCACAGAAGATTATTTAAAATACTCTACTTGCGTTATGAAGTAAGTTTGGAGCACAAACATGGTTTTAATCTCATAAATTGTCGTGTATTGATGGTGTGCTAAGCTAACATGCTAGCTAGCCCTAGGTGCACCTGCCACATATAGCAGTTATCCTTTTATGTTTTTTTTCTAAATATGCTTACTGAAATTCAAGCAGGGCATTTGATCCAGTTTTTAAATGTTAAGTGAGAACTTTGATAAAAGAAATTAGGGATTGAAACCCTATGAATAGCTTGTGAATAGCCAGTCGTTAGTAACTATAATGCAGACAAAAGAAATGCATATTTCGAGCCATAACCAGGCTGGAGAGGTGTGAATGTGTGCAGGGGGAGACTGAGACTGAATGGGGCTCGTTTGCACCACAAAACAGAGACAATATACTGAATTGATGTTTAGAAGATGGCAATAAACATCAGTAGCATTTTAAAGTAGCAAATCAAAATAAAGTCATTGACATGGTCTTGAAAAACATTTAACTAAATACAGAGTTTTGGACTTATTATCTTCAGATTTTAAATATAAAATGTTTAGACATGTGGCCTTAGCTGTAGTGCATTTCTAGATTGCTCCAGTGCCAACTTCAATTTTATTTTCATGAGGATGTTTCATAAAAATTAATTTCTAATAACTTTACAAAACTTTGAAGATATTTATAACAATTTTTTTCATTATGACAATAATTAATTCTACATTTACAATAAACTGCCAGGTGTCAGCTTTCAAATGAGATCATACTTGTGCTTTTAGTACAAAGGGTTCATGAACTGTATCTGTTTAAGTTTGGGTATGTCATTTCTGGGGATTTTTCAAAAGTGGCGTTGCAGCTTAACAGGTTAAAAGAAGAGATTTCAAGCTTCATAAAGACATACCTCACGTGCCTGTGTGAGAAGTATTCGCTGAGTTATGATTCATTTTCGGACGCGTTTCAGAATGGACTACACGGACAGAGAGAAGGCAGAACTCGCTTCGTGTTTATTTTTCTTTATTTGGCAAAAAGCACAACACTTTGTTTTTATTGTGAGTATACACAAAAATAATACACATTTAACAGAATCGATTGATGTATGAAACTTGTTTTGTAAAATCAAAGTCAAAAGAGTATTTGGGGTCTCAATTCAACTCATAAGGAAAAAAGCGAGCAGATCACGCCGGCGTGATCTCCGACCTCTGAGGGTTAAGTGGCCGAGCAAAGATAGCAGATCGCGTTTAGAACAATTTGACCGTCTGGGAAGTTCATTTAGTGAAGTTCAAAGTAGACGGCTTATGGTAAAAGACAAAGCTTTGCATAAATTTGGGCACCTTGTTATTTATGGTGAGGTCTGACAGTGGAGGAAACTGGGCGCGGCCCAAGCTGTGGTCTGATGCTGGAAGCGAGCTGGATTTGGTGCGGTGAGATGGTGGTGTTTGTCGAGCGAAGTGAATCCTGAGCTTTGCGGGCTTTACTTTGCCTATTGGCCGCTTTGGGGGCCAGCGTGGACTAAGACTGTCGCGATAACCGCAAAATTGTAAAACCGCGCTACTGAGAAGCCAACCGCAGAGGAATGCAAGTAACCGTAGCAACCGCAATTTTTTGCATGTTTTCTTTTTTCATAAGGCAATACCCTTCTTGTTTTGAACTTTGCTTGTGTATTGAATGTTAAATAAGTTAATAATGATAACGAGACTGTTTTTATCATGGTGATTTGTACTGAGGCTTTGTTGATTTGCTCTTAAGACTTAACAGACAGTGAATGAGAGAGATCGACTGCGCGCGTGCGCCTGCGTCTGTCTTTGAGGTCAAGTCATATGCGTGAAAAGCTTTCCGTGTCCAAGGAAATCGAAATATTTGTCGTGTCATCCTCTTAACGTTTTACCATGAATGGCATCAGCGACAGCGCTGGTCGGCATTCCACAGTGCGAGGGAGCTGCGGGAATCAAAAAGCAGCGAGTCACGCATTGAAACAATGCCATTTAAGCATCAGCTTCAGTGTTACCCATGCGACGCATTGCTGGTCAGCTCAGCCTTGAAAAGTGGAGCTTAACAACTTGTTTCATTACTATCTTTAAAATAATCAGCGTTTTTGAGCGTGTTCGTTGAATGAACGATTTAATGATTCACTCAAAGACAGTCCATTGCCGTAACAATGTAATGCGCGCTGACAGCCTTCAATGCGCAGAAACGCTGTTTAGTTTCGGTTACATTGGTTACTGAAAATGTAGGCTACTCATTTTTGCATGCTGACCACATGGTAAAACCTATTTATAGCGACAAATAAATAAAAATATATCTAAATAAATAAATGGTGATAATACCGCGCTATTGAGCCACTCAAAATTACCGCAAGGGAAATTCCTTCACCGCACAGCCCTAGCGTGGACTTCGGAGAGAGGTTGGCTGATTGCAATGATACGCTTCATCCTTCGCGAGGACTGAACATCCGAATTTATCAGCGCTTGCCTCAATCCTATGACTGTCCACTTCCTAAGGTGGAATTGTTAGGACGGCCGAACGATTGGAAGATGTCGGGGAGCAGGGGTTAAATTGGGATTTATTATGTGGGGGGGCTCCTCAAGGGGGTCCGGGGGTATGACCCCCCGATAATTTTTTTTGAAAAATAAACCATTAAATGGCATTTTCTGGAGAGTTTTGTGCAAAGAAATGGAGAAATTGAGTCTTACATTATATGTGAAAAACTGCAAGGTTAAGAGCAAATACTTTGCATTGTTGTAGTAGGTATTAGGACATTTAGCATTTACATTACTGTTAATCAGCAGTGGTGGAATGTAACGAAGTACAAATACTTCGTTACTTTACTTAAATACATTTTTCACGTATCTGTACTTTACTTAACCCTTGTGCATCCTTATGGACATTTTTGGCTTTTCCAGTTTTGTTTTTTGATCACTTTGCCTGTATTAATGCTAACTGCATAAAATTTGGCACAGGTGTGTGTATTTTTATTGGAATTTTACCATTTCACCGCCATTTCCTTTAAAAAATCTATTTTGCACTAGTTACACAAAATACTTCCTCTCAGCGCCTTTTGGACAAAAATGTCCCCATTGAAACCCATTAAAACTGCATTTTTTAATCCCTGTGCCGTTTAACTATAAAATTATGCAATCTTTTTTAAGAGGCTTTCATTCTGTTGGCAAGGCAATTTTTTATCAGATGGTGCCATTTTTTCAGGTTTGGCCTATAAAGCAAATACTCGCTTTATTCCTGTTTTCTGCTTTGGCATATTATAGAGCCAATTGGATAAATCATGCAACGATAATTGTGTGGGTGTGTTGGTATGGATGTCTAAGTGTGGTTTGTATGTGTGCAATAAAATAAAAAGTGTGTTTGTGTGCTTGTAATATTTGAGAGAGAAAAACTCAACTGCAAATCTAAAATCCAATCACTGTGTTCACCAGTGGAGTTTTGCTGGCATCCAATGGGGAAAGTCTGGTACTGCGCCCAAACAAAATCATACTGAAAGCTTATTTTTTGAGATATCATCCTCAAATTTGGAACACAAATTGGTTATATTTATGGCTTTGAATTTATATCAGTTTTAGAGTTCCACGTGTTTCATAAAATATATATTTTATATAAAATATTGATTTATAATGTTCATAAATATTTTTCATAAACTTAAACGGTAACCCTTCCTTTTACAGTCCCCTAATTACTAGGTATTTACCTGGTAAATATATGGTAAGTTATAGTTGGTTATTGGTAATTACCACAGGTAACAAGTATGTAAATGCAGAGAAACTACAAACTAATTACTAGGTATTTACCTGGTAAATATATGGTAAGTTTTAGTTGGTTATTGGTAAATACCACAGGTAACAAGTATGTAAATGCAGAGAAACTACTAAGTATTTACCTGGTAAGCATAAGGTAAATTATAGTATTTTAGTGTGTAATTACTTAAGGTGATTAGTATGCAATTACAGAGAAACTACCAGGGAAAAAAACACCACTGTTAAATATCAACTCAACAAAGTACTGTGTACTTGTTACCTGTTTAGGTTGGTAATAACTCAGATTTAATTGTGTACTTCCTCAGAATGTAGGCAGACAATTTTTAGAAACACCTCCAGTATTACCCATCAATTCAAGTTAGGTTTGTAGTTATCCTAGGGTTATGTTGGTAACAGTCCATGTTTATTTATTACTATCTTGAAATTAAGACGTAGTTTCCAATAAATTACCTTGTCTTATAAATTACCTTGTTGTTCATTGCTACACCCATTTATAGAGGGTTTATCAAATAATTTACCTTACACTTACCTGGTAACTACCCCGCAGGAACAGTTTTCCCTAATGTCATGGCACATCTTAAATACTGGGTATGTTCTTGCAGATGTTTTTACAATTTACTCAGTAAGTAAAGTGCAACTGTACTGTAAAATGAAGCCTTGTTTATTTCCATGGTATTATCGGAATTGTACCATATAACCTGATCATTACCTTTTCCATATAGTCACACTTTTTTACCTCGTATGTCCTGCAACGTTACCAAGGAAAACATGACAATTTACTCAGTAAGTAAAGTGAAACTGTCCTGTAAAATGAAGCCTTGTTTATTTCCATGGTATTACCGGAATTGTACCATATCATTCCCTTTTCCATAGTCACATTTTTATTTTTATTTTACCTCGTATATCCTGCAACGTTACAAAGGAAAACATGACAATTTACTCAGTAAGTAAAGTGCAACTGTACTGTAAAAGGAAGCCTTGTTTATTTCCATGGTATTACCAGACTCTTACCACATCCTTTGTTAGCAGCTAAGTTACTGCTTAAACATTTTTGAAATCACAAACTTTTACCGTGTGTTCTGCAACTTAACTAAAACATTCCAGCCTGGTCTCATTGTTAATGCGTAGTATTAATACGTAATTTTCAAAGATAGAAAACTACATAGGCTACAATTATGAAGAAAAACAACATACAGTAACGTTACGTGTAATCACAATAATTTATTTATTGCGAAAATGTCAAAACCGGTACCAAAAGTCGTTCACATGACGATGTGTTGCAGTCACAGTCCTCTCTTTCAGTACATAATAGTTTTGAATGAGGTAACTTACAGAGCAGAATTTAAATGATTAATCCATGCAAATGTTAATCCGGCTTCGCTCTGTGTGAAGGCTTCTCCATTTCAAAATGTAGTTTACCGACTGAAATACGGCATGTCGCAATCTGTGACGAACATAGAGGAACAGGCGAGAGCCAATGAGCGTTTGATATCACTGCCGTAAAACATGTCGTAACGCTTCTTGAGGGCGCAATTTTTGAATTTGAATTCATCATCATGAGCGCGGGTCCGCGGGATTTGACAGTTACAGACTGCGCTGCTGTGAACGCCTGTGAAATGGAGATGAAGATCACTCACTGGATAAAGGGCTGAATTTGGATCTGTTTCTTGCAAACGTATGGATTCTAAAGATTTGGATTATATCAAGTAGGCTATAATAAAATGTATGTCTTTTGTGAATTTATGTTGGGTTTTGGTGTATTATTGTTCTATTGGAGAAAACGCATTTTGTGTCTCACTGTAAATAAACTAAATATTAAAATGGTTAAACGATTAAATAAGGTATTTTTAAGGTTTTAAAGTGTATTCTTGTTTAACTGCATGTATGCTAATCCTCCGAAACGAGTTTGCAGCAGAAGGCACGAACAGAGCGAAATGTTATTAGTCTATTTCTTGAGTAAACTGCATAAATGCGACTGAAAACGTAATTGATAAGACATTTGAATGCAATAGAGTCAAAACATTAATGCCACGATTTTAATATGCATAAATAAGAATACGTACAAATATGTACGTCGGTAGAGTACGTAAATAATTTATGTTTTTGTGCTGTTAATACAAACATTTTACGTTTTAGTGCTGTTTATACGTCAGTATTATACGTTTCTGTGTGTATAAAACGTAAGTAAATGTACGTATGGTAGAATTACACTTTACGTAAAAAAACACACGTATTCTCATGAGATCACGTTGAACATTCTCAGTAAGTAAAGTGAAACTGTAACGTTACTGTAAAAGGAAGCCTTTTTATTTCCATGGAATTACTGGGATCTTACCCTATAATCTGTAATAGCAACAGTTACGTAGCTATTACAGATTATAGGGTAAGATCCCAGTAATTCCATGGAAATAAAAAGGCTTCCTTTTACAGTACAGTTTCACTTTACTTACTGAGTAAATTGTCATGTTTTCCTTGGTAACGTTGCAGGACATACTAGGAAAACAAATAAATAAAAATGTGACTATGGAAAAGGGAATGATATGGTACAATTCCGGTAATACCATAGAAATAAACAAGGCTTACTTTTTTACAGTACAGTTTCACTTTACTTACTGAGTAAATTGTCATGTTTTCCTTGGTAACGTTGCAGGATATACGAGGTAAAATAAAAATGTGACTATGGAAAAGGGAATGATATGGTACAATTCCGGTAATACCATGGAAATAAACAAGGCTTCATTTTACAGTACAGTTTCACTTTACTTACTGAGTAAATTGTCATGTTTTCCTTGGTAACGTTGCAGGACATACGAGGTAAAAAAGTGTGACTATATGGAAAAGGTAATGATCAGGTTATATGGTACAATTCCGGTAATACCATGGAAATAAACAAGGCTTCATTTTACAGTACAGTTGCACTTTACTTACTGAGTAAATTGTCATGTTTTCCTTGGTAACGTTGCAGGACATATGAGGTAAAAGATTGTGACTATATGGAAAAGGGAATGATCAAGTTACATGGTACAATTCTGGTAATACCATGGAAATAAACAAGGCTTCATTTTACAGTACAGTTGCACTTTACTTACTGAGTAAATTGTAAAAACATCTGCAAGAACATAACCAGTATTTAAGATGTGCCATGACATTAGGGAAAACTGTTCCTGCGGGGTAGTTACCAGGTAAGTGTAAGGTAAATTATTTGATAAACCCTCTATAAATGGGTGTAGCAATGAACAACAACTATGTAAGACAAGGTAATTTATTGGAAACTACCGTCTTAATTTCAAGAAAGTAATAAATAAACATGGACTGTTACCAACATAACCCTAGGATAACTACAAACCTAACTTGAATTGATGGGTAGTACTGGAGGTGTTTCTAAAAATAGTCTGCCTACATTCTGAGGAAGTACACAATTAAATCTGAGTTATTACCAACCTAAACAGGTAACAAGTACACAGTACTTTGTTGAGTTGATATTTAACAGTGGTGTTTTTTTCCCTGGTAGTTTCTCTGTAATTGCATACTAATCACCTTAAGTAATTACACACTAACATACTATAATTTACCATATGCTTACCAGGTAAATACTTAGTAGTTAGTTTGTAGTTTCTCTGCATTTACATACTTGTTACCTGTGGTAATTACCAATAACCAACTATAACTTACCATATATTTACCAGGTAAATACCTAGTAATTAGTTTGTAGTTTCTCTGCATTTACATACTTGTTACCTGTGGTAATTACCAATAACCAACTATAACTTACCATATATTTACCAGGTAAATACCTAGTAATTAGGGGACTGTAAAAGGAAGGGTTACCACTTAAACTTCTATAACATTTTTTTGGTTGCACCTTTTTCACTTTGTTCACTTCAACATCAATCTGCCAAGGGTCTTCTTTAAAATGAGACCAAACTTAAGTCTTTGCTCCCAAGCGTAACATTTTTATGAGAGTTTTTTGACTTGGACATTTTTGTCCACTTTGGAGATATGTGTAACTTTTTTTTTTTTTGTTAATGCTAACTGCATGAATTTTGGCGCAAGTGTGTATTTTTATTGTAATTTTACTATTTCACCCCCATTTCCTTTGATTATTTTTTTTTTCACTAGTTACACAAAATACTTCCCTCTCAGCGCCTTTTGGACAAAAATGTCCCAATTGAAACCCATTAAAACTGCACTTTTTTTTAATCCCAGGACCATTTAACTATAAAATGATACAATCTTTGTTAATAGGCTTTCATTCTGTTGGCAAGGCTTCAAAATTTAAATGTTTACTATTTTTTATCAGATGGTGCCATTTTTTCAGGTTTGGCCTATAAAGCAAATACTCGCTATATTCCTGTTTTCTGCTTCGGGAATATTATAGAGCCAATTGGATAAATTATGCAATGATAATTGTGTGGGTGTGTTGGTATGGATGTCAGAGTGTGGTTGGTATGTGTGTTATAAAAAAAAAAATGTGTTTGTGTGCATGTGTGTGTTTGTAGTATTGAGAGAGAAAAACTCAACTGCAAATAACAAAGCCAATCGCTGTGTTCACCAGTGGAGTTTTGCAGGCACCCAATGGGGAGAGTCTGGTACTGCGCCCAAACAAAATCTTTCCGAAAGCTCATTTTTTGAGATATCAACCTCAAATTTGGAACACAACTTATTTAGATTTATGGCTTTGATTTTCCACTGTTTTAGAGTTCAACTTGTTTCATAAAATATATATTTTATATAAAATAATGTTCATAAATAATTTTCATAAACTTAAACCTATATAACTTTTTTTTTTGGATGTACTTATTATTTTTTTTAAACTTCAGCAATAATCTGCCAAGGGTATTCTTTAAAATGATACCAAACTTAAGTCTGTGCTCCCAAGCGTCAACTTTTTATGACAGTTTATTGACATGGACATTTTTGTCCTCTATGTAGCTATGTGTAACTTTTTTAAATTGATGCACAAGGGTTAAGTATAGTGCATAGGCTACTTTTGACTTTTACTTCGTTACATTTTGCAGCAATTATTATACTTTCTACTCCACTACATTTCTACAACGTTTCGTTACATTTTCTGATCAGTTTTCCCCCTGCCAAAACAGGGATTGAAAAAATATCTCCTGTTTTCGGTGCTGATACGGTGGTGACGCCGCTGATCCGTTCATGTAACATGTAAGGGTGGCCCTGCCAATAAAGCACCTAAAAGCTGTCACAAAGAACCGGCAAAAGTAATGATATGAATATGTAAAATATAGCAAGGAGACATTTTAATTGTTTATTAATAAACAAGTGTTTTCTGTGTCAGTGCCCTGCATAGATGAAGTTGACGATGCTGACTCGCGATCTTCGCAGTAGTGAACGCCAGAGAGAAATGTTCACGAGCTCCAGTTCACGTGCCGGCGAATCCGTGTTGTGATTATCTTGTCTACTATATTTGGTTTATGAAACATTGATTAAAATTAAGATACAATTAATACAAAACGAAATTCATTTTAAAGAAAGGCTTTGTGCTTTCTGTTTGAGGTCTCAGTGAAAGTTTTAAACATAGTCTGTTAGCGCTTTCAGAGAGGTCCCGTCCTTAACATTGTTTTTTCCTCATAAATGCGAACATGAAAAATACAATAAAATGAATATGCTATGTTCTGTGGAGAGCCAACCCATCTTCATCCGGTAGGCTATTACTTTTGGTTTGCACAGTGTAATTCACAGAATTACAAAAAAAATATTTGGCCAGAATGGCCACCTAAAAGTTAAAGATTTTTTGTGTCACGTCCACGGCATGTGTAGCCTATTTCCCTCATATTAAACAACGCATGTGTAGACTGATATTTTACTAATGTCTGGACTCCTTTATTAAGGGAGTATGGATATATAAATAGTTTCAATATATTGGTATTAAATACATTTTCTGATAATTTATATTTCAAGTTTTTACTGCAAATGTCACGTCCATAACGCTGGAATTGACATCACTTGATTACGGTATTAGCTTACCTTGTTATGATATAATGATGTGCCAAACATATTTTCCTTACCTTGTCATTCAAGGCCAGGGCACTTTTTGTACAACCAACGTTGTGCTGAACTTGACAAAATCGATCTGTTGCTGCAGCGGCGGCCAGCAGCTTGTGAGTTTTTTTTTTTTTTTTTTTTTTTTTTTCCAAGGCGGTAAAAGGTTCTGGAACTTTTGTGCGCTTCCACATCCCGCGCAACTACGGATCTCCCAGCAACATTAAATATATATTGCTGCGTACATTTATCCGTGTCGGAGTTCTGAGTAGTAGCCTAGATGCGCATGGCAGCGCGAGCGGTGCGTGATCATGGTCGACTGACAACGAGATTAAGCAGCTGAACAAGAATACGGCCGTGTTCCGATTGTTCTCATCTCAGCTCCGCCGAGACAAAATAGACATGCCATTTCAAAAATCTTTCATTTATTGTCAGAAATATGTTTTCAAAAGCATCACTTTCATCAAATTTTATGTGACATAATTTCCAGTAGGCAACTGACTGCAAACAGGCACATCAGGACACAAACGAGCAGGCTTATGTGCCGGGGCTGAGCCCCGGAGAGCCCCGGCCCAATTTAACCACTGCCGGGGAGGAATTTTGAAGTCTCGGTGATGGAGGCGAGGGCTGGCCTCGCCGTCTAGGCGATTGTGTGGCTGTGGCGAGGCCGCCGGCCTGCTCGATTTTTTGACTGTTTTCGGTAGATTTTTATAGATTTTTTTACTGTTTTCAGTGGTTATGAGGAGCAATGAGAGAGAAATTTGGTAATCATTGTTTAGGCTACATTAAACCACGTCATGTCATATTGTCAACATAGTACTTATGAAGCAGAATAGTGGGGTCATATGTCTAATGCTTTTTGAAAACTTAAGGCTTTCTTCTTCATAAAAGTCGTACATCATCACATTTTTGTATACATTTTTATTTCTTTAAATTAGTAAGCTACAGGACATCGTCTTGCAAAACATGACATGTGCGAAAGAGAAAAGTGAATGAATGCGTCATTGTACCCAAATGCACTTCCGAATGCGCCTCTGTCCCCAGCACATTTCAAACCAAACTGACGCCCATGGATGCGCGTTTAGGAGAGTTTCAATTGCACGGGAGGGAGGGGGAGGGAGTACTGAGCTAGCTCTCTGTTTTGTTTGAACATCAACAGAAGTGACGTTACCCCACCATCGCTGATACAACCTTTAACATCAGGCACAAGTAGCATCTGCATCTCCACTAATAAGAATCAGTGTAGAAGGGCCAAGTCTGGAGAATTTTGATGCAAAGCAAGATAGTAAATAAAAACTACAAAAAGCCTCAAACAACTTTTTTTTTTAACCATATATCATGTTTTCATGTCTGACCGACCATACAGTACATCCCATTCTTGTTTTTGCTTGTTTCACAGATATGCAGAGTATGAAAGGGCAAGAAACGCCTGCACTGATGCTACACAGCCTGCAATTTCCCAGTTCATCCAGTCTCGTCCTCAGGAAGCCTATTCAGCTAATCATCCAAGACAGAAGGCCATAACAAATGCCATTATAAGAGACCTGGGGCCCGTTCTTCATACGTCGCTAACTCACTTAGCTGGATTTGATTGTTGGCGATTTGGCATGATCTTGGATTGTTTGGTTCTTCGAAGCTCATCCTGGACTTGCTGTCATAGCAACATGTGCGCAAACTTAAACCTGCTCGGGAGCAGCTTATTTCATGTTAACAGGATTAGATCCCGGCTTCATAAGCGGAGCTGATACAGGAAGTCCAGCGCAGCGCGATAGTCCACTTTCTGAGATATATATTTTTTCTCGTGACTCGTGAGATTGTCGTTTACATTATTAATTTGTTGGAAACGCACATTTATTTTCAACTTGTCGGAGTCGGGCTTTAACTGCACAAACTGTTTGCATTGCCCTATGATTATTTGCGAGTGGCTCTTTCCTTTACACTATTGGAGATGCGGAGAACTTGATGGAAAGTGCTGTCTGTCGTGTCATTCGGAGTTTACCTGGCGCTTTTAGCTTTAAAAAACAGTTTTAGGTTTTTTTGTGGCATTTCCAAGCCACATGCAATCAAGACCATGCCGATTACAGTATATGTCACTCAGGCTTCACTAACGTGATTGGTACCATAGACTATATGCTCCATAGACTGCCATCAAGGCCTCAATGAAGGGGATTATGTGAACAGAAAGGGGATTCACAATGTAAATGTGCAGCCCAGTTACTATTGTGATTCTTAATATTCCAGATTAGTAATATTATATCGAATTAAAAAAAGGCTGTTGACTAAAATCTTCCATATCACAAATGTGAAAGCAAAATGGCCAGGATCTGTGCATGACTTAAGAATTTTCAGAGATGCACATTAGTAAGGAAAGTTCCACAATTAAATATCAAGCTCACTGTATTACATACACTTATGCTGATCCTAACAGAACTGCATTTTTTCATATGTGATTACGACATGTCCCTGCAGACAGGTGTTTTATGACCCCATTCCCTGACCCAAACCAGTTACAGTGCAGCTCTAGCCAGGACAAGGGCACACAATGAAATGAACTTTGGCTAACTAAAGGGAAGATGTCAGTGTCTGAAAAGTCTGAGGGTTGCACACCTGACAGGGCCTGTGACATTGTTGCATGTGCCATATTACACAATATGGCACAATATGATTCCATATGTGATGAATATGACATCAGACAAAAACTTGACTTTGTTATTTGTGATGTGACGGAGTGGTACAGGTATTAGACACAAGGAATTTCGACTACGCCACCCTCAGGAATTTCACCCAGGGAAACATGAATGACACCTAAAAGATTTTCATTGGGTCACACAGGTTCGACTCTCTTAATAAGGTAGGCAGAAACGTGGGTATCATATACAAAGTACAAAAGTTTATTAATACAAAGTTAAATTTAAAGAAGCAGAAAATCACATTAAAATAGCACCCGTTGTACAAGGCAGCATCTGACGGCTTGTTAGAGGTGCATGGCTGACAATTTCAAATAAGCAAAAATAACAAAAGACACATACACAACACTTTACATAACTAATATTTGCACAACTCACAAAAACACAAAACTACACAAACTTACAGGGCTGAGGTTCACCACAGGAGGAGTGATCACCAAGCTAGTTAGCCAAAAGCACACTTTCACACACACACACACACACACACACACACACACCACCGTGCACTCAGATCACACAACCAAACACACTTCAAAAGTGTCACACGGCAATTGTTGGAGGAGCACCACCACCACAAGAGATCCTTCACCCGTCGGACCCCAGCGCCTGAAAGGAAACCAAAAATAAATAAACAAACTTAAAAACATAATTACAATAAACCACAGTTTGATGGTATCCCAGTATAGTCATGGAGTAGACAATAATAATAATAAATGAATAAGCAATCACAAATCAAAAATCACAAACGATATACAAATATTCTAACGATAGAAAAAAAAGACACAAACAAATTAACTCAATTCGAAAAGCAGAGGAGACAGGCTCGCACGGAGAAAACACGCAGTTTTGTGCTCCTGTTCCAAAAATAAAGCAAACTAGAAATCAATGAAACCAGACAGCAACAATCCCCTCTATTAGTTGGAAAATACGGTGTTTACGACGTTCTCCCAGTATGGCAGCAGAGACGCGACAGGGCTGTAACTATAGCGACAGAGAAAACGATCGTCATGAACGAGAGGGAGAATCCTGAGCCAAATACAAACAGAGAAAAACAATTACTAAAATTTTATGAATCAACTGCTAAAATTCTCAGATCATAACTACATGCACGACGACACTTACCGGAAAAGGACAATGTACTCTATCCTTTCACAGGCACAGGTACACAGCATTCATATAACCCGCCATTTAGCTGGGATACAGGGATACCGCACACAACTCAAAACATCAGCCAATCCCTAAGCCCCGAGCGAAGCCAAACAATCTGCTTTCCACAAAACAGTTCGCACATACCTGAGAGGTGAGCAGTCTTAGAATCCACTTAATAAAACAAGCCGAAGGAACCAAGGAGGGGAAAAGACAAGCTAGAATGCAACAATGAATCATTAATGCCACACGCACAGCAACTAGAAGCAAAACTGCTACATGCTAACAGTAGGGATGGTTGACGCGAAACTGACGTTCCGAAGCTTTGCGAGATCCTGAAGCGCAGATGTTTCGAAACAGTGATCCGAAGCGTGATTCAAAACACCCATGTCACGTGACTACGGCTAAATGAAGCCTCGAAGTGTTTCACAAGTGTTTCGACAGGTGTGGTCCGCCGAATCAGCGTTTGATTGACAGGGTCGGGAACAGACCACACAATCGCACATCTGTATAAAAGTGAAGTTTTATACAGATGTGCATCTTGATTTTATACAGATGTGCATCTTTTTATACAAGCGCATCTTGAACCTCGTGGGTTTTTGTGAGAGGAGTTTGATTTTGAGATGGCGGATTTTTGGTGATATAGTGACATTTATAGTGCGATTTGTTTAGTTATATTTAGGCTTACATTTAAATTTACACATTGACTAATAGGCTAGAGACAGACAGAGTATACATATAGTGACACATTAATAGATGCATAGATAGAAATATATATAGACACATAGATTAATAGATAGATACATAGATAGATAGATAAAGAGATAGATAAATAAAAATGGAGGCTCCCCAGAAGAGATGCCGTACATCTGTGGTGTGGGAGCATTTCCATTTGGAAACCCCAAATAAAGTGAGATGTGTGTATTGTGATCGGCAGCTAGCCCACTGCAACAATACATCATCCATGATGCACCATTTGAGGAGCACTCATCCTGCCATTTTGCAGAGTGCAGAGGATGGTAGCATTCCCTCTGTACCTAGGCCTGCTACTGACACTGCTGGGCCATCTCAGCAATATGCATTGTTTGAAATATAATTATTTGTATGTCCTTGCTAAAAAAAATATCTTTGCATGCCAGCAACAAGTGTCCCTTGTGAGAGGATTTTTTTTTCAAAGGCTGGAGAAATTATCTGTAAAAAAAGAAGTAGGCTAAGTCCTTCCACAGCAGAGAAATTAATATTTTTGAATACAAATCTATAAAAAAGTGAGACATTGTGGCTTGATTTATTTTATTAATATTCATTTTTCATGACCAAAATAACATTATGCACAGTGAGGAGCCTACAGGTTATAAGCTTCACATATTAGAAAAATACAATAATAAAAAAACAACAACTTTTTTAATGGCTAGTTGTCAAGGTTGTTTCAGATCAACACCTGCAAGTGACCACTAGGTGTCACCGTTGAGACGGGTGTCGGATTGTTTCGAAGCCTTGACACAATATGGCACATTTGCCTCAACTGTTTCATTGTTTCACGAAGCCTCGATCTACCCACCACTAGCTAACGGCACATACCTGCAGCTAGTGTCAACAACAGAAACGGGAGGAGCCGGACGTGACGCATCACAGGATATAGCCAACCAGCTCTTAAATAGAAGGAACTCCTCGCTGATAGGTGCTCACAAATGTCAATCACCGCTACTCATCTCATTCATTCGGTTACAGTGACAATGCCGCCAATATGAAGCGAGCATTTACAGTGTGTTTTCCAAAAGAGCAAGATGGTGAAGTAACTGACTTGACGACAATCTGGATGATGCAGAGTTGTGGGAAGACCTCTCCAGAGGTGAATGGGAGACTGTGGACCGCATGATCAACAGAAGTCCTAAACGTCAGCAATGCTTTGCCCATACGCTTCAGTTAACTGTTGGTGATGGTCTCAAGGATGCACGGATCATGAACAGTACCTTTGCAAAATGCTCCAAACTGAGCTCTCTCCTGCATACATCCAGCACCTTTAAAGATGCGTTTGAAGATAAGTTTGGGCAGCGAGGGATATCCGCTGCTGTGAATACACGGTGCAATTCAACTCTCCGCCAAGTCAAGGCAGTGCTCTCATTCAGTCATGAGGAACTGTGCAGTGTTGTTCAGGACACAGGCCACAGTGAGCTGGTCTTCTCAATTAGGGAGTGAAGGAGCTTTGTGATGGGCCACCGATCTTACTCAGGGAGAGAAGATTGTGACGGTCAGCTCCGTCCTCCCCTGTGTATTGTCACTAAACCACCATTTGGAAAAACTCAAACAGCAAGTGCGCTTCGTGGGAAGCATGATCCATAGCCTGCAATGCTCTCTCTCAAGAAAAGATTCCGGGGGATCTTTGTTAATCTGAAAATGTTATCAGCAGCATCAGGAGAAGAGCTGCCATTTGCTGGCCCACTCTACATCAGATCAGCTGTCCTGGACCCAGCTTTCTCCATGATGTGGCTTCAGCTTGATGTGCTTGTCACCGATGACATAAGGAATGACATTGTTGACATGGTGAAAGGTCAGTGATTTTTTTTAATACACGATATACAGTTAGACATGTCACCATTATCAAATTATGGAAATTCAATTCACAACAGTTGTATAAATAATATAATACATTTTTAGAGCTGATTTTGCAAGCATATCAAACTGAGCTGTGAAATAATGAATGAGGAAGTTCACTTTCTAACAATCATGGGCTTTCACACTTGCCCTTTAAATTAAATTAACTTTTTTATCTTTGTTTTTATTAGATCTGATTCTACGTGAGGTGCGACCTGACACAACATCCCAGAGTCCTGGATTCCAAGAGGTTGAAAATGAAAATCAGGAGGAAGAGAGCACTGGCTTATTCTCAGAGTACAGAAAACACCGCAAGCAAGACACAACCACCAATCCAGAGACACAACTAAATAACTATATTTGGTCAGTCATGGTGGGATCATCATGAGGCAACATCGTGCTCGGCTTGCAGACAAGACCCTCTCGAATCTTATATTTTGCAAGTGCAATACCTTGTAAAAGAGGTAATGACTTATGGATATACTCTGACTGTGTGTGTGTGTGAGAGAGTGAGTGAGTGAGTGAGTGAGAGAGAGTGTGTGTGTGTGTGAGAGCGAGTGTGTGTGTGAGAGAGAGGAGAAATGTAACAAAGTTTAATGTTGTACATAAACTGTGTTTGAGAGAGAGGGAGGTGTTCAGAGAGGAGTCTGTTGGATGTTAAGCTGTTATTTGTTTTATGGACTCAATGTTGAAAAGTTCAAACATTTCAAACACTGCTGGAAGAAGTGAAAAATAAATAATTTTATGAATTTTATGATTCCATGATGTATTTTACTGAACATGAGTATTTACAATGCAAATCCAAATTAATGTAATTTACTGACAGTTACTTATATCTTGTCTTTTCACTTTATTAAGATCAGATTCTGCAGGTAAAATTACAATAATAAGGTGACTTGACTTGACCTACTACAGGACTTGACTTGACTTGCCCAAGAAAAAAATACTTGGGACTTACCCCGGTTTCACACCGCAAGCGTCAGCGGCGCATGAGCAGCGCATATTTTTTTCGGCGTCCATGTTAATCAATGAGTGCATTCACAACGGCAGCAGGAGCAGTGCGTGAGCGTCAAGCAGGAGCGTCAAGCCGCTTGTCCACCAGCGTCCGATCAATTTTTGTTCCGACGCAACGCCTGTGACGTTTTCGCTGCTTGGGGGAATGTACTTTAAATATGAAACCATAGCAACGCCCATACACAAATTCTCGCCGCCGAGTTTCCATTGGCTGCTGCCCCACGTTTTGACGCTCTCATTTGCATATAGTATCCACCGAGATACTTTTTTGCAGCGCTGCTGTTGACTAAATCGACGTGAAGCGACCCATCATGCTTTGCGGGGGCGTTTTTGCTGCCTGACGTAGTTCCATAGGAAATGAATGGGCTTTGGCGTCGCGTCAGAAATCGAGACGCTGGTGGACAAGCGGCTTCACGTGAACAGCAGTGCAGCGGGGGTTTCGCCGTCCGGTCTATTTTTTTGCTGTGCTGCTCACGCTCAATTAAAGTGAAAGCACACTTTTGATGGACAAAATAAATGTGATTTAACACAAAACGTGCTCAAAATGCACAGAATAAGCATGTCAAGAGTTTTAACAACAATGTCAATGTCTAGTGTTTTAACAATTATGCCAGAAAAGAAAATTAAGTATAACAAGTATTTACCCATTTAAATGTTTTAATTATTTGTTTTGGGTGAAAGTATGGTGTATTATTATAAAAATAAAATAAAGTCAAACTAGCCACAAAATACGATATAAACTTAATTTGAGTTTATTATGTAATACACAGACACTATGCTATAGGCTCTAGTAAACGTGCATGCGGCAGATGACGTAAACACAACCTGTATCAATGGATGACACGAGGCTGATCGTGGAGGTCGAGAAGCACAAAGTGCTTTATGACCCAAAAAACAACACGTTCTAAAAGGAATTAAAACAAAATGTTTAAATACGTACGGCGGTAAAGTATACTATGAACAACGATTTTAGATAAAACAAACTCTTCCAGGTATTACAAATATTCTGCAAGTTATAATGTATAAAAACAAAAATGTTGAAAGAACTTACCCATTGTTTGAAATGGTTATATTGTCTGCCGAACACGCTTTGCAGCCGCTGCTGTGACGCTGTACTTATACGCTTCCAGTGTGAATACTTGCAAGAGTCTGCTGCTGCAGTGACGATGTAGTTGCGCGGGCGCGCCGCTCACGCTTGTGGTGTGAAAGAGGGGTTATTTGAGACTTGAAGGTTACGACTTGAGACTTACTTGAGACTTGCACATGGTCCCAACTCTGCTTTTTAGTCCCTTGTTTTGAACGAGGGCATGGCGCCCATTGTTGTAGCCAGTGGTGGTGAAGGCATCATCTGTCCCAGCTTTACGGCACGCATAACAAAATGCAGCATCGCATTCAACAGAATATTTGAGCCAATCTCTATTTTTGGACCAAGAGCTGCTAAATGAACGACTATTTCCACTGCCACTAAAAGATCGACTGGGGTTTAACAAGCACATCACCTGTAAGGGCTCTTCATCACCTAGGTCAGTGGTTCTCAACCTCTCCTGCAGGGACCCCCTGACAGGCCATGTTTCTGTTTTAACCCTGAAATGGCACACCTGATTCAATTAATGAGTAGTTATTAGAGTAGGAAGAGTAGGAATTAGTCAATTAATCAATTAGTCAACAACTCATTAAGCCTTTAATTAATTGAATCAAGTGTGCCATTTCAGGGTTAAAACAGAAACATGGCCTGTCAGGACGCACACACGCAAGCAAAGATGGTAATTAAAGAGACAGCTTCACCTAAGCATATCACGATCGCAAAAGGACACAACCAATCAAATGCATTAACCCCCTGGGGTCGGCAATCACGCCGGCGTGATCTGCTCGTTTTTTCCCTTATCAGTGCAAAAGAGATTCAAAATAATCTGTTGATTTTGATCTTACATGCTTGTGTTATACATAAATCGATCCTGTTAAGTGTGTATTACTTTTATGTATACTCACAATAAAAACAACGTGTTGTGCTTTTTGCCAAATAAAGAAAAATAAACATGATGCGAGTTCTGCTTTCTCTCTGTCAGTGAAGTCCATTCTGAAACACGTCCGAAAATGAACTGTAACTCAGCGAATACTCAGTCAATCAGGCATACAGACACACAGGCATGAAGCTTGAATTCTCTTATTTTAAATGAAGTAATTTATATAAAAAACAAATATTCTCATCTTGTGAAATCTGTATTAAAAGAGAGCGATTCCAGTCGACCTAATTACAGCTGATTCAGATGTAATGTGACTCCGCCCACGGAGAGCGTGCGCTATTCAAACGCAAATGGCTGAGGCAATCCGCGCAATCCTGTGAACGCCCCCATATCAGCTCGAGAAAACACACAAGTTTATTCAGATCATTACTTGTTTACACCGTCTTGCAGCGCTGTGAGGAATAATAATAATGGAAAATGTCCCTCAGAAGTGCGGGTATATCGAGGAGCGAGCTGAGGAATACTAGTACGTTTTTTTTCCTTATCACGTGAATTTCTTCACGTGGGTTTCTGTTTATGAATGAATGAACGGCAGAGATGCGCGCTGTTTACCACAGCTGGCAAAGACAGTTTAAATTTAAATCGCGTGTGTGAATGAATGATGATGTTTTAGCAAACTGTATTGCTATACTGAGATGAGTAAAAATCGACTGAAATATGTTGAAATAAAATGTAGGCTATTTGTATAAGCAACATATTAAACTGCAAATTAACAATATGCCCTAATATTTCATGAAAACAACGTTACAGTCAGGCGAAATATGAATGTTTATAAAGTTTAAGAAATATACAGTTTTTACTGTAGAATATACTGCCTCGTCAAATAAGCTTTTGTTTAGCAATTTCTATATATAAAATACTATTTTTGTCAAAAAATAAAGTCATCAACTAAGATGTTAGCTGTTCCAATGTTGGCTATATTCAAACTAATGAATACATAGATAAAATGTAGGCCTATAATCATTTTTTTTACAAAGAAAGAGTACACTTGAAATATTGTTGAAATTGTAATTCTTGTTGTAATTGTAACCTTTTTAATAAAATAGCAAAACATATTTACAAGATAGATGTAAGCAAAATCTTAAATGGTCAATATAAGTCTTCTTCTAAATATATCTTTTGTCCTTGCATTGTGGCTCAGTCAGTGTCACACCTGAGTGAATGGCTAATTATTATGCAGAGTGGGTGGGACATTGTATTCTAAGGTGTAAACCACTCCTCTTTCACGCCCCCCTCGCATATTGGCTTTCCAAGCAAAACCTGTTTTACATCAATTTAAATCAATGTATGGTTTTATGTGAACGATAAAGCAAGACTATTTTCACATAATTTTGAAGAAAAAACTATAGGCAACGACATCCATTAGTCAAAAGTCTTATTGCCACATATTTAGTATGTGTTTTGTGGCCTTATTTCAAAAACTTTAATTTTTAGTTTTTTCGATAACCACGCATAAACATTATTCTCTCAAAAATGAAAACGTGTACATACATGTGGCTCACATATTATTGTAGTCCTGTTTGTGCTATATAGAGTGAATTTACACCTTTGCCATTAAAATGTTTATAAGCAACTGAAAAAAGCACAAATGTCAGAGCATGTCAGAACATCTCAAGGGCCCAGAAAACCGCTCAGACTCCAGAGGGTTAATGTGACCCCACCCACGGAGAGCGCGCACTATTCAAACGCAAATAATCTGAGGTGATCCAGGCAAACATGTGAACGCCCACATCAGCTGGATAACACACCGAGAGTTAACAGAGTCATGTACTTTACGACGCTGTGAGGAATAATACTATCTTAATAATAATCCTGGAAAATTTACCTCAGAAGTGCTGGAAGTTTCATTTCGAGGAGCAACGGATCCCGCTGAGGAATAGGTCAGTTCTATATCTCCTTTGTTCTAATCGCAAGTGTCTGTACGCAAAAAGACTGTTTAAAAATGAATCGTGTTTTTGTGTGTGAATGAACTGAACAGCTTTTACCAAACTCTATTGCTATACTGAGATGAGTAAAAATCGACTACAAAAATGGGATAGATTATAAAGTTTTTACTGTAAAATACTGCCACATCAAATAAGCTTATAATGTTGCCAATTTCTGCTCATATATGTAGGCTATATTCAAACGAATGAATCCTTAACTTTTGAAATAAATATGATAAAATGTATACTTTAGTTTTTACAAAGAAAGATTACACTGTAAATATTGTTACAATTTTAATTGTTGTTGTAATTGTATAACCTTTTTAATAAAATGGCAAATATATATATATATATATATATATATATATATATATATATATATATATATATATATAGAGGATAGATGTAAACAAAATCTTAAAAGGTCAATATAAGCCTTCTCCTTAAATAATTTTTATTGTGTTTTATTAGTGACACACTAATAAGTTCACTAATTGGGTAGAGAATATATTCCAAAACTTTCTGAAAATACAGTATGAGAACAATTAACTGCACAATTACTAGAAATGTTTACCTTGGATATTATACAATTTGCAAGCACAATTTGTGTAAACAACAACAACTGTGTTTCCAACTGTGAATATATATATATATATATATATATATATATATATATATATATATATATATATATATATATATATATTGCTCTTGCATTCTTTCTTACCTGAATGTATGGCTCATTATGTATGCGGGTCCCATTGTCTCCTCAGGTGTGAACCACTAAATATGCATGATGGTGTTGGATCGTTGACGCCCCTGCGCATATTGCCTTTCCAAACAAAACGTGTCTTACAAAATTTAAATCAATGTATTGTTTTATGTGAATGACTAGGAAGGATGATTTTCATTGTGTGTCTTGTGGACACATATTTAGTATGTGTTTTGTGGCCTTATTTCAAGAAACTTTAGTTTTTAGTTTTTTCAATAACCATGCATAAACATTATTCTCTCAAAAATACAAACATGTACATACATGTTGCTCACATATTATGGTAGCCCTGTTTGTGCTAAATAGAGTGTAATTACACCTTTGCCATTAATATGTTTATAAGCAACTGAAAAAAACACAAATGTCAGGGCATGTCAGAACATCTCAAGGACTCCAAAAACACCTTAGACCGCAGAGGGTTAAACATGAAAGCATAATGAAATTATTTCTGATTTGAAAAATCATGTTAATGGGGTGCTTAGCACCCTCAAGCACCCCCGTAGAACCGGGCCTGGTTTTCTGTTTTATCAGACTGTGTCCTGTCATATATCTGATTACGTCCTGTCTTTTATCTGATTATGTCCTGTCTGTCTTATATATTCAATTGTTAATTAAAAAAAATCTGTGGTTTAAGATCCAACTGCTTGAATTTAGTGATGGAAGTCCAAAACATAAAGTTTGCAAAACATAAATGTAAGAAACTTATCCAAGATGATGATGACGATGATTACCATTATTTAACTTAAGTTTTTATTACAAACATTTTATTTAAATGTATTTTTATCCGCCGGGATGATACAATTGACGTCATTACATGAGGATGTAAAATAACTGGTGAACTGTTTTTTTTAACCGCTTAATTGAAACGAACTGTCTGAAAGAACTGGTTCGCAGAAAGGAACCGGTTAAAAAAAGGGTTCACCAGTTCTTTTGAGGGTGAAAAAATGTTAATGCATACTCATCTCATCGGTTCTCAGAATGTCGAATGTGTCCGAAAGAAACAGTTCTCGATTCTGTACTGTTCTCGAGAACCGCTGTACCTGTACGTTCGGTAGTATGCGCATGCTCAGTACAGCTGCTTGTGCTCATCACTTCTCTGTTCTATCAACATGTCTCAGTTCAGTGAACTGTTGGGGTTACTGGAGTAACATATACTCCAGGATATTGGTTTATTTCAACTTTAGAAAACTGTGGATCAGCGCTGATTCAAGACGCAAACTGTTTTGAACGTTTCAATCTGATTTGGTGAACTGGTTCGACCGAATCACTAAAAATAACCGGTTTAAAAGAACGATTCGTTCACGAACCGGACATCACTACTTGAATTCCTAGTGAAAATTAAATTATCAGTTTATCTGGATCACACGGAAATTACATTCACAGACACACCCGAGCTTGAGATGCATGCAGTTTCTTATTATCAATGAGTTTGGCTGTTTGATCGTTGCTGTAACCAGTCGACAGCAAGGGTGAATATTCAGAAAAGCGAAAGAGCAATCATTCGTTAAGTGGTTGAAACTTAATCTGGGGTTGAACAGACTTTAAAACCACCAGACCAATGAAACTGTTTATCTTCACATTCCCAGAAGATGATCATCATTTGAATAATTTTTATCCTACTTGTATCAGGTTTTTTATAACCTCATTCACATTATACAAGATATTAATTATGGAACAAACACGCACAAAGAGTTATTTTGTGCGTGATCCCTTACAGCCATCACCACACCTCATTGCGTCATTGGTATGATGAATATAATTAGTACTATTCCTGCCTTTTTATGGACTTTTCCACGAGTTCCCGTAAATCGTGTTGAGAATGTATGCCTGTTTTTCAGAGAATCAGTGTGATTATTTCCTGGTCTGGATCAGTTTTCTGCTCTTTTGTTCTGAAATGTGGTGCAAGCTGAAACGCTCATGAGAACAGAGGAAAAGGAAACTTTATTTAAGGTTGAATTACAGTTGACAAAATTCAAATTTACAGAATATTGAGTGACCTGCATGTGTGGCAAGAAGCGGAATTGGCTCTCAATAAATAATCTACCTTATGGTGATAATTGTCGACTACGCCACCCCAGAATACTGGGGACTAACAGCCCTAAGGGCGCACAAGTTCGTTGATCAAAGGATGAGTGAGGAGACGTGAGTCATATTGAAAAAAGAGAAGTACACTTTTATTTATCAACATTGAAAGTATAAATATTTAAAACGTCACAGCAAGATTCTTAGAATCAATTTTACAGTAACGTGCACAATATGTACCAGACACATAACAACCACAAACCTATATTTAAATTGAGCTAGTTGACCAGGAGTGGAGGCACCTGGAGACACGGGCTAGCTGCCTCAATTAGAAGAACCCCAGTAACCCAAACACACGCCCCCGCACACGTGAGGATTGGATACAAGAAAACACGGCACTAGGTGTAAATCACCACACGCTAACAGCTAGCCTCCCCACTCCAGTACCCCCAACTCCTGCACAGAAAATAAATATAAACCCAACAAACTTATAAAAGACAAATATAACACAGCAAACGAAAACAAAACACAAATGACTTATCTTAAGGAAACAAAGAGAAATTAAAAGCACAACTTCACTGAGACTCAGCAATTATAAATTACAATGCACAGAATGAAGTATGAAAAACAATAAACATTCATAAACTCAATATGCTGATGCACAATCAGAAGATCAAGCAGGTGGCAGCTGGTGAAGACAGACCAGCCAGCAAGCCGCACCAGCCCCGACGCGTCACGACACCGCAACAACGTGCACAGTTACTATAAACTAAACGTTGAGGCAAAACAGCAACGTAGTCACAATTTGGCGCTTCACGAGTTAATATTGACGCTCAATCCCATTGAGTAGGCGGGGAGGACCCTCAGATCGCAGTGATGGTCATCGTAAACAAACCATTCATGGTCGCACACTATGCGGGAATGCAGCCGCTCGATCCGAAACATACCGCTATGATAAGTAGACAGCAAGCGCACAGCAGACGGAAGACAAGGACACAGTCTAAACCGTCGGCGGCAACAGATGACATGACATCACGGCAATACCAAGACGCATATCCGGTCGCCAAAACACACTTCTTTTATACTCCATACAAGGGCAGCCAATAAGCCACACGCATGCGCACAATCTCCCAATAGGTGGAATTATTCCACCCTGCTACACATGGAAACACGAACCTACTCCTGCTATAATACACACAAACACAAACATCATGCGGATTCATTTAATACGAGCTGTTATAATGCACTGATGCCATCTCTCTCTGTTGTCATAAAGAAACACCTTTAACCATATTTTAATGCAGGTTTTACTGTTGATTGTGAGAATAAGTTACAATCAAACTGAATAATCTGGATATTTATACAGGATAATTAGAGGACTTCTAGAGAATCACATGACCTCACAAAAAAAGTTAATAATCAATGGAAGGAAGTCCCAAAGTGAGATGCTGAAACACGCCTTGAGTCAACAATCAAGAACGTTCTGGTCCAACTGGTTTAAAGTTACTGATTACCATCTCTGAAAGAGACAATCAAACAATGTTGCTAATGTTTAACATGCAAACCTTGAGAGTGTAAGGGTGGATTTCCTGCAGGGGTTCAGGCTGCAAGACTGCCGAATGACTAAAGAAATGTTGTCAGCAAGATGGTAGAAAACTGTACATTTCTTGTCTATTTCACCCACTGCCACTTATACCAACGACGGAAATAAGCGCAGTTACAATAGCTGAATATGTGGGAGAGCGTTGCTATAGAGAGTGACAATATCGTATTGCAATAGCTAGCACTTCAAAGTCAATACCAAATCAAACCTAGTTGGCATTTGTAAATGAAAAGTTTTAATGACAATATGGTTATGGTTAAACTTAAAATTGTTACAAAATAGATGTATGAGGTGATAAAAACGTATAACATTAAAATAAACTTGTACCCAGCATACATGTAAAATGTTACTAGAAAGAGAGAGGGAGAGAAACTTTAGAAGAGAGAAAGAGCCAGAGCATCAGTTACAATCTTCTTTTATCCTTTCCTGACCATGTGACTTTAACCCAAATGTAAGACGTTCAAACTGACCAATCAGTTAATTACAACTTTCCCCATTGTACTAAAGGTGTGACAATTCATTAACCCCCGATGTCGATGCATTTTGGCCTTCAGGCCTTTGGGGTAAGAAAGAGGGGGTGGAAAAAAGCAAAAACAAATGTCTTTGTTCATTTCAGTAAAAGCAAATGTCTCTGTTAATTTGAAATATCTTGGATTATTTTCAATCCTACAATTCCACCGTTGGCCACACACATGGAGTCCAAAGGTGGCACAGTCCATAAAGACATGCTTTCTGTTGTGTGTAGATGTCATCTTCAGACTTTTCGCCCAGGCTTGTTGCAATAGCAGTTGGTCAGTGTTCAGTCTTTGTTCTCCTTTCAGCCCTGCATGAGAAGGCTCTATCAAATGGTGTTGCACCGTTCATAGATATGCAAATCATCCATCGAACACTTCACACCTCCACAAGAACAGGCACTGAATCTGGGAGCAAACACTGGTTCCTCTTTCTGAGACGGGACACAGGATGTGAACTTTGGTAGCAGGGATCCTGTGATTTAAAAGAGCATATAACACAACAAACAGCAAAAGCAGACATGTGGCATTTGTCATTGGTCAGAGTCAGATTAAAATTTGTCTCTGGTAAAAAGCCCTTAAATTGATGTACTTGATAAAGTGGTCATAGTGAGAATAAAAGAAGATCTTACAAGCTCTTGCACTGTTTTTGGAATCATTGAAATAAGTTGCATTATAACAAAACAACAAATGCTGGTTTAAAACCCCATTTCATGAAGAGTATCAGCAAAATATTCAGTGTAACCAAACACAAAGATTCAAATAAATTGATGTTCAAAAATATTCAATATAGACAAATGGACAAAATACAAATAAGCAGAAATCAAGTAAGTTTCAGAAATGTTTCAACGGTATTAATGATAAAACAAATTTGTTTATTATGGTAAAAATGAGAAATACTAACATACATTTTGATATTTAACTAGTGAGACAAATGATAACTTAAAAAGTAAATCCAAAGAAAAACAAAACAAACAATAACAGGATGAAATTCACAGTTATAATTCAGTCTAGATGTAAAGACTCAAATAACATTGTATACATTAAATTTGTGAGGCAGAATCAGATGGTTGCAGCCAGGGCCGTTTGAAGGAATTTGGGGGAAGGAATGTGGATTCTGATCACCGTATAAGGCAAACATATTTATACGCAATGCAAAAGACTATGCGTGCTAACCATTAACTTTACCATAGTAAACATGGTAAATGACCGCTTGATGAAATTAGACAAATTATATAAATATGGCTATCACAATCATGTTTTTATTTTACCTGTCAGTGGGCTACGTCTCGTCTCTTTATACCGGATGGTCTGATATCCATATTTAGCTCCGCATATGTCATAAAATAAAATAAAATTTTATTAAGTTATTTAAGTTTCCTCTGTTTCTCTGACTGAAAATATAACTAACGTTGGCCTATAGGCTATTAGGAGAGAGTGCTTAATCTCCTCAGGTCAAATTTTTGGTGGCATATTTGTAGAAATTATAATTCTTTCTAAATGTGATGTAAATATGTCCTGTAACTACAAATAAACAGAAACAGACGCGACTGAATACCGTATTTTCCGCACTATAAGGCGCACTTAAAAGCCTTTAATTTTTTCAAAAAACGGCAGTGCGCCTTATAGTGCGGAGCGCCTTATATATGGATCTGGCGGCGTATATTAATGTCTGTAAAACAACCGCTGACTTAAACCTTGTTTATACTTTCGCCTGGCAACGGAGCGCGAGCCTCCGCTGACTGCGCGCGCACCTCCCCAAACAGACGAGGCATTCTTGACGCAACTGTTTTGTTTTAGACTGAACACCAGACCATACAACTGATTTAAACGTGCAAACTGGGTGCCGGTGTGATGAGATGTACTAATTTCCGTCTGCTCGGGCAGATTCGGCTCAAAGTCGTGCATCTTCGGATGCGGAGACGCGCGCGCTGTTACAATGGCGTTGTTTTTGCCGCGGGCGCGCCTCCGCATCCGAAGATGCACGACATTGAGCCGAATCTGCTCGAGCCGACGGATATTAGTTTTTTTTATTACCTTCGCGCTCATGCGGACGCGTCGAACAAGGTTTCACAGCTCAGCCACTTGTTTTTTCATAATTTTTGCTGCAAGTGGTAGATCTTGGTTTACATTTGGACTTTGGATGTGATCTTAGGCTTGAAAAGGTTGGTGACCACTCCATAACGCAAACCCAGTCAAACGTTTGACTGGAGTATCTTCTATTCTATGCGCCTTATAATCTGGTGCGCCCTATATACGAAAACAGTTCTAAAATAGGCCATTCATTGAAGGTGCGCCTTATAATCCGGTGCGCCTTATAGTGCGGAAAATACGGTAAGTAAGTGTGTCCTCTTTCTTTTGTGAAATAACGGTGTGTGACTAATGTGAAATCTTGACACAAATGAATTCATTATGATCAATGTATCACTTTTATTGTAAACCTGTGGTAAAACATTGATGCTTGGGTTTTAAATCTTTAAGTTACAACAAAAATGCCAGTTTTAGAATCTCGCTAGTTTCCAGTGATTTCTTTCTGATTAGTTTTCTGATAAAACTTCCTTTTGTTGCTGAAATGATGGGTTTGTGCGACGTTGACACTTCTTGCCCGACAGTGGAAACGCACCGTGGTTTTGGGCTAGGTGTTACAGGTCCGAGGCTATTAGCCCGGCACGGCACGTTTAAAGCCCTGGCTCGCACTGGCCCGACAGTGGAAACACGGCTATGGTGTCATCTATGTGGCTGCATTTAGCTGTGTCTGTGTAAATTTAATCATGCCCCAAACAAAGGTGAGGAGGTTTTACAATTGTGATGCACATTTGGTCCTGTTGTTGTAACAGGGAGCCAGGATGAGAATGTGAGTATGAGGTGTGATCTAGCTCAAAATCTTCCCACACCAACTGTTTCAGTTAAGGAGCATGTTAAAATGCAAAGTTCAGAGTTACTGAATCCTGTTGTGAGGAAGGCATTTTCATGGTTAATGCAATTGTGAGTCACATTGTAGCCACATGGCAATTATATGCTCCTGTACATGCTTTTACTGTAGCTATATGGAAAATAGCAGAGTTGTCCACTAAGGAGACAAACAAATTCAATATAGTCACACATGTAACTTGAAGTTGTTATGCAATTAATCCAGTTTACACAAGATACATAGCCTAGTATGCATAGCATATACAACCTTTAACCTAAGTGTTTCATACAACACTTACAGTAAAGCAATCATAGGTTTTAAAGAATAAACTTAAATAGCCTATGTGCACACGTAGAAGCACAAACAACTATAAAGTGTATTCTATGAGCACAATGTGTTACGGACAATTACAAACTTGAAAATACAAACCAGATCATTGCAATTTGGATGTTTAACTATTAAACTTGTTGCTATTGGGCTGCTGAACAAAGCAGTTAACTCACTAAGAGTTTTATCGGTACATGCAGATTGCTGATTTTTGCCCTTAAAAAGTGGTTTTGTGTATTTCTGAATCTAAGGTGGAATTATTGCTGCCATGAGGTTTGCGTCTGAAGGCTCCATATAGCTTTCCGTTTTGAATCTCTATTTATTATCACTCCTTGTTGTTTATATCACTAAATCGTACTCATCAACCAGATATCTGATATTATCTAATTTTGTCTGTCACATTGATCTGACTTTGCCAGCTTTAATCTAAATCACAATCGCTAGCCTTCCGCTAGCCTGTTAATCTGCCATCGTTGTTTGCCGTCTTTTTTTTCCCGCCTTTTTCGAGTCCTGTGGTTAGTAGAATCAGTCAACAAACACAGTGAGTCATGTCTTCTCCTGTTGTTGTTGTCACTTAAACTGTGTTTCACATGTATAGCATAGCCTTCTCTGTCAGTGCAGAGGGCCTTACATATGATAAATGCAGGGAGATAGTCAGGCTGATGGAGAAGATTTCAGAACTAGAGACACGCATCCAAACTTTAATCAAGGATAGTAAAAATGCAAGGGCTTTAGACACTGCTTTGGATGCGACTAGCTTAGTGAACTCTGTACATTGTTCGGTTCCAGCTGAAGTAGAGCCCGTGCAGCAGGGCAATTGGGTGACGGTGAGACGCTGTAGTCGCGGGACAAAACACCGCTCTCTGATGATTTACAACTGATGAGTAGTTTACACTTTAGATTAGGGGATGCAGAAAGTTTTGTCAATTATTTATTCATCAACAGCTTTTGAATACTTTGTAGTGTGTACTGCAATGTAAGGACTGACTGGTGAGGGTAAAGATGTTTTCTTTGGCAAACATGAGCTGCGCCCCAAATGACGCACTATACACTCTGCACTTATTCACTATGTACTCATGAACTAACGCACTATGCACCATGTAGTGTATGAATTATATAAGGTTATTTAGTATTTTATAACGCCCTAAACAAACTTTCACAGGAACCTCATTTTTTTTTCATATCAACTTTAAATTTGGAATAACTTATTTAGATGTAAGACTTCAAATTGATATCAAATTTAACGTATTTTATATAAAATATAATAAAAATTGTACAGTGTATTCTCTTTACAGTAAATTTAAACTTCTGTAATTTGTTAATACTTTTTTTTTTTTCGCTTCTGCAGTAATCTGCTGATTGTTTTCTTTAAAAAGAGACCTACCTTAGATCCAAAGTGTTCATGAATTACAATTTAAGTTTGGATAAACTTAAATGGGGGTGACAGTTAAGGGGTTAACTAGTAATTTTTTACCATTTACTAAGGATCTGTTTGATTATTTCATGATATGCCATTTTTCAGATAATTTACGACAGATGAGTAAATCGTTAGCATAGTACTTAATAAAATTAACATATCACTTATTCATAATTTATAAACACATAGTCATGTTTTGTAAATAATTAGTTCATCATTAACTAACTACTTGTTAATTAATTTGTAAATGACTTGTAAATGAATTAACAAAACATACACAAATTGTTAGCATATCACTTAATCATTTGTGTATGTTTTGTAAATGATTATTTCATCATTAACTAATCACTTATAAAAGACTTACAACTGAACATTATTATAAAGTGTTACCGTAACATGTTTGCCGGGAGCCAGAGCGCCTGACATCAAAGCAAATTTAAAAGTGCTGGCTAATGCTAATCGTAAATTCTCTAAGATCATTATTCACGTCGGCACTAATGATGTTCGACTCCGCCAGTCGGAGATCACCAAAATTAATATTAAAGAGATTTGTGAACTCACAAGTACGATGTCAAGCACTGTAATTTGCGCTGGTCCCCTTCTGTCACGGGCGAGTGAGCGAGAGACGAGGATTCAAGTGCAGAGGAGATTTAATTAACAAACACAGACAAAAATACAGAAAACTCAGAACTCAGATAATCAACAGACAGGAACATCAAAGACAGGTAACTCGGACAACGAACCAGCACAAGACTACAAACACAAGGAGGCTAAATAGGGGAACAACAAAGGAGGGTAACAAGACAGACAGGTGGGACAAATTAACCAATAATCAGATAACAAGATGGGAGGGGCTAGACAATAGACAAGAGAGCACATGGCACAAAACAACAAACACCCATGTGCAGCACAAGACAGAACAGACATGTGACATTACCCCCTCCTTAAGGAGCGGCTACCAGACGCTCCACTAGGGACGGGAGGGACAGACCAGGGCGGGACGGGAGAGACGGGAGGGACGGGGGGCCAGGTCCAAGAAGGGAAACAGAAACAGGGGGTAACAGACTCAAAGGGGCCAGGGTGACACAGACAGTACATCGGGGGAACAGGGCGAAGCAAACAGTCCATCTGGTGGCCAGGGCGAAACAAGCAGTACATCGGGTGGCCGGGGTGAAACAAGCAGTACATCGGGTGGCCGGGGCGAAGCGAACAGACCGTCGGGCGGCCGGGGCAAAGCGAACAGTCCATCCGGTGGCCAGGGCGGAGACTTTCCCTCGGGCGGCCAGGGCGGAGACTTTCCCTCGGGCGGCCAGGGCGGAGACTTTCCCTCGGGCGGCCAGGGCGGAGACTTTCCCTCGGGCGGCCAGGGCGGAGACTCTCCCTCGGGCGGCCAGGGCGGAGACTCTCCCTCGGGCGGCCAGGGCGGAGACTCTCCCTCGGGCGGCCAGGGCGGAGACTTCTCCTCGGGCGGCCAGGGCAGAGCAAACAGTCCATCGGGCGGCCAGGGCGGAGACGACCCCTCGGGCGGCCAGGGCGGAGACGACCCCTCGGGCGGCCACGGCGCAGGAACTGGAATAGACGCCAATGGCTCAGGAACTGGCACCACCGGCTCAGGCACTGGAACTGGCACTGGAACTGGCACCACTGGCTCAGGCACTGGAACTAGCGCCACCGGCTCAGGCACTGGAACTGGCACCACAGGCTCAGGCACTGGAACTGGCACCACCGGCTCAGGCACTGGAACTGGCACCACCGGCTCAGGCACTGGAACTGGCACCACCGGCTCAGGCACTGGAACTGGCACCACCGGCTCAGGCACTGGAACTGGCACCACCGGCTCAGGCACTGGAACTGGCACCACCGGCTCAGGCACTGGAACTAGCGCCACCGGCTCAGGCACTGGAACTGGCACCACCGGCTCAGGCACTGGAACTGGCACCACCGGCTCAGGCACTGGAACTGGCACCACAGGCTCAGGTTCAGGAACAGACACAGACACAGACACAGACAAAGACACAGACACAGACACAGACAAAGACACAGACACAGACACAGACACAGACACAGACAAAGACACAGACACAGACACAGACAAAGACACAGGAACAGGAACAGACACAGGAACAGACACTGGCTCCGGCTCTGGAACAGGAACAGACACCACCGGCTCAGGAACAGGAACAGGAACAGACACCACCGGCTCAGGAACAGGAACAGACACCACCGGCTCAGGAACAGGAACAGACACCACCGGCTCAGAAACAGGAACAGACACCACCGGCTCAGGAACAGGAACAGACACCACCGGCTCAGGAACAGACACAGACACCACCGGCTCAGGAACAGACACCACCGGCTCATGAACAGACACCACCGGCTCATGAACAGACACCACCGGCTCAGGAACAGACACCACCGGCTCAGGCTCAGGAACAGACACAGGCTCGACGGCGGCCATCTTGTGAGGACACATGCTCGACAGGTGTGACGTGGACACTCTCGGCAGCGGCCATCTTGTCAGGGGACACAGGCTCGGCAGACGTGACGTGAACACTCGCGGCGGCGGCCATCTTGTCCGAAGACACAGGCTCGGCAGGCGTGACGTGAACAGGCTCGGCGGCGACCATCTTGTCCGAAGACACAGGCTCGGCAGGCGTGACGTGAACAGGCTCGGCGGCGGCCATCTTGTCCGAAGACACAGGCTCGGCAGGCATGACGTGAACAGTCTCTGTTGCGGCCATCTTGTCTGAAGACACAGGCCCGGCAGACGTGACGTGAACAGGCTCGGCGGCGGCCATCTTGTCCGAAGACACAGGCTCGGCAGGCACCACCGGAACTGGGACCACCGGAACAATTATGGAGGGAACCCTTCTCCTCCTCCTGTGTCTTGAGACCACCGGAATTGGGACCACCGGACTCGGGACCACCGGAACTGGGACCACCGGAACTGGGACCACCGGAACTGGGACCACCGGAATAGTCACAGAGGAGGTCTTCCTTCTCCTCCTCCGTCTCCGGACCACCGGACCACCTCCTCCGATCTGATCACCGTCTGACATGGTGCTCTCCTCCTCCAAAGTCCTCTGAACACATCTGGAGAAATATTCAAATAGGGAAATGGAATTTCCCTTCTCCTCCTCTGAAGAAAAAATCTCGCTCCGCTGAATCCACATTTTGGCTGGTTCGTTCTGTCACGGGCGAGTGAGCGAGAGACGAGGATTCAAGTGCAGAGGAGATTTAATTAACAAACACAGACAAAAATACAGAAAACTCAGAACTCAGATAATCAACAGACAGGAACATCAAAGACAGGTAACTCGGACAACGAACCAGCACAAGACTACAAACACAAGGAGGCTAAATAGGGGAACAACAAAGGAGGGTAACGAGACAGACAGGTGGGACAAATTAACCAATAATCAGATAACAAGATGGGAGGGGCTAGACAATAGACAAGAGAGCACATGGCACAAAACAACAAACACCCATGTGCAGCACAAGACAGAACAGACACCTTCCTGTTCGCAGGAGTGATGAGATAGTTAGTAGATTGTGTTCTCTTAACGGTTGGCTGTCTCGGTGGTGTCCGCTTAATAATATAGAATTCATAGACAATTGGAAAAGTTTTTGGGGCAAACCTGACCTGTTGAAAAGAGATGGTATTCATCCCTCCTGGGCAGAGGTGGAAGTAACGAATTACAACTACTCACGTTACTGTAATTAAGTAGTTTTTTCGTGTACTTGTACTTTTATGAGTATATTTTTAAGTCTGTAATTTTCCTTGTACTTAAGTACAAATTAAGTTAAGTAATGTACTTCGTTACTTTAAAAATCACATTCGTTACTAAGTACTTGTACAATTTGAATTAAATTAATATTCAAATCTTTGACCAGCATTTGGGTAACGTTATCCAATTGAAATAACTGATCGTGGGCGGGCCAATAAAAACCCTTGTATTTGGACCGGGAAAAAAGCCCGGTTTCTGGAGAGCTATTCGTCCTCGCACGTCCTTCACTGTGAAGGTGTATTTTAGTGTTATCAACTAACTTATATCTTTGGCGTTATGGCCATGGAGATTCGAGACGCTGAATTCATTGAAAATTCCGAAGAAATACCGAATGACGAGTGCCCGTGGCCGCACCTGGAGGAGTTGTTCACATACAGAGGAAGGAAAGGAGACAGCGTGCAAATGCAATGCAAACTTTGTTTGCCATCTGCAGTGATTTCGGCTTACAAGACTTCAGCCTCTAATCTCAAAAAACACATTATGGTAAGAAGACTTATAACTATATTTATGTGATAGTTGTTTTCGTTTTTAATGTTGGGTAACTTAGACCTCACGATAATTTGACTATAATCACTTGAAACATGAGCTTCAGCGTTACCTTAGGTGACGAGCACATAGACCGTAAAAAAATATTTAGCATTGTAAAGTGGTGCTCAAAGTTCAATTGTATGTCATTGTCAACACATTGTTTTATTCATATTGAATCCGTGTTTTAAGCTTATAATGAAGGGTCTAATAATGACTCTTTCATAAAAACAGTCTCTTGCCGTGACCCACTGCTTCAGCGTTACCTAGGTGACGAGCACATAGACCCTAAAAAAAAAAAAAAAAAAGATTTAGCATTGCAAAGTGGCGCTCAAAGTTAAATTTTATGTCATTGTCAACAAATTGTTTTATTCATATTGAATCCGTGTTTTAAGCTTATAATAAACGATCTAATAATGACTCTTTCATAAAAACAGTCTCTTGCCACGACCCACTGGCGTAACAGTGTAACTGCACTGATTGACAGCCTGTCTAGATTGCGCATGTGTCAGTGCTAAATGCTGATAACTTTTGAAATATTAGTAGGGTACTTTTGGAAAGCTTTCTTGTCCAGTCAGATTTTTTTAATGAAAAAAAGAAAAGAAAATCTGTTTATAAATAAAATAACCCAACAAGGTTATTTATGTTGCATCATTATTCATTATTAATAATAATAATAATAATAATATTAGACCATTTTTATAACTTGATTCCCATAAAAATTATATGAGGAAAAATATGAAATAATAATATAATTTTCTTTGTATACTTCCTCTTATCTTTTCAGAGGAAACATCCATCAAAGATTGATCAGTACGATGACATTGTGACAGCAGCTGCACGTAGTCAACGTAAGACCACAGCCACACCAAACAAGCTCTCATCAAGTAAGCAAGCCAAGTTACCAGATGTGATGTTGGCAGCTGCAAGCAAACGTGTCCCTCAAACAACTGTTGACAAACTAATCATCAATTTTATATGTGAAAGTGTACAGCCATTTACAGTAGTAGAACAGCCAGCTTTCAAAGAATTAATTACCACACTGCAACCTCAAGCCAAAGTCATCTCCAGATCCACCGTCCGTACCAGAATCTGTGATGCTGCTGATGACATGAAGAAGACTTTGATTGCAGAATTGGGTAAAGCCAAATTTGTTGCAACCACCACAGATTGTTGGTCAGCTCATCAGAAAAGTTACCTTGGTGTAACTTGCCACTGGATTGATGAGGAGACCTTAGAAAGAAGATCTGCAGCACTAGCATGCAAAAGATTAAGGGGGTCTCACACATTTGACGTGATTGCTGGTGCTCTTGATGATGTCCATTGTCAATACAAGATTAGAGACAAAGTAGTAAGGACCACAACCGATAGTGGATCCAACTTCCTCAAAGCTTTCCATGTGTTTGGAATGCAGAAAGATGCAGAGGTAGATGACGATGAAGAAGACATGGATGGTCTTGACGTAAGTGACCATATTGAGTATCATGATGCAAGTACAATCCTTGATGAAGACTCTGGTATGGAATATCAACTACCCCCTCATCAACGATGTGCATGTCATTTGCTAAATCTTGTGGCAACAACTGATGCTTCCCTTGCAGAGGCCATGAATGACACCTACAAGAGGCTTTTCCGTGCAACATTTGCAAAATGCCAGGCCATTTGGAACAAAACTGGGCGATCTCATTTGGCTAGTGAAGTGGTAGAGGACAAGTGTGGGCTACAGATCATTCGCCCTAATGCAACACGGTGGAATTCCACCTGTCTTGCCACTGAAAGAATTATACGCATAATTGATGAGAAAGGTGAAGATTCCATTAGGGGTGTATGTGACGAACTCAAGGTGAAAATGTGAGTAATATTAGTTACCATGTATGCAGTCTTTCCCTATAGTCATGATGTGGCTTAGTTGTTTGTCATAAACATGTTTTATCTTCCAGGTTGAGTCCTGCAGAAGTTGCATTCCTCCGGGAGTATAGCATCACTATGAAGCCACTGATGAAAGCTTCAAACATCCTCCAGTCAGAGTCCAGTGTTTACATGGGATGGCTGCTGCCAGTAATCCACCAGCTTCTATCCAAACTCAACAGGTTAGAGACATCAAGCAAGACCTGCACACCACTCATCAGAGCCCTGCAAAATGGCCTGCATAAGCGTTTTGGACAGATGATGGAGGATCCAGAATTGGCTGCTGCTGCAGTCCTCTTACCCAAGTTCAAGACCTCCTGGACTGACAGAGCAGATGTTGTAGAAGCTGGTAATTTCAAATTTATATGATCTCATTTGTGTCTATAACTGCACACCTGTATAAGCATGTATACTTTTATAACATTTCTGTCATGGCAGGCCTAAAAGGTTGTTATTAAAGTATAATTTGTTGTGATTTAGATAATTTAAGTGTGGGTTTACAAAAATGCTCCCATAAATTGAAGTAATTGTTTTCAAATTACAGCCTTGACATACTTGAAACAACATCTTGAAACTACGGAGCATGAGAGTGAACATCAAAGAGAGTCATCTGATGATGACGATTTCTTCTCCAGACCACTCTCCAAAATGTTGCAAAGTCCATTTGAGCTTGATGGTTACCTTGCATGTGCCTCGGACAACATGGAGCTGCTTCATTCCTTCCCAGCCATCAAGAAGCTGTCTCTGAAGTTAAACACAGCTCTGCCTGCCTCTGCTGCATGTGAACGGCTTTTTAGCTGTGCTGGTCTACTTTTCACATCCAAACGAAGCCGGATAGACTCTGTGAACTTTGAAAATCAGCTTCTGCTGAAACTGAACAAAAGGTTCAGAAAGTGAAATGTCCTAGAGTTTAAGGCCTTTGCCCAGTTGTTGGTTTGCAGTTAAAGGTTTATACTGTTTATACATGTTTAAAAATCATTTAACATTCTTTAAACAGACACAATTCCTGTACTATGTGTTTATTCGTATAAAACACAAATTGCCTGTGTTTGATCAATTCATATTTCTGATTTGATTCAATGGATTTGATGTTTATTCAATAAATATCACCGGCTAAAAAGTAATTAGTACTTGAGTAGTTTTTGAGAGGGGTACTTTGTACTTTTACTTGAGTACATTTTTAACACTAGTACTTTTACTTGTAATTGAGTATTATTTTAGCAACTACTTGTACTTGTACTGGAGTACAAATTTTCAGTACTCTTTCCACCTCTGCTCCTGGGATGGTGCTGCTCTTCTCTCTAGTAATATGGCACATAGTCTTAGAGCTCAAACATGACAATCTGGGGCTCAGGTCAGGAAGCAGACAGACTGGCTTAACCGACCGTCTGCTAGCGGCCTCGCGTCACCCAGGTCAGATAAATCCTATCACATAGAGCCTCTTTCACCTAGCTATCATCATATAGAGACTGTCTGTTCCCCGAATTAGGACATACAAAAAACTCCTAAACCCATTCAAGGGTGAAAATTTAATTGATGTTCAACAAATAAAAAACAGCTATAATACGGATGAACAAATGATAAAGCTCAGGTTGCTGAATATTCAATCCCTTACTTCAAAAGAACTTATTGTTAATGATATGATTACAGACTATAATCTAGATGTGCTGTGTTTGACAGAACCTTTGGTATAATCAGACAATTATATTACTTCAAATGAATCCACCCTGCAAGATTACTACTATAAACACGAGACCCGTTTAAAAGGAAAAGGGGGCATTGTTGGTGTAATTTATAGCAATATCTTCAGTATTAATCAGAATATAGTTTCAAATATAATTCTTTTGAAGTTATGGTGCTATCTGTAACGTTATGTAGCGTAAGAGATAAATCCCGTTTGAGATTTGTGCTGGCTACTGTATACAGGGCACCATAAAGACTTTATCAAAGAATTTGCTGACTTTCTATCTGAGTTAGTACTGGCTGCAGATAAAGCCCTAATTGTTGGTGATTTTTATTTGACCCACTCATGTCAGGACCTACTCATTGTCGTAATCATACTCTAGATCTAATATTGTCACATGGAATAGATGTTGATGCCATTGAAATTCTGCAGCAGAGCGATGACATCTCAGATCATTATCTAGTCTCATGTAAACTTCATTTAGCCAAGGTTGCAAAGCCGACTCTGTGTTATAAATATGTGAGACCTATCACTTCTGCCACTAAAGATTGCTTTATTAATAATCTTCCTGATCAGTTTCATCAACTCAGCATCCCAGATAGCTTAGAAGAACTCAATGTTGCAACAGAAATGATTGACTCTCTCTTTTCCAGCACTTTAGACACAGTTGCTCCGTTGCGCTTAAAGAAGATTAAAGAAAATAGTCCAACGCCGTGGTACAACGAGCACACTCAGGCCCTTAAGAGAGCAGCCAGAGAGATGGAGCGCAACTGGAAGAAAACAAAACTAGATTTTTTTTTTTACATTTCATGGAAAGAGAGCTCGATTGCTTACAGAGAGGCTTTAAAAGCTGCTAGATCTGCTTATTTATCAACCCTATTAGAAGAAAATAAACACAACCCTAGGTATTTAATAGAAACAGTGGCTAAACTAATGAAAAATAAAACTTCAACACCAGACGTTTTCAAACAGCACAGCAGTAATGACTTTATGAACTTCTTTTCATTGATAGTATTAGAGAGAAAATTATTATATTTTATTATATATTATTAAATTAAACTATGCAACCGTCTACTACAGTATCGCATCAGGCAGTGCATTGTAGTCTCTCTGAGGAAAAATTCCATTCATTCATTGCTATAGAAGAGGAAGAATTCGCTAAACTCGTTAAATCATCTAAATGTATGTATGTTAGACCCTATACCAACTAAGCTACTGAAAGAGATGCTTCCAGGGGCCTATACCATGAAGCCGGTTTAGGTGGCTAGCCAGCAATTTTCCAGTTTAGTTTCCGCCAACCCTGGGTTTTAGGTACTATGAAAGTAGCTCGGCTTTAATCGATGTTCGTTGCCATGGTATCTTACTGTAACGCCACGCCAGCAGAGGGAGCCTTCTACTTTCATTTCCTGTTTGAACAGTATTTAAGAAGTGTTTGTGTGTTTGCTCTTTGCGAAGTATTGCCAGTTCATCTACCTTACCGAGCGTTTCCATTGTTTTCTGCCTGCTTATCTCGTGTATGATTCTGCCTGATTTTCTGATTTACGCCTGTTGGATTACCCCTCTGTTCTGGTAGCCTGTTTTTGGACTGATGACTGTGTTTGGACCTTTTGCCTGTTTGCTCATCTCTGCCTTTTGGATTGCCCTTGTGTATGTCGCTGGATTGGACTGCTATTGTGATTTTGACCTATTGCCTGGCTTAACGTTTCTGTCTCTAAAACCTGCTGCTAATAAACACCCGCAAATGGATTCTAATGCTGCCTCAGCCTCGTCGTTACAGAATACTTCGCCACAACTGAATCCAGCGGAAGTTTCCAACCTGCAAGCAGCATTTGCCTATTAAAGTGAAGTGCTAAAGGGCTACCAAGATCAACTCACTAAGCTCCAGTCTGTCAACGAACACCTGACTCATTACATCCAGTCTCTTCCATCGGCCACACCTAAGACGGTAAGCTTTGCGTTACCAGATAAATTTGATGGATGTGCAGAGCAGTGTAAAGGCTTTATTCGTCAAGTAAGGATTTATTTTGATAACCAAGAAGACAAATTCGTATCAGATGGGAAAAAATGCGCTTTCATGATGACATTATTATCTGGAAGAGCTTTAGACTGGGCTGCGGCAGTTTGGGAAACGGATACACGATTTAGAACATCTTTTGATTACTTCATCCAACAACTGCACGAAGTGTTTGAATATCCCGCTGGGGGCAAGGATATATCAGCACAAATTCTACAAATGTCACAGGGTAACCGTACTGCTGCTGATTATGCCATCATGTTCAGAACACTCGCTGCTCAAAGTGGATGGAATGATATTTCACTGAAAGCTGTGTTTCAACAGAGCCTCAACCCTAATCTGCAAACAGAGCTGGCTTGTAAAGGAGAGAATTTATCATTTTCTGACTTTGTGACCCTCACTATAAAGATTGATAATCTAATGAGACAAGCACCCAAACGAAGAAGTTTGAGGGAATTTCAACATTTTCCGGCTACCGTTTCGCAACCGATGACTTCATCAACTACCAAGCCTAGTGACGAACCAATGCAACTCGGTCTATCTAGATTATCTGAGGAAGAAAGAATGAGAAGACGACAACTTCGTCTATGTTTCTACTGCGGTGAAGCCGGCCATCGCAGCCAAGTGTGCCCACATAAGAGCCAAACAACTTTCCGGGTAAATCTTGAACATTTTTTACTTCTAAATAACAAATCATTCAAGCTCCCTATTGAACTAAAGACTGAAGATGCATGTATTTCATTAACAGCAATGATCGATTCTGGAGCAGCTTTGAACCTCATACATAAGGAACTTATCAAGAAGTATGACATTCCCACTCAACCATGTAATCCTCCTATCAAGATCAAAGCCATTGATGATAACACCATTGGAGAGGGGATTACCCATCAGACCAAACCATTAACTCTCCAAGTAGGTTTGTTCCATAAATAATTGATCTCCCTGTACATCGTTGACTCTCCTAAACATGAAGTGATCCTCGGATCCTCGGACCCTGTTATTTCCTGGCATTATGGTGAGCTGACCAATTGGTCGAATTTCTGTGAAAACCATTGTTTTTCCCAAGTTCCCCAACCATGTTTCACAACCAGCATTGAAAGCCCTGAGACTAACAAGACTGTTAATATTCCCAATTGTTATAACGATCTGGCAGAAGTTTTTAGTAAAACCAAAGCAATGCGACTACCACCTCATCGCCCCTGGGACTGTGCAATTGATTTACTCCCCAATGCCATGCCTCCTAAAAGTAAAGTCTACCCCCTGTCCAGGAAGGAGACCCAAGCCATGGAAGAATATATCGAAGAAGCACTAAGCTCAGGGTTCATTCGACCCTCCACATCTCCAGCTGCAGCAGGGTTCTTCTTCGTTGAGAAAAAAGATGGCGGGTTAAGGCCTTGTATTGATTATAGAGGATTGAACAACATCACAGTGAAATTCCGCTACCCCCTTCCATTAGTTCCCTCAGCCCTGGAACAGCTCCGAGAAGCCACCATCTACACTAAACTTGACTTACGGAGTGCCTATAACTTGATCAGAATCAAAGAGGGCGATGAATGGAAAACTGCCTTCTTCACCACTATAGGGCACTATGAGTACCAGGTTATGCCATATGGACTTGCCAACTCTCCAGCTGTTTTCCAGTCGTTCATTAATGAGATCTTCCGAGACCTTCTGAACAAGTATGTAATAGCTTACATTGACGATATTTTAATTTACTCAAAATCTGAAGATGAACATATCAGCCATGTCAAGACAGTCCTTTCTCGTCTACTTGCAAACCGACTATACGTCAAGCCAGAGAAGTGTGAATTTCACGTCAGACAGACTGCATTCCTGGGTTACCACATCGGTCACCAAGGAGTAAAGATGGATGAAACCAAAGTTAAAGCAGTCACAGAATGGCCACAACCATCCACCCTAAAGGAGCTTCAAAGGTTTCTGGGGTTTGCCAACTTTTATCGACGCTTCATCAGAAATTACAGTATGATTGCTTCACCCCTGACATCCCTCTTGAAAGGGAGACCTTCGAAGCTGAAATGGACTGAAGAGGCCAGCCAAGCATACAATACTTTGAAAGAAAGGTTTACAACAGCCCCCATCTTAAAACATCCTGATCCGGATCTCCCGTTTGTGGTGGAGGTAGACGCTTCAGACTGTGGAGTTGGAGCTGTACTCTCCCAACGTCACGGCCAACCCGGTAAACTATATCCATGCGCATTCTTCTCAAGAAAGTTAACCGCAGCAGAAAGGAATTATGATGTAGGGAACAAAGAACTTTTGTCCATGAAAGCAGCCATCGAAGAGTGGAGACACTGGCTCGAAGGAGCAATCCATCCCTTTCAAGTAATAACCGACCACAAGAATCTAGAATACATCAAGAGTGCCAAACGACTCAACTCACGCCAGGCTCGCTGGTCTCTGTTTTTCACACGGTTTCAGTTTACAGTGACATATCGACCAGGCAGTAAGAATGGCAAGGCAGATGCCTTATCTAGGCGGTACGATCTTCCCACTGAAAGCATCCCACCAGAATGTATTCTCCCACCTTCTATTGTCATCGCCCCAGTCACCTGGGACATAATGGAGGAAATACAAAGGGACCAACTACAAGAGCCTGCACCTGACAACTGCCCCCCTGACAAACAGTATGTTCCACAAGATCTACGTCACAGAGTAACGCAATGGGTCCACTCTTCTGTCAGCTCAGGCCATCCAGGTATATCTCGCACTCTTCACTTACTGAAAAACTCATTCTGGTGGCCCTCGATGACCAAGGATGTTACTACCTACGTCAAAGCCTGCCAGGTCTGTGCCCAATCTAAAACCCCCAAAGAGTTACCTTCTGGTCTTCTCCAACCACTACCTATACCACAACGTCCTTGGTCCCATCTTTCCATTGATTTTGTGACCGATCTACCACTCTCCAATAGCTTCACTACTATCCTCATCATAATTGATCGCTTCTCCAAGTCCTGTCGGTTGGTTCCTCTAAAGAGTCTCCCCACTGCCATGGAAACTGCTCAAGCACTATTTCATCATGTCTTTCGAATTTATGGTATACCTGATGATATTGTCAGCGATAGAGGAACTCAATTTACGTCCCAAGTTTGGAGAGCCTTCTGTAAGCATCTGGACATCAACATCAGTCTCACGTCAGGATACCACCCTCAGTCTAATGGACAAGTTGAACAATTAAACCAAGAAATGGGTAGATATCTTCGATCATACTGCAGCCGAGAACAACACCGCTGGTCTGAATTCCTCCCATGGGCAGAATATGCACAAAATTCTTTAACTCACTCCTCAACTGGCCTGATCCCCTTCCAGTGCGTCCTTGGGTATCAACCTCCTTTGTTCCCATGGTCTGGCGAACCATCATCGGTCCCTGCAGTGGACGATTGGATCCGGCGTAGTGAGAGGGTGTGGGACAGTGCACATGTCCGTCTTCAGAGAGCTGTAAGAGTTCAAGAACTCCAGGCCAACAGGCGACGTCGCCCACATCCTCCCTACCAACCAGGTCTGGCTTTCTACCAGGGACCTCAAGCTGCGGCTACCGAGCAGGAAGCTCAGTCCAAGGTATGTTGGTCCATTCAAAATTCTAAAAAGAATAAATGAGGTCACATACCAATTAGAGCTTCCTGCTAATTATCGTATCTCTCCATCCTTTCATGTTTCCCTCCTCAAACCGGTCCACTCGGGGGCTGACCCCAACGCTGAGGCTCGAGAGCCGCCACCTCCACTGGACATTGATGGAACTCCAGCTTACAAGGTGAATGAGTTACTGGACTCAAGACGGAGAGGGGGTCAGCTCCAATACCTGGTGGACTGGGAGGGCTATGGACCTGAGGAGAGATCATGGGTAGCCGGCCGCGATATCCTGGACCCTTCTCTCATCGAGGATTTTCATCGTGCCAGACCTGATCGACCAGCACCACGACCACGGGGACGTCCACGTCGAGCGCCAGGAGGCGCTCCTAAGGGAGGGGGTTCTGTAACGCCACGCCAGCAGAGGGAGCCTTCTCCTGAGTATTGACTGTGTACCGCTCCCTCTGCTTCTACTTTCATTTCCTGTTTGAACAGTATTTAAGAAGTGTTTGTGTGTTTGCTCTTTGCGAAGTATTGCCAGTTCATCTGCCTTACCGAGCGTTTCCATTGTTTTCTGCCTGCTTATCTCGTGTATGATTCTGCCTGATTTTCTGATTTACGCCTGTTGGATTACCCCTCTGTTCTGGTAGCCTGTTTTTGGACTGATGACTGTGTTTGGACCTTTTGCCTGTTTGCTCATCTCTGCCTTTTGGATTGCCCTTGTGTATGTCGCTGGATTGGACTGCTATTGTGATTTTGACCTATTGCCTGGCTTAACGTTTCTGTCTCTAAAACCTGCTGCTAATAAACACCCGCAAATGGATTCTAATGCTGCCTCAGCCTCGTCGTTACACTTACGCTGCACGGCTAACCTGCTCCGGGGCAGGCTATGTTCTGGAATCAAGATCTCAGACTGAAGTTTGACCAATCAGCTGAGAGCAAAGAAACATAGGTGACGTAACTAATTCCCAGCATCTGCTCTCTGTTGCAATGGCTTCACCTTTTCTCCCAAATCCTCTGGACATCTCCATGCAAATTTTTAGACGAGCACTTCGTAGAGAAAGAGTTTTTAGGGACAGACAAAATCCATTTTACTTTCCTGATACTTACTTGTATGAAAAATACAGATTTTCCGCGGAAGGAATGTCTTATCTTTGTGAACTTCTTGAGCCGCACATAACAAATGTGCCTCGTCGAAGCCATGATTTTACTGTACCGCAAATGGTTGTATGCGGTCGGTGATGCAGAGAATGTAGGGAAAAACACGGCCTGTTGAACCATTCGCAAGGTGGTCCTTGCTCTGCAGGTGTAACGCTGCTGGGTTGAAAAAGGCGAAGGTAGATGAAGATACAAATATAACCAAAGTTTAATATTCAACAGATAAATGGAACAGTGAGCGTATGCTCAAACAATAACAATAACCGACAACTGAAAGAGTGAAAACCAGGAACTTAAATACACAGACAGATGAACACAAGACAGGTGATGCAGATGATGTTAATAACTGGAACACAGGTGAAGGAGATGATGATAATGATGAACAGCAGGTGCAGGTGATGATGGAGGATTCTGGGAACTGTAGTGAAGACAGGACGATGACAGATGGTGAATGTGACAGCAGGGGTACATACCGTATTTTCCAGACTATAAGTCACACTTTTTTTCATAGTTTGGCTGGTCCTGCGACTTATATTCAGGTGCGACTTATATATCAAAATTAATTCAGACTGAGATGAACCAAGAGAAAACATTACCGTCTACAGCCGCGAGAGGGCGCTCTAGTTGGCGGAGTTGTTCAGAAGCGACACCAATGATGAAGAAAATGGATTCAGTGATGTGGAATGAGATCGCAGGGGCTTGGTGAACTTGTTTACTGGTAACTTGCTTGTTGGACTCACTGGCTTATGTTAATTTAGCCTATTCAGCCTCCCAGGTATATGTTCTTTATGCTATTGTGTAGCTGAATAACTGTTAATGTGTTGCGTTAACATTCCGGACACCTACTCAGCCTGTTGTTCTGTGTGCTACTGTGTAGTTGATTACTTGCCTTTCCAGATTAAATGTCTGTTCTTGGTCTTGGATTTTGTGAAATAAATTTCTAAATAAATGCGACTTATAGTCCAGTGCGACTTATATATGTTTTTTTCCTCTTCATGACGCATTTTTTGACTGATGCGACTTATACTCCGGAGCGACTTATAGTCCGGAAAATACGGTAAATAGCTTCATTGTGTTCCCTGGACATTTATCGACCATGTCCATAAAAATGGCTTTTATAAAATTGCAGTAGCTACCTGTTAAGAATGATGGAATGGAAATTGTATTATTTGAAACAGGGACAATGCACAAATAAACATTAAACTTGTTAAACAAGAGAATATGTCTTGGGCCAGGTTATAGCAACAATTGCTAATTTCCACCTGTAGTCCCTGGGCAGGTATGACCAATTTTGAAACAATTTTAACAATAACAATAACAATAGAAATTTTACAGGATTATGGATAAAATGATGTCCATTGTAATTACAAACAAACAAGTTTGCAAAAAACAGAACCAGGGAGGCCATCAGCCCATTTACTCTCTGTCTCCTCCCTCTCCAGCAAACACACTTAAACAGTTCAGTAGCATCTTAAGCACATTAAAGTACAATCCAACTCTAGACACTCATACACACACACACACACACACACACACACACACACACACACACAAACACACACACACACACACACACACACACACACACACACACACACACACACACACACACTCACTATCTCAAAGATGTGTGCAAACTTGCTTACTTAGCAACCAACTCTTTGTCAGGCATGAGAAGGTGTGATAATCTGTATATAAGATATGATCTGTGGGAAGGGTATTCCACTGCCTCATGGCCACACATGAGAAGGAGGAACTCCCAAATTGGGTTTTTACATTGTGGGAAGCTACACTCCCCCTTGTGACACTTCTAGTTGTTCGCACTGTTTTTTCGGAGCAGAGTGTCACAAACTTTTTCAGAGGGGGAGCAGTAGCACTTTATATGATTTTATGTAGCAAAGACACATTTGAGTGTTTTATTAGATTATCAAAACTAAGTATATCATATTTGACAGTGATGATAATAACGTTTTTTTTATCATGGATCTTGAGACAGTTTTTATACAAAGATTCTAAAGGTTTTATGACTGTTTTACATGTCTGAGACCAGGATGTAATGCAGTACAAAAGGTGGGGGATGATTATTGCATTTAAATAAGTACTGGATGCTTCAGTGGTGAGAGAGTTTCTTATGTATCTAAAATTTACTAAATTAAATTTCAATTTGTTGCACAATTTTTTAACATGACCTTTAAAACTAAGTGTGGAATCTAGAGTTACCCCCAAATATTTAAATTTATCTACATGTTCTATATGTTGGCCATTTACTCAAATTTCCAGATAAGTTTTAAGTATAGACCGGTTTGTAAAAAACATAGTTACAGTTTTTTCAACATTTATTGTGAGGCATGAGTCATGTAACCAGTCACTGACCTTGCTCATGACACTTGATAATTGTTTGGTTACGTCTGTTGCACTTCTCCCATGGGTATATAATACTGTGTCATCAGCATACATAACAGTATTTATGCCCTTGCAGACCGAAGGCAGGTCATTAATATATAAGCAAAACAACAGTGGCCCTAGAATTGACCCCTGTTGTACTCCCATAGTAGAGACAAGAGACGTAGACAATGTGCCATTTATTTGCACACATTGTTTTCGATTTATCAAGTAGGATTGTATCCAATTTTGGACATTTGTGGAAATGTCGTATTTGGTCAGTTTGTGTATCAGTACCTCATGGTTAACTGTGTCAAAGGCTTTGCGTAAATCTAAGAAGACTGCTCCCACCACTCCTCCTTGATCTAAGCTAGTTTTAATCTCCTCAAGGGAGTAGCAACATGCAGTTTCAGTGGAATGTTTTTTCCTGAAACCAAATTGCATAGGATGGAAAAAGGACTTCCAGAGTCCAGATGTGCTATTAGTTGTTCTGCCACAACCTTTTCGATTACCTTTGATGCAGCTGGGAGAATACTGATGGGTCGGTAGTTAGAGACCACTTGAGTATCCCCAGATTTATGCACAGGGGTGACAATGGCAGGCTTACAAGTACACTGGGAAAGATATTTTCGTTAAAAGACTTGTTTATAATCATCACTAGAGGTATCATAATAGATGTCTTGTGTTGTTTAAGAAAAGCTGTATCACAACCATATATATCTTTAGCTTTACTATTAGATAGAAGTGAAATTACATTTTCAACTTTCTCTGTGTTGATTAAGGAAAACTTGAAAGCAGAATCATTACAGGTTGAAGCTTGTGTGAGTTGAATTTTTGGTAAACTTAGACTCAATTCTCGTACCGAATTTATAAAATAATCATTAAAACATTCCGCAATAATCTGGTCATCATCCTGGATACAGCCATCCACCATGAGTTTTAAATGTTTATAGTGTTGTTCCGATACCAGTATCGGAAATGCCGCCGATACCAATAAAAATTCTGGCATCGGTATCGGCGAGTACATCTACCCATGTACCGATCCGATACCATTTTATTAAACAATACCTAGTTATGCACGCTAGCTTTGCTTAACGCTGCAAATCAGAGACCAATTCTTCTTCGCTGCTCTAAACAGTGGTTGCTTGTGGCAACACAGGAAGGTGTGCTGTTGCCACAAGCAACCACTGTTTAGAGCAGCGAAGAAGAAATGAAAACACAAATTTTCAAATGTAGGCGCGCGGCAAGCGCATAATGTAAGAGATGCTGGCGCCCAACATCAAATGGCAAACGTAATAAAAACGGAACAAAACTGCGCTACTCGTTATTTTGTGCTTCACGGACCATTAAACAGTTTGGACCAGTGCAGCGCGAGCCGATCTTGATCAAGCTACACTGTTGCTACACAGCACTAAGAGATCCAGTAAAGAAAGCATTTGAATTCGCCACTGAAGTAATAACATCGCTGCGAAATCTAGTGAGAAGCATTCACATTTCTCCGTTATTAACGGATCAAACAGCGCGTGGAAACCTGGAAGAAACATTGTGCTTTCAAGTAACGTTTGGTTTTATTTTGACATTATGAATAAAATTGCTGCCCTCAAATGTTAATCTGAAATAAAATAAACCTTTGTTTATCACTACTACAATATTACATTTATTTTTTTTTATAAGGAGCTGTTTTTGTTTTATATGTCAAGTATAGCTCCATCATTGCTCAAAGTAAAAAAATTATCATACTTTATGATGTCAGTTTTAATAAAAAATAAATTAATAAAAAATGTAAATCAAGGAAATTTCTCTGGTATTGAAAACGTACCGAACCGTGACACCAGTGTATGGTATCGAACCAAACCGTGAATTTTGTGAATTTTATAATTTTTTAGATTCCTAGATTTATTTGTTGCACTTTTTTATACAGTTATATTGTAAAACTAAAATACCTTTTATAAAATAATTATATCAATTCATACAGGGCTAGTATGAATTGCAGCTGTATAGATATACACCCAGGTATCGGATTAGTACTCGGTATTGGCCGATACCCTGAGTCCAGGTATCGGAATCGGTATCGGGAAGGAAAAAAGGGTATCGGAACATCTCTAAATGTTTATTTGCTGATTTTTCCCTTCCAAGTAATTTATCAATGCTCTTCTCCATAACTTTTTAGAGTTTCCTTTTGCTTCACTAATAACATTGAGGAAGAAATTTGCTCTAGCCTTTCTAAGTTGTTGTGTGACTTTATTTCTTAAACTTTTAAAAATTAGATGATCAGTATTTAATTTTGATTTTAAAAACTTTTTCAAAGAAGCATCCCGTTTTTTCATTAATTCCCAGAGATCTGTGTTAAACCAGGGTAGATTATATTTTTTATTTGTTTTCTTGCCCCTTTTCCTGGTGTACTTTGATATAATGCCTTTAATGGTCGACATTAAATCAGCACAGGCTGGCTCAAAGGGCAAACTACCAATGGTGTCATGCCAGTTTATTTGCTTTATTTTATTTTCAATGAAGGCCATGTCCTTTGAAGCGATAAAAGGCATGGATTTCCCCTTCATTGAGTTCTGATTTTTAAAGCGTGTTTTTGACAATTTTCTGGAGACCAGAGTAAGATTATGATCTGATAACCCAGTGATGAGGTTATAAATCTTTCTAATTCTGTCTGGTTTATTTGTGAAAATTAAGTCTAAAAGCGTTTGGGAAGACTTTGTTATTCTTGTGGGATTATGGATCATCTGCGTCATCTGAAAAGTTTTGGCAATATCTTTAAGTTAAAATCACCCATAAGAATAACTACCATTTTTCCATATTGTTTAACCCTCTGGGGTCTGAGCTGTTTTCTGGGCCTTGGAGGTGTTCTGACATGCTCTGACATTTGTGGTTATTTCTGTTACTTGTGACATTTTCATGGCTAAAGTCTAATTACACTGTATTCAGCACAAACTCTGCTACAATAATATATCAACAGCATGTATGTAAAAGTTTGTAGTTTTGAGATAATGACATTTATGCGTGGTTTGTGAAAATACAAAAATAAATTCTCACTGAAATAAGGTCATGAAACCCCTACTGATTATTTCTTCACAAGACTTTTGAAAATTGTATGACGTAGCCTAGAATATTTGCTCTAAAACTATGTGAGAATCACCCTGACTGCTCATTCAGAGAAGACAATATATTGATTTAAAAAATTTACGACGTGTTTTGTGTTAGAAAGCAATATGCGAAGGGGCGGATCATCTCATTAATATGAAAGCTTTCCACACCTGAGAAAGACAAAGAACCTCCCTAATGGCCCTATTAGGAGCTTATCAGGGCCCATCATTCTGACCACCCTTGCACAAAGAATGAGGAGATTTAAAAAAGAATGGCTTTTAAAATTGTTTGGATTTATTTACAACACAACATAATCCAAAGATACACAACAAAAAAGCACTTATTGAAGAAAGAGACCTTTGTGCCATTCCTAAAAACATTGTACATACCTTTCATTTTCTAAGGTGTTTGATTTTCACTTTACCATGTTCATGTACAGAGACATGTACTGTGAATGTTGAAGTCAGCAGGACTCAGTGGCATCTGGGCCCTGAAAAAAAAAAGAAAAAAAAAAAGTGAACATACTGATATCAGGAGAAAGGCCTGCACGATTTTGGGAATACATTTTAGATTTTTCTTGTTAAAATTGCTTTTTAAAATTCACAGAATACACACACACACTCACACAAATGTTTCCAACAATATATAATGAACACCAGGTTTGTTGTGCCTTGTAGGTATAGGCTATGCGCAGTGCTGCATAAAATAATAACAATATAGCAGCCAATATATATTTTCAAAAAGATTTCAGTAACAACTAAGCTAGAGAAAAATATATTGATTATCATGTTACTTCAAATGTTTCCATTCGTTATGATGATATGAAATGAGATAATAGTAAAAACATGAAGCCGTTTGGAGCGTTTTGCTTTTCCAAAATATGATACATTCAAACGCGATCGCGATCAAAAATATGATACATTAAAACGCGATCGCGATCAAAAATATGATACATTAAAACGCGATCGCGATCAAAAATATGATACATTCAAACGCGATCGCGCTCAAATATAAAACATTATGGTTAGGCCTACCATATACATATCTACGTTTGAGCAGATATAATAATAATAATAATAATATGTTTATTTTATATAGCGCCTTTCTGAGGACTCAAGGTCGCTTTACAATAATTACAAGTACACATAACATAGAAACATGACATAGAGACGATACATAAACTGTGAAGGTTAACATAGTAGAGGTATAGTACATATAGAATCTGAACATTCAGGGGTCAGGGAAACAAGTGACAAAAAGATGTGTTTTAATGTGGGTTTTGAAGTCTTGTAGTGATGAGAGATTGCGGATTTGTTGTGGAATTGAATTCCAAAGAGTTGGGGCAGCGGTGCAAAATGCCCTTCCACCAAATGATGATAGTTTGTGCCGTGGGGTTGTCAACAGACCGGTATCAGATGATCTAAGTGTGCGAACAGGTGTGTATGTATGGATGAGGTCAGAGATATAGTTTGGGGCAAGACCATGGAGTGCTTTGAATGTAATAAGGAGTATCTTGTACTGAATGCGATAGCGGATGGGTAACCAATGTAGACTGCGTAAGATGGGAGTAATGTGGGAAGATTTCTTGGTGTAAGTGAGGACTCTGGCGGCAGAGTTCTGGATATATTGAATTTTATTTAATGATGAGTTTGGTAGGCCATAGAAAAGAGAATTGCAGTAGTCAAGCCGTGAACTGATGAAAGCATGAACTAGGGTCTCAGCATCACTGATGGTAAGAAATGGACGTAAGCGTGCAATATTGCGAAGGTGGAAGAAGGCAGATTTAGTGAGAGAGGAGATGTGAGGAACAAAGGAAAGAGAGGAATCAAAGATTATACCCAGGTTTTTGACAGTGGTGGAAGGTTGAACCGGAACTCCAGCAATAGTGAGATTGTCAACACAGACCCGGGATGTAGTTTGAGGTGAACCAATAAGAAGTAAATCTGTGATATCCACAAACACAGTAACAGTAAACACGGGTCTAAATATTATAATATTCACCATATATCTAGGAGCAGTTCAACTGCAATGTGAAATTTATGCAACAATAGCAAACTAATATGTAAGAATTTCTTACCTTATCTTTCTTGTGTTCAAATATCGTTCTTCTTCTTCTGATGTAAATCCAATGTAAGCTCAGGCACGTCTTTCAAACTCGACGAAAAGTGAAGTGAAGTGTTTTGTTGTTGAGGTAATGAGGGCGATCGCGTTCCATGTGGAGATTTGCATGTGAATATCTTTTGCGCGAGTGGGCGTGGTAAATTAAAAAATAATTAGGAAGCGTTTGAGAAGCTGGACATCTTGTTGGTTTTATACAAATTACTTAAACAGAAAATATTTGTTTTCGTTTTGAATCCGATCATTTAAAAGTACACACTTAAATGTTTATAAAGGTATATGGCTCATAAATGTGTGACAAGTATTCGCTGAGTTTTGTTTCAGTTTATAGACGTGCTCAAGAAAAAAAAGTTCAACGCGACGGAGAGGCAGAACGCACACCCTGTTTATTTTCTTTATTTTACAAAAGCACAATGTTTTGATTTGATTGGACACATACAAAAGTAGAAATATCACAGATTCTTTTTTTATATTTCTTTTTTCTGTATGACCATAAATGACGGAGAAATTTAAGTTTATAGTGCTACAATGTGGAGAAAATCCAGCAAAACGCGCCGGCGCGTTTGTCGACCTCAGAGGGTTAAGTATAACATTTAGGCAATTATAAAATTCATTTGTGGCAGTAGGAGGACGGTAGACTGTAAAGACAGCAAAATACATTTTGGGGGATGGTGTAAGTTTTACCCCCACGCATTCCAAATTGTTTTCCGGAAGACTATTTGCTGACTTTGAATGCTGTCTTTCACATATATCAGGACTCCGCCCCCTTTCCCTTTCCTTCTTTCCCGTCTATAAACATTATACCCTGGAATATTAAAAACAGATAAAGGGGTTGTTGGGGTTAACCAAGTCTCTGTGAGGCATAAGTAATCGATGTTTGAGTCCATCAGTAGATGTTCAAGTTGTTCGGTCTTTGAGATAATGCTATGTACATTCAGATGTCCACCAAAAATGCCTTTTGGCTTCGTTTTTGCGTCCCACAACACGCTCGCATGATTTACAGTCTGAAACAATTTCATCTGCTGCTGTTTAAGGTACGATGTAGTTTGTGTGGTGACTGTTGGAGGTCTGTGCAGGAACGATGTTATCGCCATTTGGCCAATATTGCTATCAGGCTTAATGTTGTTTATTGGAGGAATATTACCTCGAATTCCTGTGCCGGTAAAAGCAGCACACTTCGCCGGTCTAGGGTTGTCAAGATCACCTGATTGGCAAATGTCCAAAGACCTCGGTCCAGGATTTGAGTGGACATCCCCGCACAAAAGGAGAAATGCGCAAAGCACGATGGCTGGGCCTGGCTTTGTTGACACAGATGTTGTAGAGTGTCCATGCAGCTCAATTTGCACACGCCTCGCTCGACCATCATCTAGAATATTTGAGTATAGGATATACTGGCTCCACGAATCCACTGGCAGGCCAACAGCGAGTTTTCCAGGCGAGTCCATAAGCGCACGTTTAGAGGTAGAACACCAGCTCCCCCACATTTGTGTGCCCATCAAAAAAAGCAGGTGCAACACCAAGGTAACATGGCATAAGTACGTATTGATTTTAACAAAGTTTTTATATCGCCGAGGCGCCCAAGTTTCATGTCGTATTTTATGATAACCTGGCAGTCTCCCAGTATGGTTTAGGAGAGGTAAGACAGCAGTACCTGCCACTCTGCCACTATCTGCCGCCATCTTTTTCCATGATTTTAAATATATATATATTTAATTCCTATGATAGGATTCCCTAGAGTCATAGGAGCAATAGACTGCACACATGTTGCAATCTCCACAGCTCTAGGAGAACATGAGGCAGATTATGTGAACAGAATGTCCTTTCACAGCCTTAATGTTCAGGTAGGGCTACTATATAGCCTATGTGAAATGATTTTTATTTGCATTGAGATCAATCTTTAAATAAATAGTAACTAACAGATAGGGCAATTATTTACAGTACATTTCATCTGCAGATGACTTGTGATCATGAATGCATGATCACAAGTTTGGATGCCAAATGGCCTGGCTCAGTGCAAGACTCACAAATTTTCCGTGAGTCTATTTTGTGTCAGCGCTTTGAGGAAGGCAAGTTAAATTTGGTACAGTACACTTTAAAGTTTTTATTTTAATTGCAAAACTTACACAATTTTCCCCTTTTCTGTTCTATGACAGGGCTTTTTGATGGCCTGTTGGTAGGAGATAGAGATTATGCATGCCAGAGGTTTTTGCTAACCCCCCATCCTGACCCTCAGACAGGGCCACAAAACCGCTTCGATGTGGCCCTCAGTAAAACCAGGGTCAAGATCGAGATGACCTAAAGGCATATTTCACCTGCCTTAGGTGTTTAAGAGTGTCACCAGAGCGGGCATCACAGATAGTTGGCTGCATGTGCCATTCCGCATAATATAGCCACTATCAGAAAGGAGCGAGTACCACCACAAAACCAGCTTCTCCCTGATGAAATTGAGCCCATCACACTTGACCACCCAGCTGGCGCAGCTGTCAGAGATGCAATCACAACACAATATTTTACTTAATAAAAGCACACTAACACTGCAGATAGGTCTCAAACTGTTTTATTGGTCATGTGGCTAGGGAGGAAGAAAGAGAGCAAGAAAAATTACATTAACAAACATTCATAGTGTTCATACTAAAGGGTTACTTGGTTAAAAAAAGTTCACATACTGAGATCTGTTTTTTGCCCGCTGTTTTTTCCCTGAATGAGTCTGTTTCCACCTGAAACAATTCAACCACAAACAATCATTACACGTTTTCTGGAGGTTGATCAAATCTCAAAAAGTGGCATGACTTTCTACAAACATAGGACTGACTGTAATTTATGTCAAGGGTTTAAAGCATTACCTTGTTCACATTCCTTCTGTAGCCCATTGAGGTAGAGGCTTCAGTTTCTGGGGCAGGTTGTGAAAAACCCTACAATAAAAGAGATGTGTAAGGGCCAGTCACTTAATTATGACATTCAAATGTGTGCCATAATAAAAAGCCCAGTGCATTCACCTCAGCAACTGTCTCAGAACACACAGACAGAGTGTCTTAAATCATCCTAATAAATAAAAGGCCAATGTAAAGCATAACTGTTATAAAGCAGGTTATGTTCATTGAGTTCTGTCTGCTGCATACTGACCTCTGTGCATTTACATTTACATTTATTCATTTAGCAGACGCTTTTATCCAAAGCGACTTACAAATGAGACAATAACAGTAGGACAACAATATGCAAGTGCTATGACCCTTCTCAGTTTAATCTAACGCAGATTTAAAAAAAAATTTTTTTAGAACAGAATAGAATAGAGTAGTAGAGAAAGTGTTAGTATTACTGGATCAAGTGCTGTCGAAAAAGAAGTGTCTTCAGCCGTTTCTTTAAAGTGGCTATGGACTCAACAGCTCTGGTTGAGTTAGGCAGATCATTCCACCAGCAGGGAACAGTCATGGTAAAGGTCAGAGAAAGAGATTTTGTGCCTCTTTGAGATGGCACCACAAGACGTCGTTCACTTTGTAACAACAATGACTTATGTTAGGGAATTAATTAGCTCAAATTAGCATTAATGTGAATATGCATATGTTGCTTACATGAATTAAAGAATTCCCAAATAGGGAATTGGTCAAAACCTCGGCTTATATCAGAGGTTACACAATTACTTGTAGTACTCACTGATATAGACGGGTAGAATATGTTCAATTTGGGGAAATTTTAGGTATAAGTTGAAGAATGTTCATTTATTGTACGAACTGTACGTCCAGCACACAAAATGTACAATATCTGAACGGAAATCTCACGTCTTTAACACTGATAGACAATTCCTTTTTCTGTGGCCACAAAGAAAATAATTATCTTAGTGTTTTAGACCATTTGAGATTTCTTTCAATAGTAAAATTTATCGTAGAGCGTTAAGAGGTAAAAATCTGCACTACTCAGGGACTCAGTATTGAAACAAACAGGCAAACTTAATTCAAATGATTTAACAAAGTTTATTCAAACGAGCTACTGGTTACATATACTATTTTAAATCACACAGGAGTAAATATGCATAAACAAAAACAATATACGATCGCAAATAAGGAATACAACAAAATAAACGTAAGATCAAAGGTTAGAGTAGGGGAAGGAAAAGGGAGAATATAAGAGAGAGAGAGAGAGAGAGAGAAAGATTTTTAAGAATGGGTTTTGTGTGTGTACACTGAGAGCGTGGTAAGGAGAGGTGTGTGTGTGTGTGTGTAGGAGCACGCCTTTAGCAGCACGTGGTTGTGTGTTTCTGTCTAGGAACACGTGGGTATGTGGGCGTGTATGTGTGTGTGTATGTGCCGATGTGTGCGTAAAAGAGTGTGTAAGTGTGAGTGAAAAGAATTTAGAGATAGGTAGAACAGTTCAGTCATTCACAACGAAACCCCAATAGACACAGTAATGTTAGACACTTTAAACAGCACTTCAGATTGTAAATTTAAAGTCTACGTTACTCTGGGTGAAGCTCGGCCTTTGTGTGTCCGTGCGTCGAGTCGGAGTGGACAAAGCGTCTGGTCACGTGGTCACCGAAACAGATGTCACAGCGTCTAGTTGCTATGGCGACTGGAAACGAGCGAAAACTTAGCAAGATGATTTTAGCTTTAAGTTGATTTCGTTGGTTGGTTGAAGGAGACTATCAACTGAAGTAAAAGTAGTTTTAAGAAAATAAAACTTGGAAGAAAAATGAAAATAAACGCGAACGAGGCTTCCAAGGATGGAAGAAGGCGTGTCGTTTTTCTCTCTCTGGCGAAGTGCGTCGTTTGTGAGAGATGCGCGAGATTTTGAAGGAGCCAAGCTTCACGCCCTCTGGTGTATGCCGGCCAATCGTCTTTAACAACGTATTGTCCCAACCTTCTGACGTCGCGAGGTGTATACACCCTTTATTACTAGCTAGTGGAATTATAACTCCGTTCTTATCATCAATACTGCGGATATTTAGTCAAATAACACATTTTCTGCTATTTTGTGTCACAGATTCGTAACGATTGGAATTTTTGGAACAAAACGGTACCAAGAATGACACTTTTCTGGTCGAATTACACACGGAGGTATGATTTCTTGCGATTAAAATCACATCAAATTGATTACAAACAAATAAAGCTATATAAGCATAATATTTGGTATAAAGGATCATGCATACACCAAGAGAATACATTTGAAACATTTCACAAGACGATTTTGATTCACACGTGGTAGGATCTGTGTGTGTTTCTGTGTGTGTGTGTGTGTGTGTGTGTGCTGACACAGTTCGAGAGTTCAAGCAAGTTGAAGAGTTCACGGGGTGTTTTGATGAGATTAGCAGTCAGCACATATGGTCAACAAAGTCTTGTTGTTTTCTGAAGTGTAAATCAGGGTTAAATGTAAATAAATGTCCAGAGCAAATCCCCGGGAGGGTTCTCTGAGATTGCTCTTATTGGTCAACGGATGTTCGCCAAGCCATAAATCCGAGGTCAGCAGTAAGGAATCTCTGTTTTCAGATAGGCAGTTAATGATTTGCGCCATTTGTTGGCGCCGTTGGGTCTGGTGTCCAGGAAGGGAGAATCATGAGACAATAGAGGTGTTTGTGGATTAGGATGTCAGTGATTTGATTAGGTCTCAGACAAAAAGGGGGTTTGATTACAGGGTAATTTCAGTAATTTAACATATAGAGAGAGAGACGGTGATCTGACCATGTCCTTTGCGTTACAACTTGCAGAGCGCAAGTTCCTGGATGGCACGTAAGTCTGAAGTAAAGAGATAAAGTAAAAGGGAGCAGAACCAGTGGTTGTTCTGTAGGCAAACGTCAGTGACTTGATGGACCTTATCTTTGACTTTGATGCGAGCGGCAACTGGCAACCAGTGCAATTTTGTGAGGAGAGGAGTGACGTGTGCCCTTTTCGGCTCGTTAAAGACCACTCTAGCTGCGGCGTTCTGGATCATTTGCAGAGGTTTGACTGTGCAAGCTGGAAGACCAGCCAGGAGAGCGTTACAATAGTCAAGTCTGGATAAACAAGTGCTTGGACAAGGAGTTGAGTAGCATGTTCTGATAGGAAGGGCCTGATCCTCCTAATGTTGTACAAGGCAAATCTACATGACTGGGCAGTTATAGCAATGTGGTCTATGAAGTTCAATTGATCATCAATTACCACACCAAGGTTTCTGGCTGACCTAGATGGAGTTATGGATGACGAGTCTAGCTGAATGGTGAAGTTGTGGTGAAATTTTGGGTTGGCCGGGACCACGAGTAGCTCTGTCTTCGCAAGGTTTAGTTGAAGGTGATGGTCCTTCATCCAGCCAGAAATGTCTGTCAGGCAGGCTGAGATACGATCAGCTACTGTCGGATCGTCAGGCTGGAATGAGAGGTAGAGTTGTGTGTCATCAGCGTAGCAGTGATAGAAAAAGACATATTTCTGAATCACAGATCCAATTACTGAGCTTCAATTACTGAGAGCAGGGCAGTCTCATTTGAGTGTCCGCTTTTGAAACTGACTGATTGTTGTCCAAGAGGTTGTTCTGTGTAAGGAAGGAAGAGATCTGGTTGAAAACAACTCATTCAAGTGTTTTTGCGACGAATGGAAGGAGAGATACCGGTCTGTAATTTCCTAGATGTGCTGGATGTAGAGTGGGTTTCTTAAGCAGTGGGGTTACACGAGCCTGCTTAAATGCTGTGGGAAAGGTACCAGTGTGAAGAGAGGTGTTTATGATGTGTGTGAGTGTGGGTACAACCGAGGATGAAATGGCTTGAAGTAGGTTAGTGGGAATAAGATCAAGCGGACAGGTGGTAGGGCGATTGGAAAGGAGGAGATTGGAGACTTCTGCCTCTGAGAGTAGAGAGAAGGAGGGTAGAGAGTGTGTGTTAGTTGGTAAAGTGTGTGTGTCAGTTTGTGGATTGGTAAATTGGCCGCTGATGGAGGTTGTTTTATTTATAAAGAATGTAGCAAAATCGTCCGCTGTTAGTGTTGATGAAGGAGGAGGAGGAGGAGGAGGAGGAGGGTTGAGAAGAGAGGAGAAGGTTTTGAAAAGCATGTGAGAGTCTGAAGAATTGTTAATTTTGTTGTGATAATAAGTCATTTTAGCAGTAGAGATGTTAGCAGAGAAGGAAGAGAGGAGGGACTGATAAAGACCAAGGTCAGTAGGATCTTTCGATTTGCACCACTTCCTCTCTGCACCCCTGAGTTCAGAACGATGTTCACGGAGAACATCAGATAACCAGAGGGCAGAGGGTGTGGCGCGGGCTGGCCTGGAGGAAAGGGGGCAGAAGTTGTCCAAGCAGGATGTTAAAGTGGAGAAAAGAGTATCAGTTGCGCTGTTAGTATCTAGTGTTGAAAGCTGATCAGGTGGAGGAAGTGTGGATGAGACCAGAGAGGATAGACGAGAGGGTGAGAGTGAGCGTAGGTTTTGCCGAAAGGTGACCTGTGGAGGAGTGTGTGTTGTGTTCTGTGGCCGGTGACCTGTGGAGGAGTGTGTGTTGTGTTCTGAGGCAGGTTGATGTTGAGAGTGAGGAGGAAGTGATCAGAGGTGTGCAGTGGAGTGACCAGTGTATAGTCAGTGGAGCAGTAGCGTGTGTAGATAAGGTCCAATTTATTACCTGATTTGTGAGTAGCCGCAGTAGATACTCGTCTGAGGTCGAATGAGGCGAGCAGAGTGTGGAAATCAGCAGCCTGAGGCTTTTCTAGGTGGATGTTGAAGTCTCCAAGAACTATGAGAGGAGTACCATCCTCAGGGAAGGATGAGAGTAGCACATCAAGCTCTTCCAAGAAACTGCCAAGCTGCCCTGGGGGACGATATACAACTACAGAATGGATTTTAATAGGGCTAGTGATAGTAATTGAATGTGATTCAAATGAGCTGTTGTCACACAGAGGTGGTAAATGATCAAATTTCCAATCGTTTGAGATGAGCAGACCAGTACCACCACCCCTACCAGTCAGGCGAGGGGTGTGTGAGAAAGTGAATTTAGTGGAGAGGGCAGCTGGTGTGGCAGTGTCCTCTGGTCTGATCCAGGTCTCAGTCAGGGCCAGTAGACTGAGACCCAAATGTCTAGAAATAGATGTAATGAAATCGGCTTTGTTTACAGCGGACTGGCAATTCCAGAGACCAATAGGAAAAGAGAATATAGTACTAGAAGACACCGGAAAAGTACGCAGGTTGTTAGGATTGGACTGCCTCTGACGTGTGACATTAGATTTACGTGTGTTAGTCTGTGCAGGAGACTGTGTGTATGTGTGCTGGCTTCAACAGGGACACTGTATTTCCCTCTACTTCAGAACAGAGTCAGACATATTTAACTTTTTTTTAAAACATTAGTAATGCATTACACACACATACCCAGTGTCACTTGCTTAGAGGAGCCAGCACCAGGGTCAGATTGTACAGCACTTGCAATCCCATCCATAATCGGCCGTCCCTTATTGTGACTCAGCGCCAACTCCTCCGCCACATTGTAATCTTGAGGAGGTGGCCCTCCCCCAGTTTTCCTCATTTCACACTTTTTTCTGTTTGCTGCAAACAAGTGTTTGAGATTAAATGTTCACAAAAATAATAAAAGGTTGTAGTAAATACTCACCACTTTGAATTATATTTGTATATTTTGTCTTGATCTGCTGCCAAGACCGTTTGGAGTTGGGGTTGCATCTAAAAATCAATGAATATCAATCTTTCTTAGGATGTAATAGCCTATACATTCACATTTTACATACATCTGCACACACACACACACACACACACACATATGTATGTATATATCAACATGAATACACACATTTTAATTTTAGCATTTAATACATTTTTAATATGATTAGCCTACATAAATTTAAATTAATTGTTTAACTTAGCCTACGCATTAACGCAATCAGCAATCTTCCTCCAAGATTGTTCTCTTGCTTTGGCAGCAGATACAGTGTTACTGCGTGCTTGAAAAACACTTCTATATTCTTCATATTTCTGAAGAATAATCTCTTGCTCCTGCGTGGAAAAATATATAGCTCTTGCTCTATCCATATCGAATGCGATTGGTTGTTCAGTGTCGACGTCACTCTTTTATGTGCACGCGCGTGTGGAGTAATCATAGTAAAAGGATCAAAGCCTGAGTTGACAGAGAAAGTTGATGAGCTGCGTCATGGTACCAATAAAGCCTGATTGCATCGGTTTAGTTTTGTCGACTCAAAACCAATCCTGTAACCCCGAGTTTGTTCAACTACCATCATGGTACAGGCCCCAGAGGTCATATTGCCACGGTTTTGGTTTATGTCATTGTCATGTTTCTGTGTCTTGTCATATGATTCCCTGTTTGTCATGTGATCCTGCAATGTGTCTTGTCATTGGTTAATCGTCTGATCATTGTTCACAGGTGTTCCTTGTCTTGTAATTAGTCTGTGTATTTAAGCCCTCATGTTTGTCATGTGTGTAGTGATGGCCAAATGAAGCGTTTCAAAGCATTATTGCTTTCTGATACAATTGTGTTGAAAATGGTTCATTACTCGAAGCTTCATTCAGATAGAAATTGCAGCACCATCTCCTGGTGAAGTAAATGTAATGCAACAAAGCTGACAACCATAAAATGCAAGTAGGCTTTTATGTTAACTCCCCGTTTGTGTTTACCGAGGCGATCAAAGCTGAAACAGTGTTAGTGCTGTGAAAGTAATTTATGTAGGTGAATTTTACAGATACTGATGAATTTCATGTGTTCACCTTGATAATAAAACATTAAGCATGATGTGTGTGTGTAAATTCTAATGGTTTCTATTAAAATACCAATAGGAACCATTGGCTTTTACCATTTAAACCACTACAGAATTATTTTTTGTAGTGTGTTTGGGACATATTCCATTAGGATTTAATGCCCCCACCAATAGAACCCAACACATATCAGTAGAGACCCACAGAGACCACTATAATTCCCATTACAACCAATAAAATTCCCATGAAAACCATTGAATCCAATAGAATTTCTGTAATGGTTTCTATAGGTTTTTTTAGCAGGGCAGTATCATGTGTGAAAGCTTTATCTTGTTTAGCTGTGGGAAGCAGAACTCTATAACTTGTTATCTGGTGGGACTGATATTTTTGTATGTTGAAAAGGATGTGCTTGTGTAACTGGTTGTACTTGTATAATGTAGCAGAGGGTTTTTGAAGTTTCTGTCTTTGATGCATGTTTTTATGTAACTTTTTATGTTCTCTAATTAATAATAAAAAATAAATAAAAAAAATGTGGCAGAGGGTGTGCTTTGGGTACATGCAGAAGGCTTAGACGAAGTGTTCATTAAATGGTATGGTTTTTATTCAGAAATATTATTTTCTCCACAGTCTTTGGTGAAAGGCGATTTCTTTTTTTTTTAAACAATTTCACCAGCTTTAGAGAATATCCTCTCGCATGGAACAGATGATGAAGGAGTACACAAAAACAGTTTAGAAAGCTGGTATAAATGAGGATATATTGCTTTGTGGGTGGACCAGTAGGCAAGAGGGTCAGCAGAACGCTGCAGTGGGGGATCGGTCATGTAGCGCTGGACCTCTATGGTTGCATCTGATGTTGCACTTTTGTTCCTCCTTGCATTACTTGCATCGTTGTCCAGCAGCTCCCAAAGATTCACCTCATCTGCAAGGGAAATGATAAACAAAACGCCTCGATTACGACTGTAACCTCGGTTCCCTGAAGAGGGAACGAGTGTTGCGTTGAGATTGACGCTATGGGGAACGCTTTGCGTGATGACGTCTTGAAGCACATGTAAAATCAGTCCAATGGTGTGGCGGAACGTCAGAGGTGGGTGACGTCACGTACCAGGAAACTATAAAGCCGGCCCGAAAACAGAAAGTGAAAGCTTCGTAAAGTCTGAAGTAGTCGCTGGCAGGCATGAAGGAGATATGGCAAGGTGACGCAACGCTCGTTCCCTCTTCAGGGAACCGAGGTTACAGTCGTAACCGAGGCGTTCCCTTTCAAGGGAACTCGCGTTGCGTCGAGATTGACGCTATGGGGAACGTCTATACCAACGTCACCATAGCTACAAATGTCTGTCCTGTGTGAAATCATAAAGAGCAGCACTAGGATGACAGGACCTGAGACCCAGGTGTAGAGTCCAGGTCCAAAGAGTAAAACCTGACAAAGGTGTGCGGTGAGGACCAGCCTGCCGCATCACACACGTCCTGGAGAGAAACTCCTGAAATAAGGGCCTTGGAGGCCGCCATACTCCTTGTAGAGTGCGACCGGACAGCCATAGGAGAAGGCTGCTCGGCCGCTTCATAAGCAAGCGAAATAGCCTCAACCACCCACTTGCTCATTCTTTGCTTAGACACTGGAGATCCCTTGTTAGGGGACCCAAAGCATACAAACAGCTGATCACTTTTACGCCACAGGGCAGCTCTGTGGACATAAGCATCTAATGCCCGAACTGGGCAAAGCAAATTATTCGTCTCCTGGTCCGCATTCTGAAAGGGAGGAGGACAGAAGGCCTGCAGTACAATAGGTCTAGCCACGTTAGTGGGGACCTTGGGGATATAACCCGGTCTCGGATGCAGAAAAGCTTTAACCATACCCGGTGCAAACTCTAAGCATGACGGGGCAACCGACAATGCTTGAAGATCCCCTATTCTCTTGAGAGAAGAAATAGCTAGAAGGAATAGAGCTTTCAGAGTCAGAAACTTCTCAGGAACCTCCTCAATAGGCTCAAAGGGGGCCAGGGAAAGGCCTTGCAGCGCAATGGACAAATCCCATAGTGGCACCCTAGAGCGAACTGCAGGCCTCAGCCTCCAGGTGCCACGAAGGAAACGAGATACCAAGGGGTCTTTCCCCACAGACATTCCACCCAAAGGAATGTGGTAAGCACCTATGGCCACCACATAAACCTTTAAAGTGGACGGGGTCAGACCTGCAGCGAACCGGTCCTGCAGGAACTCCAGCACTGTACCAACTGGGCAGTTAACTGGGTCCAACCGACGGTCACTATACCAAGAAGCGAATACTCTCCACTTCAAGGCATAAAGTTTCCTCGTGGAGGGAGCTCTGGACTGTAGAATGGTCTCAACAACCTCAGTTGAGAGACCTGACTCTATGAGCTGGGCCCCCTCAGAGGCCAAGCCCACAGGTTCCACAGTACTGGCAGGGGGTGTAATATCAAACCCTCCGCTTGGGACAGAAGGTCCCTCCTGACAGGTAGCTCCAAAGGAGGCCCGTCAAGGAGAGACACAAGATCGGGAAACCATACTCTGCCCGGCCAGCGCGGGGCTATAAGAAGTAGATGGACCCGGTCCCTGCGAACTCTTTCCAGAACTCCCGGGAGCAGAGCAACTGGGGGAAAAGCGTACAGACGTAGCCTCGGCCACGTCTGTACCATAGCATCCAGTCCCAGAGGAGCTGAATGCGTGAGGGAGAACCAAAGTGGACAGTGAGACGTCTCTCGAGACGCAAACAGATCCACTTGTGCTTGGCCAAACTCCCTCCATATCAGCTCCACCACCTCGGGGTGGAGCCTCCATTCCCCGGGCCTCAGCCCCTGTCTCGACAGAGTGTCTGCTCCTATATTCTGGACCCCAGGGATGTAACCTGCCCTGAGTGACAACAGCTTCCCCTGGGACCACAAGAGGATATGGCGTGCCAGATTGCATAATGGGCGTGAGCGCAAACCCCCTTGGTGATTTATATAGGCGACTACCGACATGTTGTCCGTATGTACTAGCACATGGTGTCCCCTGAGATCTGTGATAAAGCTCCTCAGAGCCCGGAAGACAGCTAACATCTCTTGGCGATTGATATGCCATGAACGATGATGGTCTTCCCACAGACCTTGAGATGAGCGACCCTCTAGAAACGCTCCCCAACCCGTGAGGGAAGCATCCATCGTTAGCAGTTTGCGACGACAAGGAGCTCCCAACACTGGGCCCTGGGACAGGAACCAAGGTTTATTCCACATAACCAAGGCACGTAGGCATCGCCGCGTGACCTTGATTGTGCGAAATGGGTTGCCCCTCGGGGAAAACGCCCTGGTCCTGAGCCACCACTGCAGGTGCCTCATGTGCAGCAGTCCAAAAGATATCACGTTGGAAGCTGCTGCCATGAGACCCAACAGTCTCTGGAACTGTTTGACAGTGAGTAGCTGGCCTAGCTACTCACTTTTCACAGCTGCAAGGATGGACTCTATACGTGGCGGTGACAGGCGCGCCTGCATCGACACTGAATCCCAAACCACGCCTAAAAAAGTGGTCCTCTGGAGTGGAGAAAGCACACTCTTCTTGGCGTTCAGCCGTAACCCCAGCTCTTTCATATGGGCGAGGACGACATCTCGATGCCGAATCGCCATCTGATGCGACTAAGCTAAAATCAACCAATCGTCGATGTAGTTCATTATGCGAATACCCTGAAGGCGCAAGGGCGCCAGAGCTGCATCCACGCATTTGGTGAAAGTGTGGGGTGATAAAGCTAGACCGAATGGAAGAACTCGATATTGGTATGCTTTGCCCCCGAAAGCAAACCTCAGGAACTTCCAGTGACACGGACGGATGGAAATATGGAAATATGCGTCCTTGAGATCTATCGCGACAAACCAGTCCTCGGACCTGATTTGTGGCACGATTTGTCTCAAAGTTAACATTTTGAACTTGAGCTGCATGACTGACTCGTTCAGAACTCGAAGATCTAAAATGGGATGCAATCCCCCGTCCTTCTTTGGAACTATGAAATACCGGCTGTAAAACCTGGTTTCCCTGTTGGAGGGAGGTACATATTCTATGGCCCCTTTCTCTAACAGAGTGTTCACTTCTTGTTCCATAACCAGAACCTGCTCGGGGTCCACCACTGTGGGTAGGACCCCCATGAACCGAGGTGAGCGTTTCTTGAACTGTATTTGATACCCTTTTTCTACGGTCTGCAGGACCCATCGAGAAACATTTGGCAGTAGCTTCCACGCTGTCAAAGATTCTACTAGAGGTACCAGTCTCTCGAGACTGGCTTCTGGGTTTTGTTGTTGTTGAGTAATCGGTTCGTCGCCCTGTAACGGCGCACCGGCAGGGAACGACTGAACGGACTGCTCTAACACCCTCCTCAGAGGGGGCGGGCATCCCGAGGCCACTATGTTTCCGGGTGGTCCTTGAGATATGTGCTCGCCGGAGACCGCTGCGCCCTGAAACACCGGAGGCGGCAGGGTTGGCAGAACGGTCCCCTGAGGGTACCGAAGGGAGAGGGGCACGTTGCGTAAAAGGAGTGTTGACCGCTGCACTTCGGGGGGGACTACCCTCATTGTCCTGAGCCCTTGGGCGTCAGGACTTTTTCCCCGCAGCCTTCTTGGCAATAATAATGGTCCGCAGATCTGTTTTACCCCTCGAAGACTGCTGGGTTTGAGAGCGCCCTCCGTGTCCCCGTGATTTTTGTGGGGGAGCACGGGAGGACACGCTCTGTTTTTGAGTGGCACGATGTTCAGCGCTCTTTTTAGATGAGTGAGGCTGCTCCCGCTCAGCAGCCTCATAGAAAGAACGGCGGGGGAGAAGTTTTTGAAGGGGGGCTGCCTGTTTAGAAGCTTCTTGAAACTTAACTACAGCAGAGTTAACCGCATCACCAAACAATCCCGAAGTGGAAACAGGCGCATCCAACAGAAAATGTTTTTCTTTGTCTTTAATATTGCTGAGATTGAGCCACAGATGCCTCTCAGTGGCCACCAGGGCTGCCATAGAGCGGTCGATGGATTTAGCCGTCTCCTTGGTGGCCCTGAGAGACAAATCTGTGGCTCTATGCAGTTCGCACACCACATCGGGACCAATCCCCCCGCCCTCATCTAAATCACCCAGCAATTCTGCCTGGTATGCTTGCATTAGAGACATTGTATGCAAACACGCTGCAGCTTGACCAGCGGCGGAATATGCTTTATTGACCAGGGAAGATGTGATTCTGACTGGCTTGGTGGGTAACACAGGAGCCTTCAGGGAAGATGCCGTTGCTGGAGAGAGATAGCTCGCAAGCGTCTCCTCCACCTTCGGCATCTCCCCATAACCATGCTCTTTATAATTGGAAATAGTGGAGTAGTGTGATGTTTGTGCACTGTAAACTCTTTTTCCCCCACGATCTCGACACCTCTGTGTGGAGATCGGGGAAAAACGGAAGGCTTCTGCGCTGAGGCTGTGCACGAGATGGCAGGAAACGTTCGTCGAGCTTGCTCTTCGAGCGAACGTCCTGCCTATCTTCTGGCCACTCAACAGAAAGTCTTTCGACAGCTCTTGTCACTACCTCTAATAATTCTTCAAACGCATGAGACTGAGGTGGCGAATCCTCAGACTCAGCGTCAACACTAACAACGTCCAACTCCTCAGAGCTGGACAATTGCAGTGTTGGTGCCTCCATCGGGGGGGAAGAAACCGCAGCGCGTGCTTCCACACCCTGATGAGAGGCACTGGGCCTATCAGAAAGAGGCTGAGATAAGGCAGAGCCCGTCTCAACATCCACTGATAGATCCATTTGCGAACCCCAGGTCTGAGATCCACGCCGTGCCTCGGCAGCGGCGGGACCAGAGCCCTGGGGAACGCGATCCTGAACATTCTGGAAGAACGCCAGGCGGGATCGGAGGGTACGCAAAGGCAGCGCGTCACAATGCTCACAGCCAGCACCCTCGAGTGCTGACTGGGCATGCTCCTCACCCAAACAGGCAACACAAAGGACGTGAGTGTCCCCACCCGTTAAATAACGCGGGCAGGGGTGCACACACAACCTAAACTGCTGCTTGCTCGCCATACTGAATATATAAAATATAGACAGACAACACCAAATAACGAGACAGTTTTCACAAAGAGCGCTACTGAAGACACAGAAGCTTTCGCTTTCTGTTTTCGGGCCGGCTTATAGTTTCCTGGTACGTGACGTCACCCGCCTCTGACGTTCCGCCACACCATTGGACTGATTTTACATGTGCTTCAAGACGTCATCACGCAAAGCGTTCCCCATAGCGTCAATCTCAACGCAACGCGAGTTCCCTTGAAAGGGAACCATGTTATGAGTAATGAATAGTTTTAAGTAACCTTCTAGGATTTTTACTTTACCTTGACCTGTAGTTTCAAGATTTTGTGCTGTATCTGGCTGTGCTGAGTGGCTGGGTGTTTGATGAGCTGTATCTTTGATTTACGCTCTCTCTTCATATATACGCTGAAGCAATAAATAGGTACTATTCCAGCGTGTATCAACCTCCAGAATCAGCTTCTTCACAGGACATCCCATTTGTTCCTGTTTCTCTCTAAGCCTCTCTTTTGCTGTGGTACTGGTCTTAAAGTAAGTCACCATCCTTCGTGCTCTTGTTCTGACATCTTCCAGACCAGGAGTTGCATCAAGGGACTTCTTGACCATCAAATTCAAGGAATGCGCAATGCATATAACATGCCTAATCTTTAAGTTGTTGGCAGTGGCTATCATATTTGAAGCAGCATCAGTCACCAGGGATTTTATTTTGCTCTGGATACCCCATTCTTCAAAGAGCAAACTCTTGGCCTCCGCAAGGTTCTCCGCAGTGTGAGCTTTTGGAAATGACCATACCCTCAGAAGTACTGTGGCAAGCTTATCCTTGTCGTCTACATAATGGCATGTAACAGCCAGATATGCATCCATATTAATAGAGGTCCACATATCTGCAGTTAGGCTCACACCCTCAGTTTTCTGTAGCTCAGCCATGGCCTTCTGCTTCTGCTCCTCATATTTGTGGTCCACCATGATCTTCAGAGCCTGCCTGGATGGTAGTGCATAAGTGGGGTCAAGCTTAGCCACAAATGCTTTAAAGCCACTGTCATCCACAATAGAGAAAGGCTGTGAATCCTCCACAATCATGTCCACTAGAGCTTCATCAAGCTGTTGTTTGCGGTTCACTGGACAGAAACCCCCCCCCCCCCCCCCCCCATACGGCGCCCATGACTACAACCCACGGTGTTGCCATGGTTTGGCTTCACTTTTATAAGAAATACAGCCGCCAGGTTTCAAACCTGTCAACACTGGATTGGGCTGTCAAAGCAGTCAGGTGGTTCACTACAGGAGTGAACCAGTGTGTTTGCTTCAGACGTCATTTTCACGTGACTAGTGACGTAATGATACAAGCTCCGAAGCAGTGGTTCATTGCAAGGACCGTTCGAGTTTGAAGCAAGCTTCGGAGCGTCGGTGTCAGACGTAACATCACTAGTCATGTGTCTTGGTCTTGTATTTTGTTTGTGTAACTGCTGTTGGTGAGTCTTATGTTTCATGTTTTGCCAAGCCACTAATAAAATGCGTTGTTTTACAACGATGTGATGCGCACGTGTTACTCTCAACATGACCCGGTGCGCCGCACACAAGCGCGCATCCTTTCGATATAGCCTAAATTATAGGCTAATAAATTTGAATAAAACTCAAGACATACATCATAAAATTCAGTAGAGTAGGCCTATGCATTTTAATATCTCTGTTGTTCTCTGTTCTCCGGTTGTTAGATAGTCAGTCTGAATGCAGTTCATGTGTGAACATTAGGCCTATTATATATAGGCTAGTCAATGCATTAGTCTTTCCTTTTTGTATTAATGTTCAAAATTTTTAATTTACAATTAATTAAAGAGCTGATGACGGGACAGTTTGATCTTCGGCTGACAAATCAGAGGAAAGGGGCGTTTCATTCCCGCCCATGTGTAGAAATCGAATATTCAAGCTGTTTATTAATTTTTCTACCTCAGAACGAAAAACGAAAAATCAAGCTGAATTCTTGTTTTTCGTTTTTTTGGAAAAAATTTATAAACAAAAAAGGAATTGTTTTCTCATTTTTCTACTTTCAATATTAAATAAAAACAATGACTTAAGGAATGATACACGGGTCTGTGTACTTTTAGATCATTTCTTTTAATCGCCTAACGATTACAGCCCCATTGACTCCCTGTGCCAATGCATTGACGAAGTAAACAGTTGGATGTGTCAAAACTTTCTTCAGTTAAACAAAGACAAAACTGAAGTCATTGCGTTTGGAAACAAAGATGAAGTTCTCAAGGTGAACGCATACCTTCACTCTAGGGGTCAAACAACTAAACATCAAGTCAGGAATCTTGGTGTGTCCCTAGAGTCAGACCTTAGTTTCAGTAGTCATGTCAAAGCAATAACTAAATCAGCATACTATCATCTGAAAAATATTGCAAGAATTAGATGCTTTGTTTCCAGACAAGACTTAGAGAAACTTGTGCATGCTTTCATCACCAGCAGGGTGGATTATTGTAATGGACTCCTCACTGGCCTTCCCAAAAAGACCATAAGACAGTTGCAGCTCATACAGAACGCTGCCGCCAGGATTCTGAGCAGAACCAGAAAATATGAACACATCACACCAGTCCTCAGGTCTTTACACTGGCTCCCAGTTAAATTTAGGATTGATTTTAAAGTATTATTACTGGTATATAAATCATTCAATGGCCTAGGACCTCAATACATTGCAGATATGCTCACTGAATATAAACCCAACAGATCACTCAGATCACTAGGATCATATCAGCTAGAAATACCAAAGGTTCACTCTAAGCATGGCGAGTCCGCTTTAGCTATTATGCTGGAACCAGCTTCCAGAGGAGATCAGACGTGCTCCTACTGTAGTCACTTTCAAATCCAGACTCAAAACACTTCTGTTTATCTATGCATTTACTGAATGAGCACTGTGCCAATATTCGTCCGACTGTTTGTACTGTATTTTATTTTATTTTTCTAAACTGTTTTAATTATTCTTATTTCTTTTATTATTTTAATTTCTTCTATGTAAAGCACTTTGAATTGCCATTGTGTATGAAATGTGCTATATAAATAAACTTGCCTTGCCTTGCCTTTTCCTGTTTGGAATGGAATAACGAGAAATGAAAACCAGCTGGTTTATTCATTTTTTTTGTTTAGTTTAAAAAATGAAAAATGCGATTTTGGCTCGATTTTTCATTTTTCGTTTGTGGTTTACAAATCGGTTTATGGGTTCGATATTTCATTTGCACACGTGGGTGGCGCTGAAACGGCCCTTTCATCTGATTGGTCACAACGCTCCGCCTTCAGTAAGCTATGAGCTTTTCTTTCTGTCAGGCAGAATAAGAGTCAGTACGAGTGTGGCACTGACAAATGCACTTTAATAAAATAATGTCTGAAACCACCACTCACTGCTAACTACGCACAATATTTGAAGCAGAAATATGTTGCTGGTCACATAATTTGTGCTGCTGCAACTTGCAAGCAACACCATTAATGTGAGCCACAGTATATGACAGATTATTTTAGCATAATGTACTTCCCATTGATAAGTACAGAGCAAATAGTTCCGTCTCTTTGGGTAAAAGAGAAGAGGAAATAAAAATCAATTATAGGCTGAACTGTACCATGATAATATGTCCGTAAGATTAGATGTCAAAAACTGCCCTCACGCATTTGTGGATTTTGAAACACTTCTAGAGTGGACGTGCAGACAAATCCACAAATAAGTGGACTCCACTCTCCGTTTACTCAAGCCAATCAGATAACGGCCACATTGAGCTGACCAATCGTAGCACGTTCTCACTACAACCAATCACGTTAGGCTTTACAATCAGGCTGGTCTTGCCCTCAAATAACTTTGCTCATTCGTCTGCATTGGCTCAAATAGGAAGTGTAAGGCTAAGCCTATAGAATTGCTAAAGTAAAATATGTTTAAAATTTGGATTTCATTAGACCATTAGACTGTGTATCAAGCCAAGACACATTTTTATGAGCCTTTGAAAATGCTGCTTAAATTTCTGTTATGAGAACGCATTATAGAAGCGTGACGTTATTCATGATAGAACAGAAAAGCATCAATAAGTTGCTGACAAATGAATAACTGGATTCAACCTCGTGATAAAGTTTGTGTAATATAGGTGAAATTACCAGTTTTCCCAATTCTTCAGTCAAGTTTTAAATCTAAGCTCCGTGAATCGAATGATCTATAGAGAATTAAATGTTAAGTAGTATTTTAAACATTAAATCCCTGTACTATGATTCCCTTTGTTTGTAGAGAATATATAGGTGGGCTCTTTTTAAACGTGTGACATGTTGTTGCCTTTCAAGATATATCATGCATTTAATATTTCATATGAATCAGACTTAATATTCTTTTTATTGTAAAAGTTACTTACAGCATCCAAAATAAATGCAAAGATGCATTATCCACTCAAAACCCCAGTACACGCTGTTGCTCGTAATTACATCTTCAGTGCTGGTCATTTGGGCTGATATTCTACATACTATTTATGTCCTATAGCTATTTGTCACCCCGATAGTGATTTAAAAGACAAAATCATCCGTTTTGCCATTTCTTACATCGTGTCTACACTGGACAAAGCAAATGTGCAAATTATGTGTCCTCCATGTAGTTGCGTGTATAACCGCTACTTCAGAAGAAGAACGGGCATCCATTTATTATCAATGAATCATGGCGTCGCGCTGCGTCCAGTGTAGACACTATCACGAATTATGAATTTTCATGTAGCCAGCACTAGTCAATAAGGAAGTTTATAGACAAGTCATATATCTGCAGGTGAGAATACAGACGTCATGGGCAAAATGTGTTAACATTGCAAACATATTAGTTTTACATTATTTGAAACTGCTACGGCAGCAGGGAAGATAATGGGGCAATATATTTGCTTTTGATGCGCTGTGTCGCGCCGCTTGAGTGCGGTGTAGAGAGGGTGTTATGATGCTCGGGATCTGTGATGATCACAATTTGGGTGTAATCCTGTAATCCTGGGAGTTTATCCTGATAGAAATATAAAAGATGCCTTAAACTCCAACAGTCTTTTGGAAACAGGCTTTTTAACCACACAAACAGTTCAATTTGAATGAAGCGCCCATAGATTGCAGTTCCATTTCAAGGGTGCAAATATCTTCTAAATCAATCAGATTCACCGCCCGGAGTGTAAAGTCTAACGTGATTGGCTTTAGCGAGAACGTGCCACGATTGCTCTGCTCAATGTAGCCGTTATCTGATTGGCTTGAGTAAACAGTGGGTGGAGTCCACTTGCGTGAGGGGATTTACAAATGCACAAGAAGCGGTTCACAAATAAATGCCAGACAGAGTTGTGTTTGTGACATACAATACATTTGTATATATATATATATATATATATATATATATATATATATATATCACAAATTCTTTGCATTTTATTTATTTTTAAGATTTATAATTTTTTGTGAATCTCTTTACATTTGTTTGTGAATCTCATTCTATTTATTTAAAATAATGCAATAATTCTCACTTCAACAATAGGAAGAGGCACAAAGCAGGGTTGCCCCCTTTCACCTTTGCTCTTCGCTCTAGTCATTGAACCCCTAGAAGAGCTTATTAGACAGAGCAAACATTTCCATGACATTACAGTGGGAGGAGAAGATCGAGCATCATTGTATGCCGATGACGTATTAATATTTGTTTAAATCAGACCAGTCTATTCCTGTATTATTGGAATGTATTTCTTATTAAAAAAAAGTCTCTCTGGCTATAAAATAAATCTTAAGAAATCCATTGCATTACCTTTAAATATCTCTTCTTTAGAACACCTACAGTTAATCTCCACTTTCCAAATATCAGACAATGGCTTCAGATATCTTGGAATTTTTATCACAGCTTCACTTGATGATCTTATAAACAATAATTATTCCCCTCTTCAAGGTCAATTTGACAGCCTGGTGTTTACTTCCGATTTAATTTCTAGGGAGAATAAATGTAATTAAAATGAATATCCTTCCCAAGCTCTTATTTATTTCAACCTATATCTAGTTATTTAGCAGTTCAAAAACTTCAATAAACACCTTTCAAAGTTCATTTGGAATAGTTAAATGTTATTCCAAACTAATGAAGCCAAATGACAAAGGTGGGATATATTGAAGCTTAATAATTTAAAACACAGTGCAGCTATGTCTATAAAAAGACCCCATATCGGCCATATAGCAGATTTTATCTCCCTCAGCGACACTTCACGTCTCCGACTCCTCTGAAGCCTTCGCCGTGGAAATAAGCCAAAACAGCTAGAACGAGCCATTGCATACAGCGAACAGCGCCTTTCTACTCACCATAGAAGCCGCTTCTCTTCTGTGGCCGTTCTCCTGTGGCCATCCGGTGATAACACGCTATATCCTTTACTGCTGCTGTTGTGTTCGCCACTGTGACACTCAGCTTTTCTAAAGAGCAAATTTCAACGAGGCGTTGTTTCAAATGCCTCACTCTTCATGCACCTCATGCGGATCCCGCCTTCACGAGGCAGACGGGCACATGTCTCCTTCGGGGGATCGGACGAAGAACACGACGACAGCCTCTCCATTGCTGCGTCTGGGGAAGAGTGGTCGGCTCGGTTGACCCCACCCTCTCACAGTCTGATGCTAGCGCATCTTCCCTGAGGTCCACGATGCATGCGCGTGTGCTTCCACTACGCTCTCCTCTGTTGATGGCGCAGCGGAAAAGGTTATGAGAAGCTACCTCCGCTCGAGGAAGAAGTCGCCACTCATCTCTGCCCACCCACTGCTTCTGGTTGGAGATCTAGAGCGGCACACCCCTCGAAGCACTGCCGTAACACTTCAGCCCTCGCTGAACGCGCCTTCTCAGCTTCCGGCCAGGCTGCATCGGCTCTGCACACCGTGGCGGTGTTACAAGTGTTTCAGGCCAAACTTCTCCAAGCCAGAACCCTGAGGCATTCCGTGACCTGCGCAGCGCCACAGACCTGACATCAAAGAGGCGGAAAGGATGGCTTTCCTCGATTCACTTATCTCCAGCATCGGTCTCTTTGGCCCGGCTATGAAAGGGTTTTCTGAGAGATTCACCGAGGCACAGAAGTCTTCTCAAGCTATGAGACACTTCTTGCCTGAACGCTCCAGCTCTGCCTTGAGCCGCCCTAAGAGCACGCCGCCGCCTCATCCAGCGAAACCAGCGCCTCGGGTTTCTTAGCCCCGGCGCCAGCGGGTGAACGCAACACAACAAGATTATTACAATTTATTATGTCAGGTAAATGTATCATGCCAATTACATAATCAGTTCAAAGTTAATCAATACAATAACATCAAATGCTCAGAGATAAAGAGTAAAAGTAGTAACTGACTCAAGAAATACATAATGCTGAGTGTCTGAAAGAGTGAGTGAGACATTTCTTTACATACTCAGACCAAAGCAGAAACTCCTTTCACATGGAAATATTTGCTAACAATGGGAATTTGCATTCAGAGTTTACACCTTTTGAGAGCAGGATGCTGTTTGCCTGGAAGACACACCCTCCTCTGTAAACAAGATACATCTAAACTGCAGCAAGAGGAAGTCCAAAAAGCTCAGATATGTGAAACCCGAGGGGGAGAAGCTGACTATGGCTGTATGACTGTTTTAACAAATGCTGTATTTTATGTATTTAAATTTGCATGAATGCATTTGGCAGACGCTTTAACCAAAGTGACTTTCAAGGAACACATTTTTACATTCTTACCAGTTATTGCTTTCCCTGGGAATCTAACCCATGACCTTGGCATTGCAAGATCCAACGCTCTACTGTTTGATCTACAGGAGAGCTATTTACAATGCAAATGCTTCTTGCTTAGGGGAAAACCATGTGATTTCTGAAGAGTATAAATTGTGTGAGACGCACCAGTTCGTGGCCGAATCTCGTGGTGAAGACTGTTCATATTTGTTTTATGTTGATTTTTATTCTGTACTCTCCATTGATTGTGGTGATTCGTAAACTTCTCTATAACAAGTCTCAGAGTGATTTTCTTTTAAAACCTATTATCTGAACCTGGATAATCAATCCCATCGAGCCTCGAGCACCCGGATCCAGACTGAGTTTGGCTCGGACTCCCCTTGGGAATTTCTAACCAGCGGACAGCGCTCAAAACCTGAAGGTAATATCAAATCTTTTGATATGTAAAGGTTATGTAGATGTGTGATGGAAATCTTAGTCATTTAAGGGGAATGTTTGAAAGTGGGTGTCTATCAGCGGATCCCTAATATATCCACTGATAAACCGATCCGCTGATAGAAGCCTGCTTTCAAACATTCTCGTGTGTATCTGTGTAAGCACTCCGAAGTCTATCATAACCCATAGTTCAGTCTAGATTTAGTCAATGTAAGGCTGTGAAAATAAGTTATAAATTATTTATGAAATATTACAAAGTAATTACATAGACGTTCAAAGTGGATGAGCTTAAAGGAAGCACACTGAGATTAATTGGAGCAGCAACAATTCTTAATTAATAAATATATAACTAAATTTAAAGGACAATATTTTGCTAAATAAATAATCTAGGTAATGTATTAAGTTTATACATATTTTAATATGAACGGGTTAGGTTTAGGACTCTCTCCCTCTCTGGACTTGGTGATATTCTTTGGTGGTCTCATTATGTCTGCATTTTCTCTTAAAAATCATTGTCCATTACTTTGCAGAACAGCCATGGTGATCTACACAGTAAAGGCGTACACAGGAAAGAGGCATTTGGCGGGCACCACTAGCCTTATCTACATCCAACTGCGTGGCACTGAGGCTGAGAGTGAGGAACAGAATCTAAATCCCATTAAGGGGTTTTGGCAAGGATCGGTAAGTGCACCCAATTAAACCAACATTAAGCAGTTTTGGACTAAAAACAATCAGTCAATGCTACATTTAATGGAAGAAAATTGAAAGAGTGAATATAAAAGTTGTATTGAGTAATGATAAAATAAATGCATTTTTATTTACCTTAAAATTATCCACATTGAGCTGGATGGGGGGTGGGGGGTGCTGGGGTAATTCTGAGTTTTTCATGAAAAAATAACCCCATTGCTTCACTTTGCACTCAGACTGAACCTGCTCAGCCCGCGTCACGAGGGCATCATCCAGAGAGCACACAGGGTCAACAACTTTGACCCAATTCCTCGATGACTAAGGCAAGCTGTGAAAGGAAGAAACAGCCTATAGCCCAATCAATCTATTAACACTGTTTTGCCTTGGATGTTCATGGTAATCCCGATCAATTTAATTTAGGCCTAATAGCTAGTCTTTTGTTGGCCAGGCATGTTTGACAGCCATATGCTCCATACTAGTTGCACTAGTCTTATTAGTATGTATAGTCGTAACATTCCGAAAAAAATAAAATTAAAACTAGAATATTATAAAGTCACAAATTTGCGAGAACCCACATGCACACGTTAGTGAGGAAGTGCAACATGGAACATATGACTGTCAAACGTGCTTGGCCAGTAATAAAGACTAGCTATTACAATAAATTCATAGTGGTTTATCATGGATATCCAAAGCAAAACAGTGTTAATAGATTAATTAGACAGGTTATAGGCTGTTCCAATCACAGCTTGCGCCTCAGCCTCAACCATCGAGAAATAGGTTCTCATTGAACGCTGCCCCTGCGTGCTCTCTGGATGATGCCTTTGTGATGTGGGCTGTGGATTAGGTTCAGGTTGAATGCAAAGTGAAGCAATGTGGTTATATTACTGGCCAGGAACGTTTCAGTGTTTCATACTAGTTGCACTACTTGACACTGTTTTTCCAGAGTTTTTTCTTGCAAATTTGTGACTTTATAATCACAGAATATTCTGATTTTCATGGAAATTCTGAGTTTCTTCTCTGAATTTTAACCCCCCCTCCCCCAGCTGCATATCATTTTTTTTACCTACAATGGCCCTAATACGCCATTGTACATCTGTCTGTGCAGGAGCGAGAGTTTAAGATTCACTGTGAAGCATCCCTGGGAGAGCTCATAGCTGTCAAGCTCCACTCCAAGCCACTTATGGGTCTTCTTCACAACCGGTGGTTCTGCGATAAGATCTTGATCAATACGCCAGAAGGAGACGAGATTTTGTTTCCGTGCTACTGCTGGCTTGACTGTAAAGAGAGGCTCGTTTTAAGACCTGCTAAAGGTAGGCACTCCCATTTCAAGTCATGGCCAAAATTCACATTTACTGGTGTATTGAAAGTCCAGTGGTGATGTCTTGCGCATATACTGGATGTGCACACACACACACGATCAATACTTTATATATTTTTTTTTTGCAGTTGGCTTGCTTAACTCACCCAGCTGCAGCCTATATGCAAAACAGGTTAAATGTGCATGCCCAAGACCCCTGAATACAAGATCAATTAGTTGGCAGTGGAAACCCATACTTGTGATAATGCCAAATAGTGGCTGATATATTAGCAACTTACTGTATATATTAGCACTAGTGAAACAAGTGTTCATATTTAGTGCATCCTATTTCAGTAATTGTCATGGTTTTACTATAATAATTTATGTGGGTGATATCTGGAGTGTTTGGGATATAACAGAGAGTTATTACAGCACAGTGGTTATACATTTTTATTGTTACTTCCTGCATATTTGTAATGCTTTGTGACTGGTCCACCAGCCAAGCATGCCTAGCTATGTAAGCTACACACACACACTTTTCTATATTGCTGAAGAATTCCTTTAAGCAAACATTTGTGTCTTCATATGACGGAGGACGGAGGGCGGAGGGCGGTGGGAGGTGTGTTTTTTACCAAAGCACATTTGTAATCAAATTAAATTGTCTATGATAAAAAATAAAATAAAAATTTAGATTGTGAATTAATGTTGGCATTTGCATTTCAGCTTCACTTGTGTTCCAGGACACCAACCCAATAGCCCAAAGACAAAGGATGAGGCAGCTAAAGGAGCAACAAAAGTTATTTGGGTTTGTGGGCAGCACACTAATACAAGTCGGGTGTGACAGCGAAGTTTCTGAATTATTATAATAAATTCAGTGAAATTAAATTCCTTTTGTTGAAGTACAGCTGAATATTCTACCCCCAGGTGGCGTGTCTATGCTAAGGGCACGCCTCAAGTTATCGATTGCGACACTCCCCTCACTCTACCAGCTGAAGTCCAATTCTCTTACACAAAGGAAACAGAGTTTTACTCCAGTGCAGGAAAGCAGTAAGTGACCAAGTCATTTTTAACCCTCCTGCAGTGTTCATGTCTTTGTTACACACTGTTCAGTGTTCACGGGTCTGCTGGACCCAATATTGGGTTTTTAGAACAACAGAATGATACGAATTTAGGGAAACAACTGAACAGGTGTCGACTCTAATTTAATTTCAATTACAAGCAATATGGACAGTAGGCCTATTCATGGTTAATCTTTGCCATATAGGCTTCCTCTTTCAGATCGCAATTATTGGTAGCATCAGCAGGTTCCCATCAGTGTAGTTTCACTCTGCATGAAAATGAAGGAGAAGACAGATTCTCGTGCTTAAAATATATCACTGTTGCAACTTTGTCTGAGTGTTGGTGTAGTTTCGCACACTGCAGGGCATTTGTTTTTCATCGGATTAACAGGTTTTTTTACCATGTTTGCCTTCTCACCTACGATTTACACATTTCTTTTGCATCCGGGTTCCATGGATCGAAGCACCACAGGAGAGATAAGTTATATTGGTGACGTAGAGGCAATGTCCGATTAGTATGCTTTATTCAAAAATGAACTGTAATCATTTTTCAAGGATTCGCCATGTATAATCAGCTAAAAGTATAGGCTACCCAATGTAATCGTAACTTGAGAGACGCATTTAGAGAGTTCATAAGTAGTGAGCCAACGACAGCAAGCTTAACCATTTCATCATTATTGTTAGGACAATGGACTGTATCAGTGTTTTCTGTTTGTAGGTTAGCCTAAATATGGTGTGTTTTTAGTTATAGATTGCACTGGTGGAAATGCTGAATATTTATAGCTAGATTTAATTTTAAGTATGCTTTAAAGGGGTGGTTGAAATATGATTTCACTTTTTTAACTTTAGCTAGTGTGTAATGTTGCTATTTTAACATAAACAACATCTGCAAAGTTATGACGCTCAAAGTTCAATACAAAGGGAGATATTTACTTTTAAAGAAATCAATTTCTTTGGACAATTTCTAAGGACTACAGCAAACGGACGGTAGGACTACACGACATTCCTCCAGGGTTGTTGACATCACTAACCCTAAAATTTACATAAACCCCTCCTCTGGGAACACAAAATAAAGGGGGCGAGGCAATTTTCTATTGCTTTGGAGAAGAGTTGTTGTGGTAGTAGAGTGTTGTTGCCGACATTCCGTAGTTATTTTCACCCAGATTGCAAGTCCACTTTGTTCAGCCTTCCTAGGGACGGTGGAGTTAGGGATCAATGGTTACATTTTATTTTTAACTCGGTTCCTCATAATTATTATCCAAATGTTGCTCTCTGTGCTGCACATTTTACGGAGGAAAGCTTCCTCAATCTACGCGAGTTCAATGCAGGATTCGCACAACGGCTTGTCCTGAAAGATGGAGCAGTTCCAACTTTAAAAACAGAAGCTGTTGTTCATGGGCCACAACCTGTAAGGATGATTTATTTTTCGTTTTTCTGTAATAGTTCGTATTGTTATTTGTACATTGTAGCAAGGAAGTAAACAAAGGACAACGCTGTTTGGCTCCACAAACCAGTTTGCTAAATGTTAATTCATATCCGACAAACACCTACAAACTTCTGTTTAATCTCACCAGCGAACTTGGAATGTTTGTGTTTGTTGTCATTTATGTGATCAGTGTGACACTGGGCCAGCTAACCAGTCTGAGCCCATTGCGTATTTTTGAGGGAGGGGTTTCATAGAACCCGGAAATCATCAGACCGTTTTACAAGGAGGGACATAGCAGTGTAGAATAAAGGTAAAATATGTGAAAAATAATACGATTTTTCAAAAACGAAGCATGAACACATGCTACAGTGCACCCCACGAACACATGCTACAGTGCACCCCACAAACACAATCAAGCCTTTGAAAAAAGGTGTTTTACCACTCCTTTAATTAAAAAAGAACTTTGGTGATTTAAAAACATGATCCATGTATATTCAGTGTATTTTGCATGGAAGTGGATGGCATTCTGTGATGAAATGATGAAGAAGATTAAAAAGGTAAGTAAAAACAGATATTTATTAGAAGAGCAAGTCAGAGATGGTGTGAATGATGTAAGTAATGTCCAGGGATGAAATAGCACTTGGCAGCACAGGGTTAGCCCGTATTTCCGTTGGTGAGAGATGGTGATGATGACGCTGAACAGAAACCTGAAACCAGGAAGTAGCGCGGGTGACCGAAGTGCAGGACGATGACGAACACACAGGCTCTGACGATAGGCAGGAACACACGGGAAACAGGCAGGATGACACGGGAACAGGCAGGAACACACGGAACATCCAACAACGCTCTGACAAAGACAAGGTGACAACAGAGAGACTAAATAGGGTGCGTAAATAAGCTGCAGCTGGAAACTGATCAGCGGCAGTGATCAGCGGCTCCGCCCAAACACACACACACACCACAACAACATGAGAGAGGAGACAGCGAATCTATATACTGTGACAGTACCCCTCCCCCTAGGAGCGCCTCCTGGCGCTCCCAGGAGAACTTACCCGTTGATTGTAATCATCAATAAGGGAGCAGGAACCCAACTTCCCTAGCAGGAACCCAACTTCTCTCCTCCGGACCGTAACCCTCCCAGTCCACCAGGTACTGGAAACCGCGTCCCCTCCGTCTCGAGTTCAGAATACGATTGACCGAATACGTAGGTTCCCCGTCTACGAGTCGCGGCGGTGGGGGAAGCGGGGCTGGCGGATTAAGGTGAGAACGAAAAACAGGCTTCAATTTAGAGACATGAAAGGCGGGGTGAATTCTCCTGTACGCCGGAGGAAGTTTGAGGCTGACTGTCACCGGACTAATGATCTTGGTGACAGTGAACGGGCCGATGAATTTGGGAGCTAGCTTATTAGACACGGAGCGGAATGTTCATGGTAGAAAGCCACACTCTTTGACCCACGATGCATACGGGAGACTTTGACCGGTGGCGATCGGCCTTAGCCTTAGTGCGCGCACCCACCTGGAGCAGAGTCTCACGGGCTCTGGTCCATGTGCGGTGACACCTCTGGACTAAGGCGTGAGCGGAGGGGACCGCGACTTTGGAATCCAGACTCTGAAAAATTGGTAGCTGGTACCCTAGACTCAAACGGAGAGAGGCCCGTGGATGACACTGGTAACGAGTTATGTGCGTACTCAACCATAGAAAGTTGTTGGCTCCAGGATGAAGGATTCTTGGACACCAAACATCGCAACACTCTCTCCAAATCTTGGTTGGCTCGCTCGGTCTGACCGTTGCTCTGGGGATGGTAACCCGAACACAGACTGACTGTAGCCCCTAGTAATCTACAGAAATCTTTCCAAAATTTGGATACAAATTGGGACCCCCTGTCGGAGACCACGTCCATCGGGAGGCCATGTAAACGAAAGACGTGGTCTACAACAGTCACCGCTGTCTCCTTGGCAGAGGGTAATTTGAGCAAGGGGATAAAATGTGCCGCCTTCGAGAACCAGTCCACTACGGTTTAAACAACCGTCATGCCATTAGAGGGCAGGAGGGCGGTGACAAAATCTAGCGCTATGTGGGACCAGGGTCTCGAAGGGACAGACAGCGGATGGAGTAACCCATCAGGAGGTCGGTTAGATATCTTACCAATGGCACAAACTGAGCAAGCCAAAACTGCGAATGTCGCGAGCCATTAATGGCCACCAGAATCGTTGCTTTACCAAACAGCTAGTGTGGTTTACTCCTGGATGACAAGCAATGTTGAAGCAATGACCCCATTGAATAAATTCGGACCGTAACTCCTGTACAAACAATCGACTCAGTGGGCAACCGGGCGGAGGCGTTACCCCTTCTAAGGCCGACCTGACCTTTGACTCGACCTCCCATGTGAGTGTGGAGATAACTATCTTCTCAGGCAAAATGCACTCGGGAGTAACCGGGCATTCAGATGGATCAAAAATGCGAGATAAGGAATCGGGTTTGATGTTCTTGGACCCGGGGCGGTACGAGAGAAAAGTCCCCATCAAGCCTGCCTGGAGTTGAGTCTTTTAGCAGATCTAATATATTCAAGGTTCTTATGATCGGTCCAAACGATAAAAGGTACCCCCGACCCTTCTAACCAATGACGCCACTCCTCCAACGCTAACTTGACGGCCAACAACTCTCTGTTACCAATGTCATAGTTACATTCGGCAGGTGATAAACGATGGGACAAAAACGCGCAAGGATGCATCTTGTCGTCTGAGGAAGAGAGTTGGGAGAGAACTGCACCTACCCCCACCTCTGACGCATCGACCTCCACCACGGACTGACGTGATGGATCAGGGGCGACTAAGATGGGAGCCAAAACAAAGCAACTTTTGAGGTTGGAGCATACAGCCTCAGCTGTATCGGACCACCTGAACGTTGTTCTGGGGGAGGTCAAGGCAGTCAGAGGTGCGGCTAGTTGGCTGAAGTTGCGAATGAATCGCCGATAGAAGTTGGCGAACCCCAGAAACCTCTGTAGGGCCTTACGGGAATCTGGACTTGGCCAATCTACCACAGCCTTAACCTTGTCAGGATCCATACGCAATCCCTCAGAAGAGACGATGTAACCTAGGAAAAGAACAGACTGTGCATGAAAAGCGCATTTCTCCACCTTACTGTGCATGAAAAGCGCATTTCTCCACCTTGACAAAAAGCCCATTCTCTAGTAACCTCTGAAGCACTCGTCTGACGTGCTGAACATGTTCCTGGAGAGACGAAGAAAAAATCAATATGTCATCCAGGTAGACGTATATGAACTGATCATCCATGTCTCTCAACACATCATTGACGAGTGCTTGGAAAACCGCTGGGGAGTTGGATAGCCCGAAGGGCATAACCAAGTATTCAAAATGGCCCCTGGGGGTGTTAAATGCGGTTTTCCACTCATCCCCCTTCCTGATGCGAACCAAATGATAGGCGTTATATGCGAACCAAATGATAGGCGTTATGTAAATCCAATTTTGTGAAGATGGATACTCCCTGCAACCTCTCGAAAGCTGAAGACATCAACAGCAAAGGATAAGTATTCTTTATCGTGATGTTGTTCAGCTCTCGGTAATCAATACAAGGTCGCAGAGAACCATCCTTCTTTCCCACAAAAAAGAACCCCGCCCCCGCAGGAGAAGAGGAAGGGCGGATGAATCCGGAGGCTAGAGAATCAGAAATATATTTCTCCATGGCCTCCCTTTCTGGAGCAGAAAGTGAGTAAAGCTTGCCCCTAGGCGGAGACTTACCTGGGAGTAAATCTATAGCACAGTCATAGGGACGATGTGGAGGGAGAGAAGCAGCACGGGACTTACTGAACACTTCCTTCAGGTCGAGGTACTCTGAGAGCACGTTAGATAAATTCACCGTCTCCTTCCGAAAAACAGACACAGACGAACAGGCAGACACAAGACAAGACTCATGACATTGAGTATTCCATGATGAGACAGAATTGTGTCCCCAGTCAACCCTTGGGCTATGCTGAACCAGCCAAGGGTGACCGAGGACGATGGGAGCCAGGGGTGAGTCCAGGAGCAGAAATGAAATGTTCAGTGTGATTGCCAGATGTGATGAGTGTCAGAGGATTGGTGGTAAGAGTGATGGCGGGGAGTTCCTGACCATTGAGTGCACTGACAGAAATGGTGTCCTTTAGTGGAGTGATGGGTATATTGAGTGTCTGAGCGAGTGACAAGTCCATAAAGTTACCTTCCGCCCCAGAGTCCAAAAGTGCTTGGCAGACATGGGATTGGGCTGCCCACAGCAGTCTTACCGGAAGGAGAGTAGAGGATGAGGTCTTATTCACTGAGATCCCGGTCGACAGTAGCCTCCTGTTTACTGCCGGGCCCGGTCTTTTACTGGGCAGTTGTATAGGAAGTGTCCAGCTCCGCCACAGTAGAGGCAAAGACCCTGGGATCTCCGTCTCTCTCTCGTCTCCCGAGAAAGCCGAGCTCGACCCACCTGCATGGGCTCGGGATCGAAGACGGGGCTGACCGCATCACCACCGCTGGCCTGAGGGCATTCGACGCTCCCGGGATGAGGGACCGTCCAGGGCCGTTGTCCCAGACAGCTAAGTCGAGTGTCCACCCTCAAAGCCAGCTCAATAAGTCCATCAAGTTTATCGGGCAGGTCCAGGGTAAAGATCTCCTTCTGGAAGCGGTCAGCCAGCCCATGCAGGAACATGTCCCACTGCGCTTCCTCGTTCCAGTGGCACTCAGTGGCCAAGGTTCGGAAGTCAATAGAGTAATTAGAAACCGAGCGATTACCCTGACGGAGATTGGCGAGCTGCCTCTCTTCCAGCCACCGCCCTGTCGAAGACCCGTCTTATCTCCTCCGAGAGTGCCTGGAACGAGGAACAGCAGAGATTTTCGGTGGATTTCCCACACCGCCGTTCCCCACAGAGTCGCCCGTCCCGAGAGTAGCGTAAGGACGAAGGCTACCTTAGATTCCTCCGTATTGAAAGTCTGAGGTTGCAGGGCAAAGAACATGGAACATTTCGTCAGAAAAGCTCTACAGTAATTAGGCTCACCAGAGTATAACTCAGGGGTAGGCAGTCGAGGTTCGGGCTGGCGGCTGGCTGCTGGTGGAGTGGGGGGAATCGGCGGTGTGCTGGGCGCAGTGGGACGAGCAAGTTGTTGAATCTGTTGGGTCAGCTCGGACACCTGTGCTACCAAGGCCTGTACCGCTCGTCCTGTGACAGCCAGATTCTCCTCCTGTTGGTCCATTCTTGAAATGCTGCGTGACAAAAACTCGTTGAGATCAGGTGCAGGTCTACTTGCTGAATCCATTTTAGGTCAGAGCGTTCTGTGATGAAATGATGAAGAAGATTCAATTGCAAGTAAAAACAGATATTTATTAGAAGAGCAGGTCAGAGATGGTGTGAATGATGTAAGTAATGTCCAGGGATGAAATAGCACATGGCAGCACAGGGACGCTGAGGACAGCCCGTATTTCCGTTGGTGAGAGATGGTGATGATGACGCTGAACAGAAACCTGAAACCAGGAAGTAGCGCGAGTGACCGAAGTGCAGGACGATGACGAACACACAGGCTCTGACGATAGGCAGGAACACACGGGAAACAGGCATTATGATACGGGAACAGGCAGGAACACACGGGAACAGGCAGGAACACACGGAACATCCAACAACGCTCTGACAAAGACAAGGTGACAACAGAGAGACTAAATAGTAAATAAGCTGCAGCTGGAAACTGATCAGCGGCAGTGATCAGCGGCTCCGCCCAAACACACACACACACACCACAACAACACGAGAGAGGAGACAGCGAATCTATATACCGTGACACATTTGCAAATATAGCTTTGTCTTCTCGAATACAGTAATCAGTGGTTAAATTGGGCCGGGGCTCTCCGGGGCTCACCCCCGGCACATAAGCCTGCTCGTTTGTGTCCTGATGTGCCTGTTTGCAGTCAGTTGCCTACTGGAAATTATGTCACATTTGATGAAAGTGATGCTTTTGAAAACATATTTCTGATTATAAATGAAAGATTTTTGAAATGGCATGTCTATTTTGTCTCGGCTGAGCTGAGATGAGAACAATCGGAACATGGACATATTCTTGTTCAGCTGCTTAATCTCGTTGTCAGTCGACCATGATCACGCACCGCTCGCGCATGCCATGCGCATCTAGGTAGGCTACTCAGATCTCCAACACGGATAAATGTACGCAGCAATATATAATGAATGTTCCTGGGAGATCCGTAGTTGCGCGGGATGTGGAAGCGCACAAAAGTTCCAGAACCTTCAACCACCTTGAAAAAAAAAACCTCATGAGCTGCTGGCCGCCGCTGCAGCAGCAGATCAATTTTGTCAAGTTCAGCACAATGTTGGTTGTACAAAAAGTGCCCTGGCCTTGAATGACAAGGTAAGGAAAATATGTTTGGCACATTGTATGGGTCACTCTATATCATAACAAGGTAATACAATGTGTAATCAAGTGATGTCAATTCCAGCGTTATGGACGTGACATTTGCAGTAAAAACTTTAAATATAAATTCTCAGAAAATGCATTTAATATCAATATACTGAAACTGTTTATATATCCATACTCCCTTAATAAAGGAGTCCAGACATTAGAAAAATATCAGCCTACACATGCGTTACACATGCGTTTTATATTTAAAGGGTAACTAAACCCCTGGTCAGAGCCTGACTCCACGCACTGGCAATATTTGAAAAATGCTAGAAAAGTGGGCAGACCCCAGCGGAGATAGAGGGGACGAACCGTGAGCGGGGGGGCGTGCAGGTGAACGTGATTTCACCAAGTACCACATGTTCCTGGATCAACATCTTTGTTGATCCTGGAACAACTTTCCAATCAACCAATCAGATTTGACAAGTTTACAGTTTATGTCAAGTTTAGGCTTAGAACCAGGGTGAGGTGCTTCAACATCAGTGTTATTCACCTATCATTTCCTTCTGATTTTAGGGAAAAGTTATGGGTAGCGTTAGGTTTAGGGGTAGGGATAGGGTAAGGACTAAATTATGGGACAGGAATTTTACTCCGGGATCAACAAAATATGTTGATCCAGGAACATGTCTTACTTGGCAAAATCACGGTGACCGGGGCGTGCACCCGAGACCTGCTGTCAGACTCTCTAAAATGGAGAGTGATTCACAGGGGTCGCAAGACGATGTAAAGTACATGCATCTGATGAGTTTTATCGAGTTGATGTCAATAGCGCACGCTCTCTATAGGCATATTCATATTTTGCTTTGTGAAAAAATCCAGCAAAATGCGCCGGCGCGTTTGTCGACCCCAGAGGATTAACTTTAGCCAAACCATAAATTGTGATTAAAATATATATGATCACTCACATCAAGACGCCGCTGCAGTGGTGGAGTCCATGCAGGAGGAGCAGCGTTTGGCACTGCGTCGCTTTTCAGCGCGAGCTGTGTGGAGAAGCCCATTTCCACCTCTATTGCGTTGGAGAAGCAATCCCGCATAAAATGCAGGTTTCACACTCACGGTCTTCCAGGCCAAGTGCATGCAACCACTGGCGCCTAATTTTCAAGTCTGCTGGAAAGCTATGCAGTCCAGCAGTGCTGTTGCAACCAGCAACACTACACCTACGTACCCTCCTGCCCACTGTACTAAATACAGATAAATCTACGCTAGCTCATACCAAGGGTGTGGTGAGCTCGTACCAGGGGCGTGGTGAGCTGGAACCTGCTTACGTCACCTGCCACCGCTTACGTCACGTACCACCACAAACATCCAATAGTAAAATTCAACTGCAGTAGCCACCGTTCAACCTGAAGAGGGCAGCACTCAGACGTTTTTACACCATATATTGTAAAATTAAAACACTTTATACCCAAATGTCAAAAAAGTTACTCGAATCAATGAACAGCACTAATAAAGCCCCATTCTTACAGATCATTAACTAAAAAAAGTTGGTTTAGGGTTTAGTTATCCTTTAATATGAGGGAAATAGGCTACACATAATGTAGACGTGACACAAAAAAATCTTTAACTTTTAGGTGGCAAAATATTTTTTTGTAATTCTGTGAATTACACTGCAAACCAAAGTACTACCCACCGGATACTCTTCACAGAACATAAGATATTCATTTTATTATATTTTTCATGTTCGCATTTATGAGGAAAAAACAATGTTACGAACGTGAGTGCTCTAGAGCTGAAAGCGGCACTAAAAGACTGTTTAAAACTCTCACAGAGACCTCAAACAGAAAGCACAAAGCCTTTCTTTAAAATGAATTTCGTTTTGTATTAATTGCATCTTAATTTTATTCAATGTTTCATCAACCAATTGCCTGGATTTAATAAATAAGAAAAATATAGCAGACATAAACATGACACGGCGCGTGAACTGGAGCGCGTCTCATAAATGAACCGAAACTCAGCGTATAAGGTAGCCTACTTGCCTGACAGACCTGAGAAATATATCTATAGAAATGTCTTCTTTTGAACAGAACAATTCAAAACGAAAGAAAACAGACTGCTGCTTGTGTAATCCGTGTGAAATGTGCATTTCTCTCTGGCGCGTTCACTACTGCGAAGATCGCGATTCAGCATCGTCAACTTCATTTATGCAGGGCACTGACACAGAAAACACTTGTTTATTAATAAACAATTGAAATGTCTCCTTTTACATATTCATAATCATTACTTTTGTCGGTTCTTTGTGACAGATTTTAGATGCATTATTGACAGCGCCACCATTACATGTTACATGAACGCGTCACCACCGCATCAGCATCCAAAAACATGGAGATTTTTTTCAATCCCTGTTTTGGCAGGGAAAAACTGAGCAGAAAATGTAACGAAAATGTAACGAAACGTTGTAGAAATGTAGTGGTAGAAAGTATAATAATTGCTGCAAAATGTAACGAAGTAAAAGTCAAAAGGCTATGCACTATTGATTCTAAGTAAAGTACAGATAGGCTACGTGAAAAATGTACTTAAGTAACGAAGTATTTGTACTTCGTTACATTCCACCACTGCTGATTAACAGTAATGTAAATGCTAAATGTCCTAATACCTGTTGATACTACAACAATGCAAAGTATTATGCTCTTAACTTTGCAGTTTTTCACATATCATGTAAAACTCAATTTCTCCATTTCTTTGCACAAAACTCTCCAGAAAGTGCCATTTAATGGTTTATTTTTCAAAAAAAATTCACGGGGGGGGGGGGGGGGGATTACCCCCGGACCCCCCTAGGGAGAGCCCCCACACATAACCAATCCCAATTTAATCCCTGACAGTAATGCTATAATATCTAATAGTAACTGCAAAGATGCTCACAACTAAAGCTAGGATGGACCATAGGTAGTATATCAAGGCTAGTTACACTATTAATGTTTGCACTGTGTACCTGTGTATTCTTTGTGTGCAGGTTAGCTGCTCTGATGCTAACTGGATTAGCTAACAGCAGAAAATCATGGGAAAGCATTCACCAGCTGGAAGCAATCCTTTGTGAAAGAGTGAAAACCATTGGTACTCATCTTAAATGAATGAACTGTTCAAAATGTCTGTATTGCAAATAAAGTACAGTCTGTACTGTAGCATATGTTCTGACACAGCATGCTTTGCAGAATACTGTCAGGAGCACTGGGATGAGGACGAGTTCTTTGGCTACCAGTTTCTGAATGGCCTCAATCCCATGATGATCCAGCGCTGCTCAACTCTGCCCGAGAATTTCCCCGTCACAGATGACATGGTCAAAGACACCCTAAGAGGGAGCAGCTTGGAGCAGGAGATGGAGGTACGCTACTTGCAAATGGCAATGATTTGGAATGACTGGGTCTGGTTTGCTCTGGTTTTGTCTAATTTCCTGGGTTTCTTCATTATTTGGTGTGGGTAACACTTTATAATAACGTTCAGTTGTAAGTCATTTATAAGTGATTAGTTAATGATGAACTAGTCATTTACAGAACATTCATAAATGAGTAGCAAGTGATATACTAACATTTTATGTATGTTTTGTAAATTCAGTTACAAGTCATTTACTAGTGATTAGTAAATGATTAACTAATTATTTACGAAACATGACTATGCGTTCATAAATGATTAGTAAGTGATATGTTAATTATTGGATGTATGTTTTGTAGATTCAGTTATAAGTAATTTACAATTGATTAGTTAATGATTAACTAGTCATATACAAAACATGAATGCGTTTCATAAATGTTTAATAAATGTTTGTTTTTTTGTATATATGTAGCAATTAGAGGGTGCAAAAAGTGTTGTAAATGCCTTGAATACACATACAGATCATTTGTAGGTATATGTAACACATTTACAAGTGATGAATAGTTTACACTTTAGATTAGGGGATGCAGAAAGTGTTGTAAATGATTTACAACACTTTCTGCATCCCCTAATCTAAAGTGTAAACTATTCATCACTTGTAAATGTGTTACATATACATTCGTAGATAACATTCGCAGACCTTATGCCTTTTTGATTCTTGAAGTGGTAATCTACAAATGAAGTGTAAGACATTTACAAGTGATGAATAGTTTACACTTTAGATTAGGGGATGCAGAAAGTGTTGTAAATCATTTACAACACTTTCTGCATCCCCTAATCTAAAGTGTAAACTATTCATCACTTGTAAATGATTTATTCATGCGTTTACACATCTATAACAGGTGTTGAACACTGTAGTGTGTACTGTAGTGTAAGTGCAGACTGGTGAGGGTATAGACGGCTGTCTTCTCTGAAACACATGCAGTCTTTAACCACTGTGCACCTGATGTGAGCAAAACATGCAAAAAAAATGTAACATCATTTATTAAACATTTATGAAATGCATAGTCATGTTTAGTAAATGATTAGTTAATCATTAACTAATCAATTGTAAATGACTTATAACTGAATCTACAAAACATATAATGAACATATCACTAATTAATCATTTATGAATGATTAGTCATGTTTTTAAATGATTAGTTAATCATTAATCAATTGTAAATGACTTGTAACACAATTTACAAAACATACATAAAATGTTAGTATGTCACTTGCTACTCATTTATGAATGTTTTGTAAATGATTAGTTCATCATTAACTAATCACTTATAAATGACTTACAACCCAGAAAGGGAACATCTTCCTGTCTGACTATGAGATGTTGGACGGGCTGGTGGGGAATGTTGTCAGTGGCAGGCAGCAGTATCTCACGGCTCCCCTGGTCCTGCTGTACTGCAACCCTCATGGCATGATGCTGCCCATCGCCATTCAGGTGCGTAACTTGCATCTGGAGTGCAGAAATCCACAGGTTATGAATAAAACCTCGGCTCTTTGAGGGAGAACACAAGACATCACGCTGTATGGGATATCGCTCCTTGAGCATGTAGAGGGATTAGAATTAGCTTCAGCTAGGAAATGCTCAAGAAGCGATATCCCAGGGTGACATCGAAGTGCTTTGACCTAAAAGAGAAGTACCTGAGGACCTGGGCATGAAATGTGTGTGTGTGTGTGTGTGTGTGTGTGTGTGTGTGTGTGTGTGTGTGTGTGTGTGTGTGTGTGTTTGTGTGTGTGTGTGTGTGTGTGTTTGTTTGAGGGTTATTTAATTAAATACAGATGAATAAATCTTGAAAGATGAGGTAAATAACTGAATTATTACAAAGAAACAAAGAAAAGGTGATATGTAATGTACAACTGATGAGTAGGCAATCATATCTAAATGATTAAACGTTAAATAAATATTTTTTTAAGATGTCAATATCTTTATAGAGTAATTATGACAGATGCCGTGGAAATCCTCTCTCATTTTCTTAAATAAGAGAAAAATAATAACCCAGATTCCCTCAGAATCCGTTTGTACCATTTTCATGGATGCTCAAATGTAATCTGCACAGTTAAGGCAACAGCCCAGCAAAGACAACCCCATCTTCCTCCCAACGGATTCAAAGGCCGACTGGATACTGGCCAAGATCTTCGTCCGAAACGCAGAGTTTGGCGTGCACGAAGTCAACTTTCACCTGCTGAGGACTCACCTGCTGGCGGAGGTGTTCACCGTGGCCACGTTGCGCAATCTTCCCTCTCCACACCCTCTCTACAAGGTACTGATTCTGTCGCATTTGACGTGTAAATGGTGAGGGCTCATAGAAAAACAGGGGCAAGTTCCAGACATGCCACAACCACAGAGAGAGAGTGAGAGAGAGAGAGAGAGAGAGAGAGAGAGAGAGAGAGAGAGAGAGAGAGAGAGAGAGAGAATGAGAATGATAGCAAGTTAAATAATATATGTTACTTCTATACTATTTGACGTTGATGGCAGGGGAGTTTTTCAGCTGTAGTCTGTGGTCACAGCTGTTTATTATACCTCAGAGATGTGGCTTTGTGAAAAAGCCTGCCCTTCATTATTCGCCTTTTGGAGAGTGGGACTGACTCATCTATAGCCTGTGGACACAGACTACACAAACCATTGGGTACATGAGGGGTCACTAATGTCTTACTCAAACCCATTCACCTCCCTGTAACAATTCTCACCCTACCAACAATTCTAACCCTAATGTAAAAATAACTGGAATGGAACATAGGGAGTCACCTACAAAAGCAGGCTTGCAGGTACAGGTACACACACGCAGGTGCAATAACGCACACACTCACAGACAATAAATTAAAATGAATTCTTCATTCATATATTTTTATCTTCAAAGAATGTGAAGGCAGTGAATGCTAATCTCTTACATACTTTTCCTTCTGTAGCTCCTCTTTCCCCATATGCGATACACACTCCAGATCAACATCATGGCCCGGAAGCAACTGATATCCAAGGATGGGGCCATTAGCAAGGTATGCATATGTCATGGTTAAAGAGGCACTAAAGGTTCAGTTTTCAATTACAATCTTAATACACCTTTTGTTGAATTCAGTTCACTATCCTATGTACCTGCAAACATATCTTGTAAGATTGGTAAAAAACAACAACAACAAAAAACAATGGCTCTTTAATGTTTTCTGTGATGACTGGCTTCTTGAATAATCTACTCTTACTAAATTTATTCTTTTTTTATTGAAATTTTGGGGAAATTATTATGGGATTTGAGGTGACAGAACTTTGTTTATACAGTAGCCTTTGACCTAACTTTATGTCATGTCTTCTCTCCATTATTGATACCACTCTTAGTATGCAGGAGTAGGTGGAAAGTCATTGGAAAAGTTGCTGAAGCGTGCTACTGCCTCCCTGACCTACAGCACCCTCTGTCTTCCCGATAACATCTCTGAGAGAGGCCTGGAGACTGTGCCCCAATACTACTACAGAGATGATGGGATGAAACTGTGGGATATCATCAACAAGTATGACTACCAGTGGAGTTTAATCTAGTGTTTTATTGATAGGCATTATGTTTTCTACTCTCTCTCTGTGTGTGTGTGTGTGTGTGTGTGTGTGTGTGTGTGTGTGTGTGTGTTACATAATACATCCAGTTTTTAGGGCTGAACTAATACATCCTGTTGCACATTCTGATTCATATTTCAACAAATACAGTGTCAATAATACAGCTTCATGGGTTTATTAGTTAGTGAGCACATGCTGTACATGTTCTGTGTTGTAAGTCACTTTGAATAAATTACTGCTTAAGAAATAAATGCAAAGCAAATCTACCAAAAAAAGTAAACCTGGAAAACATCTGACTGTGAGTTTGCTTACAGGCTTGTTGCAGCTTTCTTGTCACTCTACTATCAACATGATGAACACGTGCAGAAGGACACAGAGCTGCAGCGTTGGATCAGTGAGATATTCACCAATGGCTTCCTGGGAAGAGATTCCTCAGGTCTGTTATCAGGGCTGTTGCAGTTGAAGATGCTGCAAGTGACATGTCACTTGACCTGCGGTGCGCTTGAGGTATTCTGAAAAGTTGAGATTTTTTCATCTCGCTGCACCTGGAAAAAATGAGCGCATTGCTTCAATTGACATAACAACCTACATTTGAAATAACAAACTCAAGCACGCAAAAGACGCAATATGTGAATGTCCCCTCGGCGAGCTACCTCCATTCAGGCCACAAGCTACTGGTAGCTCGCGAGCGACGTGTTGGAGACCCCTGGTCTAGACCAATGCGTATGCATTTCCAACCGAAATTGTTGCCATCTCAGAACATTTATTCCAACAAAGGTTTCCTTTTTTTCTTTTTTTTGTGCTCTTTTGTAAACCCCACTGTAATTCACTCTTTCATAGCAAATAATTGAACCAGGTCAATAGTCAAAATTAGTTTGGTTTATGGTTCCACTCTCCATTTTTGTGTGTGTGTGTGCGGGTGCGCGCACATGTACAAACATCCTAAACTGAGTTCCCCACCGAAACAGCCTTTCATTCTTCTTCACAGGAATACCATCATCTTTTCAGACATTGAAAGAGCTTATCAAGTTTGTCACCATGGTGATCTTCACTGCATCAGCCCAACATGCCGCTGTAAACAGTGGACAGGTCAGTTAGTACAAGTCAATTCACTTCCAATCACACAGAGCCATTAAAGCTGCAGTCCGTAATCCTGATCTCATACACTTTTTCTCAAATCAAGCAAATTGCTCCACACATTCCTCTAGCTGTACGATCAGTGTCACGTGTTCATGTGTTTTGATTCATGTGTATAGTTCTGTTTTAGTGTTTTGCGGTCTGTGTGTTAAGCCGAGCCCACACGGTGTGATTTTGGCCACGATTTGGCCGTCTGAGACAAATTTAGCAAAACCTAAAAGATTCCTCTGATCCTTGGCTTAAATCTGAAGTCTTTGATCGTTAGTTTAAAGCTTAAATCTGAAGTTTGACATGTTCACCAACAGCCGACTAATGACCGTTGCGATCACATTTTACCTCAGACAAAATTCTGACAGTATCAGAAGATCAAGCAACAATCGTAAAGGCCGGGTGCACAGTGTGCATTAGTTTACCCCTAATTTCCCCCAACTGCGAAACGGCTGCGGATCCGCTCCGGAACGGTGGCGGAGTCAATAGGTTTCCATTACTGACTGCGGAACGCCTGCGCTCCGACTCAGCCCTCCAGCGCAGATACGCAGAGCTTCTATTTTTGCCGGATGCCGGAGAGCTCCGCAGCAATTCAGCACTTATATCGCACGATCATACGAGAATTCGCGAGATCTCGTGGGTCCTCGTGACTTCAGCTGTCAGTCATGGCCGCAGTCGTTCCACAACAAATCCGGACCTGGTGGGTATTGAAGGACGGCGGAGCACGGAGCCGACACGCAGCGGAGACGATCCGCAGCCGTTCCGCAGTTGGTGGATATCCGGGGTCAGTCTTCCTCCAATCCTTGCCTGTGTTTCTCCTTGGTTATAGATTTCATTAGAGTCCTTAGTTCAGGTGTGTCTTGTTAAATAGTCTCATTAGTTCCTCTGTTTGTGGTGTACTTAAGCCCTGTTTAGTGCTGACCATTTGTCAGTTCTAACATCTTGTTTAGTTGGTTGCTCCCGTTCCTGAGCTTGTTCCCATGCCTGAGATTCTATTTTGTGAAGATTTGAGTTTGTTCTTGAAATTAAATTTTAAGACTGCTGCACTTAGATCTTGTTTCATCTCTACTGCAACCTACAGTGACATTCAGTGTTTGAGCTCAAAAACCCTCTGTTGTCCTGGCTTTGAGAACGGGAAACAAACATAGTGGTTGGGACCGAGCTATATACAATCCCAGCTAATCAAGCTTCAGCAGCATTAAGGGGAGGGTTTTCACTAGATTAACTATTTCAGACTCTGTTTTAAACTGTTTTCTGTTATTACATTACCTCAAGATGCTTCAACACTCTAGGGCAGCGGTTCTCAAAGTGTGGGGGTGCACGGAAAACAGACGTTACAATGGCTTTCAAGTGTGTGAATAGCGGTTGGCGCTCTGCCTTTACAAAGTGGCACCGAACACCAATTCCACTGAATCGTTCTTCTTAAGACTGTTGACTTGTCACCAGATTTTTTGTGTTTAAGGGGGGCATGACTAAAAAAATTTGAGAACCATTGCCCTAGAGCAAGTAGCCCAGGACGACAAGAAAAACCTGTCCATATCCACTTTCCATGGCCTAAGTAATGTGAATTATGTTCTTGTTATTCTTTATGAATATTTGGCTTCACAATATATCACATTTTTCACCAATTCTTTCCCCCCAGTATGACTTTGGCGGCTGGATGCCTAACTACCCCACTGCCCTCCGAAAGCCCCCTCCCAAGGAGAAAGGCCAAACCACTGAGGACGCGATCCTGGAGACCCTACCTGATGTGGGCACGACGGTGAATGGGATGGCTGTCCTGAAACTCCTGAGCAAGGACTCTGCAGACCATGTGAGTTTTACACCTTCATGTTAAAAGACTGCAATTAAATTTTGCTGTGAAAAATGTAATGGTGTTCTTGCGTATGTCATCATATTACTCTGGATGACAATGGCTTACTTACACTGCTTTCATTCCTCTAGTTTGCATTACCTGACTGTTACATTACAAAAGAGATTTAGCAAACTGTAAGCATAGTGTTGCAGTGGGCTCTTACAGAGTATTAGTGTGCTGTCATACGCACTGTGGTAAACATTGTTATAAACATGTTTCTTATCAACATGTTATTTACAATTACAATCTTGATACCCTGTCCGTAGTACCCTCTGGGACATTTCCCAGAAAACCTGCATGATGAAGAGGTCCCTTGCAAGCTCATTGGAGATTTTCAAAAGGATCTGAGGGAGTTGTCAGATCTCATCGAGAAGCGGAACAAGACGTTGGAGCTTCCCTACACCTATCTGAACCCCAAAAATGTGGACAACAGTGTAGCCATTTGAAAGGATACAGTAGTCCTTCTTAATACATTTGTCTTTCTATTAATAGCTTTGTCAAATATAAAGACCATAGCAAAAAAGACCAAAATATCTGTCTCATTTGATAAATTAAAGTGAGTCATGGATGTTGCCTTTCAGAGAAAATAAACAATGTGAAAGGCATTGCTTAATGTGTGGTGCATTTTTTTTTTAACTTGTTGGTTCTGAGATATGTTTTTAGAGCTGTGGTGCCATCTATTGACATTAATCAGTACAATCCTGCAATATTAAACATTGCGTATGTGGGTCCTGCCAGTTAATAGGGAAAATAGAGACACCAGAACTATACTTAACACTCGACTACGCCACCCGGAATACACCGGGAAATATCAGCCCTATACAGGGGGGCACACAGGTTCGTTACCAATATGTGGGCAAGTAGAGAGACAGGCAAGGGAGGGAGTAAAATGAGGTAACTTTATTAAAGTATACAAAAGATTAAAAGCGGTCAATACATTAATCTTACAAGGGCTCAATATTCACAAGTCACACAAAAAGAACAAAGAAAAAACAAAAACAACTGCACATGTGCAAAAAAAATAAAAAATTGTCGTCTGAGGAAGAGAGTTGGGAGAGAACTGCACCTACCCCCACCTCTGACGCATCGACCTCCACCACGGACTGACGTGATGGATCAGGGGCGACTAAGATGGGAGCCAAAACAAAGCAACTTTTGAGGTTGGAGCATACAGCCTCAGCTGTATCGGACCACCTGAACGTTGTTCTGGGGGAGGTCAAGGCAGTCAGAGGTGCGGCTAGTTGGCTGAAGTTGCGAATGAATCGCCGATAGAAGTTGGCGAACCCCAGAAACCTCTGTAGGGCCTTACGGGAATCTGGACTTGGCCAATCTACCACAGCCTTAACCTTGTCAGGATCCATACGCAATCCCTCAGAAGAGACGATGTAACCTAGGAAAAGAACAGACTGTGCATGAAAAGCGCATTTCTCCACCTTACTGTGCATGAAAAGCGCATTTCTCCACCTTGACAAAAAGCCCATTCTCTAGTAACCTCTGAAGCACTCGTCTGACGTGCTGAACATGTTCCTGGAGAGACGAAGAAAAAATCAATATGTCATCCAGGTAGACGTATATGAACTGATCATCCATGTCTCTCAACACATCATTGACGAGTGCTTGGAAAACCGCTGGGGAGTTGGATAGCCCGAAGGGCATAACCAAGTATTCAAAATGGCCCCTGGGGGTGTTAAATGCGGTTTTCCACTCATCCCCCTTCCTGATGCGAACCAAATGATAGGCGTTATATGCGAACCAAATGATAGGCGTTATGTAAATCCAATTTTGTGAAGATGGATACTCCCTGCAACCTCTCGAAAGCTGAAGACATCAACAGCAAAGGATAAGTATTCTTTATCGTGATGTTGTTCAGCTCTCGGTAATCAATACAAGGTCGCAGAGAACCATCCTTCTTTCCCACAAAAAAGAACCCCGCCCCCGCAGGAGAAGAGGAAGGGCGGATGAATCCGGAGGCTAGAGAATCAGAAATATATTTCTCCATGGCCTCCCTTTCTGGAGCAGAAAGTGAGTAAAGCTTGCCCCTAGGCGGAGACTTACCTGGGAGTAAATCTATAGCACAGTCATAGGGACGATGTGGAGGGAGAGAAGCAGCACGGGACTTACTGAACACTTCCTTCAGGTCGAGGTACTCTGAGAGCACGTTAGATAAATTCACCGTCTCCTTCCGAAAAACAGACACAGACGAACAGGCAGACACAAGACAAGACTCATGACATTGAGTATTCCATGATGAGACAGAATTGTGTCCCCAGTCAACCCTTGGGCTATGCTGAACCAGCCAAGGGTGACCGAGGACGATGGGAGCCAGGGGTGAGTCCAGGAGCAGAAATGAAATGTTCAGTGTGATTGCCAGATGTGATGAGTGTCAGAGGATTGGTGGTAAGAGTGATGGCGGGGAGTTCCTGACCATTGAGTGCACTGACAGAAATGGTGTCCTTTAGTGGAGTGATGGGTATATTGAGTGTCTGAGCGAGTGACAAGTCCATAAAGTTACCTTCCGCCCCAGAGTCCAAAAGTGCTTGGCAGACATGGGATTGGGCTGCCCACAGCAGTCTTACCGGAAGGAGAGTAGAGGATGAGGTCTTATTCACTGAGATCCCGGTCGACAGTAGCCTCCTGTTTACTGCCGGGCCCGGTCTTTTACTGGGCAGTTGTATAGGAAGTGTCCAGCTCCGCCACAGTAGAGGCAAAGACCCTGGGATCTCCGTCTCTCTCTCGTCTCCCGAGAAAGCCGAGCTCGACCCACCTGCATGGGCTCGGGATCGAAGACGGGGCTGACCGCATCACCACCGCTGGCCTGAGGGCATTCGACGCTCCCGGGATGAGGGACCGTCCAGGGCCGTTGTCCCAGACAGCTAAGTCGAGTGTCCACCCTCAAAGCCAGCTCAATAAGTCCATCAAGTTTATCGGGCAGGTCCAGGGTAAAGATCTCCTTCTGGAAGCGGTCAGCCAGCCCATGCAGGAACATGTCCCACTGCGCTTCCTCGTTCCAGTGGCACTCAGTGGCCAAGGTTCGGAAGTCAATAGAGTAATTAGAAACCGAGCGATTACCCTGACGGAGATTGGCGAGCTGCCTCTCTTCCAGCCACCGCCCTGTCGAAGACCCGTCTTATCTCCTCCGAGAGTGCCTGGAACGAGGAACAGCAGAGATTTTCGGTGGATTTCCCACACCGCCGTTCCCCACAGAGTCGCCCGTCCCGAGAGTAGCGTAAGGACGAAGGCTACCTTAGATTCCTCCGTATTGAAAGTCTGAGGTTGCAGGGCAAAGAACATGGAACATTTCGTCAGAAAAGCTCTACAGTAATTAGGCTCACCAGAGTATAACTCAGGGGTAGGCAGTCGAGGTTCGGGCTGGCGGCTGGCTGCTGGTGGAGTGGGGGGAATCGGCGGTGTGCTGGGCGCAGTGGGACGAGCAAGTTGTTGAATCTGTTGGGTCAGCTCGGACACCTGTGCTACCAAGGCCTGTACCGCTCGTCCTGTGACAGCCAGATTCTCCTCCTGTTGGTCCATTCTTGAAATGCTGCGTGACAAAAACTCGTTGAGATCAGGTGCAGGTCTACTTGCTGAATCCATTTTAGGTCAGAGCGTTCTGTGATGAAATGATGAAGAAGATTCAATTGCAAGTAAAAACAGATATTTATTAGAAGAGCAGGTCAGAGATGGTGTGAATGATGTAAGTAATGTCCAGGGATGAAATAGCACATGGCAGCACAGGGACGCTGAGGACAGCCCGTATTTCCGTTGGTGAGAGATGGTGATGATGACGCTGAACAGAAACCTGAAACCAGGAAGTAGCGCGAGTGACCGAAGTGCAGGACGATGACGAACACACAGGCTCTGACGATAGGCAGGAACACACGGGAAACAGGCATTATGATACGGGAACAGGCAGGAACACACGGGAACAGGCAGGAACACACGGAACATCCAACAACGCTCTGACAAAGACAAGGTGACAACAGAGAGACTAAATAGTAAATAAGCTGCAGCTGGAAACTGATCAGCGGCAGTGATCAGCGGCTCCGCCCAAACACACACACACACACCACAACAACACGAGAGAGGAGACAGCGAATCTATATACCGTGACACATTTGCAAATATAGCTTTGTCTTCTCGAATACAGTAATCAGTGGTTAAATTGGGCCGGGGCTCTCCGGGGCTCACCCCCGGCACATAAGCCTGCTCGTTTGTGTCCTGATGTGCCTGTTTGCAGTCAGTTGCCTACTGGAAATTATGTCACATTTGATGAAAGTGATGCTTTTGAAAACATATTTCTGATTATAAATGAAAGATTTTTGAAATGGCATGTCTATTTTGTCTCGGCTGAGCTGAGATGAGAACAATCGGAACATGGACATATTCTTGTTCAGCTGCTTAATCTCGTTGTCAGTCGACCATGATCACGCACCGCTCGCGCATGCCATGCGCATCTAGGTAGGCTACTCAGATCTCCAACACGGATAAATGTACGCAGCAATATATAATGAATGTTCCTGGGAGATCCGTAGTTGCGCGGGATGTGGAAGCGCACAAAAGTTCCAGAACCTTCAACCACCTTGAAAAAAAAAACCTCATGAGCTGCTGGCCGCCGCTGCAGCAGCAGATCAATTTTGTCAAGTTCAGCACAATGTTGGTTGTACAAAAAGTGCCCTGGCCTTGAATGACAAGGTAAGGAAAATATGTTTGGCACATTGTATGGGTCACTCTATATCATAACAAGGTAATACAATGTGTAATCAAGTGATGTCAATTCCAGCGTTATGGACGTGACATTTGCAGTAAAAACTTTAAATATAAATTCTCAGAAAATGCATTTAATATCAATATACTGAAACTGTTTATATATCCATACTCCCTTAATAAAGGAGTCCAGACATTAGAAAAATATCAGCCTACACATGCGTTACACATGCGTTTTATATTTAAAGGGTAACTAAACCCCTGGTCAGAGCCTGACTCCACGCACTGGCAATATTTGAAAAATGCTAGAAAAGTGGGCAGACCCCAGCGGAGATAGAGGGGACGAACCGTGAGCGGGGGGGCGTGCAGGTGAACGTGATTTCACCAAGTACCACATGTTCCTGGATCAACATCTTTGTTGATCCTGGAACAACTTTCCAATCAACCAATCAGATTTGACAAGTTTACAGTTTATGTCAAGTTTAGGCTTAGAACCAGGGTGAGGTGCTTCAACATCAGTGTTATTCACCTATCATTTCCTTCTGATTTTAGGGAAAAGTTATGGGTAGCGTTAGGTTTAGGGGTAGGGATAGGGTAAGGACTAAATTATGGGACAGGAATTTTACTCCGGGATCAACAAAATATGTTGATCCAGGAACATGTCTTACTTGGCAAAATCACGGTGACCGGGGCGTGCACCCGAGACCTGCTGTCAGACTCTCTAAAATGGAGAGTGATTCACAGGGGTCGCAAGACGATGTAAAGTACATGCATCTGATGAGTTTTATCGAGTTGATGTCAATAGCGCACGCTCTCTATAGGCATATTCATATTTTGCTTTGTGAAAAAATCCAGCAAAATGCGCCGGCGCGTTTGTCGACCCCAGAGGATTAACTTTAGCCAAACCATAAATTGTGATTAAAATATATATGATCACTCACATCAAGACGCCGCTGCAGTGGTGGAGTCCATGCAGGAGGAGCAGCGTTTGGCACTGCGTCGCTTTTCAGCGCGAGCTGTGTGGAGAAGCCCATTTCCACCTCTATTGCGTTGGAGAAGCAATCCCGCATAAAATGCAGGTTTCACACTCACGGTCTTCCAGGCCAAGTGCATGCAACCACTGGCGCCTAATTTTCAAGTCTGCTGGAAAGCTATGCAGTCCAGCAGTGCTGTTGCAACCAGCAACACTACACCTACGTACCCTCCTGCCCACTGTACTAAATACAGATAAATCTACGCTAGCTCATACCAAGGGTGTGGTGAGCTCGTACCAGGGGCGTGGTGAGCTGGAACCTGCTTACGTCACCTGCCACCGCTTACGTCACGTACCACCACAAACATCCAATAGTAAAATTCAACTGCAGTAGCCACCGTTCAACCTGAAGAGGGCAGCACTCAGACGTTTTTACACCATATATTGTAAAATTAAAACACTTTATACCCAAATGTCAAAAAAGTTACTCGAATCAATGAACAGCACTAATAAAGCCCCATTCTTACAGATCATTAACTAAAAAAAGTTGGTTTAGGGTTTAGTTATCCTTTAATATGAGGGAAATAGGCTACACATAATGTAGACGTGACACAAAAAAATCTTTAACTTTTAGGTGGCAAAATATTTTTTTGTAATTCTGTGAATTACACTGCAAACCAAAGTACTACCCACCGGATACTCTTCACAGAACATAAGATATTCATTTTATTATATTTTTCATGTTCGCATTTATGAGGAAAAAACAATGTTACGAACGTGAGTGCTCTAGAGCTGAAAGCGGCACTAAAAGACTGTTTAAAACTCTCACAGAGACCTCAAACAGAAAGCACAAAGCCTTTCTTTAAAATGAATTTCGTTTTGTATTAATTGCATCTTAATTTTATTCAATGTTTCATCAACCAATTGCCTGGATTTAATAAATAAGAAAAATATAGCAGACATAAACATGACACGGCGCGTGAACTGGAGCGCGTCTCATAAATGAACCGAAACTCAGCGTATAAGGTAGCCTACTTGCCTGACAGACCTGAGAAATATATCTATAGAAATGTCTTCTTTTGAACAGAACAATTCAAAACGAAAGAAAACAGACTGCTGCTTGTGTAATCCGTGTGAAATGTGCATTTCTCTCTGGCGCGTTCACTACTGCGAAGATCGCGATTCAGCATCGTCAACTTCATTTATGCAGGGCACTGACACAGAAAACACTTGTTTATTAATAAACAATTGAAATGTCTCCTTTTACATATTCATAATCATTACTTTTGTCGGTTCTTTGTGACAGATTTTAGATGCATTATTGACAGCGCCACCATTACATGTTACATGAACGCGTCACCACCGCATCAGCATCCAAAAACATGGAGATTTTTTTCAATCCCTGTTTTGGCAGGGAAAAACTGAGCAGAAAATGTAACGAAAATGTAACGAAACGTTGTAGAAATGTAGTGGTAGAAAGTATAATAATTGCTGCAAAATGTAACGAAGTAAAAGTCAAAAGGCTATGCACTATTGATTCTAAGTAAAGTACAGATAGGCTACGTGAAAAATGTACTTAAGTAACGAAGTATTTGTACTTCGTTACATTCCACCACTGCTGATTAACAGTAATGTAAATGCTAAATGTCCTAATACCTGTTGATACTACAACAATGCAAAGTATTATGCTCTTAACTTTGCAGTTTTTCACATATCATGTAAAACTCAATTTCTCCATTTCTTTGCACAAAACTCTCCAGAAAGTGCCATTTAATGGTTTATTTTTCAAAAAAAATTCACGGGGGGGGGGGGGGGGGGATTACCCCCGGACCCCCCTAGGGAGAGCCCCCACACATAACCAATCCCAATTTAATCCCTGACAGTAATGCTATAATATCTAATAGTAACTGCAAAGATGCTCACAACTAAAGCTAGGATGGACCATAGGTAGTATATCAAGGCTAGTTACACTATTAATGTTTGCACTGTGTACCTGTGTATTCTTTGTGTGCAGGTTAGCTGCTCTGATGCTAACTGGATTAGCTAACAGCAGAAAATCATGGGAAAGCATTCACCAGCTGGAAGCAATCCTTTGTGAAAGAGTGAAAACCATTGGTACTCATCTTAAATGAATGAACTGTTCAAAATGTCTGTATTGCAAATAAAGTACAGTCTGTACTGTAGCATATGTTCTGACACAGCATGCTTTGCAGAATACTGTCAGGAGCACTGGGATGAGGACGAGTTCTTTGGCTACCAGTTTCTGAATGGCCTCAATCCCATGATGATCCAGCGCTGCTCAACTCTGCCCGAGAATTTCCCCGTCACAGATGACATGGTCAAAGACACCCTAAGAGGGAGCAGCTTGGAGCAGGAGATGGAGGTACGCTACTTGCAAATGGCAATGATTTGGAATGACTGGGTCTGGTTTGCTCTGGTTTTGTCTAATTTCCTGGGTTTCTTCATTATTTGGTGTGGGTAACACTTTATAATAACGTTCAGTTGTAAGTCATTTATAAGTGATTAGTTAATGATGAACTAGTCATTTACAGAACATTCATAAATGAGTAGCAAGTGATATACTAACATTTTATGTATGTTTTGTAAATTCAGTTACAAGTCATTTACTAGTGATTAGTAAATGATTAACTAATTATTTACGAAACATGACTATGCGTTCATAAATGATTAGTAAGTGATATGTTAATTATTGGATGTATGTTTTGTAGATTCAGTTATAAGTAATTTACAATTGATTAGTTAATGATTAACTAGTCATATACAAAACATGAATGCGTTTCATAAATGTTTAATAAATGTTTGTTTTTTTGTATATATGTAGCAATTAGAGGGTGCAAAAAGTGTTGTAAATGCCTTGAATACACATACAGATCATTTGTAGGTATATGTAACACATTTACAAGTGATGAATAGTTTACACTTTAGATTAGGGGATGCAGAAAGTGTTGTAAATGATTTACAACACTTTCTGCATCCCCTAATCTAAAGTGTAAACTATTCATCACTTGTAAATGATTTATTCATGCGTTTACACATCTATAACAGGTGTTGAACACTGTAGTGTGTACTGTAGTGTAAGTGCAGACTGGTGAGGGTATAGACGGCTGTCTTCTCTGAAACACATGCAGTCTTTAACCACTGTGCACCTGATGTGAGCAAAACATGCAAAAAAAATGTAACATCATTTATTAAACATTTATGAAATGCATAGTCATGTTTAGTAAATGATTAGTTAATCATTAACTAATCAATTGTAAATGACTTATAACTGAATCTACAAAACATATAATGAACATATCACTAATTAATCATTTATGAATGATTAGTCATGTTTTTAAATGATTAGTTAATCATTAATCAATTGTAAATGACTTGTAACACAATTTACAAAACATACATAAAATGTTAGTATGTCACTTGCTACTCATTTATGAATGTTTTGTAAATGATTAGTTCATCATTAACTAATCACTTATAAATGACTTACAACCCAGAAAGGGAACATCTTCCTGTCTGACTATGAGATGTTGGACGGGCTGGTGGGGAATGTTGTCAGTGGCAGGCAGCAGTATCTCACGGCTCCCCTGGTCCTGCTGTACTGCAACCCTCATGGCATGATGCTGCCCATCGCCATTCAGGTGCGTAACTTGCATCTGGAGTGCAGAAATCCACAGGTTATGAATAAAACCTCGGCTCTTTGAGGGAGAACACAAGACATCACGCTGTATGGGATATCGCTCCTTGAGCATGTAGAGGGATTAGAATTAGCTTCAGCTAGGAAATGCTCAAGAAGCGATATCCCAGGGTGACATCGAAGTGCTTTGACCTAAAAGAGAAGTACCTGAGGACCTGGGCATGAAATGTGTGTGTGTGTGTGTGTGTGTGTGTGTGTGTGTGTGTGTGTGTGTGTGTGTGTGTGTTTGTGTGTGTGTGTGTGTGTGTGTTTGTTTGAGGGTTATTTAATTAAATACAGATGAATAAATCTTGAAAGATGAGGTAAATAACTGAATTATTACAAAGAAACAAAGAAAAGGTGATATGTAATGTACAACTGATGAGTAGGCAATCATATCTAAATGATTAAACGTTAAATAAATATTTTTTTAAGATGTCAATATCTTTATAGAGTAATTATGACAGATGCCGTGGAAATCCTCTCTCATTTTCTTAAATAAGAGAAAAATAATAACCCAGATTCCCTCAGAATCCGTTTGTACCATTTTCATGGATGCTCAAATGTAATCTGCACAGTTAAGGCAACAGCCCAGCAAAGACAACCCCATCTTCCTCCCAACGGATTCAAAGGCCGACTGGATACTGGCCAAGATCTTCGTCCGAAACGCAGAGTTTGGCGTGCACGAAGTCAACTTTCACCTGCTGAGGACTCACCTGCTGGCGGAGGTGTTCACCGTGGCCACGTTGCGCAATCTTCCCTCTCCACACCCTCTCTACAAGGTACTGATTCTGTCGCATTTGACGTGTAAATGGTGAGGGCTCATAGAAAAACAGGGGCAAGTTCCAGACATGCCACAACCACAGAGAGAGAGTGAGAGAGAGAGAGAGAGAGAGAGAGAGAGAGAGAGAGAGAGAGAGAGAGAGAGAGAGAGAGAGAGAGAGAGAATGAGAATGATAGCAAGTTAAATAATATATGTTACTTCTATACTATTTGACGTTGATGGCAGGGGAGTTTTTCAGCTGTAGTCTGTGGTCACAGCTGTTTATTATACCTCAGAGATGTGGCTTTGTGAAAAAGCCTGCCCTTCATTATTCGCCTTTTGGAGAGTGGGACTGACTCATCTATAGCCTGTGGACACAGACTACACAAACCATTGGGTACATGAGGGGTCACTAATGTCTTACTCAAACCCATTCACCTCCCTGTAACAATTCTCACCCTACCAACAATTCTAACCCTAATGTAAAAATAACTGGAATGGAACATAGGGAGTCACCTACAAAAGCAGGCTTGCAGGTACAGGTACACACACGCAGGTGCAATAACGCACACACTCACAGACAATAAATTAAAATGAATTCTTCATTCATATATTTTTATCTTCAAAGAATGTGAAGGCAGTGAATGCTAATCTCTTACATACTTTTCCTTCTGTAGCTCCTCTTTCCCCATATGCGATACACACTCCAGATCAACATCATGGCCCGGAAGCAACTGATATCCAAGGATGGGGCCATTAGCAAGGTATGCATATGTCATGGTTAAAGAGGCACTAAAGGTTCAGTTTTCAATTACAATCTTAATACACCTTTTGTTGAATTCAGTTCACTATCCTATGTACCTGCAAACATATCTTGTAAGATTGGTAAAAAACAACAACAACAAAAAACAATGGCTCTTTAATGTTTTCTGTGATGACTGGCTTCTTGAATAATCTACTCTTACTAAATTTATTCTTTTTTTATTGAAATTTTGGGGAAATTATTATGGGATTTGAGGTGACAGAACTTTGTTTATACAGTAGCCTTTGACCTAACTTTATGTCATGTCTTCTCTCCATTATTGATACCACTCTTAGTATGCAGGAGTAGGTGGAAAGTCATTGGAAAAGTTGCTGAAGCGTGCTACTGCCTCCCTGACCTACAGCACCCTCTGTCTTCCCGATAACATCTCTGAGAGAGGCCTGGAGACTGTGCCCCAATACTACTACAGAGATGATGGGATGAAACTGTGGGATATCATCAACAAGTATGACTACCAGTGGAGTTTAATCTAGTGTTTTATTGATAGGCATTATGTTTTCTACTCTCTCTCTGTGTGTGTGTGTGTGTGTGTGTGTGTGTGTGTGTGTGTGTGTGTGTTACATAATACATCCAGTTTTTAGGGCTGAACTAATACATCCTGTTGCACATTCTGATTCATATTTCAACAAATACAGTGTCAATAATACAGCTTCATGGGTTTATTAGTTAGTGAGCACATGCTGTACATGTTCTGTGTTGTAAGTCACTTTGAATAAATTACTGCTTAAGAAATAAATGCAAAGCAAATCTACCAAAAAAAGTAAACCTGGAAAACATCTGACTGTGAGTTTGCTTACAGGCTTGTTGCAGCTTTCTTGTCACTCTACTATCAACATGATGAACACGTGCAGAAGGACACAGAGCTGCAGCGTTGGATCAGTGAGATATTCACCAATGGCTTCCTGGGAAGAGATTCCTCAGGTCTGTTATCAGGGCTGTTGCAGTTGAAGATGCTGCAAGTGACATGTCACTTGACCTGCGGTGCGCTTGAGGTATTCTGAAAAGTTGAGATTTTTTCATCTCGCTGCACCTGGAAAAAATGAGCGCATTGCTTCAATTGACATAACAACCTACATTTGAAATAACAAACTCAAGCACGCAAAAGACGCAATATGTGAATGTCCCCTCGGCGAGCTACCTCCATTCAGGCCACAAGCTACTGGTAGCTCGCGAGCGACGTGTTGGAGACCCCTGGTCTAGACCAATGCGTATGCATTTCCAACCGAAATTGTTGCCATCTCAGAACATTTATTCCAACAAAGGTTTCCTTTTTTTCTTTTTTTTGTGCTCTTTTGTAAACCCCACTGTAATTCACTCTTTCATAGCAAATAATTGAACCAGGTCAATAGTCAAAATTAGTTTGGTTTATGGTTCCACTCTCCATTTTTGTGTGTGTGTGTGCGGGTGCGCGCACATGTACAAACATCCTAAACTGAGTTCCCCACCGAAACAGCCTTTCATTCTTCTTCACAGGAATACCATCATCTTTTCAGACATTGAAAGAGCTTATCAAGTTTGTCACCATGGTGATCTTCACTGCATCAGCCCAACATGCCGCTGTAAACAGTGGACAGGTCAGTTAGTACAAGTCAATTCACTTCCAATCACACAGAGCCATTAAAGCTGCAGTCCGTAATCCTGATCTCATACACTTTTTCTCAAATCAAGCAAATTGCTCCACACATTCCTCTAGCTGTACGATCAGTGTCACGTGTTCATGTGTTTTGATTCATGTGTATAGTTCTGTTTTAGTGTTTTGCGGTCTGTGTGTTAAGCCGAGCCCACACGGTGTGATTTTGGCCACGATTTGGCCGTCTGAGACAAATTTAGCAAAACCTAAAAGATTCCTCTGATCCTTGGCTTAAATCTGAAGTCTTTGATCGTTAGTTTAAAGCTTAAATCTGAAGTTTGACATGTTCACCAACAGCCGACTAATGACCGTTGCGATCACATTTTACCTCAGACAAAATTCTGACAGTATCAGAAGATCAAGCAACAATCGTAAAGGCCGGGTGCACAGTGTGCATTAGTTTACCCCTAATTTCCCCCAACTGCGAAACGGCTGCGGATCCGCTCCGGAACGGTGGCGGAGTCAATAGGTTTCCATTACTGACTGCGGAACGCCTGCGCTCCGACTCAGCCCTCCAGCGCAGATACGCAGAGCTTCTATTTTTGCCGGATGCCGGAGAGCTCCGCAGCAATTCAGCACTTATATCGCACGATCATACGAGAATTCGCGAGATCTCGTGGGTCCTCGTGACTTCAGCTGTCAGTCATGGCCGCAGTCGTTCCACAACAAATCCGGACCTGGTGGGTATTGAAGGACGGCGGAGCACGGAGCCGACACGCAGCGGAGACGATCCGCAGCCGTTCCGCAGTTGGTGGATATCCGGGGTCAGTCTTCCTCCAATCCTTGCCTGTGTTTCTCCTTGGTTATAGATTTCATTAGAGTCCTTAGTTCAGGTGTGTCTTGTTAAATAGTCTCATTAGTTCCTCTGTTTGTGGTGTACTTAAGCCCTGTTTAGTGCTGACCATTTGTCAGTTCTAACATCTTGTTTAGTTGGTTGCTCCCGTTCCTGAGCTTGTTCCCATGCCTGAGATTCTATTTTGTGAAGATTTGAGTTTGTTCTTGAAATTAAATTTTAAGACTGCTGCACTTAGATCTTGTTTCATCTCTACTGCAACCTACAGTGACATTCAGTGTTTGAGCTCAAAAACCCTCTGTTGTCCTGGCTTTGAGAACGGGAAACAAACATAGTGGTTGGGACCGAGCTATATACAATCCCAGCTAATCAAGCTTCAGCAGCATTAAGGGGAGGGTTTTCACTAGATTAACTATTTCAGACTCTGTTTTAAACTGTTTTCTGTTATTACATTACCTCAAGATGCTTCAACACTCTAGGGCAGCGGTTCTCAAAGTGTGGGGGTGCACGGAAAACAGACGTTACAATGGCTTTCAAGTGTGTGAATAGCGGTTGGCGCTCTGCCTTTACAAAGTGGCACCGAACACCAATTCCACTGAATCGTTCTTCTTAAGACTGTTGACTTGTCACCAGATTTTTTGTGTTTAAGGGGGGCATGACTAAAAAAATTTGAGAACCATTGCCCTAGAGCAAGTAGCCCAGGACGACAAGAAAAACCTGTCCATATCCACTTTCCATGGCCTAAGTAATGTGAATTATGTTCTTGTTATTCTTTATGAATATTTGGCTTCACAATATATCACATTTTTCACCAATTCTTTCCCCCCAGTATGACTTTGGCGGCTGGATGCCTAACTACCCCACTGCCCTCCGAAAGCCCCCTCCCAAGGAGAAAGGCCAAACCACTGAGGACGCGATCCTGGAGACCCTACCTGATGTGGGCACGACGGTGAATGGGATGGCTGTCCTGAAACTCCTGAGCAAGGACTCTGCAGACCATGTGAGTTTTACACCTTCATGTTAAAAGACTGCAATTAAATTTTGCTGTGAAAAATGTAATGGTGTTCTTGCGTATGTCATCATATTACTCTGGATGACAATGGCTTACTTACACTGCTTTCATTCCTCTAGTTTGCATTACCTGACTGTTACATTACAAAAGAGATTTAGCAAACTGTAAGCATAGTGTTGCAGTGGGCTCTTACAGAGTATTAGTGTGCTGTCATACGCACTGTGGTAAACATTGTTATAAACATGTTTCTTATCAACATGTTATTTACAATTACAATCTTGATACCCTGTCCGTAGTACCCTCTGGGACATTTCCCAGAAAACCTGCATGATGAAGAGGTCCCTTGCAAGCTCATTGGAGATTTTCAAAAGGATCTGAGGGAGTTGTCAGATCTCATCGAGAAGCGGAACAAGACGTTGGAGCTTCCCTACACCTATCTGAACCCCAAAAATGTGGACAACAGTGTAGCCATTTGAAAGGATACAGTAGTCCTTCTTAATACATTTGTCTTTCTATTAATAGCTTTGTCAAATATAAAGACCATAGCAAAAAAGACCAAAATATCTGTCTCATTTGATAAATTAAAGTGAGTCATGGATGTTGCCTTTCAGAGAAAATAAACAATGTGAAAGGCATTGCTTAATGTGTGGTGCATTTTTTTTTTAACTTGTTGGTTCTGAGATATGTTTTTAGAGCTGTGGTGCCATCTATTGACATTAATCAGTACAATCCTGCAATATTAAACATTGCGTATGTGGGTCCTGCCAGTTAATAGGGAAAATAGAGACACCAGAACTATACTTAACACTCGACTACGCCACCCGGAATACACCGGGAAATATCAGCCCTATACAGGGGGGCACACAGGTTCGTTACCAATATGTGGGCAAGTAGAGAGACAGGCAAGGGAGGGAGTAAAATGAGGTAACTTTATTAAAGTATACAAAAGATTAAAAGCGGTCAATACATTAATCTTACAAGGGCTCAATATTCACAAGTCACACAAAAAGAACAAAGAAAAAACAAAAACAACTGCACATGTGCAAAAAAAATAAAAAATACAAATACAAAAGAAAATTTAAAAGAGGGACATGGACTGCTGTAGCCCTCAATTGATAACAATACACTTAACTACACAAACACACACACACTGGTGAGAATCAATCCAACCTATGAGGCACAGCACACAATGTGGACACCATTAAGTGACAGCAGCCAAACTCTTCCCCTGTACACCCCCACACTCCCACACTGTTTCTCTCACTCCTCAGCGACCAATTAGCTCGGCCCGAAGTAACAAGCACACACACAAAGTTGAATCTAAAACAAAACTAATTTGACTGGAATGAGATCAAGGCAAGGCAGCAGTGCGTTACATCAAAAGACGTGCATTCCATCCCATAATACAGTGATGAAACCCTTGAACATGTAAACAAACACGATACAGCAGAATTACTAATAAAACAATCATAAAACAATCAAACAAACGAACGATTCTCGTACATACCAGGAGATGTTCACAGCACGGTACTATGCGTGGTCGTTGACCATAACATGCGGCTAGTTGTTCGTCGACAAACTACACATAAACACTCAAAATAATAAATAAAACAGAAGTACCAACCTGAAAGCGGGACAGCCGATGCACAGCAGCACAATGCAGAGACGGCACTCCATACTATTCCATTCATAAATGGCGAACTTCCATAAAGGGGAAGTACGGATGTCAATGCATCCCAGGTAACCAAAGCCCTCACATTTTTTACCATGACACCCTACTACTCTGCCCTACAAAGGCTAAGAGCAGTATCAGCAAAAACGCCACACTGAGAAAAACAGCTTTTTGTGTTTTTCTTACACCAAATATAAGCATCCAATTAAATTGAACAACAAAGGGTACAATTAGATAGATCAAAGGAGAGGTGAATATTAAACATTTCGTTTTTTGACAGTCAGACAAAATTTGGTAGTTTTATAGGCTATACTGCGCTTTGCCTTTGCATTACTGCGTATACTTACATGGCCATACAATAACATATAGCAGTAAGTGTAGCAAGTGATCATAATCACTTGCTTATATCATAAATCATAAATCACCAAAACCTTTGGTGACCTCTGCTTATAGTTGTCAAAAGTACAGTATATGTTAATTATAACCAAACTATTACAATTATGTGGCATATTATGTAAACCCCCGTTTTCTTGTTTTTGTTGATTGACCGTTTTCTCCATCTTCATTCTTTCTGCTAAGCTGTGACTTTCCATCCCCTTTGGCATTATAATCATATTTTTCAAAGAACAAACAAACAAAAAACACAAGCGTTATTAGATACATATATTTTAATTGTATCACAAAAGTGCTGTCTTTTATGACAGTATACATCAGTATAGCCTTGAAATCAGCAAACAAACGAACGGGATCACGGAGATAGATTCTACCTGCCCTAAAAATAAAAAATAAAAACGGCATGTTTCTAACAGTTGTGTGACCAGAGACGTGACAAACCCCTGGTAAATATTGGAGATGTATTTGAAAGATGGAGACAGCTTAGAGCCCAAAATGATGCATTGTGGGCTTATTTTCTCCTGAACAGGTAAGCATTAGCTTCAGGCTAATTTATCACGGCTACTGGGGACTGGCATTTTTTGTCATTTCAACGTTTGTGTACTCACACTGAATTATATAGCTAGAGTACCCGAGTTGGTTACTTGCAAAAACAATTGAGACACAGCCAGTAAAGTGATAGCCGGCAAATTAGTGGTATTTTTAGCGGTTCCTATTGTAATTCTAAGCCGAGGAAGTGTGCCTGTTTGGCGTGTGGAGAGGACGGCGAGGTTGTGGAGTTTTTGGCGGTTCTTACTGTAATTCTAAGCCGAAAAAGTGTCTGTTAGTTGGGTAACAGTTGGGCATTTATGACTGTCAATATAGCCAGCATCAGAACGTTAGCAGCTCCACTGTGCAGCGAAGTAATGTCTGGCTATGTGAGACTAGCGTCTAGCAACATTGTTATGGATGCTGCCGCGGTCTCAGCCTGGCAACCTCCGCAAACTTCTGGTGAACCCCGTGAGTCTGTGGAGTAGGGGGCGGGGGAGGCGACTCTCTCCACTATTTTGAATTTGTACTGCAGTAATTATTTTAAACACTAGCTGTCAGTATTACTCATTAATTTTGACCTTTAAGGTAATTTCTCTAAGGTATTCCCCAAGTATCTATCCCATTATGTTGTAAAAAAGCTAATGCTAGCTAGAAAGAGCTAAACAGACAAAATTGACAAAAAAAAAAGGGGGTTAAGAGATTTAAATCTTACCAGTTTTTGGTTCCTTGTTGTTTAAGGCAAGTGTCACCAGCATTTTTCCACGTAAAAGTGAAGCCATTTTGACAGTTCCTTAGAGGTTTTATAGCATACAAAATTGTTTTATAGCATACATATACAGTATGCTATAAAACCTGACTCATGCCACACAAAGGCAAACTGCAGTATCATAGTGAAACCAAGGCAGACTGCAGTATGGGCAAATAGCATGGACTTCCTGTGACTTTACAACCTCATGACCCACACACACACACACACACACACACACACACCCACACACACAAAACCTCCTTTGAGTACAATTTCATGTAGAAATATGGCTCTTAAATGTATACCTTCCGATATGTATGTGTGTGATTAGCTTGCTTTATAATAGAGATGTGGGTTGCTAAGAGTAAAATCTTTAATTCTGAAGGTTCATTGAAAGAAGTTCCTCAATAGTGTCTTGTGGTAACCCTACCTCAGACCATAAACTTTACGACCCAGGAAAGCACACACTCTGGACTTTGAAACAGATATTCCCCCACATACTGTAACAAGCCACTAAATGTTGATATGTATTCCTATGTTTCTCAAGTGTCTTCACATGCCATAACGGAAATACTGACCATTTCATTGTGTGTTTAATCAAACTTTATTTGTGTGTAATTATGCATATAACTGTAACGTTATGTTTCATTAATCTTTACCTGTCATAATTGATATCTCTGTAATCCTCTCCATCTCACGGAGACGAATCTTGACTGCAAAGTACAATAATATGCATTTGTTCCAGGAAATATCATATTTCTAAGTATGAATCCTTTCCCTCATAAGACATATGGTACAAGGGGGCGTGTTTTTCTTTACACAAAGAGACTTCTCCCGCGTCAGATCAGAAGACCTGATTCGCTGTTGTTACAAACAGGGCGTAAAACAGATGTCTGTTAAAAGGACGAGACCCCCACTCTTCTCTCTCTTCTCTCATCGATCCCGCTGATCCCACTTCCTCGCTTCTCCGGTCCCTGACCTCCTCCTCCTTCTCCACGTGCAGCGCTGCTCCAGCTGGACAGGCCTTGCCCTGGCCTCTGGGACACATGGCCCGCGCCATGTAAAAGCCTGCCGTCTTTGCAACCAAGATTTGAAACCTCTCCCGTCCCGGGAGACGCACCTGACTTTCTCGGTAATATTACATTCAGTGAGCCTTTTTAAACTTCGCGGCACTGGAAGACCCAGCAGAACAGGACACCTGCCTCAGCCTCACCAGAAAGAGCACAGAATTCTGCAAGTATATTGAGCTGATAAAAGCGATTTCCAGGGGTCTCGTGAACAAAGGTTTCTGTATGTAATAATTACTAATTTTCCCTTCTCTCTACTTCTCTTTCTTTCTGTCATTTCGTTTCATTCTGATCACTTATGTTATTGTTTGGTTATATGTTTGTTTGTTTATTGTTTGCATTTTTACGTACGTTTATATTCGTAGCTCATATAATCTAGTTTTGCATTTATTAAAATTCATAAATACTTTCCACTGTCTCTGTGTTTGAAAAATCCACCTTATAAGTCAATGAAACTTAAAAGATCCAATTATAAGCTACAAAGCTCGATATATAGACTACTTGAGTAGTTTTAATTAATAAACTCAGAAAGTTTGATGCCCGTGGCCAGGACATAAACTTCCTTGGAGTTTGTGAATACCCCTTCTTGACTGTACTGATCTTACATTTACTCGCTGGACGAATTAAAGGTTGGTCAGACCAGTTACAGAACAAGGTAATCTCGATAATTGATAAAATAAATGTACATGCGACTTATGAATTATGACCATGAGTCATAAATATTAATATTCCCAGAATTCCCCATATTCTTGAGCTAATTCACATTTACCCAGAGTCGTATTCGCTACAATTTATATAAGAAATTTTTTAGGTAGCCATATGAAATTTTAACAGATTGAAGAGCAGATCCTGCACTTTTTATTTGTGCAAAAAACATTTTTTTTTTTGAAAAATTGGAGATACTGCTCTTAGCCTTTGTAGGGCAGTACTGATAGGCTCACCGTTTTCACATGACTCAGGCCAATGAACAAGCAAGGGTACAAGTCACCCTACAAAAGCAGTTTAATCACGCACATCCCAGTTAAGTGCGGGTGCTGGATCCAATATATAATGCAAGTAAACAAAGTAAAGATCCGCACACCGGAGAGCTCCCATTTACATGATTTATTAAATAATTGTGTGATGTTTCGGGCCTTCCGCGGCCCTTCCTCAGACTAACAGGAAATACAATACAGTTGCCCTTTTCTAGTCTCTGTGTCATGTGATTTCACCACAAAATTATCGGATTCATATACATTCACATCCAATATTGCACCGTGCCCATACAAAAACACTTATCAAGCAAAAATACATACAGTGAATAACTGAATCTGAGGGCAGATACTGAGTCGGCCACACAAGTGGCCTATGATGCAATTTCCTTGAAAAATGCACTCAATCCATTAACTTGGACTCGGCGAAACAAAGTTCCGTACATACGGGAGACGTGCATTAACAGCACAAAGCAAAGCAGCAGTTGCCCCAAGGCAGGCCGCAAACGCTTCCTTGCGATGATAGCTATCCCTGAGCAACAGCGCGCTGACACACGAATCTCGCAGGCAATGCGCAGTGCGCGAGTCAAAAGTAACGCCCGTTTCACACATACTCCGTGTGCAGTGCGTATGCGGTGCGTGTTGCAGTGCGTATGCAGTGCAGGAGCAGCACGCGCAATAGTGCTTTCACATATGCTGCGTTTGCAGTGCGTAACTGATCCGCTGCTGCTGTACCACAAATACATACTCACTATTTATATTTCAAATCCAGAAGTTATCAGCAACTTTTATTTAAAAAAAGTTTTTTGTCAGCATTGCGATTCTCTTTGTACACATATACACTCTTTAATAGACGTATTCACATTTAAACACAATTTAAACAACATATTATTAAATGCATTACTTCTATATAATTATATATTAAGTTGCTCAAGCAAGTGGTAAAATATTTTACCATGTAGGCTACTTATATTAAAATACTCATACCCTTACTTTTGCATAATTTAAATCTTCAATAAATCTTGCATGTCACAAAGAACTTGTTTTTCCACCTCCACGAATGAGAGAGTGTTGTTCATATGGCTTGTTTAAGTACATTACTTTCCCTTGATTTACCCCGGTCTTAAAGTCTCAGCATTGCGATTCTCTTTGTACACATATACACTCTTTAATAGACGTATGCACGTTTAAACACAATTTAAACAACGTCAGCCTATTATTCAATGCATTACTTCTACTTATATTAAGTTGCTCAAGTAAGTGAGCAAATATTTAACCATGTACTTATATTAAATCGCAAACATTTTAAATTAAAACTTAAAATTGACAAAAACAGTCGACTCTCATGCCTTTTCTTTTTCATTTAAATTTTAATACAATTCACGAGTTCACATCTACATATAATTAATACAATGAGTTTATGCGTATTTGGCGTGCTGTCCGGGGGGAGGGCTCCGAGCTCGGAGTTAGGCCCGAACCCAAAGTACTCCCCCCAGTTAGTAAGTGTAGATGGAACTGGAAGTGTAGATGGAACTGGAAGTGAGGAGATGGGGTGGAGGAGGGATGCTGACAAACTTTCAATGAACAGAGATAGGTCTGCTGTGAATTTATACTCTGTCATTGAGTTGATTACTGATTAATCTCCAGCTGTGCATAATTTGATTAATTATCTGAACCTGCTCCTCCCGAACTTTGTTAAATAAAACCTCATTAAATCTTGCATGTCACAAAGAACTTGTTTTCCACCTTCACGAATGAGACGAGTGTTGTTCATTATGTCGCCTTGTTGAGGTAAATTGTAGCTTTCCTTGCTTTACCAAAAACGTAGTATTTAATTAAATACATTTATGGTGAGATTTACTACATTTTATTTAATTAATCGCATTTATGGTGAAATTACTACATTTTCAGGTCAATCTGTGTTCATTTTGACCACGAAACATGCGCTGTCACTTTAATTCAGCGTTTGCAGCACAGCAGAAATAGACTCGGTGCGGAAACAATCTCTGCACTGCTGTATACGCACCGCACCTGGAACGGATCGACGGACTGCAACCGCGTGCAGTGTATGTGTGAAACGGGCGTAACACGTTATTCCGTTCAATCCGATGGAAAACGGGGTAGCCGCAACAAAGCAAGGAATTCTGCGACAGCACCAAAAACTGGGTGAACCAAAACAACACGAGCCTCCAGCGTCACGCACTACCAGGGGTTACGTTCAAGCTATAACATGCTCCTCCTGACATGATTGGCCACCACGAGCCAATCGTAAAGCGGCTAGAAAGAATAAAGCCAATGTAACCAAATGGGGAGGAGGGACTGAATCCAACCACAGTCCATCCTGCCACAATCGCAGCAATTATTTTAACGCAAATACTGCATCGCGCGCTGTTGGCATCGAGCCTGGAGAAATGTACCCACACTTTTGATCGACTTTTCCACATCTTTAAGGTATTATGTGTGTGTGCTTGCGTCTCATGAATATGTGCACGGAGAGTTTGTGTGTGTGTGCTCGCGTCTCATTGAGTATGTGCGCGAGTTTTGTGTGTGTGTGCTCGCGTCTCGGCGTGGAGAGTTTGTGCGTCTCATATGAGTATGTGCGCGGAGAGTTACGCAAACTCTACACATGTATGTGCGTGAGCGACTTTATGTGTGTCGTTGTGCATTTCATATGTATTTGTTTGAGCACTGACGTTGACGAGGTAACCCCTTAGGTATCGAAATCTGGTACCGAACAACATGTCATTTTTCGATACTCGATAGTATCGAGGCAATTCGATCGGTTCCTAAAAAGTATCGATACTCGGTACCCAGCCCTAAAAACTTATAAGAGGCAGAATTAATAAAGTTGGGTTGTGGTAATGGAATCCCAGCAACGAATCACTCCGGTCGATAATCAAACATATACACAAAATCTAAGCAGAAAAAGTTATACATTTATTAAAAAATAACAACTGAAATAAATAGCATCTCTTCAGGGTGTCCCAAAGGCCAAAATAACAAACAAAACAATATAAAAAAGAAAAGAGAGAATTAATAACCTAATCCAATAACAAAAGAAAATATATTTAACTTGCCTAACTCCCTGCCAAAAACAGAGCTCAAACCAATTTCAAAATAAACCCAGCAGGACACCCCTACGCTCCACACTTTTAGGACATGTTGTTTAGACAAGGGTAAACGGTTTCAGATGTTACAAAAGGTTGCACGTTCACTTGAACTAGTTAACACCACTAATACACTCAAATTTGATCATCGGCCGGAGGAGGGATTCCAGAGCTCTCAACCCGAGTACGACCGAGCCAACAATGAGCTTTCAGACGAGTTCCAGCAGCATCCTTATAAAGACCACACCCCGACTGGACAACCAATGGCTTTCTTACAGCCCATCATTGTACAACCTGTTAGAAATCAGACAAAACAAGGAAGAGAAGAGGAACACAGAAATAGAAAAACAATAAGCTGAAAATACGGAGAAAAAGCGTTTGGCTTGGTGTCAAGATATAAGTGAGAATATAACAGAAGATGAATGGCAGAGTATCTGCTTAAAGGCCCAAACCCAGACAATTAATACCAGGTTTAAACTTCTGCAGTACAAGTGGATCATTAGAGTATACATAACTCCAGAATTGCTACATACATTTAATTCCAACATTCCCAATCAATGTATAAAATGCAACCTAGAGATAGGAACTTTATACAATTGCTTATGGAAGTGTCCTCGAGTTCAACTTTTTTGGGTAAAGGTTTTGGACTTTTTGTCACTGGTGGTGAAACAGAATGTTCCCAAATGTCCTAAACTTTGTATATTTAATATTTTCCCTGTAACTTGCACTTTAACTAGCTCTGGTAAGAAAATGTTGACCTTCTGTTTATTACAAACAAAACTTGTAGTCGCTCAGCATTGGAAAAACACAGAAAGCCCTAATTTTAAAGGTCCCGTTCTTCGTGATCCCATGTTTCAAACTTTAGTTAGTGTGTAATGTTGCTGTTAGAGCATAAATAATATCTGTAAAATTATAAAGCTCAAAGTTCAATGCCAAGCGAGATATTTTATTTAACAGAAGTCGACTACAGTGAACGGCTCGTTTGGACTACATCCCTCTACTTCCTTCTTTAATGACGTCATTAAAACCATTTCTTGACTAACCTCCGCCCACAGGAATGCTCCCTCAACTCTACTGAAATTCGTTTATGTACTTGCGCACTTCTTATAACTTACTGTGTTTACTCAGTTCTTACAGTGATTTTCTGAAGTAAAACTGACGCTTCATCTTTTGTGTGATGTACAATAAACTTTATTAAACTCATCAGTATATGTTTGATCATCATTCAGACAGCAGACTTGTAGGCTATTAATAAATAATGGATACATACAAGCAGATGAAAATACGTTATAATAACCATAATTAAACTACTAAACTATACCTGTTTCATCTCTATACAGCACTCTGACTCTGTAAGCATTATTGTCCGACTCGAAATGAACACCGTTACTGAGAGTTTCTGATATTATCATCATTCCGTGAGATGAAATTGTCCTGAGAGACTGAGCGCGAGTTCATGAAGCTCCGCCCCCTGGGTCGTCCAGCAGCAGCTCATTTGCATTTAAAGGGCACACACTAAAACAGCGCGTTTTTCTGAGCCCCCAAAAAATGACATTTTAAACATGCTGTAAAAAATTATCTGTTGGGTATTTTGAGCTAAAACTTCACATACACACTCTGGGGACATCAGAGACTTGTGACATCTTGTGAAAAGGGGCATAATACGGGACCTTTAAACAATGATTACAGGAGCTAAAACCCTGTCAGAGGGCCATATCTCCTTTTTTTATAATTTATTGTCCTCAGCCAGTGAATCTACTTTACATAAGATCAAGATGAACTGGGAGTCAGAACTCCAAGTGAATTTCTCGGAAAACTTCTGGAAGGGAGCCATGGGGGTTGTTAACGCGTCATCCAGCTGCGCTAGACTGTCACTAATACAATTTAAAGTCTTCCACAGGTCTTACACTATAGTAAAGACAAACTATCAAAGCTCTATCCAGACAAATTTGATGAGAATTGTAGTAGATGCTCGCAGGCTCCATGCAATCTTACCTACATGTTTTGGGCATGCCCCAAGTTGTCTGAATTCTGGCGACTATTCTTTAAAACAATTTCAGACATATTAGGCATAACTTGGTGGTAACTCCAACCCCACATATCGCTATTTTCGCCAAGCCCCCAGATGACCTCCGTACCACAACCATTCAAAATAACGTAATTGCCTTCGCTTCTCTTATTGCTCGCAGGATAATTTTGTTTCCCTTTCGAAAGCTACAATCGATGCTGCGCTGCTCAGCGCATTGGGAACATATTTTATCGTGACCAGCTGTGAATATTGTGTATAATACGTCGATTGAATTGACCCGGAGGTAATATAGCCTCGGTCGGTGACGTCATCGGCACACCCACCGCGACCCGAGGCTATAAGTAGATGAGCCACAGGTGCATCGTCAGGTCTTTTGTCTTCAGACCATTACTGTGCAGTGTGTGCATCAAAAACTCTCTCTCTACCTTCGTTCTGATTCAGATCTGTTGTTAGGAGTTAGTTTACTACAGGCAGTGTGCAGAATTTTCATATTTCTCATTTCCAAAATCTTTTTCTCTCTCGCTACATCATAGAGTTTAAAAAGTAAAAAAAGAAGTGAAATGAGTCAACAAAGCAATAAGCGCTGTGTTCCTCCATGCTCCCGTCCCATGTCTGAGCTGGATACACACGATTATTGCTTTGTGTGTTTGGGGGAAGAGCACGCGGTACTGGCTATAGAGAAGGGCGGGTGCGAGCATTGTGACCTGCTCACAGTTAAGATGCTTCGCTCCCGTCTGAACTATTTCCAGTCCGCACCCGCATTACCATCGTGGGGCTCTCGTATGGATCTGCTTGACGAGCAAGAGACGGGTCCGTCCCTATCGCTTGCTGCGTCACCAGATCCTAACATCCCTTCTCGTGATCTCGAAGCGCGCTCCGGTGCTTCTTCGGTTCACGAGGGGGATGATATATCTCTTGGTTCGTCAGATCATAACGAGCAGCCAGCCTCTGAGCATTCCTCTCGCGAAAAGAGATCTGTCGAGGAATTGCTAGAGGTGGTGACTCGCGCGGTGGCCAGGTTACAGCTTGACTGGCCACGCGACCAAGAGACCCCCAAACCCAGTAAGCTTGAGGATAGGTTTCTGTCCGGTGGCAGGGGGGAGAGAACATTACATCAGTCTCTCCCCTTTTTCGAGGACCTCCATGACGAGCTGTCTAAATCATGGAGTAAACCCTATACTTCTCGCGTTTTTGTGCCCTCGACGTCGACTTTTTCGACTATCGTGGGTGCGAAAGCGCGGGGGTATACGGAGATGCCTCGGGTTGAAGAGACGCTCGCGGGCTATCTCTCACCCGAATCGGCATCTTCGATTAAGAAGCCTACCCTCCCCACTAAGCCCTGTCGTATTACATCATCTTTAGTGGGAAAAGCTTATCAAGCTGCAGGTCAGGCTGGTGCTGCGCTGCACACTATGGCAGTGTTACAGGCGTACCAGGCTGACCTGTTGAAGGACTTGGGTGCGGGCAGTACGATCGATGAGGAATCTTTCACTGAACTTCGCCGTGCCACAGATTTGTCTCTCCGTGCAACCAAGCAGACGGCCCGTGCCATCGGCCATTCTATGTCTGCTTTAGTCAGCCCGGAGAGGCATCTGTGGCTTAATCTGACAGGGATTAAAGAGAAAGATCGTCTGTTTGTTATCGACTCTCCTATTTCTCCATCTGGGCTGTTTAGTGACTCGGTTAACACCGTTGTCACACGCTTTAAGGAAGTCAAGAAACATAAAGGAAGCGTTCGTTCAGTTTCTTCCTCGCCACACTCAAGGGGAAGGGCCGTCTGCCACCCAGCCCTGCCCCGGTCCTTCAAAAGCCAGGGAGGTTAAGAAGCAGAGCGTAGCGGACCGTGCTCCCCCTCGCAGGTATTAGGGACAGGCTCGCCACGCTCAGCAACCTCCCAAGCCAGACCTCAGGACTATTATTAATAGAAAAAAGAAGTCCTGATGGTCTGGCGCCCAATCTAGTGGGGGTAGTCCCCCGCGGGATGGGGCGCGTTCAAGACCTATTCGTCCCTTCCCGCTACCCTCACAAAACCACTCCTCCCCGCCACCTCTCGTGCCTCGGGGGGCAGCGGTTTCCAGCGAAATGTTAGATTTGTTATTTGAAATGTTAGATCCGGACACGGAACATCTAACATCCCCTCAAAAGGAAGTATTAAAATTAATACCACTCTCAGAAAGTCTGGCAGCGTGGAAACTTCTGCCAGGCGTTTCTGCGTGGGTATTAAGCACAGTACAGTTAGGATACAGAATCCAATTTATTCGTCGTCCTCCACGTTTCAATGGCGTGATTTTCACTACCATGAAACCGGAGCAGATGCATGTATTGTCGCAAGAGCTGCAAACTCTTCTGAGCAAAGAGGCCATAGAACATGTTCCTCTTCCAGAGAGAGAGTCGGGCTATTACAGCAGATACTTCCTGGTTCCCAAAAAGGATGGGGGGTTGCGTCCAATCTTAGATCTTCGAGGCTTAAACCGCACAGTCAAAGCACTCAAGTTCAAGATGTTAACCGTCAAGACGGTCGTGTCGCAAATTCAACATCGCGATTGGTTCGTCACGATTGATCTGAAGGACGCATATTTTCACATAGAAATATTGCCACAACACAGGAAATTCCTGAGGTTCGCTTTCGGGGGCGAAGCGTACCAATTTCGGGTTCTTCCATTCGGTCTAGCACTGTCACCCCGCACATACACAAAATGCATGGATGCAGCACTGGCTCCAATGCGACTCTGGGGCATTCGCATTTTGAATTATATCGACGATTGGTTAATTCTAGCACAATCACAAGAGATGGCGCTCCAACACAGAGACATCGTGTTAGCTCATCTAGTTTCTCTAGGGCTGAAACTCAACACCAAGAAAAGTGTTCTTTCTCCTACTCAGAGAACGAATTATCTCGGGATTGTATGGGATTCGGTTACGATGCGGGCACAACTGTCTCCCGCTCGAATCGAGACCATTCGGCAGACCATGACCAAAGTCAAGCTAGGCCAAGTTCGTACTGTTCGTCAGTATCAAAGAATGTTGGGTCTCATGGCATCAGCCTCCACGGTGATTCCTCTGGGGCTGTTGCACATGAGACCGTTTCAGTTGTGGCTAAAAGCCAGAGGATTTCATCCAAGAGCCAATCCTCAAAGGCAAATAAAAGTGACGCGCCGCAGGCTTCATACACTATCTCTGTGGCTCAGACCCCGGTTCCTCGCCTTGGGTCCCACTTTAGGGGCGCCGTGTCGTCGCAAACTGCTAACGACGGACGCCTCCCTGACGGGCTGGGGAGCGGTCTTGGATGGCCGTCCAGCTCAAGGGGAATGGGAGGGTCATCAGCTCGATTGGCACATCAATTGCCTCGAGCTGATGGCCGTATTTCTGGCTCTGAAACATTTTCTCCATCAATTGAGGGGCTGTCATGTCCTAGTGTGGGTGGACAACACAGCAGCAGTCTCGTATATAAATCACCAGGGGGGTCTGCACTCACGCAATTTGAACAGAATAGCGAGGCAGATTTTTCTCTGGGCCCAGGGCAAGTTCCTGTCACTCAGGGCAGTATACATCCCAGGGCATTTGAATGTGGGAGCAGATCTATTGTCCAGACAGTCACTACCGACGGGGGAATGGAAACTCCACCCGGAGGTAGTGAAACAGATATGGACCAGATTTTACGAAGCGGAGGTGGACCTCTTCGCCTCCCAGCAGACAGCGCAATGTCCCCTCTACTTCTCTCTGAGTCACCCAGCTCCGTTGGGTCTGGATGCGATGGCGCACTCATGGCCCAAGATGCGCCTGTATGCGTTTCCTCCAGTTTCTCTGCTCCCGGGAGTTCTAGCCAGAATTCGCCAACAAGGGTCTTGCCTCTTACTGATAGCGCCGCGTTGGCCGAACAGAGTATGGTTCTCGGAGATAATATCTCTCCTCGACGGCTCGCCATGGGCGATTCCGGAGAGGAGGGACCTTCTGTCTCAGGCGGAGGGCACGATATTCCATCCCAGGCCCGACCTGTGGAATCTTCACGTTTGGCCCCTGATGGGAACCAACTGAGGGACACTGGGCTTTCGCCTCCCTTTATTGAGACCATTCTAAGTGCTAGAGCTCCCTCCACTAGACAAAGTTAGGACCCTTAGGCACTTCGTGGGACCTCGGCCCATTCAAATAAGTTGCCATATGACGCATAGGCTGTACAAGGGATCGTAGGCTACATTTGGATCCATTTTCGCGCTTAAATAAGTTGCGAATTGCCGCTTTTTGCCTAAGTGCGTTTATTTCACCAGATTGCGCAATAGGCACCGTGGGGACACCTCTGGGGGCGCTGTTGAGCTGTGCTGAGGGGCCAATCCCACGAACAGCCTTTTTGTCCACCTAACTGCCTATTCTTCATCATTTTGTCCACAGAGCGCCTAAACGTCCACCGAGGCGCCTATTCATTCGTCCACAGAGTGCCTAAAGTGCCACCTAAGTGACTACTCTTCACCGTAGTCTTCCTCACGTCCCACGAGCAGCCTATTCATCCACCTAGGCGCCTATTCTTCATTCATTAGTCCACAGAGTGCCTAAAGTGCCACCTGAGTGACTACTCTTCACCGTAGTCTTCCTCTCGTCCCACGGACATCCTATTCGTCCACCTAGGCGCCTATTCTTCATTCATTAGTCCACAGGGTGCCTAAAGTGCCACCTAAGTGACTACTCTTCACCGTAGTCTTCCTCACGTCCCACGGACATCCTATTCGTCCACCTAGGCGCCTATTCTTCATTAGTCCACAGAGTGCCTAAAGCGCCACCTAAGTGACTACTCTTCACCGTAGTCTTCCTCACGTCCCACGAGCAGCCTATTCATCCACCTAGGCGCCTATTCTTCATTCATTAGTCCACAGGGTGCCTAAAGTGCCACCTAAGTGACTACTCTTCACCGTAGTCTTCCTCACGTCCCACGAACGACCTATTCGTCCACGTAAGTGCCTATTCTTCATCATGATGTCCACGGAGTGCCTAAAGCGCCACCTAAGTGACTACTCTTCACCGTAGTCTTCCTCACGTCCCACGAACAGCCTATTCGTCCACCTAGGTGCCTATTTTTCATTAATTCGTCCAGGGAGTGCCTAAAGTGCCACCTAAGTGACTACTCTTCACCGTAGTTTTCCTCACGTCCCACGAACGACCTATTCGTCCACCTAAGTGCCTATTCTTCATTAACTCATCCAAACTGACTACTCTTCATCGTAGTCTTCCTCTCGTCCCACGAGCAGCCTATTTGTCCACCTAACAGCTTAGTTTTCACCAGTTCGTCCCAGGGGCCCCAAACTTGGCATCCTGGTAGCCTAGGGGCCCCACTGCCACATATCAGGAGGACAGGTCTCTAGAGTGCAGGGAAAAAATTTGCAACCACCTAGGCCCCTGAAACCCGGGATCCTGAACCGGGGGCCCCTGGACTACCACCGAGTCAAATTTGGAGCCCCTGCGACCTTTTGGCCCCTGCTTTCCAGACGTCCGTCCTGCAACCTATTTCATGTAGGCTGTTCGTGGACAAGTGGGCCAATTAAGCACGGAAACGGGTCAAAGGGACACGAGGCTCTAGACACGGCCCCAGGGGCCCCTGACGAGGCACGGATGTCGATTTGGGCCAATCGGACCTTGTGGTCCACTGTCCACGAACCACCTATGAAAACATGCAATAAGTTACACGTGTCCTCGGCCACCGTTCGGCCCCCAGGGGCCCGAGTGGTCCCAAACTTCGGATGCTGGTAGCCTAGGGGCCCCACTGACACATATCAGTAGGACAGGCCCCTAGGGAGCAGGGAAAATTTTGGCATTCACCTAGGCCCCTGACACCCGGGATCCTGAACCGGGGGCCCCTGGACTACCACCGTGTCAAATTTGGAGCCCCTGCGACCTTTTGAACCCTGCCAAACGGACCCTTTTGGTCCGCTGTCCACGAACCACCTATGAAAACGCATGCAATAAGTTGCATGTGTCCTCGGCTACCGTTCGGCCCCCGGGGGTCCGAGGGGCCCCAAACTTCGCATGCTGGTAGCCTAGGGTCCCCTCTGCCACATACTAGGAGGACGAGTCCCTAGAGCGCAGAGAAATATTTTCGACTCCCTTTGTCAAACTCTCTCACAAAGGCCTCTTGTGCTCATAGACAGAGAGACCCTCTCGAAAGGGGCACAGTGAAAATTAGGATTAGGGTTAAGAAACAGACTCGGGGCCCACCTAGGACCCTGATGTCCAGGATCCTGACCCAGGGGCCCCTGGACTAACACCGTGTCAAATTTGGAGCCCCTGCGACCTTTAGACCCCTGCTTTCCAGACGTCCGTCCTGCAACCTATTTGATGTAGGCTGTTCGTGGATGTTACGGTCCCACAAAACATGCGTCTAGGATTCAGGGACACATAACATAAAAGATCGACAACGAAGTGCGTGATCCAAAAATATATATTTATTATAACTCAAACAACTCACAAATTAACCAAACAATAAGAGACGGGGAGCTCAGCAACAAAGGGAAAGGAAATACAACCCACAGCTGAGACTCCCCGCTCCTAACTCAAGTTCAAAACGGTAAACAAAAGGCAAAAACGGCGTTGAGCGGCTTCCTCTCCCAAGGCCACCTCCTTCCGTTTTATCTCCGGTCCTTCCCCAGCACCACCAATCAAAACTAAGGAAAACGGAAACAAAACAACATTAACATAATTAACATAATAAACCTTAATTAGAGGACTCCAGGCCAGGCGTTCGCGATACGCGCGTAACACCCCCACCGCCAAATGGTGAATGGTGGGAAAAAACAGCAACAACCCACCAATCACCATATAACAGTGCGCGACAATGTATCTGCCAACACATTATTCTTCCCGGCTACATGTTTTATCTCCAAATTAAATGATTGGACAAACAAAGCCCACCTCATTAAACGCTGATTTGAGTTGCGCATTTGGTTAATAAACACGAGAGGGTTGTGGTCCGTGTAAACCGTAACCGGACATGAAGAAGAGCCGATATAAACCTCAAAATTATTAAGGGCCAGAATTAAGGCAAGCGCTTCTTTTTCAATTGTTGAATATGACTTTTGATGTTTTTGAATTTTTTTTGAAAAGTAGCACACCGGATGTTCAATGCCATCAAGCCCCTCCTGCAACAAAACTGCACCTGCTCCCGCATCACTGGCATCCACAGCCAGTTTAAACACACGATCGTACGCTGGAGCAGCGAGAACAGGTGCCTGCATCAGGAGAGTTTTAAGGGACTCAAAAGCATACTGACATTCCGGTGACCATTTAAAACTTTTTTTTGGACTCAGCAAGTCAGTAAGTGGGGCAGCTACAGCAGAAAAGTTTTTACAAAAACTGCGGTAATACCCCGCCATTCCTAAAAACCGTTGTAGTTCACGACGAGTAGAAGGAACTGGAAATGATGTAATAGCCTCAATTTTCGCATTTACCGGTTTTACCTTGCCACCACCCACAATTTTCCCTAGATAGGTTACGGTTGCTTTCGCAAATTCACATTTAGCCAAATTAACCGTTAAGTTTGCCTCAGCCAACCTGTGAAACACTTGTTGTAGCTGATTGATGTGCTCATCCCATGTCGCAGAGTGAATTACAATGTCATCCAAGTATGCCTCGCAACCCGGCACTCCCCCCAAAACGCAGTTAACCAATCGTTGAAAGGTAGCGGGCGCATTACGTACCCCAAAAGGCATTACAGAATACTGTAAAAAGGCATCCGGAGTAACAAATGCACTAACTTCCCTGGCACGCGGAGTTAATGGCACCTGCCAATAGCCTTTAAGGAGGTCCAACTTTGTCACGAAAATTGCAGACCCCACGCGGTCAACACAATCCTCCATACGAGGAAGAGGATGACAATCAGGCTTCGTGACATTGTTAACCTTCCTAAAGTCTGTACAAAAACGGTCAGATCCATCAGACTTAATAGCGAGAATACAGGGTGAACTCCATGAGCTGGCACTACGTTCTGCAATACCATGCAGCAGCATATAGTCAACCTGATTTTGTAAACGCCGACGTTTCTCAGGATTGACACGATACGGGTGCTGTTTAATCGGCATGTTATCACCCACATCGATGTCATGCTGTAATATGTGTGTTTGGGACGGCACATCTGAAAAGAGTAAAACATAACGATTAATTAGATTTACGACATCTGTACGCTGTGAACAGGGTAGATGCAAAAAACAGGAATCAAGGTTAGCAAGCATTTCAGAGTTGTTTAACCGGCCCTGAACTGTAGCCAGAAAAGGACTCTCGATACCACAATCAACTTCAGAACCGGACAGCAACTCCCAGGCCTCAAGGACAGTTTCAGCTCCAGATGTTACCTCAGAGAAATCAGGTACCTGAAAAACACTACAGACAGGAGAACACACAGTTTGAGGCTGTTCAGCATTGAACAAAGCCAGAACCGACTTTACCTCCCCTGAATTGGATTTGTCCAACTGCTCACGATCATAATAAGGTTTGATCATATTGACATGGCACAGTCTGCTTCGACGGGCACGGTCAGGAGTAGCTACAATGTAGTCCCTGTCACTAACCTTCTTCTCTATGACATAAGGGCCACTATAGCGTGCTTGAAGACTAGAACCAAGGATAGGTAAAAATACCAAAATTTTATCCCCAGCCTTAAATTGTCTAATCTTGGCCTTTTTGTCAAACCAACCTTTCATTTTGGATTGAGTAGCAATCAGATTTTTGCTAGCCAACTCACAAGCCCTGTGTAACTTGTAACGAAAAGAGCTGACAAAATCAAGCAAATTTTCTTGTTTAAACTCACTCAACCAATTCTCCTGCAGTAACTTTAAAGGGCCACGCACATTATGAGCAAATACTAAGTCTGCTGGACTAAAACCAGTAGACTCTTGCACAACTTCTCGAACAGCAAACATCAAGAGATGTACCCCATCATCCCACTCCTTTTCAAATTCAAGACAATAAGCACGGAGCATCGATTTAAGGGTTTGATGAAACCTTTCCAGTGCACCTTGACTCTCCGGATGGAAAGCACTCGAAAAGCGGTGGGTGATGTTCAGCTGATCGGCCACCTGTGCAAAAACACGAGACATAAAGTTTGTCCCCTGGTCAGTTTGAATTACCCTAGGGAGTCCAAACAATGAAAAGAACTTAATTAGTGCCTTTACAACAGCGGGCGCAGTAATTTTACGCATAGGTATCGCTTCAGGAAAACGCGTTGAGGCACACATAATGGTCAGTAAAAATTGGTTACCGGATTTAGTACGGGGCAATGGACCCACACAATCAACGACAACATGATCAAATGGCGCATCTACTGCTGGAATAGGATATAAAGGATATGGCGGTATGGGCGGATTTGACTTCCCAGAGATTTGACAAGTATGACATGTTCTACAATGTAGCTTCACGTCCCGTTTTAACCCTGGCCAAAAAAACTGTCTCAAGATACGGTCATACGTTTTCTTAACCCCTAAATGACCAGCTAAGGGATTATCATGTGCCATGCTAAGTATTTCACCACGAAAACGACTTGGTACAACAATCTGTGTGACAATGCTCCAATCATCCTGTGCAGAAGCGTACGATGGTGTCCATTTACGCAACAGGACATCATTTCTAATAAAATAACCCGTAGCCATATCTGCCAGCTTTTCCTCAGAAACAACCAATTCCAACAAAGAATTTAGTGACTGGTCACATTTTTGTTCAGAAATCAGATGCTTTCGAGACATATGCTCACCCCCAACACCCCCCAACGACTTCTGCAGCTCTAGTGAACTGTGCACACTTCTTTCATCCACTACTGTGGAATCGACATCAATAAGTGTAGAACGTGCGATAACGGTAGAGCTACTGTCAGATGACAACTCAGACTCTCTATTTAGATCTAATATAGTGCCATCCTCTACATTTAAGACATCACACTCCTTAGTTTTAGCCATAGCACGTGTCACAGCACACACTGGAAACACTGTAGGGTATTTCTTCTGTAACTCATCCGGGCCTTCAGCAACCAGAGGAACAGCAGTGACCTCAGGGTTTACCAGAATTTTTCCACCAGCCAAATCATTTCCTAAAAGGAAATCTACTCCCTTAATGGGAAAGGTGTCGCACGCAGCCACCGCGACTAGACCGGACACCAAATCCGACTCGAGCTTAACTGAGTGCATGGGCAAATTAACAAACTTCATTCCAAAGCCCTGCACTAACTCACTACAGTTTAATGAAGTTTCATTTGAAAGAGGCAACACATTTTGAAGAATAATAGACCTAGAAGCCGCTGTATCCCGTAAAATAGTTACTGGAACTTTTACGCCGCTATTAGTCAATGAAACGATACCCTTCATAATAAAAGGAGAATAAATGTCCAAATCCGCACATTCAGACTGAAAAGGTCGTGACCCTGAAGGGGTTTCGATCAACATGACAGGTTTGGGTTTCTTTTTATTCAACAAAAAACAATTGTTGATCAAATGCCCACGTTTTTTACAATAAGCACATACAGGCCTCGCCTTAGCTGCAGTATCTTTAAAATTGCCCTGCTCGCTAGAGTACACTTGCGTGACAGGACCACGCTGTGATGGAGAGAAGAAAGATTTCTCAAAACTTTCTCTGTGCGTCAGAACATACTCATCTGCTAATATCGCAGCAGCAGACACCTTAGTCACTTTTTGTTCATTCAAGTATGTTGCAATTTTGTCCGGTAGACAATTTTTAAATTCCTCCATAAGAACCAAATCGCGAAGCTGATCAAAATTTTTCACGTCTTGTGCAGAACACCAACGATCAAAAAGTGCAATTTTCTCACGACCAAACTCAACATAACTCTGACCCTCAATTTTCTTATAGCTACGGAATTTCTGCCTATAAGCCTCAGGAACCAGCTCATAAGACCTTAAGACTGCAACTTTCACCTGATCATAATTTAAACTTACTTCAGGTGAAAGAGAAGCATACGCCTCCTGGGCTTTACCCGTAAACACACACTGCAGCAGGAGAGGCCAAATTTCTTTAGGCCACTTTAAGGTCGTCGCTACCCTCTCAAATAACACAAAGTATTTATCAACATCTCTCTCAGAAAAGGGCGGAATTAAACGAATGCATTTATTTACATCATAATCCATCTCCGCCATGCCAACTTCACCGCCCACCTGTCTAGCCCCTCTGAGACGAACCGACTCACGTCTTCCTGTCTCCTCTATTTCCAATTTACGCAGCTCAAAATCATGCTTAAGCTCTTTTTCCCTGAGCTCTAAACGCCGCATTTCTACATGTAACTCCAATTTACGCAGCTCAGGATCTGGATGCGCAACCGCATGGGAAAAGACAGAGCTCACGGGAGGGAGCAGTTCTTTTTCAGCTAATTCCATGTGCACTTGAGATTTGATATTTTGTTTCTTTTTTTGAGATAGGTATTTTAAAATGAGTAGCAATCGAGAGCAAATTATTCTTAGTACATTGTTCAAATTTTTCAAGGCTCGGGTGAGCCACAAAGTCCTCTAAATCAAAATCCATACTGAGACCGAAAAACACGCAGTCGAAACGAAAAAGGGGGGAAAAAAAATAACCGCGTCAAGCCTCAAGCCGCCAACAACAAAATACAAAGTAATCGCAAAAAATACAAATGCACTGTAGAGTGAAGTGATTACTCAAAATAGACAGTGTACCATATAAACCAAGAATCAGCCCTTGCTTCTCCCTAGCTATTCCTGCCTAACAAAATCTCACCTCTCTAACTTAACCCTTACTCTTCACACAGTTCTGCGGCGGGATTTTATGCACTATAAACCAGTAAGTTTGTGAGGAAATCTACAATAGACAACCACACAAAATCTTACGGACGTGCTCCCGAGATAACTGCGTTCGCAGTTAACACTAACCGCGTCCCCGTGACACTATTAAAACAACAAAATTAGGTGACATCCAAAGGGTGACACCTCTTCAGCCTAACAGGAGAGCAAAGGCAAGTAAAATTCAAAATCACAAATCATGAGATTCACACTTCACTCACCTGCATTTCATGCGAGAACAATGTAAAGAATGCCACAAAACCGATTCAAGGAGAAAAAGAGAGAGAGAAGAAAAAAAAAAGAAAAAAAATCGACGAGCCCCCATTTATGTTACGGTCCCACAAAACATGCGTCTAGGATTCAGGGACACATAACATAAAAGATCGACAACGAAGTGCGTGATCCAAAAATATATATTTATTATAACTCAAACAACTCACAAATTAACCAAACAATAAGAGACGGGGAGCTCAGCAACAAAGGGAAAGGAAATACAACCCACAGCTGAGACTCCCCGCTCCTAACTCAAGTTCAAAACGGTAAACAAAAGGCAAAAACGGCGTTGAGCGGCTTCCTCTCCCAAGGCCACCTCCTTCCGTTTTATCTCCGGTCCTTCCCCAGCACCACCAATCAAAACTAAGGAAAACGGAAACAAAACAACATTAACATAATTAACATAATAAACCTTAATTAGAGGACTCCAGGCCAGGCGTTCGCGATACGCGCGTAACAGTGGACAATTGGGCCAAATAAGCACAAAAACGGGTCCGAGGGCCCCCAAACTTCGCATGCTGGTAGCCTAGGGGCCCCACTGACACATATCAGGAGGACGGGTCTCTAGAGTTCAGGGAAAATTTTAACACCCACCTAGGACCCTGAAACCCAGGATCCTGAACCGGGGGCCCCTGGACTACCACCGTGTCAAATTTGGAGCCCCTGCGACCTTTTGGTCCAATGTCCCATGAACCACCTATGAAAACGCATGCAATAAGTTGCACGTGTACACGGCTACTGTTCGGCCCCCGGGGGTCCGAGGGGCCCCAAACTCCGCATCCTGGTAGCCTAGGGTCCCCTCTGCCACATACTAGGAGGACGAGTCCCTAGAGCGAAGGGAATTTTTTTGGGCCTGCTTTGTCAAAATCTCTCACAAAGGCCTCTTGCGCTCATAGACAGAGAGACAGGGCACAATGAAAAGAGAGGGTAGGGTTAAGAAAAAGACTCGGGGCCCACCTAGGACCCTGAAACCCAGGATCCTGAACCGGGTGCCCCTGGACTACCACCGTGTCAAATTTGGAGCCCCTGCGACCTTTTGAACCCTGCCAAACGGACCTTTTTGGTCCGCTGTCCACGAACCACCTATGAAAACGCATGCAATAAGTTGCACGTGTCCTCGGCTACTGTTCGGCCCCCAGGGGTCCGAGGGCCCCCAAACTTCGCATGCTGGTAGCCTAGGGGCCCCACTGACACATATCAGGAGGACAGGCCTCTAGAGTTCAGGGAAAATTTTAACACCCACCTAGGACCCTGAAACCCATGATCCTGAACTGGGGGCCCCTGGACTACCACCGTGTCAAATTTGGAGCCCCTGCAACCTTTTGACCCCTGCCAAACGGACCTTTTGGTCCAATGTCCCATGAACCACCTATGAAAACGCATGCAATAAGTTGCACGGCAGTTAGGTGGCACTTTAGGCACTTCATGGACATAGTAATGAGGAATAGGCAGTTAGGTGGCACTTTAGGCACTTCGTGGACATAGTAATGAGGAATAGGCAGTTAGGTGGCACTTTAGGCACTTCGTGGACATAGTAATGAGGAATAGGCAGTTAGGTGGCACTTTAGGCACTTCGTGGACATGGGAATAGGCCGTTAGGTGGCACTTTAGGCACTTCGTGGACAGAGTAATGAGGAATAGGCAGTTAGGTGGCACTTTAGGCACTTCGTGGACAGAGTAATGAGGAATAGGCAGTTAGGTGGCACTTTAGGCACTTCGTGGACATAGTAATGAGGAATAGGCAGTTAGGTGGCACTTTAGGCACTTCGTGGACAGAGTAATGAGGAATAGGCAGTTAGGTGGCACTTTAGGCACTCCGTGGACAAACGAATGAAAAATAGGCACTTAGGTGGACGAATAGGCTGTTCGTGGGACGAGAGGAAGACTACGGTGAAGAGTAGGCACTTAGGTGGCGCTTTAGGCACTCCGTGGACGAATTAATGAAAAATAGGCACTTAGGTGGACAAATAGGCTGTTCGTGGGACGAGAGGAAGACTACGATGAAGAATAGGCACTTAGGTGGCACTTTAGGCACTTTGTGGACATGACTTAGGGAACCTGGCCCCCTAGTGGTGGCCACCTAGGAGCCTATGTGCCCCCTCGGTTCAATTAACGAATTATTAGGGAAAACCATTCATATAAGTTGGACGTAGGATCCGGAATGGTGATTTTCATCCCTTCGTACAACTAATTTGCCATATGGCAACTTAAATGAACTAAGAAAAATCCACAGATTGCCTATTTTCCCTAATTTGCTTATTCTGGAACCTCATACCCATGTATAGCTTAAAAGGAAGCCCGTGGACGAGAGTCCCTAAGCGCTAATAATTTTTTGGCCCCCAAACGACGCCTATGGTTCGATGCGGCCTCTCCCCCTGAGGCGGGGGACGGTGGTCCCGTCTCCCGAGACCCTCCAGGGGCCCCGCAACGGGGCAAAATTGCCCTAAAAATGCTTTTCCCCCTGCCACCTCAAATAAGTTACAGGTGGGATCAAGTCCCACCTGTAACTTATTCGACGCGGCCTCTAGGCTGTCTGTGGACATTACATTAAAAGGTCATATTTCATAAATGCAGTGGTTATATGTGGTCAAACCTACTGTACACCACTCAGGGGACACACCACAACACACTGAAGTACATTACAGTTATTAATTATGCAAAATTTGCATAAAATTCAACTGTCCACAGACAGCATATAGGGGCTCTGTCGAATAAGTTACAGGCGGGATGCTGTTTTCCACTTAGACATTTTCAGCGGGTGAATCCCTGTAACGAATTGGGGATTTCACAAGATATGGTGAAGGCCAGTGAGTAACTTATTAAGTTACAGGTGGGATGCTGAGTATATTAATGGGTCATATTTCATATATACAGTGATTGTATGAGGTGAAACCTACTGTACACCACTCAGGGGACACACCACAACACACTGATGTACATTACAGCCATTAATTATGCATAATTTGCATAAAATTCAACTGTCCACAGACAGCATATAGGGGCTCTGTCAAATAAGTTACAGGTAGGATGCAGGACTTTGACCGGATGTATCTCGGAAGCTAAGCCGACTTGGGGCTCCATACTCTGGGGTCATGGGGGCCCCATGGGTACCTCCCCACGCCCGGAGTATGGAGCTCCAAGTCGGCTGTGTTCCCAAGATACACCCGGTCAAATTTCCATCTTTGACCGGGCATAACTCCAAAAACAAGCCGACTTGGGGGTCCATACTCTGGGGTCATGGGGGTCCCACTGGCACCCCCCCATGCCCGGAGTATGGAGCTCCAAGTCGGCTTTGTTCCCAAGATACACCCAGTCAAAGTCCCATCTTTGACCGGGCATAACTCCAAAAACAAGCCGACTTGGGGGTCCATACTCTGGGGTCATGGGGGTCCCATGGGTACCTCCCCACGCCCGGAGTTTGGAGCTTCAAGTCGGCTTGGTTTTCAAGATACACCCGGTCTAAGCTGGACCGGAAGTGGCGAAATCTCGGAAACGGAAGGTCCCAGGAGCTGGGGGCGGTGGGATCAGAAGGGGCCCTATGGGCCCCCCTCATGCCCGGAGTTTGGAGCTCCAACTCGGCTTAACTCCCAAGATACACCCGGTTATACATAAGGGACTTTTGGACAAAACGGTCGATATCTCGGAAAGGTCGAGTCCCAGCAGATCGTCCTTCGGGGTGGTGAGGGTCCCCTAGGGGCCCTCTCAGACCCCAGAGTCCTGAGCCTCTGGGACCCTTCCTTCTGAAGTGCACCCTTTCCTGTTGGCCCCCGTATCTCGGCCTGTGGGGGCGCTAGAAGCACGGGTTAGGGCGCGTTGGAGAGGGCCCCTCGGGACCTTACTTTGACCCGAGTTTGGTGCCGCTAGGCGGCCGGGCCCCCGAGTTATAGCCGTTCAAAGTTTGGAGCCCACCTGCAACTTATTTGACAGAGCGCCTATAGGCTTCCCCCGGAAGTTTATTTCATAACTACAGTGCTTTTATCTGGTGAAACCTACTGTACACCACTCAGGGGACACAATGCAACAAACTGATGTACATTACAGTTATTAATTATGCATAATTTGCATAAAATTCAACTGTCCAGGGGAAGCCTATATGGGCTCCGTCAAATAAGTTACAGGTGGGATGTGAGTTTTAGGGAAAATACGTGTGATTTTTAGGGAGGACAGTGAGTAACTTATTAAGCTACAGGTGGGATGCCAGTACATCAAAAGGTCATATTTCATAACTACAGTGCTTTTATCTGGTGAAACCTACTGTACACCACTCAGGGGACACAATGCAACAAACTGATGTACATTACAGTTATTAATTATGCATAATAGGTTGCTTATGTACTTAACCCTCTGAGGTCGACAAACGCGCCGGCGCGTTTTGCTGGATTTTCTCCACATTGTAGCACTATAAACTTAAATTTCTCCGTCATTTATGGTCATACAGAAAAAAGAAATATAAAAAAAGAATCTGTGATATTTCTACTTTTGTATGTGTCCACTTACAATCAAATCAAAACACTGTGCTTTTGTAAAATAAAGAAAATAAACAGTGTGTGCGTTCTGCCTCTCCGCCGCGGTGAACTTTTTTTTCTTGAGCACGTCTATAAACTGAAACAAAACTCAGCGAATACTTGTCACACATTTATGAGCCATACACCTTTATAAACATTTAAGTGTGTACTTTTAAATGATCGGGTTCAAAACTAAAACAAATATTTTCTGTTTAAGTAATTTGTATAAAACCAACAAGATGTCCAGCTTCTCAAACGCTTGCTCATTAAAGTTAATTTGGCCACGCCCACTCGCGCAAAAGATATTCACATGCAAATCTCCACATGGAACGCGAACACGCTCGTTACCTCAACAACAAAACACCAAAACACTTCACTTCACTTTTCGTCGAGTTTGAAAGAGTGCCTGAGCTTACATTGGATTTACATCAGAAGAAGAAGAACGATATTTGAAGACAAGAAAGATAAGGTAAGAAATTCTTACATATTAGTTTGCTATTGTTGCATAAATTTCACATTGCAGTTGAACTGTTGCTAGATGGTGAATATTATAATATTTAGACCCGTGTTTACTGTTACTGTGTTTGTAGATATCTGCTCAAACATAGATATGTATATGGTAACCATACTGTTTTATATTTGAGCGCGATCGCGTTTGAATGTATCTTATTTTGGATTTTGGATCCTCAATCTACTGTTACTTCTTCGGTACAAGAATTTGTAAATCATTTCAAGGAAGTTTTCGGGCGTCCAGTGGAAGATTCATCCGACAGTGATAAACTGTTACAATTACATCAGGGCAAAAAGTCAGTTTCTGATTATTCACTGGAATTCCGCACTCTGGCCTCTGCAAGTGGGTGGAACGAAAAGGCTCTCATCTCCGTCTACCGACGTGGTTTAAATCCTGCTCTTCGACTCCAACTCGCGATTTATGATGATAACCTGGGACTTGAGAAATTCATACAACAAGCCCTCCGTGTGCATCAAAGATCTCAAGGTTGCTATCGCGAAGTTCAACAATCCACTTTTGCACCTCCTCAGTATTCCACTGAATGTTCCTCCAACTCAACTGTAGAGAAGATGCAGGTGGATACCTATCGACTGTCTCAAGCTGAACGTTCTCGACGTAGAGAATTAAAATTATGCCTGTACTGTGGAAAGTGAGGACATTTTCTTCGTTCATGCCCTACACGACCTCCTAGAGTGCTTGTGAGTTCTGTTCTTACGTCCGTCTCTGTATCAACTCCGCTAACGATACCAGTGATTCTGAAATCTATGAATTTCCATGTCTCTGCTACAGCCATTGTGGACTCCGGGTCGGCAGGAGATTTCATCTCCGGACAGCTCTGTCAGAAGCTCCAGCTCCAGAAATCCACCACCGCTAAACCCTACTCCATCCATGCAGTGACTGGTGAAATCATCAATAAGGGGTACGTCACATCTCAGATTAAACCTATCCTACTCTGTATTGAAGACACGCATCATGAACTGTTTGAACCTTTTGTACTTGAGAATAGCCAGACTGATATTATCCTTGGCCGTCCATGGCTTATACAACATCAACCTAACATCGACTGGAAGTCTAGTAAGGTATTGAAATGGGGTTGTATGTGCTCTTCCACGGATGGTGAACTCTCAGTCTCGTCCATCGTTAACTTACCTGACACCATCCCAGTGAATTCAACTTCCATTGAAAGTCCCATAGAAAACCTGTCGGTGTCCATTCCTTCTTGCTACTCACAATATTCCGATGTTTTCAACCCTGTCGAGGCTGCCAAGTTACCACCTCATCGACCCTGGGATTGTGCCATCAATCTGATTCCCGGAGAATCCATTCCCAAGGGTCGAATCTACTCTCTGTCTATCCCTGAACAAGAAGCCATGCAACAATATGTTGAAGAGGCTTTGAAACAGGGTTATATACGGTCCTCCACTTCACCTGCTGCTGCCAGTTTTTTCTTTGTCCCTAAGAAGGATGGTGGCCTACGTCCATGTATAGACTATAGAGCCTTAAACAAGATAACCGTGAAATTCAGTTATCCGCTCCCATTGGTCCCCTCTTCTCTTGAGCAACTTCGAGAGGCTAAGATATTCACCAAGCTGGATTTGAGAAGTGCATATAATCTCATCAGAATCCGAGAGGGCGACGAGTGGAAGACCGCATTCATCACACCAGCAGGACATTATGAGTATCTCGTTATGCCATATGGCCTGGTAAACGCCCCTTCAGTCTTCCAAAGTTTTATGGATGAAGTGTTCCGAGACTACTTGAATCAATTTGTAATAATCTACATCGATATCCTAATCTTCTCCAGAAATCCAGTGGAACATCAACGACATGTCTCTCAAGTACTCCAGCGGCTACGCGAATTCTCCCTGTTCCTGAAAGCAGAGAAGTGTTCTTTCCATCAAACCTCAGTTGAGTTCCTCGGTTATCACCTCAGTGAAAAGGGAGTAGAGATGGATGATCGTAAAACCAAGGCCATTACCTCCTGGCCCACTCCGCAGTCTGTTAAGGAATTACAACGATTTCTTGGATTTGCAAATTTCTATCAAAGATTTATTCATCAATACAGCATGCTCACTGACATTAAAATGGCAAACAAGATTAATTTTGCTTACCCCATTGGCAGATAATTTTGCTTGTTTTAAGCAAAAATTACTTAAATTACTTTCTTTTTATCTTAAAACAAAATATAATTTCTTATGTCATTTTACTTCTCTAGTAAATGCTTCTTGATTTAAGAATTTTTAGATATTTGTACTGGAAACAAGACAAAAATACTGAGTAAGAAAAGCATTTTTTGCAGTGTATATACTTTACAATACAATAGTGATATACCCATTAATGTATATTAATGGTTTATGAATGATTATTTAACTGTTTACTAATGCCTAATTAATGATGAATAATGCACAGTTATTATAAAGTGTTACCTCACCACAGAAGTTACCAGGGAATTTTGTCAAAGACCTATATTGTGAAGTCAAGTCACGAGGCTCCACCTGAGAGCGGCATTTCATTCACTTCACCCATACCTCAAACTCGCCGACAACGCAGAAAGGGCCATAATAAAAAGCCTGTACCCAATAATGCTGCAGATGCAATTCTTGGTCTTTTTGAACACATGACTGTTCAATGATAATTGTTTTGTATGAAAAGTTTTTCTGTCCATCGCTGCTATTCTCAAAGTCACATGAGAGAGCAGTGACATGGGTCTTTGTCCACACATACAGAGAAGCTATTGTATCTCCTGGGGGATTTCCGTTGACTGGACAATCACGCAACTACTGATAAGAGTGTTAAGACATTTGCTGGGATCAGCATTTGTACATGTGATTTGCCTTACAGTAAATATGACGAAAGGTATTCGAATCTGGATTATAAAAGAAAGGAACTGGAGACGGATAAGTGCTCATCCTTGCAATCTCCAGTTCAGGAAGCCAGCAGTGCCTGAATGCAAGAAGCTGTAAAAGCCTAGCTAATATTACTCTGTTAGTCTAAGTACTCTATTATATTCTGTAACAAGTATTCTTTTCATTTTGATTCTTTTAATAAATATTGTTAAACATTTATTCTAAATCATCTGACTGGAACTTGGAATTTTTGAGTACGCTTCACCTTTTCTTTCCTGGATCAGGACGATCTCCACCCGGGGGGAAAACTAAGGAGGGTGAGCATGAATTCTGATATGTGAATAATCAGTATGCACTGTTTGATTGATTGATACGCCTGGCTAAAGAAACAACTTATAACAGGGTTATTGTTGTATAGCAAACACGGTTGAAGAGTACCTAAAAAGGTAGATTTATACTACGAAGGGGAGATTTATTATATTTATAATTCTTATTATCTTTATAATAAAATACGAATTTGTAGAGACTGTTCACCTAACTCTTAAAAGTACGACTAAAGGATAGGCTCTTTAGATACCGCGGGATTATTTATATGTCCTGATAGGATGTAAAATAATTTGGAACGGTATTTAATCGTATAAACTTTTACATGGGGGCTCGTCGGTCTTTAACCCTCTGGGGTCTGAGCTGTTTTCTGGGCCCTGGAGGTGTTCTGACATGCTCTGACATTTGTGGTTATTTCTGTTACTTGTGACATTTTCATGGCTAAAGTCTAATTACACTGTATTCAGCACAAACTCTGCTACAATAATATATCAGCAGCATGTATGTAAAAGTTTGTAGTTTTGAGATAATGACATTTATGCGTGGTTTGTGAAAATACAAAAATAAATTCTCACTGAAATAAGGTCATGAAACCCATACTGATTATTTCTTCACAAGACTTTTGAAAATTGTATCACGTAGCCTAGAATATTTGCTCTAAAACTATGTGAGAATCACCCTGACTGCTCATTCAGAGAAGACAATATATTGATTTAAAAATTTTACGACGTGTTTTGTGTTAGAAAGCAATATGCGAAGGGGCGGATCACCTCATTAATATGAAAGCTTTCCACACCTGAGAAAGACAAAGAACCTCCCTAATGGCCCTATTAGGAGCTTATCAGGGCCCATCATTCTGACCAACCTTGCACAAAGAATGAGGAGATTTAAAAAAGAATGGCTTTTAAAATTGTTTGGATTTATTTACAACACAACATAATCCAAAGATGCACAACAAAAAAGCACTTATTGAAGAAAGAGACCTTTGTGCCATTCCTAAAAACATTGTACATACCTTTCATTTTCTAAGGTGTTTGATTTTCACTTTACCATGTTCATGTACAGAGACATGTACTGTGAATGTTGAAGTCAGCAGGACTCAGTGGCATCTGGGCCCTGAAAAAAAAAAAAAAAAAAAAGTGCACATACTGATATCAAGAGAAAGGCCTGCACGATTTTGGGAATACATTTTAGATTTTTCTTGTTAAAATTGCTTTTTAAAATTCACAGAATACACACACACACTCACACAAATGTTTCCAACAATATATAATGAACACCAGGTTTGTTGTGCCTTGTAGGTATAGGCTATGCGCAGTGCTGCATAAAATAATAACAATATAGCAGCCTATATATATTTTCAAAAAGATTTCAGTAACAACTAAGCTAGAGAAAAATATATTGATTATCATGTTACTTCTAATGTTTCCATTCGTTATGATGATATGAAATGAGATAAAAACATAAAGCCGTTTGGAGCGTTTTGCTTTTCCAAAATATGATACATTCAAACGCGATCGCGATCAAAAATATGATACATTAAAACGCGATCGCGATCAAGAATATGATACATTAAAACGCGATCAAATATAAAACATTATGGTTAGGCCTACCATATACATATCTACGTTTGAGCAGATATCCACAAACACAGTAACAGTAAACACGGGTCTAAATATTATAATATTCACCATCTACCCAGCTAACAATTTAACGTTCTGGGAACGTTCTGGGAACGTTAGTTTTTGGTTCCCAGAACGTTCTGGGAACGTTCCCAAGAACGTTCCCTATTGGTTAGCCAGGAAAGTTTTCTTTACGTTAATAGAACGTTCCCTATAGGTTAGGGGAACGTTCCCGGAACGTTGCCGAAAGGTTCCCAGAACGTTCCCGAAAGGTTCCCGCAAGGTTCTCGTAACGTTCCCGGAAGGTTAGGGGAACGTTCCCGGAACGTTGCCGAAAGGTTCCCAGAACGTTCCCGGAAGGTTCTCGGAACGTTCTCCTAACGTCTACACATCCTGATATGCCTGTACACAAATTATAGGTCTACAAACATATTCTACATTGTTTATTGTTCAAACACTTAAGAATCCTATGAATATATTATTACAATAAATTGAATTTACAGAAACTATCATTAATAAGTAAATCAATCAGTTTGTATTAAATAAATAAATCAGCACACAATCCATGTTTTTGTTGATTCATTGTTTAATTATCAACCTAAAATAAGTCATTAAAAACAGCGTTAGCAAAATGTATTCAGGAACAGTAATTTACATTTAATATTTCAAACATGTAAATATTTCAATAAATAAAACTGCACAAACATTTTAATTAAAACTATCTTTTGCAAACTGTAGCCTATAACTTTGGCTAAAAAGTTGAAAAAGTATTTATTTATATACAATATACATGAATGTGCCAATCTTCACACCGCTCAAAACATTTAAACTCCCAACACCATCTGCAAATTTAACAAGAAAATAAAAAGACAACGTGTTACATGGACACACAATCCCATGCCAAAATTCAAGCCCTGTAATGGCAGTAATATTCATCTGGAGCAAATGAAAAGAGTGAGGTGGGATTGTGTGTCACAAGCTGTAGGAGATATGAGAGCACGAGCGCTGCTGGTATCATGTATTTATTCAGATATTTCAGCATCAATGTGTATAGAAAAATTTATATATTTCAAAACACTACATTGCATTTATTTATATTGCACTATTTATTATTTCAGACTACAAATCAAAAAAGGAATGTTTTATATAGGGGTAAGGATACCCATTAAGCCTCTCTCTGAAGTCAAATAAAAAACAGAGAAAATAATATTTAAGTCTAGTGAACTCTGACCTGCGAATTCGCTCTACCTTTTATGTATAAGTCTCACCTCCAATGAAGAATTTGAAAACCTGTAACTGCTGTGTTGTTTATGAGAAAGAAAGTGAAAAAAAGTTTGAAACTGCTATCAATTTTTTTTTAATCTCTGTGACTTTACACCTACAAATTCCACTGTCACAGGTGCTCAGTTTTGCTATAATGAAACCCTCACAGAACATAGTAATAATCAGCCATCCATGCAAAAGCAAAGGTCGGTGTAGTTTACAGGTGCATCTGTCCAGGCCAACGTCTGATGCCTTGATGCCTTCCGCTGGAACCTGAAATAGAAAAAATAGTACAGTTCAAAATCTATCATACATACATCTCATCTGGTATCACAAATTATCATTCCAGGTTCACTTTAAGATATGCTCAATATTAGTGCTGCACGATATTGAAAAATTTTGAGTTTATTTAGAGATATCAGCTGTATGGTTTAGTGCATGCGCTAATGGCGCTAAATCTCGTAAATTACACCACTAATAATGCCCAGAATGGTACCAAACTACTACAGTAGTACAAATAGGTTCTGTACTCATTAAACGAGGCATTGGAAAGTTTGTAAGTACATCAGGAGTTTATTTAAATAACACTTGCCTGACGGCGAATGCTACTGCTGATGTTGACGTCACTTTATGAGTACAGAACCTATTTGTACTACTCATTTTCCCCGACATAGAGCAGACCGGCACACAACAAAAACTGCTGTTCGGATGTTCCCTTTTCTGATATTTTAGCCTTCGTGACATTTTAATTAAAACAGAAATAAGAATTTTAGTGTAATAAGCGAAAATGAACAGTAAACTCAGAGATCACCTACCGCTGCAGATGTGTACGGAAGTGAAAAGCGGAAATGCTTAGACCTCTTTCCGGTTCGACCGCTGGGCGCTCCGCATAACCCCTATTGGGGGGATTTTGTAGAGGAGTGAACCTGCATAGAAAATTACAATAGATAACAAGCATAGATAAATACAATAGAAGAAAAACACAGTTGAAATAAGCAGTGCATTATGTTTTTGAGTTAAATCTAACTTATCAGGTACAGAAATTGATTTATCAAAATGTAAAATAAGTCTTCAGTGTAAAAATAAAATAACTATAAAATTAATGTATCTTTGCTAAAGCTACAAGTCATTTTCTCTTTTGATGTTTGATCACCATTGGCAACACAAACAGCTGCGGGTACGTTAGGCTGCTGTCCCTTTAAGACGAATGCGCAGAACTAATATAAATGACACGCATCCGTTTTCTTTCTGTTTAAAACACAAGACAAGAGGAAACTCGCCATTTTGACTTCATTTTGCGTGCACGTGTCTGTAAAAAAAAAAAGTGAAAGAGAACTGAATTCGGCTAAACTCACCTTCTTCATCTACTGACTGTGGATGGCATCAAGGTCTTGTCCTGAAGAATACAGGGCCAAACAATAGGGATTTTATCTCATCTGGTAACAAGAGCAAAGCCATAACTTTAAGAACTCTACTGATATATTTACCCCCTGATATTGCATTGGGGATATCAATTCAAACATTTTTAAAGGCTAAGAGTATGAGCCACAGCTGCCCAAGATATCAAGGGGTTGCAAATTAGTCATGGCTATAAACCTGTATGCATGGCATCTACTTTGTATTTTTTATAAAGCAATGTTCTATGCATTTGTCCCTGTCAAATAAACATTAAATAAATAAATCTGTGAAAAATAACTGCCTAAAGTTGTCGACCCCCTGAACCGCATTTAAAAGTACAAAGAATTTCAGTATTGATCAATAAAAAAAATACATAAATACCTTTGAGTTGGACAGTATGGTGTCAGTCTCATTGGCCAACATAATTCAAAACAGACCTAAAGAAATAAAATAAAATATAGTAATCATCAGGATATCATGTTATCATAATAGTTAAATGAATTATTATAACTATGACCATTATAATATTGTATTAGTCGCCTATTATTTAGCTGATTATTTAGCTTACAGGCTTCTCAAGGACAATCTCACTGAAAAAACTTGGGGTTAATGATTTTAAAATGTGAGACTTATTTCAAAAGCATAAATCTTACAGACCCCAAACCTTTGAACAGCAGTGCACTGCATGTTTGAGGTGGTTTTGCTTACTAGTCATATGGTTCATAGAGATTTTCTTGGACAGGGAGTGCAGCAGGCCATCACAGCATGATGATCTAGGAACATAACATGCTGTTTGTCACAGAGCCAAAAATATTACATGTGATAGGTTTATTACAAGGAACCAAGCTAGAACAGAGGTGAAATGCATAAAAGATAAATATATACAAATCTTAAGATAATATATTGTGAAATAAATGCATATGGAATTATCATCATGATTAAACAATAACTCACCCCTTGTTGTAGAGTTTTATTTTTTCTCTCGCTATTCTGAAATCACATTTTAGCAATATTGGTAAGTGACGTCACTTGAACAGTGCATTCTTTTAGGTTAGCCTAAATAAATTAGCTTACTTCCCATTGACAAATTACCAGCAAAACTATCAAAAACTGTTATCTACACTAAATATGTGTTTAAAAACCCAAACTTTCATAAATAAGACCTCAACTTAACGTAACTTAGGCCTAACGTTGTCTTTTGAAAACGGTTAGCTAGCGTAGATGCTAACGGACTTTTTCAAAGACATAAAACCATTTTTTAAAATAAATATTTAACAGAAGCGTGTCAATTACACGTAAGAAATGTGTCAGGGGCGTTTGTGTGTATTATTTGTGAGATTTTGTTGTCTAAACTTACCTGAAAGCAGTGAAACCAACAGCGAGAGACGGGAGTTTTGTTGTTTGTCAGTTGTCGATGACGTTTCCATCTGCTCTCGCGCAGCGCACGTGCTCCAGTGTTTCTTCTTCTTCTTCATTTGGTGTTTTATGGCGGTTTCTCCAGTGTTTGATCACGCGCATGCGCATTAAAACACTTCAAAGTCACGCAGCATTTAACATATAGAATTAAAATATATAACATAATTTAAAATATCATTAATAAAAAGTTATTGCGAATAGATCTGAACGTTGTTGGTTATCTTATAACCTTAGGGGACCGTACTGACGACGTTGTCAGTTGAATCTGCCTGTTAATAGTAAGTGATATTAAAATAATAACCTGCAGAGAACGTTCTCAGAACGTTCTCTTTAGGTTATAAAAATAAAACCTAAAACCTGCAAGGAAACGTTCTGGGAAGGTTCTCTTTAGGTTATAAAAATTAAACCTAAAGATAACCTACAGGGAACGTTCTGGGAAGGTTCTCTTTAGGTTATAAAAATTAAACCTAAAAATAACCTACAGGGAACGTTCTGGGAAGGTTCTCTTTAGGTTATAAAAAATAAACCTAAAAATAACCTACAGGGAACGTTCTGGGAAGGTTCTCTTTAGGTTATAAAAATTAAACCTAAAAATAACCTGCAGGGAACGTTCTGGGAAGGTTCTCTTTAGGTTATTAAATAACAACCTGCAGGGAACGTTCCCAGAACGTTCTCTTTAGGTTATAAATTTAGACCTAAAAATAACCTACAGGGAACGTTCTGGGAACGTTCCCTTAATGTTATAAACATAGATCCTAAAAATAACCTACAGGGAACGTTCCCAGAACGTTCTTGTTTGGTTCCCAAAAAAATAACCAAATGGGAACCAAACGGGAACGTTAGGGGAACGTTCTGTGTTTGCTGGGTAGCAACAGTTCAACTGCAATGTGAAATTTATGCAACAATAGCAAACTAATATGTAAGAATTTCTTACCTTATCTTTCTTGTCTTCAAATATCGTTCTTCTTCTTCTGATGTAAATCCAATGTAAGCTCAGTGCCTGAGACGTGCCGTCTTTCAAACTCGACGAAAAGTGAAGTGAAGTGTTTTGTTGTTGAGGTAATGAGGGCGATCGCGTTCCATGTGGAGATTTGCATGTGAATATCTTTTGCGCGAGTGGGCGTGGCCGAATTAAAAATAATTAGGAAGCGTTTGAGAAGCTGGACATCTTGTTGGTTTTATACAAATTACTTAAACAGAGAATATTTGTTTTCGTTTTGAATCCGATCATTTAAAAGTACACACTTAAATGTTTATAAAGGTGTATGGCTCATAAATGTGTGACAAATATTCGCTGAGTTTTGTTTCAGTTTATAGACGTGCTCAAGAAAAAAAAGTTCACCGCGACGGAGAGGCAGAACGCACACACTGTTTATTTTCTTTATTTTACAAAAGCACAATGTTTTGATTTGATTGGAAGTGGACACATACAAAAGTAGAAATACCACAGATTCTTTTTTTATATTTCTTTTTTCTGTATGACCATAAATGACGGAGAAATTTAAGTTTATAGTGCTACAATGTGGAGAAAATCCAGCAAAACGCGCCGGCGCGTTTGTCGACCTCAGAGGGTTAAAGAATAAAACCCGGAGCAAATGATGAAAGAATTTAATCAATCAAATTGAATGACCCGAAAAACTTCGCAAAAATAAATAGAGGACGCTCTATTAAAAGAAAAAGCGAAACCGCGCGGCAGAACCAAAGAGTATCTGTAAAAACTTAGAAACGATCCCGTAAAAGAGGATATAAGTTTCCTAGTCTGCATTTCCAAAAATAAAAGACCCAAAATGACTCAAATGGCTCAAATAGCACCAGATTTAAATGTGTGTCCAACTCCTCATCAGGAATCCGTATACCGTATCACTGTAACAAAACGTGATAATTTCCAAAGACTGAAAGCAGCCAGAGAAAAGGATGAGGCATGGTATATAGGAGATTATGAAATAAATAATGGACTAGAGTTCATCTGCACTTCAGCAGCAGATGTAAGGGCCATTATTGGCCGAATTGATGACAATAGGATGAAAGGAGACAGAATTAAAGTTCTTTTCGAGCCAGGGATGGAAGTAACATACAAGCCAACAACAGATTCCAGTATAGAAGTATACTATGGTAAAACGAGGGTAATGTATGATGGTACAGCAATGCCACAGAGAAAACGCAGGGATTCAAATAATACAGAAATTTATTATTCAGATGTGGAAAAACCTGGCCCTAGCCCTCAGAAAAGACTAGACTTTCAAGAAACTAGTCCAGGACTGCAGTATATACCACTAGCAAATGAATTGGTTCATACTTTAAATAGTATGAATAAAAAAGACCAGGCTAAAACTAGAGGTGAGGATACAACCACCGAGGGCGAAGACACTGAATGGGAGGGTGAAGAAAGTGTAGTGTGTCAGTGGGACGAACCCATCCCACAGAGAAGTAGAGTTAATCAAAGAAATTCAAGACCATTGTCTCGTGAAAGAAAGAGTAGTAGTTATGCTAGAGAACATATAGATCTTGCAGGGAGAAAAACTCTAACAGCACCAGGGCATAATCTGAAAGAGAAGGTCAGAAGGGAACCTGAGTATATGCAGAGAATTTTCTTAGCGGCTACTGGACCGACAGCTGATGAGATTTTAGACATGCCGGACACAAGCCTTAAAGCTAAACAAGATATGCTTGCAGAACAAAAAGACTCTTGTCAGAAAGCTCTGTCATTATTACTGCGTTTGACCCTATCTGAAAATAGAGGAAGGAGTGGTAGGGATCCGATTATGGGTGACATATTTGAACTCAGAAAAGAGGTTTTAAAGGAATCAAAAAACTCTATATATTATAGGAGACCTTTACCAGAAATTACAACTAAGACTGAACTGGTGCTAAAAGATGAAGTGTACTCTGAGGTAGACGGAGAAGGACAATTGCCCAAAGGGGGGCTAGGCATAAACTTAGCTGAAATAGCAGCCTCGTCGGTGAAAAAAGAAAAAATTAGCCCTCAGAATAGGGGGGCCTATAGGGAACAATATGACTATTGTGACGACTCTATATCCAGTGTGTCTGTCTGCTTAGAGGAGGACTTTGACCAGGGCTCGGAGAGAAAATCTAGATCGAGAACTAAACATACTATAACAGCTACAGAGATAGGAATGTTTAATGGAATGAAGTTGGATCCGAAAGATAACATGAGAAGCTGCCAGAAAATAGTGCAGCTAGGGAAGAGGCTTAATATCAATGATGAAGATATAGAGCTGATGATTAATCAACTATTAGGTCTGAATATAGGAATTAATGATGTTTCTCTACATCAGAGGAACATTTCTGGTGAAACTAAGAAAGAATGGTACGAGAAAAGGCTGAAAGAAATAAAAAGCACAGGGTTACTGCTATTCTGCAAGAATAGGGCCCTTGAGGGAAAGAGCGCATCAGAAACTGTAGAAGAACTGTTGCTATTTGACAAAGATCTCCCAGGTCTGAATAAGTTGAAATCTTGGGGTTATGAGACTAAATGGGACGAGTTGCAAACTTTTGCTGTGAGGTATGATAGAAGGACCAAACAAGAGACAGAGAAAAAAGGCAGTCAAGATTTAAATTTCCAGGGAAATAGCAAACAGCAAGGTCTGAGACGTTCAGAGAGACTTAAGGCTCGAGGCCGTGATGGTCAACAGGGGTCCAGATATTCTGGGCAGCAGCAATCTTACAGGGAGGAAAGAGACCAATTTGGACCAGCAAACTTTCAGAGGAGAGGCAGATCTCAGAGCAGAGGAGTACAGAGAAAACCAAATTGGGAACAAAGACCTCCATTGACAAAATATGCAAGTAAGCAAACTAGCTCCACGTATGTTTCTAGGGATGAATGGGACAAAATGACTCCTGAACAACAAAACAAAATCAGGGAACAGAGAGCTAAACAGAAGATGACTGTAGAAAAAACATCCAGTGCTGGTCAGTCTAAGCCTAAATCTGTGAGACTTAGCAAGCCTGAACAAAGACAAAAATAGGAAATCCTTAAAGGAAAAGCGACCATCCAATCTGATTTAGTTAAAGAACGTGAAGGTTTCTTTTATATTGAATACAATGGTAGAACGTTCATTCTTGATACAGGAGCTGAGATTACCTGTCTTACTGACTTACCTGCAGATGCCATAAAACAAAAAGGTATGATGAGGGTATACAGCTTTAATAAAACTCAAGGCCAGATTGACACAGACTGGTATTTGTGGAAGGACATAGCCATTATTCCTAATCAGTCGGAAAACTTGATGACATTACAAGATGCAACTAAAATTGTAGGTAAAATTGATAAGGAAATAACAGTCAGATGGATGAAAATGGTCGACCTTAAAAAGGAAATTGATAGAATGGTACAGGAAACCATACTTGATAAAAACAAATTGAGAGAAATCCTGGAAAAACATAAAGGTGGAGCCGCTAAATTTAAAAATGACGTAGGCCTATTAGGCAAAGAATATGAGTATGAAATAAAGGGAGGTGTGCATAAACCACAACGTCAATACCCTATTAATAAAAAAGCCTTACCTGAAATTGAAGAAACTATTAAAGAATTAGAAAAATTAGGAGTAATTAAAGAAATACAAAATCCGATCACTAATTCTCCGCTGCAAGCCGTCCCTAAGCCGGATAAAAGTTACAGGGTCGTTAATAACTTCAAATCTTTGAATAAAGTATCAGAACCGGATACGAGGTACTTAATTAATGCGAAAGATGTGACCAATGGTTTACCTAAGGGTAGAATATTGACTAAAATTGACTTAGCAAACGGTTTCTGGACAGTTCCGTTAACTGAAAATAGTATGGCTAAAACTGCATTTACCTGCCGATCGAAATCGTATTGTTATACAAGATTGCCCCAAGGCTATAAAAATTCCGCGAACGCATTTCAATCTATCGTGGTCACGCTAATGACAAATTTACCTGTGACAGTTTATATAGATGACCTTTTGATCATAAATGACGATCCTGATGAACACCTGAAAATCGTAGATGAAGTATTTACTAGACTAATAAATGCAGGTTTTAAGCCAAGTTACAAGAAAATCGAAATAGGTAGAGAAGAAGTAGATTTTTTAGGCTTTGCTATGACAGGTATGGATCGTGGACTCTCAAAAACCACCAAAGAAAAACTGGAGGATTTGAGACAAAACAGCCCAAAAAGCCTGAAAAATTTACAAAGCTTCATGGGACACATGAATTTTATCAGAGATCTAGTACCAGGATATGCAAAATTGGCAAAACCACTTTATGACGCCACAAAAGGAAATGTATTTAATTGGAGCGATAAATTAGAAAATATCAGGCTACAATTAATTGACTTAGCATTAGCCTCAGGTAAAATAGCAAGGAGAGAGTCGGATCAAAGATTGGTAGTAAGTGTTGAAAATACTGCGGATGAAATAGAACTGGTCTTGTATAATGAAAAGGATAAAAATAATCCGATACAGTTCATGTCGTACCCAAAACCTGCTAATCAGCTAAAACAGGAACCTAAATCAGCAACTGACATCTTAGCTAGTATTGCTAAATGTTTGATAGCGATAAAAACCTTAGCTCTAGATCAACAGATAATTGTAGAATCGAAAGGTGAAGGCATCGCACAGCTAGTGAGAGAATCCAAAAACCTAGTCAGTGAAGCTCCTAAGATTCATCAATTTACTTGGGCTAAGTGGAGCAAATTGCTGCAAGATACTCAGATAATTTTTGGACACAGTAAACTTAACAAGTCAAGTCAAGAGATTTTTCAGTGACAACTGAAGTTATGTCATCCTCCTCATCACTGTCTTCTGTCTGAGTAGGCCTTGTGGGAAGAGTGGGCAGAGATTCCACCAGCCAGTGATACACGTAGCCATAGTTGTACAGTGGTGGGATGTTTGATGGTAGGAACTCCTTCCAATCATTAGATTCGAGAGCAGTTTGTGGACTCTCAGTATGGGTATCTGCTAATTTCTGATACCATTTCCCTTTGTCAACTGATACGTCAATGTCTCCTGCTTTCCCTGATGCAATGCAATCTTTACATCTGAAAAATACATAAAATGACACAAGTTCAATTAAGAGACTTATGTAGGCACAGACACTAGTCCTGTACTATGCCCTAGACATTATTTTGAATGAATGAATAACTCTCTCTCTCTCTCTCTCTCTCTCTCTCTCTCTCTCTCTCTCTCTATATATATATATATATATATATATATATATATATATGTGTGTGTGTATATATATAGTTACTTGTAGGTGCTACTACTGCCTTGAATGACATGTATTTATCATAAAAGTCATATGTAGGCCTACTTTCTTAAAATACTCTTATTTAAATATGTAAGACATGTTCAGCCTCTGCCTTTTTCTAGCAAGCCTGGTCATGCTACAGGTAGGCCCTAGATCTGACAGATTGACTTTTTCTGTAGTAAGGAAACAGCCTTAGGGGGGAGGGTAAAATAATTGAGAGAATTTAGATTTGATATTAATTAAAAATTAAGTGTTGTTGGTTGTGACCAAGTAGCATTAGCGATCTCTAAACAAAAAATAAATACATTAATAATAATAATAATATAAATTAGCCCCAACAACTGTCAGACGTAAGACAACCAGAGGACATAGTATACATGACAGACAGGACATAGGGTGGTAAAAGATAGCTTGTTTAAACTGCAAAATGTCACTGTCAGTGGCGTAAGGCGATGTTTTTTGGGGGATAAATTCTGTCGATAACAATCTACCTCTGGATCAGGTCGGCTCTTTTTCCCGTCTTTTTCAGCCCTCTACACTCAAGCCATCTCTTCAATTGAATATTTGTATGTTCTTCTACTTCTATACCAGTGAATATGGCACCGGGGACATCATTCTCGGACAGATTTTGCAGGTTTAGCTCAGTAGACATCTCGTCCGTAAACTGTTTACATGCGTCTAGCATGAGTGACACGCGCGAGTTTGACCCCCATAGCAACCGTCGCTAGCTTAATGAATATTAATGAGAAAAGGTGACGTATATCGTGCGGTACGCTATTGCGAGCCAGCTGCCTGGCTATGAAGTAACGTTATACATTTCAGACAAAACCAACTTAATGCATACATCAATATTGACACATTTGAGGTTGTCAGTCCACATTACCAATGCAATTCATCTTTCTTTTGCCTCTTCGCATAGCCACAGAGTGCATGTTAACTAACGTTACGCTGCTAAGGTTGGTAACTGGTGATTACCTCGATGATGTGCGTTTTTCGACTTGGCGCGCTCCTCTTCCTCTTCCTCCTCCTCCTCCTCTTCTTCTCTGCTGATTGGTTCAAGTCGTATGACTGCAGAAGATATTCTGTTTCGTAACCTCATTTCGAAAAGGAGCTCTCTAGGAGCCTGGATTTCAAGTGTATTATCAAAATATGATAGCTCTGTCAGAGTAAAGCGGGCTCCAAATACTTTTATGTCATTAAGAAATTATATAATGTTTTTGTTTGGAAGCATGATGCAATCCACACAAGATAATTGGACTCGATGGGTGTGTCAGTGTCCTATCCATTCACGCTGCCGATCAGTTTATCTCATGCGCGTGCGTGGCGTGCACACTCGGACCACGTTTGGGCATATCCTCAAAACTAGCGCCCAAATCTTTTTTTTATATATATATTTTTTTTAATTAGCGTCCAACTCCACAACCCCGAAGATGCAAGTGGAAGTTGCATTGTAAACTTTAAATTTAGATGAAATCTAACATAAAAACATGCATTTGGGAAATAAAATATTGTCTTTTACGGAGGGAAAGACAACCAAGAGGAGGACAGTCAAATTAATTAAATGGTGACAGAAAATGAAGCTGTTGAAAAATAGAATAAGATGCACGTTGTGTCAGAACAAGATTAATTTAAAGAAGAAAGGCAACTCAGCAGACATCTAGGTAAGTTATGTGCATTGTTAAGTTAATAACACTTTTATATAACTTTTATAACTTTTTATAACTTTTTTTATATAATTTTTATATAACTTTTACAGAATATATAACAAGATTATGTCCAGCAGTTTTAAATAATACGATGTCGTTAATTTATCTATGCTGATACCAAAGATTAGACAGCAGCACTCCCTGCTCTAGAAGCTTTCTTTGCTAGCAACATTGCTCTAATAAGCTAGCAAGCTGTGTATAAGTAGATAGAGATCGAAACTGTGGAAGAAATTTAATATGTTTATATTTTTGCATTTAATTATATTTATAGAATCGTAGAAATATGATGGTAATAAATTAGATTAATGGTATATGACTGCTGACCTTTCCTTGCAAGGGAATAAATAATCGTTAACCCCCTGAGGTCGACAATCACGCCGGCGTGATCTGCTCGTTTTTTTTTTTATATCAGTGCAAAATACTCTGTTGATTTTGATTTTACATACTTGTATTGTACATCATTCAAAACTGTTAAATGTCTTCTTTTATTTGTGTACACTCATAATAAAAACAAAATGTTGTGTTTTTCGTAAAACAAAGAAAATAAACGATGCGCGTTCTGCCGTCTCTCTCAATGTGAAACTCATTCTGAAACTCAGCGAATGTTTGTCACACAGACTTGAAACGCATGTCTATACAACGCTTGGAGTCTCTATTTTTAAAGTATGTAAATAATATAAAAAAAAAATATTATATTTTTAAGTAATCCATACGAAAGCAGCGGCATGTACAGTTTCTCAAACGCGTCCTCATTAAATTTAATTTGAACACGCCTACGAGCGCACGAGCGATTGACATGCAAATGATCCATGCGGAGAAACGCAGACCTGTAAACGCCCTCATCACCTCAAAACAAAGAAGCAGAGACTTCGTAACTTACTCCTTACTGTGTTTGAAATACGCGCCAGAGCTTACATTGGATTTAGGCTACCTCAGAAGAAGAAGAACGCGATTTGAAGACAAGAAAGATTTAAGGTAAGAAATTTTTACATATTAGTTTGTTATTGTTGCATAAATGTCACATTGCAGTTGAACTGTTGCTAGATATATGGGGAATATTATAATATTTAGACCCGTGTTTACTGTTAAGCCTACTGTGTTTGTGGATATCTGGTCAAACGTAGATATGTGTGGTAACCATAATGTTTTATATTTGAGCGCGATCGCGTTTGAATGTATCAGATTTTGAATCGCGATCGCGTTTGAATGTATCAGATTTTGCAGCGCGATCGCGTTTGAATGTATCATTTGAAATTTGAAAAGCAAAACACACCAAACGGCTTCATGTTTTTACTATTATCTCATTTCATATCATCATAACGAATGGAAACATTTGAAGTAACATGATAATCAATATACTTTACTCTAGCTTGGTTGTTACTGAAATATTTTGGAAGATTTATACTGCTATCTATTGTTATTATTATTTTACCCAGCACTGTGCATAGCTTATGCCTACAAGGCACAACAAACCTGGTGTTTATTATATTATATATTGTTGGAAACATTTGTGTGTGTGTGTGTGTATTTTGTGAATTTTAAAAAGCAATTTTAACCAGAAAAATATAATATTTATTTGCAAAATCGTGCAGGCCTTTCTCTTGATATCAGTATGTTCACTTTTTTTTCAGGGCCCAGATGCCACTGAGTCCTGCCGACTTCAACATTCACATGAGTCTCTGGAACATGAACATGGTAAAGTGAAAATCAAACACCTTGGAAATGAAAGGTATGTACAATGTTTTTAGGAATGGCACAAAGGTCTGTCTTTGAAGTGTTTTTTTGGCATTTGTTGTGTCTATTAGGGTTATGTTGTGTTGTAAATAAATCCAAACAATTTAAAAGCCATTCTTTTTTAAATCTCCTCATTTACAGTATTGTGCAAGGTTGCTCAGAATGACAGGGCTATTAGGAGCTATATTAGGATAGCTCCTAATAGGGCCGTTAGGGGAGGTTCTTTGTCTTTCTCAGGTGAGAAAAGCTTACATATTAATGAGCTCCCGCATAAGGCTTTCTAACACAAAACACGTCGTAAAATATTGTCTTATCTGAATGAGCAGTCAGGGTGATTTTCACATAGTTTTGCAGCAAATATTCTAGGCTACGTGATACTATTTTCAAAAGTCTTGTGAAGAAATAATCAGTATGTGTTTCATGAGCTTATTTCAGTGAGAATTTTTTTTTGTATTTTCACAAACCACGCATAAATGTCATTATCTCAAAACTACAAACTTTTACATACATGCTGTTGATATATTATTGTAGCAGAGTTTGTGCTGAATACAGTGTAATTAGACTTTAGCCATGAAAATGTCACAAGTAACAGAAATAACCAGAAATGTCAGAGCATGTCAGAACACCTCCAGGGCCCAGAAAACAGCTCAGACCCCAGAGGGTTAAAGACAATTGATACCTGTTTGTCTCTTATTCAGTATTATGTTTGCCACCACAAAACCTAAGTGTATAACTTAGATGTGTACATTTAGTAAATATTACTCCAGAAGAAATCTGAAGAAATCTTGTATGGGATTATTATTTATCCCCATACTTCAACTTTTAATTTGGTTTGCAAGATAACGTAGCCTAACTGTTTGCTGATTGCCATCACCACCACCAAGCTTAACCAGAGGTATCCTTCAAGATATAGTCTTCAAGTTATGCTGAATATGCTCTTAAATTGATAGTTCACACAAACATTTCTGTCATAATTTACTCACCCTCAAGTTGTTCCAAACCTGTATGAGTTTCTTTGTTCTGCTGAACACAAAAAATATATTTGGAGGAATGTTTGTAACCAAGCAGATCCTCCATTGACTTCCATAGTATTTTATTCCTACTATGGTAGTCTATAGGGGATGAGATCTGCTTGGTTACAAACATTCCTCCAAATATCATTCTTTGTGTTCAGCAGAACAACAGGTTTGGATCAACTTGAGGGTGAGTAAATGATGACATCATTTTTGGGGTGAACTATCCATTTAATGGCTTGCTTATTTGTGATATTACGGACCACTTACCTGTTTGTGCCATATATGACTGCAATGTTTCTAAAACTAAAGAAATAATGTTGTGTAAGCTGCATGAAGAAGTACAATTGGTTATGGCTAACCAAGAACTTAGCCACGCACAGGCCTACCAGGCTTACCTTAGGGCATGTGAGGAGCTTGGGAGGCCTGCAAGAACGCTTAGGGCATTTCGAAGCAAGAGACAACACCTCTCAAGTAAGTGTTTCCTTGTTTGAAAATGTAATTACATTTCCTTTTCTCAGCAATTCACTAATGTGTGCCTTTTATATTTACAGTTCAGCCAGGAGACATTGACCCATTACTTATTAGATGTGCAACTCCTGTTTAGATGTACATCTCTCTTTGGTAAGTTTAAATTTTTTCACACTTTGTTTTCACTTACCTTTGTAAGTACATCACTAATGTGAGCCTTTTATATTTACAGTTCAGCCAGGAGACATTCACCCGTTCCTATTGAGATGTGCAACTGTTCAACTGTTTCTGATGTTTGACTCTCTGCAGTAAGTGTTGCCTTTTCCACACTTCATTTACACTTACCTTTATCAGTGCATCACTAAGTCAGATTTTATTTTTGACAGTCATCCAGAAGACTTGCCACTTACCTCACAAGACACTTACCTGAGCGTTGCCAAGGATCATGATTAAATTAGTGTTCTTTCTGTAAAGACATTGTTTAAAAGGAACAATCAAGTGTCTTAATTAATGTAAATTATGTCTATCTTAAATATAATAATGTTAACTATTTTATATTCCTTCTTTTAAGACTGTTTTGTACTTAAATTATTTTCAGTAAAGGTTAATGTGTGTCAAACTCATCCACTCTCATCTGTGCAATTTGTTCAATTTTCTTCAATTCACACAACCTAAGTCCCACCCACACAGGTCACAAGTCCCACCCACCTGACACAAGTCCCACCCACACAACATAAATCCCACCCAACCTAAGTCACACCCACCTAAGTCCCACCTAAACAAGTCACATGTCACACCCACCCAACCTAAGTCCCACCCTGAAAAAAATGGATGGATAGCAATAAATTATCTTTAAACATAAATAAAACTAAAGCCATATAATTTGGTGCTAGTTTAATTAAAAAATATAATTTAAAGCCATAAAATGTCTCCGAAATTAAAATTTCAGGAGTTACAATAGATAATTGTAACACCTAACTTGGAAAACTAACATCAGACACATACAAACCAAAGTCTCCAAAAGCCTTGCAATAATAAATAAAGCCAAACATGTCCTTGATTACAAGATACTCCTGTCTGGAGTTTGGAATGAAGGGATTGAAGTACTTCCCAGTGGTGACTTTCTGGGACGAGCAAAGACACCCTAATGCTAGATGGAACCAAAAGAATTACACAGAACTTTACAAGACTACAGAGGCACCGTCAAATGTGGCAAAGGCAGCTGCACTTGTTGGCGATGTATGTGCAGACATCGAGAAGTGGGGTCTGTGCTATTCCAGCAACCTCCAGAAGTATAAGGATAATGGGATGCCGTGGATGGAGATGGTCATACAGTACAGCGACTTCCAAAGACCCTGGACCAGGCCAGGAAATTGACAACCCTAACCCTGGTCAGTTGTGCAGGCCTAATACAAAATGGAGATTTTGTATCATTCACAGCATTGAAAGCTCTAATTCAAGCTATTACCCTGACCCAGAGCCTTCTTAAAAAAAATAACATACTTGTGCACTCACCCTCCCTCAACCGGCTGCACCAGTCCATTCCCCACAAGGTGCCCCCACTGCAGCCACCAAAGCCCAAAAACACCACCTCTACAGGACCTCCTAAGCGGGCACCATCTCCCCAGCTCTCGGAACCAGAGGATCAAGATGAAGAAACGGAGCAGATAATTGAAAGAGTGAGCACAAAGACCGTGCCTGCTAATGTCAAAACACAGTGGTCGCATTTATAGCTGAACCTCTCAGGAATGAAGGAGAGAGAAAAGACCTTTCTTCTGGATGCCCCGCTTTCCCTTGCTGGCCTATTCGGTGATGCAGTAAATTCGGTGATCGATAGGTTCTAAGAAGAGAAAAAGTAGGCGGCAGCATTCCAGAAATTCCTGCCACTCCGCGTTCATGTCTCAGGGACTGCTGGGCGGGAGCAATCCCGACCGTCGACCAGCTCCTCACACCGGGTGCAGCAAAAGCAGAGTGTCGCGTCTCGTGCTCCCCCATAAAAAGAATGGGGGAGTGTATGTGTGCAGAACCTCTCGAGCTGTGTCGAAACGCTGCGGGAACGCTAATTACCACGTTGCCATAAGAGCAAATGTCAGCACATTCGGACGAAAGCACCTGCGCCCCTGGGGTGGAGCTGAAGTCAAGATCGTAGAACCTCACGAATGTGTGCAGTGAGGACCAGCCTGCCACATCACAAACATCATGTAGGGAAACTCCTGACAATAAAACTTTAGAAGCAGCCATACTCCTAGTCAAATGAGCTCGTACAGCCAAAGGTGAAGGCTGACCAGCCGACTCGTAAGCAAGTGAGACAGCCTCAACCACCCACTTGCTCATCCTCTGCTTTTTTCTGTCATGATTCTGCACTCGTGTCCTTGATTTTCTTTAGTCTTGAGGCAGAATCATGACAGACCCGTGTTTTATGTGCAAACACATGGCCTTTTGCTGGGCCATGTGCTTGTGTTGTCTCGTTCTCTTGCCCCGCCCCCTTGTTATCCTCGTTTTGTCTTTTGTCTTTATTATTCAATCTGTGTCACCTGCTGTGTTAATCATTTGCTCCCTATTTAATCCCCTTGTGTTTGCTGTCCTGTGCTGGTTCATTGTCATTCATTGTATGATACCTACCGTGAGTTACCTGTTGAAAGTCTTGTAAGAAGAGTTTGATCCTGTCTTTATTGTCTAGTTTATTGTCTGAGTCTAAGTCTAGTGTTGTCAGTCTAAATAGTCTATTCTGTCTTGTTTTGCCCCCTCGTGGGTTTTGTTTTCTGTTTTTGTCCCAATAAACCTTTTGTGTAGTGCATACTGTCTGCGATTGGGTTCTACCTCCACCCTCATAACATTTTCACCCTCCTGTGACGTTCCGTCTCACCATTGGACTGATTCCATACGTGCTTCATGACGCAATCACGCAGGGGCGTTCCTGCAGCGTTTCGATGCAGCGTCTCGTTCCCTCTTAAGGGAACTAGAGTTACATACGTTACCGAGACGTTTCTTAAAGGTAGGGTAGGTAGGATTTTTCTAAAAAACTTTTTCCCAAATTTGTTTAAACTGTCTTTATATACCAATACATATTTGAAATGTAAGTACTCTGAAAAAGAGAGTATAAAAATTGAGTGTCTCTAGTCCTCTCAGGGCGCAATAAACACAGCTACTTATTTCCATTCGGGACGAATGAAATGATTGGCTGGGCGACTGTCACTCTCCCTCGCTACCATGGCTACCAACCCTGCCGCTACAGAGGAGCTTCCCACATGCGCGCACCCGTTTGACTCGAGGAGGCGACGAGGCACGGAAGCACGGAATCACAATTATGGCAGAGAAAGAGCAGTTAAAATTCCCAGTACCTGCATATACAGTCATCGAAGGCAAACAAGGCAAAAAAAAAAAAAAAAAGGAACTAGTAAGTTAGAAAGGTAGGCTACTGTCACCGGAGTGTAACGTTAGTCCTCATCAGAGCCAACAGTGCTTTCATCGTGGAAGCTCTTACAAGCAAAACACCGTATATGTTATGAATCTTACACGAAATTCACCTTCATCACAATGTAACTGATGGTAATGGGAAAATGTGTATCATTGCAACCTGTTGTTAGCTTTGCCTTATGTTACTAGCTCGTTACCGAATCAAACTCAATATATTTTAAACTTTACCAGTATATGCTAGCTTGATAGTGAGTACTAACAGCCATGTTAGTTGTTTATATTCATAATGATAAAGTTAGTTATTTTATTACATGATGTGATTCTGACATGATGTCACTACATGCACTGCGCTCCTCTCCGCTCGGCGCTGGCAAACGCGTCCTCCTCCAGCTGAGCGGTCGGCATCGTGCGTTCATGTGTTTTGGGGCGTGGCTTTGGAAGGAGCCCAGAAAGGAGGGGGTGGGAGTGAATGGAATAAGTAGCTGTGTTTATTGCAGCCCTGAGAGGACTACAGACACTCGATTTTTATACTCTCTTTTTCAGAGTACTTACATTTTAATTATGTATTGGTATATAAAGACAGTTTAAACAAATTTGGGAAAAAGTTTTTTTAGAAAAAACCTACCTACCCTGCCTTTAAGGGTCAAGAACACGTTTCTAATGGCACAGCAGACACAATTTAAAATCTCCTTCGCTGCATCAAGCCAATCCCATAATAGCTGTTGAAATTAATGCACAGCTCAGACTAACTGTACATCATATGTGTAAGAAAATTATTAGATAATTATTACCTTATGAATAAATCTCTCAGTGAGAAAAACTGTCTGTCTATATTATATGGAAACTTGTTTCTGCCACTGAATAGAACAGTAAAAAATCGGTAATTGCGACTTTTTATTGCACAATTATGACTTTTTCTCGCAATTGCGTAGTATAAACACAATTCTGAGGGAAAAAAAAGTTACAAATATCTTTTAAATTGTTTTATTCAGTGGCAGAAATAAGCTTTTATATTATAATGATAGACTACAAACATTAATCATTTTCAAATTAATTTTTAAATTATTATTATTATTATTATTATTTTAAATAAAAATGGGTACAATGGGGTACTCTTGTAAGAAAGTAGCAGCGGCTGGGAAAGACTTTCTCCTGGTTTTACAGACTAGCAAGTCTCAAACTAAAATGCATGTTTTAGCTGTTTTAACTGAAAGCAACTTCCACTGACAAATCTCAAAATATGTTTTGTCTCGAGATGCACACCAGTAATGTTTTTTCTAAGGCACGTTTATAAAAGCTACTTAAATGTCCTAATTGAACTAAGGCCTAATCCTGGCTAAATATACTGTAGGACCTGTTTGTGAAACCAGGCCTTTAAGTATTACCTCCACTTAAAAAGATGCAATCTGATCCTGTTTACATGAAATAAGCTGCTCTCCCAAGCAGGTTTGATTTCCTATGGAACTGTTGCTATGACAGCAACGCCAGGATGAGCTTCAAAGAACCTAACAATCCTGTATCATGTCAAATTGTCAACAGTAAAATCCAGATAACTAAGTACAAAGAATGGGCACCAGAATTAGGTATACAGAGAGCTGTGTAATAAATAAAAATCATGAATATAATGTAAATGCAAATAAAAAGAGAAGACTTTCTACATTACATTTCTTTATTTCTCAGATATTTGCATTGGGAAAACAAGGTTGCGGCATATATACCCACATATCATATACTATTACAGTCACATCCAATTCCCAATCACAACAGTTCTTTATTGTTTATTACTCAGTTACTCCTTTCATTGTAGTTTTATTGATAAATGCTCGTATCATATCGAAATCTCATTTTGCGCTACTGATTCAACATTTGCTTTGTTAAATATCATGATACTAGTATTTACTACAGAAAGTCTCAATCTATGCATAAATGACTAGCACTAAATAATCCACAAACACATCTTTACAATTGTCATTGTACACAGCATTTTAAACCTCATTCAGCATACATAATTTTACTAATACTATTGTTTGAATCGATTAATTAATTACATTTTATATATATATATATATATATATATATATATATATATATATATATATATATTTTTTTTTTTTTTTTTTTTTTTTTTTTTCATATTTGCAATTACCTCTGACCAAACTTAAAAATAGGTTTGTCATGATCTCTTTAGCTAGATGAAATAATAATAATAATAATAAAAATAAAACAAAATAATCATCATCAGCATGTCAGTATGTGCCCCTCATACAGCTTTGGTTACAAATACATTAAAATGGATACAAAAAGCAATTTACAAACTGAAGTGAAGTGCTGAATGTTGAATGCTGAAAGGGTTCAAACCTAAATTTAAACAATGTAAAGTCCACAGTCTGCAGAACCTCAATGTTCTATGTTAATGATATGTGGTGTTAACACAGAGTAGTTAGCTAGATAGAGATAGAGAACCTCTTTAGTCAATATTTCACTGGACTTTAGAGAAATTTAGTCATACTGGAATATCTGCCAATATAATGACTTTGATTTAATTGCATTTTTTAACGAAGTACTATATTACTAACTATACACCAATTTCACATCAAAATGTCATGTTTTTGCAAGAAAGTCCTTGTTTTGAGGCTACAACAAGACTGCTTTGAGGAAATACAAATTACAAATCATAAGTATGTGGAATTGCTCTCTTCTTCACTCTGATGTCCGTCTACACATTTCTCCTCAAGGATTTTAGTGAGAGTTTCCAGTGTGCTATTTGGATCCAGCAGAGTCACTAGAGGGACATTCACACCTCTATCATTGAAGATAAGATTCTGCAGAGTCATGGCTAACATTGAGTCAATGCCTAAATTGAAAAGATGAACATCATCATTCAGCTCATCCATCTCAACACCAGTCGTTTCGCTAATCATGAACCTCAGATGATCACGTGGTGAGGATGATTTCTTGGCTTGTTCAGGTGTAGATAAATTCACTCCAGCTTTACTAATCGCTTCCTGTGCTATTTTGAACAAGCGTACATTCAGTGTTTTGTTCTGACTGAGAATGTTATTCCAGTTGTTTTTTAAATTGAATCTGCATACAACCTGTTGAGGTTTGTTGATCAAGAGGCACTGCTCAAGACTTTCATGGATTTCTGGAATCTCCAAAAGCATGATTCCCCTTGCCTCCAGAAATCTTTGGACATGGACTTTGTTCAACAAAAGACCAAGATTCAAAGCCCCCCAATTAATGGACTGTCCAGAAAGCCCAATGTTTCTGCGATACTGACAGAAAGTGTCCATGAATGTATTAGCCGCAGCATAATTGGTTTGTGAGGCATTCCCAATGAAGGCAGCAATGGAGGAATAGCACACAAAATAATCCAGATTGCACTGTATGGTAGCACGGTGAAGGTTAATCACTCCGTTTACTTTTGGCCTCATGACTTTCTCATATAGAGATTTGTCAAGACGTTCAATAAGCCCATCATGCAGGACAACCGCACTGTGAAACACCCCTTTGATGGGACTGGATGGAAATAGTTTTCCAATGTTTACAATTGTCTGGTCCACTTGTTCAGATACAGAAACATCACATGGCAGAGACTTAATGACAGAACCCCAATCGCTACTGACCTGACTTATCTCTTGTTGCATCTGAGGGTTTGGATTACTCCTAGACAGAAGGACAATGTTCCCTCCTCCTTTCTGAGCAATGAACTTTACAGTCTCAAAGCCTAACCCAGTTAGACCACCTGTGACAATATAGACAGCATTTTTCTGGAATAGACTGTGTTTGGGCATCACTGGAATGTCAGACAGCTGGTTCTTGTCTTCATTGTTCAGGATGATAATGGGTATGATCTGGCATCTGAAGTATGACTCAGATTCTTTTACAGACAGAAGATCAGTGTCTTGAGATTTCACTCTTTGAACAACTGTTGCGTCCAAAGACAAGGACTTTCTGTCCAAATGCATGGATTTCAGCCATCGGTAGATTTGTGACATTTGCATTTGCAGAGACCCGTTTTGCATTATTTGGGGCATGAGGAGGGCATGAATGCAGACTTCCTCATTTGTACCTCGGAATGTTCTAGTATTGAATGGAAATTCTGTCTGGTTGTCATAGACAAGAACAATGTCTTTGATGCCTCTAACACTGCTAGCTATTTCAGCAGTTTCTACACTATAAGGAGGTAGAAGAACAGCTCCCACAACCTCACTAAAATCACAAGACAGCTGATCAGCCTGGGTGCTCACTCTGACTTTCCAACCGGATCTGTTTGCAATAGTAATTAACACATTCATCAAAGCTGAGTCAGGAACAGTGGAGAAAATACCCAGTTTCCTTTGCTGTTTAGCTTTGGGTAAAGCCTCATGCAAGATCTCCCAAGCCAGCACCATATAAGAGACACAAGGCACATCTTTCAGGAATGAAAGCTTTTTTGCTTTGCAGCAAACAGCTGCTGGGAGAACTACTTTAGTGGTTGCAGCCACAGGGTAACAAGACACAACATGATCACCAACTTTAAATTTGCTGACATCTTTACCCACAGATGTGACAGTGCCACTAAAGTCAAGGGCCAAGAGTTTATGGTTTTCATTTGTGTGCTTGTTCCAGTACAATGTCTGGCCATAATTCAGGTCAGAAATGCTGACTGGAAAGTAATCTGATGAATGAACACAGATTTTACTGAGATGAAGCTCAATATTTTTTCCTTGATTCAGTTCCATAGAATTATCCATCTGAGTCGCTGACACATTTTTTATTATATATGGGTCAGATGTTTGCAAGATGAAGACTTCTTCATCCAACATGTGGAGGTTTCTTGAAGAGATTGCCATGGTTGGCAGAGGTGTGTGGGTGATTTCAGGTTTGAGAATTTTGCCCTCCTTCACTACTAGCTCTGGATATTTGTGACTGGGGTATGATCTGAGGACCTGAACCAAAGCTTCGATGTCTTCAGAAGTGGCAGAGCTCATGTCAATCAGCTGAAAAGAAAGTTCTGGCAACTCAGCTGCACATGCTCTTATCATGCCTGACAGAACAAACCCAGGGTTTATGTGGTCCACTATGCTCTCAGACGACTTATAGGTTATTACTCTGATATAACCTGGGAAATGAAGTGCTTTGAGATATACTACAATCTTTCTGAAAATCTCACAACACTCAGCCATATTGTCCAAGACCTTCTCTGATTTGAGAGAGGTAAGGTCTGCATCACCCCACATGAACAACATTTCTGTGAAGTTTTTCTTTACACTTGAAATTTTCAGTTTTGACAAAAAAAATTCAACTCCATCTTCCAACAGTTTGTTACAATTTGAAGACGACACATATCTAGATGTTGGGTCCAAGCACTGTTGCAAAGCTTTAGAAATTCCAACATGGTCAGAAAAGACCAGTGCCTTAATCGATGTCTTAAACGTGGCAACTTCAGAGATAATACTGAAATCGTTGTGGAAGAAGTAATCCTTGACTACTTGGGAACGACTTCCTAGCATTCTGATCTTCACATGCCTCAGTTCAACTAACACCCTACCCTGTTTATTGGCTAAGCAGCCACAAATGTCGAAATCATCTTCTCCCACATGTACTGCTCTCAGATAAACAACCATCTCCTCTTGCAATGGTTCAAATACAGTCAGGCTTCCTATTTGAGCAGGATATTGGGGTCTTGTTGATACACCCCCTATAGTTGCAAGAACAAGTTGCATAACGTAATCCAAGACCACAGGGTGAAGGTGATAGTCATGTAATTGAGGCAGTAATTCTTTTGGGACCTTCACAACAGATATAGCCTCTCTAAATTCTTCCCCACAATAAACATCTGCATTATTTCTGAGGACAGACCCATACTCAAATCCTGCTTGACTTAGAAGTTTGTATAGTTCTTCATTAGTCATGTGGGATGTGCATCTTTTGGAAATACAGTCCAATGAAATGAACTGTTCTTCAGGACTTCTACCTGGTTTTGCTTCCACTGTGCCAAACGCATAGACTGCAGAAGTAGACTGTATTTTGAAGTTACATGTGTTATCAGCCAAATGTTCTGAATGATTCAGCTGTACTTTTATATCTAGGGCATTCTGGGTGAAAACGAATGGATTCTGGAATGTTATGCTGAGCTGCAGAGTACTTAATGGAATCTTAGGTTTTGCATATGCCATGTAAGTTGCCAAACCCAACTCTGCATAAAATGCCCCGGGAATGATGGCAACCCCACTGTGCTTGTGGTGCTGCAGGAAGGCCACTGATTCCGAGGATAAATCACAGCTAAACATTGAACTGTCTGTACCCATTTGTGTAACTACTGGATGGTTGCCAGTGGGACTGATCAACTGCGAGTTAGAAGCGAAGACATCTCTCTTCACATCATCAAACTGGTATCGTGGGTAGGGAACTGGTTCAGTCTCAAAACCTTTGTAGAACGCTTCCCAGTCTACTTTGACCCCAAGCTCAAACAGTTTGGAAACAACAGTAAGCATGGTCTCGTGATCTTTATCAGGCTGCACTGAGGGAATCACAGTGAAGTCATTTCCCAGAGTCTCAGTGATGTACCTCTGCAAAGATCTTCTTGGACCAATTTCAACATATATCACACTTCTTTTGTTTTTAGCTGCAGATCTTACAGCTTGTTCAAATTCAACAGGTTCTCTGATATTCTTTGCCCAATATTCACCAGTAATAAAATCTGAGGAACACAAACTAACACCTGTCACTGTTGAGAACAATTCTGCCTCCAAATGATGTGCCTGCAATGAGCCTATACTCTGTTCCACTTTGGATAAAATGGGGTCCATCTTGTGACTGTGGTATGCTGCAGGTACATCTAAAATGCGAAGGAACAAATCTTTTCCACTGGCTGAGTTTCTCAAATTCTGTTGCAGCCTGTCAATGTCATCTGCATCTCCTGAAAGGGTGCAGGACTGAGGGCTGTTATAAGCAGCCAGACAAACCTTTCCTGAATAAGATGGAAGAATTTTCAAGACTTCAGAAACAGCCATATTACTGACTACCAGCATCTTCCCTCCCGTCACAGTGCTTTGTAGAGAACTGCGGTAGTGGATGACTTTCACTGCATCTTCAAGTGACAGCAAACCAGAACAATGAGCTGCAGCAACTTCTCCAATAGAGTGCCCCAAAACAGCATTCGGACTGATGCCCCAGTGTTTCAGAAGTTTGACAACAGCAACCTGAATAGCAAACAGAAGAGGCTGGACAATCTTTGGATCAGACGGCTCTGTACTTTTCTCAGATTCACTTTCCAGCATCTGTATCAGATTCAAACCTCCATCAGATTCCCTTTCCAGCATCTCTTTTAGATTCAAACTTCTATAGCTTTGCAACAGAGCTTCAATCTTCAAGATTTCCTCTCTAAAAACTGGCTCTTGTTTTAGCAGTTGCTTGCACATACCCTGATAGGTAACACCATTGCCACAAAACACAAAAACTAGCTTGGAGTCTGTCTTTGACAGTACAAGCTTTTTCTCCACAGCAGCAGTAAGTTTCTCTTTCAGGTCTGCCAATGATGATGTTTGAAATACTTTCCTGTATTTGTGTTTGACATGGCTTCTTCTACATGCAGATGTGTACAGTAAAGACTGTAGATCTGATATTTTCCCTTTGCTGATCTGTTCTGCCGTATCTTTAATTGTATTTTTCATGGATTTTTCTGATGCTGCAGAGACCACAAAATACTGATGGGATTTGCTTATCATCTGAGCTCTTGGCTTTTTTGACTGCACATATTGTCTGACAATTGCATGTGCATTTGTTCCACCGAAGCCAAAGTTATTGATTCCTGCACACCTCCCTGATCTGCAGTCACTGATCCATTTTTCTGCTATTGTGGGGATTTTAATATTGAGAGACTCAATGTCTATGCTGGAGTTTTCCACGGAGTAGAACAATGATGGCACAATGGTTTCATGCTGTATCATCAGTAGAACCTTTATGAGCCCTGCAACACCTGCGGCAGATTCTGTGTGTCCAATATTGCTTTTAACAGAACCAATGATGAGTGGCCCTGACTTTTGAGGTCTTGCTTTGGCAATGACTTTTGAGATGCTACCTGCCTCTATTGGATCTCCAATTGGAGTCCCAGTCCCATGAGCCTCAATGTACTGAACATTAGTCAGATCAGTCTCTGTTGAGTAGATTTTTCTAAGCAGCTCCTCCTGCTGTACCATGGATGGTTTGGTGATTGGACTAACGGTGTGGCCATCTTGATTTACTGCGGTTTTGCTGACGATACCCCAAATATGATCATGGTCTTCAAAAGCCTGTCAAAATACAGACAACATATGGGTGTTTGTTGTAGTTGTTGTAGTTTATCATTAGGTACATTGCTGTCATAGTTTATATGAGACAATCTTTTTATTTACTTTTTTCAGAGTCTTTAATAGAACGATCCCGCATCCTTCACCTCTGCCATATCCGTTTGCTTTGCTGCTGAAAGGTTTACTAGTTCCATCAGAGGAGATCATTTTTGCCTTGGAGAGAGTCACAAAAAGGGTTGGCTCCAATATACAGGTCACACCGCCACACAAGGCCATATCACAGTCTCCTGTTGAGTAGAATACAGATAATCACAATACTTAGGGGGGTGGGGGCAGCCTAATTGCTAATAATTAGTTTGATTAATTTAAAATGAAAACCTATATGAAACATCTAATGTATTTTGCACAGTTCTGTATATTAGTACACATACAATATACAGTAGATTAGTGGTAGAGGGCTGCATTGGGATTGAGTCCCGCGGGACCCAACGCAAATCTCGCGGGAGCGGGCGGTTTGAACTTTGCTGCGGGCGGGAATGGGCGGCTAAAAAAAACACTGCGGGATCGGGAGGTAGCCTAGCGACATGATGGAGATGTCAATAATGACACTTTTCCACTACACAGTACCAGCTCGCCTCGGCTCGGATCGACTCGACTCGCCTCGCCTTTGTTTGGTTTTCCACTGTGTAAAAGTTGTAACTGTATCTGCTTCCAGGTACTTTTTTTTCGTACCACCTCCGGCGAGGTTCTGAACGAGCTGAGGCGATACTAAAATGTGACGTGAAAATACGGCAGACTGCTGATCAGAGAGAATCATCACTATTCACTGCGTCATCATTGCACGCGCCAGACAGAGTATCCTGAATAAAAACAGCAAAAACAAAAACAAAACCATCCAAAAACAGCATACACTCGATTTCCTCCATTGTCCTGTGTTGTATGTGTCCAGAATACATGCCGGCCAGGGAAACGAAACAAACCCCATGAATCTCTTCAATAATAGCAATACAAATACATGTTTTTTCCTGCGGGACGTGAGAAGACACAAAATCAATGCATCTCTATTATTGTGCGGGAATAAATTCTCAGAGTTTTGCGGGTGCGGGCGGGAGTGGACATACATATTGCGGGAGCGGGCGGGAGTGTAACACATACGTTGCGGGAGCGGGCGGTAATGGTCAGAAATTCGGCGGGCGCGGGCGGGAGCGGGATGAAGAAACCAGTCCCGCGCAGGGCTCTAATTAGTGGTTCTCAACGGGGGCGTTCAGAGAACAACGGGGGGCGTTGGAAGCAAGAATTTTGAAAGGGGGGCGTTCAGGTGTTAATGGGGGGCGTTCACGAGTTTAAATATGTAACGCAAATTTTTGTTCATTTACTTTTATTCATTTTAAGCATTTAGTAATTTAGTTGTATTAAACACTTTAAGTGGGCTATTTAAAAAGTGTTAGGACTATGTTTTTGTTAAATTATGTTGTAAAACATATGCGCAGAGTGTGATATCATATTGTGTGTGCACGCGCATCTATGGTGTGCGTGAAAGAATACGTTAGCAGCGCTCAAAAAAAACAACAACATTCGTCCGCACCCGCTCTACTCCTGACCGCAAGTCCACCGTCAGTGTTATAGGTAGGCACTAGGCAGGTTTTTTGTATTCATTTCTATTGCATTACAATTGAAAACATTATCAATAATGTCAAAAATATGATGTGCAGTCAAGTTCGGGTACGTGTTTGCTGTGAGAGTTCTCACGCTTGTTGTGATTCGCGGAGTTTTGACGAGTTGTATTTTGACGACTTGATATTATTTCTTATTCAAAAGTTTAGAATGCCTAAAATTCTAAAATCTTCCAGTTTAAAGCGACACGTAGCCTATCGTTACTTTTGCAACGACTATTATTTTTCCAGTCATAGACCAGCGCTCAAGCACTGACTAATCCAGCGCTGACACGAATCAGCATTCACGTGCTCAAAAATGTGTTTCGCGCTGACAACAATCCGGTGGTGCCTAGAATCCAGCGCTGATAGAATCACGCAGCGGAGAAATGGAAAGTTGACAAGCCATTAAAAATTATTGACTTAAGAAACACTTAGATTTTTTCAAATATTTTCAATAAATCATGTTCCCATTAACTCTGGCGACGAATTTTAAAATTAATTAAACTATATTCCATTTATAAGGTAAAACTTTTACATTTTTAGGCATTAACTAATTCCAATGCCTAATGCCAAAATGTTTTCTTGTTCACCGAGTAATTTACTGGTCAATCATTATTGTTAACTCGCAAGACAGTAAGGGGAAAATGACAATTTGATGGATAATTTAAATATATTCTTCAATCACATTTTGGTAATGTATTCATTCGGCCATCACATCTGAGTGCGAAACGCTGCTTGGGTAGTTTCAAGATATAAAAATAATTAATAATACAATAATAATTTAATTGTTCATATGTGTTTAATCTTGTTAGAAGATTTTTTTTTTTTTTTTACTGATTATGAACACAAATTAATCATGACAAACCAAATTAATTGTAATTGTATTACCATTGATGAAAACAAGTTGATACAAGGTATTTTAGGCCTAAAATTCTAACATAATTTTTCATGAAAAATCATGATCGTATTTATTTATTTTTCGAAAGTAAGGTTAATGTAAGCAGCATCTTGCAATACTCTCCTAAATGCGTAATAAAACCTAAGTGCAAACATTACCGCTTTAATGACCGTCCTTTATTTTTCAGTGCATTTGTTTTACAATATATGGGATTAATATTATAACTATTATTATATAGTAGTGTAATGTACTATAGACACAACTAAAAGAGGTTTGAATTTTTTCTTTGTTTAATTTGCACACTGAATATGGGTTGGCACTTTAATTTTGAACTCTCAAAGTGCACCAGATTTATTGAATTTAACACTAAAATGCACAAAATTTTCTTACGGGGGGGCATGCCCCCCGAACCCCCCTAGAGGGACCGAGGACCACTCACCATAGATTTACCAAAAATCTAATGAATCTAATGATTTTTAATGAATCACTGTGGAGTATAGTTCAATTGTATTAATAAAAAACAATTTTGCACTTATTTCATCTGTTAACTCTCACTCGTACCTGACCGCTCATTAGTTTACAGGTGGGGGGGGGTTCAGGGATTTTAATATTGGATAGGGGGCGCTGGGCCAAAAAAGGTTGAGAACCACTGCAGTAGATGGATAAGTTGATACACAGGGTTTACATATTTTTGAGGACTACCTTGTTTTATGGCTTGACAAGCTAAGTGAAGGGCGACGAGGGATGAGGAACAGGCACAGTCAATGGTCAGTGAGGGTCCAGTGAAGTTGAAGATGTATGAGATGCGGTTGGCAGCTATGCTCATAGCGGCACCAGTGCCATTGGTGTGGTCTATGTGTTTTGGATTAATCCTCACAGTGGCCAGCTCAAAGTCTCTGTTCATTAGGCCTGAAAAACAAGCAAATAAAAAACATGTTAGATATGTTAGCTGGCTATATGCTTTTTTTCATAGCCATTTACTGTATACCTATTACAGTGCAACCTGAGGTTAAATACCTTGCTCAAGGCAACAATAGTTTGGGGCTTGGACAAGCAACATTTATGTTACCAGCCCTTAGCTTGTAGCCACCTCATGTGCTATTTGTGCTGTGACATAAAGGAATTAAAACACAAGTGCACATATTGAGGTCAAAACAAGTTAGGGTGCATTCACACCTGAGTGTTTGTTTCGGAACCTGGTGCATTTTCTCCCTTGGTTTGGTATCAAGGCTCGTTTGGTATCATATCGCGCTCGGATCCGCACCAAAACAATCGCTCCGAGACCGCTTTAACGAGGTGGTCTCGGCCCGATTGCAAACGAACTCTGGGGTGGTTCGCTTGAGGTGTGAAAGCAATCCGACACAACGGACCAAATGGTATTATAATTCATAACGGGAAATGTGCTATATAAATAGCAGTAATATCTGATTCTGTGAGTCAGCACATTAGTTATCACAGTTGAAAACCAACAGAGCACCTGTTCATCTTAAAAGGCTGTGTAATTGCACTTCTCTGTGCGAGAATGCTGTCCCAAAGAAGCCTTGATTCCTGCTCTAGCTGCATTATAACATTCATATAGTGTCTTGACACAGTAAACTTCTAGACAGCGCTGGGAGATCCAGAGAGAGCACGTTTGAAATTGCTGCAGTATTAATACGTATGTAGTATACAATTTAACAGCGGCAATGACAGTTACATTAGTATATTGTATGCGTGTGTCTCGACAGTTAAAAATAAAGCCACAAATAAAGCCACAATAATCTCATGGAGCGAACTTGTCAGTCATCTTGATGGATGACGCAGAGGAAACGTTGACCAATAAGAGGACAGTTGGACTCGCATGTGACTTGCATGAACACATTTTGGTACGCTTTGAAAGCTTGCCTTGTGAAAGCGAACCGTACCTAGAGGAAAATGCAACATTGTAACAAATTAAGTACCCGTTTCGGAACAAAACAAATTATCTGTAGGTGTGACAATGCCCTTACATCCCTCTCGTGATCCGGGAATTACTGAGAAAATCTATGTGCTATTTAGCAACGCATCTTAACCAGAGGTTGCTCCGTAGGTACTTCCCATGCAGTTGGTGTATATACTTTTTCATTGGGATTAAAAGACACCAAAAGTGACTTTTTATTTAGCTTATATTTAGCTTATACTGTATATTACCCAAAAATACTCCTGTTCGCGTTCCACTGGCCTTTTCCATTGGTATCCCAGCATCCTCTAGGGCCCTGTAGGTGCACTGCAACAAAAGTTTGTGCTGCGGGTCCATGGTGATTGTTTCAGCATTAGTGATGCCGAAGAACTTGTGGTCAAACTCATTAAATCTACAAAGAATAAAGGGTAAATGATGGGGTTATTGCTTTTGGAGTTCAGATACAATTCCATCATCACTCATCCTCACGTTATGTAATTCCAAACCTTTACGACTTATTTTCTTCAGCGGAACACAAAGATGATGTTAAAGTCAGTGGGCTCCAAACAACATTGAACCTCAATGGCTGGGAAAAACCCACATTAAGCAAAATAGCATGAAATCCATACAGGTTTGGGAAAAACATTAGTAAAGATTAACAGAATCTTTTTTGATTCAATTATCTTTTATATTATTAATATTTATTCCATTCCAACTGCTTCAAACAAAACTTATATATCATTCAGTGATCCAGTGTGCCACGAAACGGCCAAACATCGCCCAGTCTTTTTACTAGTTCTACCTTGGAAGTTTTCGTTAGGTGTTTTTCCAGTGCAGTAACTTCTTGAGTTATGTACTATGGTGGCACCCAGCATACATTGCGGCATGAAGCTTTTTATTGATTGTCACAATTGTTGAGTTCCATGTGCTGATTGTTCATGTCTGTGTGTGTTTCAATTATACAGTAGATCAAAGCTCTTTGTGCTCTTTGTGCCCTGGGGGGTAGCCAGGCCCACTAAATGAATAGGCCCACCCAGTTATTACAGAAATATTTAGGCTAATTTATTTAAGTATTGTTATTTAATTGCGTTTAATATAATTACAAACATGACTGTGCCATCTCAAATCTTAAAATAAATAAAATGTGGTTTTGGATGGTGATTAACATCTGTGTTAGGCAATCAGCAGTTATCCTGCCTGAGCCAATTCATGCCTGTGAGTTTGTTTTCACGCATCCCATTTTTTTGCAGTTATGTGTTAACTAGCAGCGATGTCTAAACAAAATTCTATTAAAAATCTTGCATTGACCCAGGAGAGAACGCCATCAGCCCGCCGTTACTGATTATTATTTTTCAGAAAAAATTCTGTGATTAAAAACTTTCATTAAACGTTTTATTTGAGTGTGGATTATTAAATAACTTTACTTAACTAATTGATTAAATAAGTGCTGTTTTCGTTTCTGTTTTGTTTAAGGTGAAGTCTCCATTTATATACCGCTTTCAACAATATGGATTGTTTCAAAGCAGCTTTACAGTGATAATAGGAAATTACCGTAACAGATTGTTTAGGCTTTACAACAGTTCTAGAATAAATTATTGTCCAGCTAAAGTTAGTTTTGATTTATTGATTTACTTCCGTTGCGAAGATCATTAGTTATTAACTTAGGGGCCGCTAACACGACACCGTTCTAACAGGAAAACCCTTAACGCGCTCCATCCGCACAAAACAGGGCCTGGTGTCTTGAGAACGCACTCCCAGAAATAGGTTCGAAGGTGCAAATGATTATCCGTTATCTCTGCGCAATCCTCAAAAACGCAAACCTGCGAAAACGCAGATGTCGCGCACATGCGCATTATGTGTTCAGTCCAAAAGTATGCGCATTCGAATATATGTGCGCAGGCGTTTAGTCCTTCCTTACAAATCAATCGAAACAAATTTTTTTGTCGGCTCTGCATAGCCACGTGAACCGGAATTATCCCGACAACATTTTGTCTGTAGAGAGGTAAAGGGAAGGGAAGGAGGCCTTCACAGGGGAGAGACTGGTTGACACTTCAGCACTGCGTTGTCATTGTGTCCAGGCGCAGGTCCTTCATCAGATCTGGATACGGCCTGGCTCTGGCGGACTGCGGTAAACCTCGGATAAACAGAGACAGTGGCGTGCACAGACCTCCTCAGGGGCAGAAGGACCAAAAAGGGCACTATTTTTTTTTAACATTTATTTATTAAATAAATCACCTGTATTTAAAGAAGTACCCGTCTGTCTGTTGTGTTTTTAAATATTTGAATGACTTCCTCACAATTAATTGGAATATCTCGCTGGATGGAGAGCAGCAGTAGGTCAGAGAGTCTCTCTTCATTACCAATGAAAAGATGTTGATACAATTAAAATGCATAACACATCAAACAAAAATAGGGAAATGATGATAATATAACAAAATATTATTTACTTTACCAAACAAAACAGTGAGAATCAAGAGGGTAATTATGAGGAATTCATGTTTAGTTATGTTGATGTTATAAATTTGATGTATGTATTCATGAAAGTGTTCGCTATCATGAAATCAGTAATGCTTTACAATAAGGTTTCATTAGTTAAATTTGTTAACAGGAACTAATAATGAACTGCACTTCTACAGCATTTAGTAATCTTAGTTAATATTAATTTCAGCATTTACTAAAACATTATTAAAATCAAAAGTTGTATTTGTTAACATGAGGTAATGCACTGACTGTGACATAACATGAACAAACAATTAACAGTTGTATTATTAATAGGCCTACAGTAGCCTAACAATTGTTTTACTCATGGTTAGTTCATGTTAATTAATATGAATAATAAATTAACCTTATTGTAAAGTGTTACTATGAAATCAAAGATATAAATTCCTTACAATTTAGAGTTGGACATGGACTTAAAATTTCCTTTCACTAGATGTATTTCCCCAAGCTAATAACACTTGCTATGGCCTTGGATAAAAATGAATGACATTGTCAGACTCAGAATGCGGCTGAAATCGAGTTATACTTTTATTATTGTTAAGCATAACTCACATGCTGCCGCAACTTTTACAGTAGCATGGTAGGATAAATGTTTTTATTTTATTTTTATTATTAGTATTAGCTTTTATACTTCTTCGTATTAGCTTAATATTACCTGCTGGCTGCTTGTGTAGTTTGAAGACTCGCGGCAAACTGCTGCGTACATAGCGCTGCAAAGGAAACTCCGCCTACCACTTCACCTCCGCCAAATGCTTCCGCAAGAGGGACTAATATTCGCGTAGACGTCATTCTTCTTATGATGTAACGAGTACATCAGGATTTATGGGAAGTGTTCCCGGTTCCGGCTGATCTAATCTATGCAGCCTAACATTGAATTATAGAAGTCTATAATGTGTTATGTTATTTGACCAGATGCACGGGATCACAGTTGGTGTTGATTGGTGACAGTTAATGATCCTTCGGACTGAACGGTGCACGTAGCGCGGGCGCCGGGTGATCCCGAGCGAGCGGCAGTGCTCGTACGTTTCAGAGTCGAGGCGTGGGTGCCGATTAAGCGCCCTGAGTTCGCGTGTCAGGTATCCAAAATCCATGTTGGAAGGTAACCCAGTAAAAATAAGGGAGACCAGAGAGTTTTACAGATACTAGACACGTGACTTTCAAATGAAAGATTGGCATCAAAGAGCACACCCAGGTTCCTAACCGACGACAAAGTGAAAACTAATGCCATGCTTCCTAATGATATCTCCCAAGGGTAGCATGTACAGAGAGAGAGAGAGTGTGTGTGTGTGTGTGTGTGTGTGTGTGTGTGTGTGTGTGTGTGTGAGGGTAGTATGTACAGAGTGAACAGCAGCGGTCCTAGTACTGAGCCTTGTGGTACGCCATACTGAACTTGTGATCGATGAGACATCTCTTCATTTACTGCTACAAACTGATAACGGTCAGATAAGTATGATTTAAACCATGCTAGTGCAATTCCACTAATGCCAACATAGATTTCGAGTCTATTTAAAAGAATGTTGTGGTCAATAGTATCAAATGCAGCACTAAGATCGAGTAACACTAATAGAGAGACACAACCACGATCGGATGATAAGAGCAGATCATGTGTGACTCTAATGAGAGCTGTTTCGGTACTATGGTACGGTCTAAATCCTGACTGGAAATCCTCGCAGATATCATTTCTTTCTAAAAAGGAACACAGTTGTGAAGATACTGCCTTTTCTAGTATCTTTGACAGAAAAGGTAGATTCGAGATCGGCCTGTAATTGACTAATTCTGTAGGATCAAGTTGCGTTTTTTTAACAAGCGGTTTAATCATAGCCAGCTTAAAGTTTTTTGGTACGTATCCTAGAGACAAAGATGAATTAATGATATTAAGAAGAGGATCTATGACCTCTGGAAGCATCTCTTTCAGTAGCTTAGTCGGAATAGGGTCTAACATGCATGTTGTAGATTTAGATGATTTAACGAGTTTAGTAAATTCTTCCTCTCCTATAGCAACGAATGAATCAAATTTTTCCTCAGGGAGACTACAATGCTCTGCCTGATGCGATACTGTATTAGACGGTTGCATAGTTATAATTTTCTCCCTGATATTATCAATCTTATGAGTGAAGAAGTTCATAAAATCATTACTGCTGTGCTGCTCGGAAACTTCTGTGTTTGAAGCTTTCTTTTTCGTTAGTTTAGCCACCGTTTCAAATAAATACCTAGGATTAGGTTTATTTTCTTCTAATAGGGTTGAAAAATAAGGAGATCTAGCAGCTTTTAAAGCCTCTCTGTATGCAATCGAGCTCTCTTTCTGGAATCGTGCTGGAAAAGAGATAGTTAAAAGTTAAAAGTTTCTGTCGCAACATTGAGTTCTTCTAAGCTATCCGGGATGCTGAGATGATGAAACTGATCAGGAAGATTATTAATAAAGCAATCTTTAGTGGCAGAAGTGATTGGTCTAACATATTTATAACACGGAGTCGACTTTTTGAAGTTTGAAGGCTAAATGAAGTTTACAGGAGACTAGATAATGATCTGAGATGTCATCGCTCTGCTGCAGAATTTCAACGGCATCAACATCTATTCCATGTGATAATATTAGATCTAGAGTATGATTACGACGATGAGTAGGTCCTGACACGTGTTGTCGAACTCCAATTGAGTTAAACATTCTTGCCTTGTTTAGGCAAAATTAATGAAATTGATTAAAAAGTCTAATATTAATGCAATAGGCCTAATTATTAAAAACGTGTTCATGACGGAGACATATTTTTTGCTGTTGTTTTACTGTGCATGCGTGTGTTCTACCAGTTTATTAAAAAAAATTAAGACTGAAGTAGGCTAATCTTAATACTGAGTCCGTTAGTTTGCTTTTGGCTATAAGGAAAAAATATAGCCTTTTGCCCAGGCCCGGACAAAAATATAATTCTGCCTACACTGTAAAAATAAAAGGATCCTGGAGGAACCTTTTGGGGTTCTTCACTCCACACTGGCAGAACCATCTCTAGATCCTGTGGCACCCTTTCAAAAGGGGCGGTTCTCTGAGGAACCACTCAGGGGTGCATTTCCCAAAAGCATCGTTAGCCAACTATGGTCGCCAGTTCCGTCGTTATCAGCAGTTCAACGAGTCTGTTTCTCCCGAAACCATTGTTCCAATGAACATTCACAAACAGCATCGCAGAGTTGTGTGGTTGGAGCGACAGCTCTCGACCTGTGGTTAGAATAATTTGCATGACATGTTGACTTAATAAATCCTTATCTTGAGCAAAATAAGCAAGATGGCATTCAGTACAATCTATGTCTTTTATTTAAAATACATACAAATGTCATTTACGTCTTTGAGTTTGTCAAAAGGTTTAAAGCACCGTTTTTGAAGAGTGCACATGTGCGAACGTGCTCTACTATGTAAGAACGAGTCTGTGATTTAATCTGGAAATAAAGCTAAATAACTGAGAAAAATGAGAAATAGTCCTCAGATGCCATGTCTGTAATTTATATCAAAACATCTAGAATTAATTCGATCTCAAACTGTTTCATTAAAAGTAGTTATTACTCCACCATGTGCATGATGTCATAAACCACTTTGCGACAATATGGTTTCGGGAAACAGTCGTGACTAGCTGATTGAGTTCTTCAACGATGCGTCGTACTATGGTAGTTAAGGACCGAGTTACGTCGTTGTTCGGGAAACGCACCCCTGGTTTCCAGAGGAACTCTATATCAGTAGTTCTCAACTCCAGTCCTCGGGACCCACTGCTCTGCACATTTTGTATGTCTCCCTTATTTAACACACCTGAACCAGATCATCAGCTCGTTAGGAGAGACTCCATGAACTGAACTGTACTGAACGTGTCAGATAAGAGAGACATACAAAATGTGCAGAGCAGCGGGTCCCGAGGACTGGAGTTGAGAACCACTGCTCTATATGAAGCACAGTGTAGAACCACTTAGGGTGCCTCCAGGAACCAAACTTTAAGTTTTAAATTTGTTTTATTTATTTTATTTATTTTATATCATGTTGGTACTATGGTTATCATTAACTTATATTACAATAAACAAACACAAAAATTAAACCAAATACAACATAAGAAATGTTTGTTGCATATTATAGATCCATTTTAATAAATACACTTGCGTGTACTTGGAAAAAAAGCTATTAATAGATTAATATCAATAAATACACATTTTAAAAAATAGTATAATACATAAGCAACATGAATAATTAACCATTAATATACAATAGATAGACAAAGAAAAGAAAGGACTTCTCAACAAAATGCATGGAAACACATGTCCATGTGATAAATCAATGTAAAAAATTGACATTAACATCTTTACTACCCTAATTAAAAATGTGCATCAAATATATTTTGTATACTTAACTTTAAAACATGTCTCAATCCGCTTGTTAAGCCTGATGTCACTGTTTCCAGGAACAAAAGCTCTATCAGATGGCAAAATGAAACAACAAACGGTGCTAATAGGCTACATACACAGTGTGCTGGATTACTCCTGAAAATTATTATCCTAACCTTTATCTCTATACGGAAATCTCAGATGGTCACAGTTATTCAGCTTTTTTAAATGATCAAAATATTGAAGTCTGGGATGCTGTTAGACTGGAGACTATGTATACGCCATGTCTTTTGAAAAGCCTAGCTTAAATATATGTGACCTGAATCAACAGTGCTCATAAACAACTTTAGAGTATTCTCACTATAAACGAGTAGAGGCTTCGACCCAGAAACAGTATTCCTACATCACAAGAGTGCCAAAATGATATTTTATTGTTTGAATTTTGTAATAAAATTTACAGAATTTGAAAGCTGAGACTTTTTCATATAAAAAAAGTAACCTGCTCTGTCTTGTCTGTCGGTGTCTGTCCTCTTTGCTTGGCGATTTTTCTTCACTGTGTGAGAAAGTGCATGTGCATCTGACTAACTTAAACTTCTCTGATTGGCCATTGCGTTTTAGAGATCAACAACTATGTCTGTGATTGGCTACATTGCTCACCGCTGCAAAAACACGTTGTAATTAGAAACATTTGACGTGTTGAGTCCAGAGCGCAAACACTGGAGCAGAGGTGTAAAGTCCAGGGGTCTTAAAAATAAAGGGGTCAGAAAATAAAAGTCCTGCCATATGTTTATTCCACCCATGAACTCAGCCAGCTGATTTCACTAAGTAGTTCTTCCTCCTGGCTGAAAAACTGTGCTAATTAGTAAATCAGGTGCTTGGAACAAATCACTGAGGAGGACTTTTACTTTCTGAACCTGGACTTAACACCTCTGCACTGGAGCATTTGCCAAATCTGTTTCGCCAATATAGCCTATTACAGTATCAGCTGAGGGTGCTCTTGCTTGGGTTTGAGGCCTGCTTAGCCTATGCCACATGGTAACCGAGACATTTTTGATTATTGTGGACAGTCTGCTAAAATGCAGTCAAGAAGTTAAGACAAAAATCAATAAATATCTTTCAATAAATATCTTCTTTAAATGTTCTATATTGTGTTCAAGTCATTGTATTTATATAATTTACTTCAATGTCCAAATAAAATTTCTAATGCGAGGTACAGTGTATCAGTTAAACTGTTAGATAGGCTACGTTTAAATAGACAATTAGGTACTCCAGTAGCCTACATAATAGAAAATTTGAATCTTTAACAGAAAAATTAAATCAGACAGATTCATTTAATTATCCATATTGTGTGGGATGTGTTATATGGATTGTGTTAATGATTGCGTTATCAGAAAGGAACCCGCTCATTTTTTCCAGGTGCGTCTACGCCACAGCAACATAAAAACATTTAAACTTTCAGAATGAAGCGCACCACGGGTCATGTGACAAGAACCAACCAATCAGCTTTTGATCCTTTCCATGCCAAGATGGAAGAACAGCTGATCGTAATGGTACAGGGATACTACGGCTATATAGGCTGTAGCATTGATGGGCTACATAGATTTGACCTCAATAAAGGTTAGCCTGGAACGGAATGAATGCATCATGAATGTAAATTCCCATGATAAACCTCTGGGATTTTGGAGCACCAACTTGTAAAAGTGCATAACAGTAGGTCAACACAACATAACTACAATGCGTTCTTTAATTCCCTGTCTTATTCTGCCCTCTAGTGGTATATCAAAATTAATACAAACCTTAACGCAAAGAGACAGTGTTATTAACAGATCAAACACAGTAAAATTCATACTAATAAAGTATACTATGTACAAAAAAATCTGATGTGCTCAGAATATAAACTCAACGCATTTAATTACACGTTAAGCATTGCCGAATACACTCAAATGAGATCGACTCAGAAAAGACGTCAATAAATGCACGCGTGTCACCTGTACATCTTTGTTGCATGCACAAATTATGATCACTAATACAAAATAAAACATTCTATTCATAAAAATGTCTCTATTTGTACAAATTGCTGCACATTCGTTGAATTCTGAATTTTGCACACATAAGTTGAAAGCAATTTGTGGACAGTAGCCTAAAACATATCTGCAACATTTATCAAGTTCACGGATAATTATGTGTGCATTTATTAATCATTATGATACTAAAATTATAATAAAGTATAGGCTACTACAAAAAATCAGATGAGTCCAGAATATGAATGCAACACGTTTAATTTCATGTTAAGCATTTTACTCCCATAGAAAACCATTATAAGAACGCTAAATGTGGCGTAATGCATATTCGAATGTCCCCTTATTATGTCGAAATAACAAGATATTATGTTGAAATAACGACTTATTATGTTGAAATAATGAGATATTTTGTCGAAATAATGACTTAATATCTCGAAATAACAAGATATTATGTCAAAATAACAAGATATTGTCGAATAACGAGATATGTCTAAGTAACGAGATATGTCGGAATAACGACTTATATCGGAATAATGAGCTATTTTGTCGAAATACTGACTCGTGTCGAAATAACGAGATATTATGTCGAAATAACGAGATATCTTGTCGAAATAACGACTTAATATCTCGAATTAACGAGATAAGTTTTCTTTTTTTTCACCACGCGGTTCAGGGCTTCCATATCCATGAGATTTTGTCTAGGCGCTGTACCAAAAATAGCCACCGGGTGTTTTTATGCATTCTCCTGTAACAAATTTATGTTGTGTGATGGGCCAGAAAGTCCAGGGCCACTTTTTAGCCCCAGTCACACACACGCACACACACACACACACACACACACACACACACACACACACACACACACACACACACACACACCCTGGGCAAGAGAGATGCTGCCCATGTATTCCATAAATACCCATATATACACGCTCATGTATTATTGAATCTTTGAACTTGACAAACATAAGTGAACATCATAAGTTATTTTAATGAGGACAAATGAATTGAAGCCTTACCCATCAATAAGTGCTGCCTTTGCTGTGTGTGTCTTTCCTGCTTTACTCTCATCTGGGTCGTACCACTGAGAGATATTAAACCTGTCGTCTGGGATCTCAACTGCACAGTTCTCTCCATGAAGGAGGACTCGCCAGAAGTTTTCAAGTCCCTCGCCCATAAAATAGATGAAAACATACAATATATAAATGCAATTTGGGCCAAAAACATAACATGAACAAATAATGAAACACTGTAAATTGTTAACAATTACCTCCAGGAAAATGGCATCCAATGCCAACAACAGCGATTTCTACATCATCATCCATCATGATTCATATGCCGTGTGTGCAAATACATTTGATTTTACAATCTATAGACAGCAAAAACAAACACTGAGACAGTTAACTAAATATTCATCCATGGCATTTAATATTTAGGCTTTCTTCCTTCTTTCAGCAGAAAAATAAAATCATTTTAGCCAGGGACCTCTGGTTGACACTGAATGCACAATTATTACTAGCCAACCAGAAGAAATGTCCTGTATAATGAAGAGAAAATATGACCAATTTGAAATATAGATATATAAGATAAAAGTATTAAGATAAGCTTTTTAAAAGTAGATTTCACTGTACAGTATATGAAATAATTAGTTTTAAGTTTTTATATTTATTGTTTTTAGATTATTTATATAATTTTCTTAAGTTAAATAGTTTTTATTTTGTGTATGTGTGTGTGTGTATATATATATATATATATATATATATATATATATATATATATATATATATATATATATATAACACACACACACACATACACATTTCAATTTTGGCCCAGAGAACGAGAAAAATGATAAAGCAAATGAAATGGAAAAACATGAACTTACCTGGATACTCATGTTGAATCTTGTCTTGTTGAAAATGCTTCCATGAGGCTCAGTCTACCCAATATATATAAAGTTAAATGTAATGATTTACTAGTATTGACAAGTACAATATTTAATATAACTGGAAATCATTACCTGTTGTTCAGGATTTTTGAAGGAGATTTCCTGTTAGCTCATGAAATAATTTCTCAAGAAAATCCCTCTGACTGTAATCAGTCTCTTATGTAAGATGCTGTCATTTACACTGGAATAGGTAAAGCTGACTAGACTCTTTATTACATGTTTGATATTTAGATATAACCTAACCCAATTCAGCTTTATATTTCCCCAGATGTGATGAAACCTCTCAATTTGTCAAGGTATTAGTGATATCAAAGACTGAATGGTCAGTATTTTCCTTATCAATTCTGACTAAACAGAGGCATTAGTTATTGGATCTAAACACTCAGAATATTAGACCAGTGAATGTAACTTTGTTTTTATGGATTTACTGTTAGGCCATCTTCTAGCGTTAACAACCTGTGCGTTTAGTTTGATAGCAATCTATACTTTGACAATCATATTTCCAACGTTTGCAGAACAGACTTTTTCCACCTTAGAAATGTTGCTAAAAAAGACATAATGGATTCTGAACTGCAGAAACGAGTCGTCAGTAATTCCAGTTACTTTCATTCCCACAACATTCATATGCAAAAATGTACCAAATTTGCGTAATGCCCACCTATGGTCTTCATTGGCTGCCGTGAACAATGTCTACTTTGACCCTCAAACACTGCGGCTGGTTCATGTTGTGTATGTCGAGAAGACGCTGTTTTCTGCTCTGAAAAAGCTAATTCTTCTTGTAAACACTTCCAAAGGATGAGGATGAGGACGTGAAGAGTCAGAGGTTAAGATCATCAGCATTATAACCTTCTGATGACGGCTTCTCAAATCTCTGCGAGGTCTACAGGGGATTTACAACACGCTCATCCATTAAAGACGGGTCAGTACCCACTTTATTTGGACCTCAGAATCATAACCTGTAAGTATGATTAATTATTGATGTATACATTTTTTCCCATGTGTTCAACATATGTATTTTTGTGTTTTATATTGTGTAGGTCTCCAACTAACTGGCTAACTCACGAAATAGTTCTGCTAATCAGCTGTGGGCCACTATTACCTAAAACTGTCTTAATGCAGACTGTCTGTCAGTCTTACTACTTTGAGTAAAGATAAAGGATGGAGCGAGATTTGTTTTACATCAAGCTACACCTTTGTTTTGAAAAATCGAACTGTAGCTGCAAAACTTTTAAATAAACTTGTTCAAACCATGCATGCTTGTTGGAAATGCAGGACTATTTTAAACAAAAAATGTGTTGAAAAGAACATAATCTTTATTTCAAAATGTATAGATACTGGCTGGTCAGTGACTTTTTGGATCAAACCATGTTAATTTCTGCCCTACATGGTCTCTGATTGAAAGAAGTCCAAACAGATATAATTGACTGGCCTAGAATCCTGCTGTACATTAAAGGGATACTTCAGGATTTAGCATTAAGCTTTGTATCAGTAGAAAACCTGTAGTATTTTCGAATTACTGTGCTTTCAACCCTCATATCCCCCTGAGAGGAGAGATTTATGTATTTTTTGTCTGGAAAAAAGTATTTTTTGGCCAGAGGCTAAAGACTACAGCCAGTAGGAGGAGCTGTCCCGCATGTTTTCAACCCGCACATAGAGGGATCTCACTCACAGAGTGTACACATATAGTATTGGAAGCTAAGCTAGCAGGCTCTTGTTCTGTGGAGAAAGCTGAGTAGTAGGGGTTACCATCCTCTTTTTCCCGGCCGTCGAGATCGTCCAAAATGTCCGGGATTCAGCTTTTGCTTTCTGCGGTCGCCATTCATTGTTTACATGCACACCTTTTGTTTCAATCTAACTGAATTCATTCCGATTGGTGAATCTGAATGTAATGTTTACATGAACGCTAAACAAGTGATCGGTTGATGTGCGTTTTAACATTGCTAAGAAAATTCCCGGTCCTCCGTGAGAGATAACTTAGCCCACGAGACCGCACGGTGCGTCTCAGTAATCACGCCACCGGCCTCGCGCCGTTCTCCCGCGGCCGTCAGCCTCATCCTGCTCGCCACTGTAAACATGATGAATGGCGACTGTAGAACGCAAAAGCCGAATCCCGGACATTTTGGGCGATCTCGAAATCCCGAGCAAACTCGTCACAGAGTCTCACTACTAATAGCCTAGCTAGCCTTGTTGTTTTCAACTGCGTTCTCTTACCGGTAGGCGTGGCCTCCTAGGGCGGTGAAGCAAGTGCATTCTGGGAGTTGTTGTCTTTCATCCACATGAGCCAAAAATACATTTTCTGGCTTTTCTCAGTCTAGAAAGCTCCAAATTCAAAAATGTCTTCACATTTCTTCTACATAAATTACCCATTTTAAATACACATTCATCTTCCCAGAGGTAAAGTATCCCTTTAAGCAAGATTAAAATTGATTCAATGTTGATTTAGTGTTGGTCTGCTATCTGGGTTATTAACTTTATTAATTACAGTAATCCTGATACTACAGCATGAGATCCAGCAGTGTTTGTGACAAACATATCTTGGAGAGTTTGAAAAACACGTTGAGCACAAAGAGCTTTGATCTACTGTATCATTCAGACACAGACAGACATCAACAATCAGCAAATGAAACTCAATGCTGACAATCAACAAAAAGCTTCATGCCACAATGCATGCTGGGTACCAGCATATTTCAAAGCTTGCAATGCAGCATGAATGTATAATGCAGCTAATTTGTCCTAGTATTGCATTTATTTCCTTTTATTTTTGCTGTTGTTTCTGTCGTGACTTTGTAGTAGCTTGTTTTGTGATGGTCAGAGTTTATATGTGTTCCTTGGTTTGTTTGCTGTTTTTTTCTTTAAGTTTTTAATAAATTGTATTTGCATATAGATCCTCGAATCAATTACACTAATTTTTCCCCAGCAAAACGATACAAGATCTTACTGACACAAACGCTTAAGGCCTGAGTATGTGCATTCTTTTATGTGCAACTTTGAGAATAGTCTACAATGATTTAGCGGTTTGGCTATTGCCTGTGACCACATTACATACAAATGAAGTGCATTATGTCCTTATTATCTGTTTAGTGTTTCAGTTAGGATCTATTTGCTAATGTTCAATTGACCTTAAGACACAGAATAGACGGATTACTCTTTAACTTACTGTTTCACACTAACTTTTTACATTAGTGCTGATTTACATCAGGATCAGGAACAAGGAAATGTTGACCAGGAAATATTGCCTCTGCTATATGTAATAGCATCCAGGAAAGAACGTTAGCGGCAGAGAGGTTTATGCATTCATGCAAATACTGTGTCAATAAATTACTCACTCAATCACTCCAGTGACAATTATGCTGAGATCAAGATCTTTTAATGCAAACATACAATTCCCAATGTTCAGTAATGTGGTCGAATTAATGTACTTGAATGTAACTGGATTACAAATGCAAAGTTGTCTTTGCATTGTCGTGTTTAGATGAATAGATGTGCAAATTAATAGAACTGCATGGAAAAGGTTAAAAAAAAAGAGAAAATGATCAACTTGATTAAAATATAAACACACAAACACATGTAAGATGCATTGTATACATAAGAACAGAACACAGTGATTGCTAATACTTGCATGGTCAAATAAAAGTGCCATACAGAGCTAAGCTCAAACAAAAAGACAAAAGTTCATCCATCCATTTTATAAACCACTTGTCACGGTGCCTATGGACAGTCAGGATCAGCACACCATACATTCTGAATCACGGATGCTTGTATTTGCCGTTTGCATGTGTTACTGGGCTCTGGAAGATTTTGTTTGTTTTTGTTTTCTCCCTAGGGGTTTCCCCCCCCCGTGAATTAAAAAAATAAATAAACCATTAAATGGCATTTTCTGGAGAGTTTTGTGCAAAGAAATGGACAAATTGAGTCTTACATGATTCACGAGTTCACACATACAATTTGAGGGGGTAAAGTTTAATGCGTATTTGGCGTGCTGTCCGGAGGGAGGGCTCCGAGCTCGGAGTTCAGCCCGAACCCAGAGTACTCCCCCCGTATGTAAGTGTTTAGGACTAGAAGCGTGGAGAAGGGGTGGTGGGGGGATGCTGCAAAACTGTCAATGGATTGAGGTGAGACTGCTGGGTGTATATATACCTCTTACCATTGATTGCTGAGTGCTCTCCACCTGTGTTAATTATCTGAACGTGCTCCTTTTTATTAACTTTGTTAATAAAACCTCATTATGTGAAAAACTGCAAGTCAAGTCAAGTCATCTTCATTTATATAGCGCTTTTAACAATGTAGATTGCTTCAAAGCAGCTTTACAGAGATAAACGTATAATTTATGGTAACAGAGATTGTTTTGGCTTTATAGCAGTTCTTTAATAAAGTTATTTTCCAGCTAAGGTTAGTTTTGATTGATTCGCTTCCGTCGCAATCATTTGTTATTAAATTAGGGGCCACTAAGACGACCCAATTCTCTCTACATAGACTTTAAACGCGAACCTGTGAGAAACGCTGATGCGCATTAAGAATTGGTTCTATAGTTATGTGCGTTTGAATATATGTACGCAGGTTTGTAATTCCCTACAAACCAAGCCTAAACAAAGTACTGGTGTTTCCTTATAATTTTTGATACAGAATTTTATTTTATTTGATCAATTTGGGGTAGATACGCAAATTGAGTTTCCCGACAACGCTTTATCTGTAGAGTGGTAAAGGGATCCTCCATAGGGAGAGACTAGTTGGCACTTCAGCACTGCGTTGTCATCGGGTTCAGGCGAAGGTCCTTCATCAGATCTGGATATGGCCTGGATCCGGCAGGCTGTGGGAAAACCTCGGGATAAACAAAGACACTAAAATTAGCGTAGATGCCATTCTTCTTATGATGTAACGAGTACATCAGGATTTATGGGAAGTGTTCCCGGTTCCAGCTGACCTAATCTATGCAGCCTAATATTGAATCTAAAGTCTATAATGTATTATGTGAAAGCTAGGTCAAAGAGATGTGTTTTTAGTCTAGCTTTGATCTGACAGAGTGTGTCTGCTTCCCGGACAATGGTAGGAAGACTGTTCCAGAGTTTTGGTGCTAAATAGGAGAAGGATATACCGCCAGCAGTTGATTTTGATATTCTAGGTATTATCAACTGGCCGGAATTTTGAGATCGCAATAGACGTGAAGGACTATAATGCGTTAAGAGCTCGCTCAAGTACTGCGGAGCTAAACCATTTAGTGCTTTGTAAGTGATCAGCAATATTTTAAAATTGATGCAATGTTTAATAGGGAGCCAGTGCAGTTTTGACAGAACCAGGCTAATATGGTCATACTTCCTGGTTCTGGTAAGAACTCGAGCTGCTGCGTTTTGAACTAGCTGTAGTTTGTTTATTAAGCGTGCAGGGCAACCACCCAGTAGAGCATTACAATAATCTAGCCTTGAGGTCATGAACGCATGAACTAATTGTTCCGCATTTGTCACTGAGAGCATATGACATAATTTAGATATATTTTTAAGATGGAAAAATGCAGTTTTACAGATACTAGACACGTGACTTTCAAATGAAAGATTGGTATCAAAGAGCACACCCAGGTTCCTAACCGACGACGAAGACTTAACAGAGAAGCCATCAAGTGTTAGACAGTATTCTAGATTATTACGTGAGGAAGTTTTTTGTCCAATAATTAGAAACTCTGTTTTTTCAGAATTTAGAAGTAGGAAATTACGAGTCATCCAATTTTTTATATCCTCTATGCATTCCGTTAATTTTGTGAATTGGTAAGTTTCGTTAGGTTTTGAAGAAATATAGAGCTGAGTATCATCGGCATATCAGTGAAAGCTAATTCCATGTTTCCTAATGATATCTCCTAATGGTAGCATGTACAGAGTGAAAAGCAGCGGTCCTAGTACTGAGCCTTGTGGTATGCCATACTGAACTTGTGATCGATGAGACATCTCTTCATTTACTGCTACAAACTGATAACGGTTAGATAAGTATGATTTAAACCATGCTAATGCAATTCCACTAATGCCAACATAATTTTCGAGTCTATTTAAAAGAATGTTGTGGTCGATAGTATCAAATGCAGCACTAAGATCGAGTAACACTAATAGAGAGACACAACCACGATCGGATGATAAGAGCAAATCATTTGTGACTCTAACGAGAGCCGTCTCGGTACTATGGTACGGTCTAAATCCTGACTGAAAATTCTCGCAGATATCATTTCTTTCAAGAAAGGAACACAGTTGTGAAGACACTGCTTTTTCTAATATCTTTGACAGAAAAGGTAGATTTGAGATCGGCCTGTAATTGACTAATTCTGTAGGATCAAGTTGCGTTTTTTTAACAAGCGGTTTAATCATAGCCAGCTTAAAGTTTTTTGGTACGTATCCTAGAGACAAAGATGAATTAATGATATTAAGAAGAGGATCTATGACCTCTGGAAGTATTTCTTTCAGTAGCTTAGTCTGTATAGGGTCTAACATACATGTTGTAGATTTAGATGATTTAATGAGTTTAGTAAATTCTTCCTCTTCTATAGCAACGAACAAATCAAATTTTTCCTCCGGGAGACTACAATGCACTGCCTGATGCGATACTGTAGTAGACGGTTGCATAGTTATAATTTTCTCCCTGATATTGTCAATCTTATAAGTGAAGAAGTTCATAAAGTTATTACTGCTGTGTTGCTTGGAAACTTCGGTGCTTGAAGCTTTCTTTTTCGTTAGTTTAGCCACCGTTTCAAATAAATACCTAGGATTATGTTTATTTTCTTCTAATAGGGTTGAAAAATAAGCAGATCTAGCAGCTTTTAAGGCCTCTCTGTATGCAATCGAGCTCTCTTTCCATGAAATGCGAAATACCTCTAGTTTTGTTTTCTTCCAGTTGCGCTCCATTTTTCTGGCTGCTCTCTTAAGGGCCCGAGTGTGCTCGTTGTTGTCCCGGGCGTGCAACAAGATGAACCCAAGCGCAGACAGTACACAATACAAACGGGATTTATTGATATAAAACAGAAAACAAAACCCACGAGGGGGCAAAACAACACAGGTAATGGGTGACTAGACTGACAAGGCTTAACTATATAAAGACAATAAACTTCACTAACAAAAACTCTAGACAAGGTATTCACAGCAACAACAAGCATAGATACACATTTCACAATGAACCGACAAAGGACAGCAAACACAAGGGGATTAAATAGGGACAAACTAATGAGGGAACAGGTGATAACTAGGAGGAGATAATTACTAAATGAGGATAACAAGGAGGGCGGGGCTGGGAAACGAGACAACACAAGCACGACCAAACTAATGACCAAGCGCTTGTACACAAAACATGGGTCTGTCATGATCCTGCCACAAGACTAGAGAACTACTAAAACACAAGGCAGAATCATGACAGAACCCCCCCCCCCCTTAAGGAGCGGCTACCAGACGCTCCTCAAGAGGACATTAAACACGAGACATGACCGACTGAGACAAAGACACAAACCAGCAAAACATGACGAACAACAACAGTGGCAAACAAGAATAAACAATAACAGGGTTGGGGTGAAAAATAAGAAAAAACAAACAAGGAAGGGGAGGTGGGGGAAACACAGTGTCCTTGGGGAAAAATCCGGGGTGGATAGGTGAACTGGGGGTCTTGGGTTCACGGGAAGGGGGCTTAGGACGAGGAATGCGGGATGACTGGGACAGGGAACCATGAGGAGGGGTCCTGGAGGGAACAGTCCGGGGCTTAGTTGTGACAGGGGTGGCTGAGGAAACACACAGGGTCTTGGGAACAGAGGAAGTCACAACAGGGGCGGGAACAGGAGGAACAGGGGGTCTCTCCGCTGCCGACTTGGACACGGCGCTCTCCGCTGCAGTCTGGGGCACGGCGCTCTCCGCTGCAGTCTGGGGCACGGCGCTCTCCGCTGCAGCCTTGACAGGGGCCTCCAAGATCCGGACTAGGCTCTCGAGGTACTTAGATAAGGTATCGGCAGAAACAGACCGCAAAACCTCTTTGGCAGCTGAATCGGCCACGGACCTCTCTACCGCACTCACCACAGTCTGTTTCCCCACTGCCGCAGCGGGTCCTGGGACAGCGCTCACGGCTGCAGCGGGCTCAGGACCAGGCAAGGACGACGGTTGGGAGGTTCGTCTCCTCCTCTTCTTCCTTCTGGGCCGTGGTACCGAGGCTGTAGCTGGACTGGTGACTCTATGGAGTTCCGCGGGAATTGGAACAGGCGCTGGGAAGACAGTCCCGGGAGGTGTAGACTCCGTCGACGAGGCCTCTGATGCAGACTCCCAGGACAGCCGTCTTCCCCGCTTGCCGCGAAGAGTAGCCACTTCGGGAGTAGTGGAGAAAACAGTCTGGTCCCCCAACGTAGCCACGGCAAGAACACGACCCTCCGGGATAACAGGCAGCATGCCAGGTGGAGATGGGCTAGTGGTACTGGGCGGGTCTCTCCGTGACATGTGGGCCACCATCTCCTGGAAAGGACGACAGACCAGCCTCTCCCGTTTAGCCAGAGGGGGGATATCATTAAGGCCCGCAATGAGGTAGCGATTAAGGAGGCTCTCAGGTAAAAAACACCTCCTCTCCTCCACGACCCGGGCATACTCATTTAGAGATCGTTCTTCCTGGGGAGGAATTGGCAGTTTTCCCATCTTGGAGTCGGAGATGGCCTTGAGCCACCAATCCTCCAGAGGGTCCGCTGGAGACTGAAGGGACGAGGACAAACTGTCTGCTGGGTTCAGTTTTGGTCGGTTTATTCTGTCATGGGCGTGCAACAAGATGAACCCAAGCGCAGACAGTACACAATACAAACGGGATTTATTGATATAAAACAGAAAACAAAACCCACGAGGGGGCAAAACAACACAGGTAACGGGTGACTAGACTGACAAGGATTAACTATATAAAGACAATAAACTTCACTAACAAAAACTCTAGACAAGGTATTCACAGCAACAACAAGCATAGATACACATTTCACAATGAACCGACAAAGGACAGCAAACACAAGGGGATTAAATAGGGACAAACTAATGAGGGAACAGGTGATAACTAGGAGGAGATAATTACTAAATGAGGATAACAAGGAGGGCGGGGCTGGGAAACGAGACAACACAAGCACATGGCCAAACTAATGACCAAGCGCTTGTACTCAAAACATGGGTCTGTCATGATCCTGCCACAAGACTAGAGAACTACTAAAACACAAGGCAGAATCATGACAGTTGTACCACGGCGTTGGACTATTTTCTTTAATCTTCTTTAAGCGCAACGGAGCAACTGTGTCTAAAGTGCTGGAAAAGAGAGAGTTAAAAGTTTCTGTTGCAATATCTAGTTCTTCTAAGCTATCTGGGATACTGAGATGATGAAACTGATCAGGAATATTATTGATAAATCTTTAGTGGCAGAAGTGATAGGTCTAACATATTTGAAACACGGAGTCGGCTTTGCAGCCTTGGCTAAATGAAGTTTACACGAGACTAGGTAATGATCTGAGATGTCATCGCTCTGCTGCAGAATTTCAACGGCATCAACATCTATTCCATGTGATAATATTAGATCTAGAGTATGATTACGACGATGAGTAGGTCCTGACACGTGTTGTCTAACTCCAATTGAGTTTACAATGTCTTTAAATGCCAGTCCCAATGCATCTTTTTCATTATCGATGTGTATATTAAAATCACCAACAATTAGTACTTTATCTGCAGTCAATATTAATTCTGATAGAAAGTCTGCAAATTCTTTGATAAAATCTTTATGGTGCCCTGGTGGCCTGTATACAGTAGCCAGCACCAATCTCAAACGTGATTTATCATTTATTCTATATATTTTTACATTAAGTACTAACACTTCAAAAGAATTATATTTAAAACTTGATTTCTTAGTGGTTTTGAAAATATTACTATAGATTACAGCAACTCCTCCCCCTTTGCGTTTCAGACGAGGCTCATGTTTATAACAGTAATCTTGCGGAGTGGACTCATTTAAAGTAATGTAATCGTTTGGTTTTAGCCAGGTTTATGTCAAACACAGCACATCTAGGTTATTATCTGAAATCATATCATTAACAATGAGTGCTTTTGAAGTAAGCGATCGAATATTCAGCAACCCAAGCTTTAGCATTTGCTCATCTGTATTATAGCTGTTTTTTATTTGTTGAAGATCAATTCAATTTTTAACCTTAGATGGGTTTAAACATTTTTTGGATTTCCAAATTCGGGGAACAGACACAGTCTCTATATGATGATAGCTAGGTGAAAGAGGCTCTATGTGATGGGATTTATCTGACAAGGTTAAGAATACTTTGCATTGTTGTAGTATCAACAGGCATTAGGACATTTAGCATTTACATTACTGTTAATCAGCAGTGGTGGAATGTAACGAAGTACAAATACTTCGTTACTTAAGTACATTTTTCACGTTGCCTATCTGTACTTTACTTAAGTAGAATCAATAGTGCATACTTTTGACTTTTACTTCGTTACATTTTGCAGCAATTATTATACTTTCTACTCCACTACATTTCTACAACGTTTCGTTACATTTTCATTACATTTTCTGATCAGTTTTCCCCCTGCCAAAACAGGGATTGAAAAAAATCTCCTGTTTTCGGTGCTGATGCGGTAGAGTTCTCAACGGGCCTGAAAATTACAACCCGACCCGACCCGGCCCGTGGCTTTTAAAGCCCGGACCCGATGTAACCCGACACATAAACATGAATTATCTGCCCGAACCCGGCCCGCGGCCCGACGCCGCGTCGGATTTTTTTTTCTCTCATACACGTATTATCATGACCAGCAGATGGGAATTCAAATCAACCTTTAATGTTCATGCCTTTTAACAATACAAACAACTGAAACAATAAACTTTAAATATATAAATAGGCTGTAGTAGTAGCGACGGTGAATTCACCTGCAGCAAGTTTACTTCTCACCAACTCCATCTTCTCCAGACTAAAGGCGTGCACGCAGCGGCGTCAGGTCTGCCGCCGCCCCTCTCCATGATGCACGTTACACGCAGCAGCAAGACTTTCTTTACGGTGAACAGCAGCGATGATTAATAAATGGTTTTTTTTTTTTTGTTTTTTTTTTTTTACTGAGCGGAAAAGATTAAGCCCGAGGTCCGACCCGACCCGAGTCATTTGATTATATTTTCGACCCGAACCCGGCCCGAACCCGCGGGTCCCGTCGGGTTTGTCGGGCCGACCCGACCCGTTGAGAACTCTATGATGCGGTGGTGACGCGTTCATGTAACATAGCCTAAGGGTGGCGCTGCCAATAAAGCACCTAAAAGCTGTCACAAAGAACCGACAAAAGTAATGATTATGAATATGTAAAATATAGCAAGGACACATTTTAATTGTTTATTAATAAACAAGTGTTTTCTGTGTCAAAGATGAAGTTGACGATGCTGACTCGCGATCTTCGCAGTAGTGAACGCGCCAGAGAGAAATGCACATTTCATACGGATTACACAATCAGAGAACAGTCTGTTTTCTTTTGTTTTGAATTGTTCTGTTTAAAAGAAGACATTTCAAGCTTTCTATAGATATATTTAGTTTCAGTTCATTTATGAGACGAGCGCCAGTTCACGCGCCGGCGCCTCCGTGTCGTGATTATCTATTGTCTACTATATTTACTTCTTATTTATTAAATCGGTTGATGAAACATTGATTAAAATTAAGGCTACGTTTACACGGAAACGATCTAAAGAGAAAACGCAAAAGTGGCGTTGCGTTATCACTTTTTATTCTGCGTTTAGACGAGCGTTTTGGGGGGAAATCTGCGTGCATATGGTGACGCAAAAGTGTGTGAAATTCGATGTAGTATGCACTCCAGGCGGCTAGGTGGCCATGTGAAGCACTGCCACACAACAACACCAAGTCCGCGCGCCTGCGTACAAGATTCCTCCTACTTCTCTCCCTAGTAGCGCGAAATCTAAACACGACATGGCGAAGCGAACAGCAAAAGCTGACAATTTTGTCTGGACAGATGAGGAGGTGGAGTTATTGCTCCAAACAACCTTAAATTACAAAGCCACAAAGGCACAACAGGGCGTGGACTGGGAGTCCTGCCAGGCAAAATATACAGACATATGGACCGAATTTCTTCAGCAGTATCCTGTACCTGGAGGGACTTCATATCAACACGAGAAAGACGCTATCTGTAAAAGTCAGATATCATCAAAGATGAAAGCCATCCGGATGAAGTATAGGCAGGCTGTGGATACCCAACGGCGGAGTGGCCATGGGCGAGTAATCACTCTATATTTTGATTTATGTAACGAAATATGGGGTGGGTTGCCAGCCACCACAACAATAGAGGCTGGTGTTGAAACATCAGAGGTGAACGACACCGTGGACACTAGTAGTGAGTCAAACGCGAGTATCTTATCACCTGATCTACCGAACACAGAATAATCAATTGTCAGCCCCCATACCTCAGTCCAGAAGCGGAGAAATCTACTTCAGGTATGTTTTTGTTCATAGCCTACATACACCATGCCCAGTGGTGTAGTCTACGTGATACGCAGCCATACGCATATGTTACCCACTAATATAATATAATATAAGCTCTAGGATTTCACTTAAAAATGTCCAATGACATCTAACAACATACTTTCCATTATAATTTTGTCATCTATGTTTTTTTGTCATTGCATAGTCTAAATAAAAAGATATTTCCTCCGTAAATAAAGATAAAAGTCTGTAAAAATAAATAAACATAAAAGTGTGTCAGAATGCAGGAAGGAAGTCTTTGATGCAGAACATTTTCCTGGGGGAGGACACCCAGACCCCCCACTATGATATATATATATATATATATATATATATATATATATATATATATAGCCCCATATATATAGGCCCATACATATACAGTACAGTATACCCACTACAGTACATTAGACTACTACACCAGTATGACCATGCCATACAATTTATCATTGTCAATACCAAAGATATCATTAGCTAATGAATGTTAATACTTTCCCTCTGTTCTTTTCAAGGCAAGGCTCGATGGCCATAGAGGTGAAAGGCTCCAGAAGAAAATTCGGGTGGATACAATGCAGACTGACCTTGACTTAAAGAGGAAGATTGTAGATATCTTGGAGAAGGCTGAAAGGAGCAACAGCAGTAGGCTGGACATAATTTCAGAGGCTCAAATTAGAATAAGCCATAGTTTTGATGTCCTTGTGAGACACTTGACATCTCAGCCACAAGCAAACCGTGCCCCACCTAACCACTACAACACAGCACATCTCATGGCCCCCGCACATTCGTACACACCACCACCCATAGGCCCTGCACATTTATACACAGCACAGCCCATGTCCCCCGCACGTACACACACACCAGCACCCATGGGCCCTGCACATTTATACACAGCACAGCCCATGTCCCCCGCACGTACACACACACCAGCACCCATGGGCCCTGCACATTCGTACACAACGCCACCAATTGGCCCTGCACCTCCGTCCTCCTACAGACAAATACTGCTGGGGGAACACTCTGATGAGGAAGAAGTTGAACTTGTGTCTTTTTAGGAAAACTTTGAGTTCATAGACAAAGTTATATTAAGTTTGTTTACATTTTGTTACACTGTTTTTTGTGCAGTACCTGCCTACTGTTTAAGCACTTAACTTCATTATTTCTCAACCACTGGGCAGTGGCCCACTAGTGGGCCGCAAAGTTTTGTAAATGTCAGGATAACTGTACAATAACAATTCATGTTTACAGTATCATCAGAGGCATTACTTCTTTTAACATGCTGTGCTGTATGTGAATACACAATAGGTATACTGATCTGTATAAAATACGGAGTCCCCATTGCTCACCTTGCTGTAGAGAATGTTTAGTCAGTGGTCAGCTACCTTGGTTACTGTGCAGAGTCTAGTCCATAGACCATTAAGGGTCAAGGTATTTGGTGAGGGTTCTCCTCACTCTCTTTCCACTTCCCTCATTACAGTCGGTCAAATAGCTGTTGGTCTGGGTGGGAGGCTGCAGATCCCTGTCACGCTCTATGGTTTCCTGCACAATATGGTGAATTGGTGATCCACAGTGTCATTACAGGCCTCACAGTAGTTGTGGAGGACAAAGCAAGCGTATATAACACTTGGCAGGTCAAGGAGATTTATGTCCATGGGCCGCCTCAGGGCTGCAAACCTGGCCTTTAGCCTACCAAATGCACATTCAATCACCATACGGGCCTTACACAAACAAAGTCCAAAGTACTGTTCTGATGGGGTAGAGCCTCCATTTGAGTACTCTTTCATAAGGTAAGGAAGAAGGGGGTAGGCAGGGTCCCCCAAGAGAAAGATAGGTATGGGCTCCTCTCCATCCACTATCTGCTTTTCGAGTGAAGGTATCATCCCAGTCTTGAAGTAGGAGTTCACTTTGGAATTGGCGAAGACACGCGCATCGTGGACACTTCCAGGCCATTTTATGACCACATCCATGAATCTGTAAGGCAAGCAAATAGCATCTTTTAATTTTAAGTGCTTTACAATTGTATACAATGACAATGCAGTGAAACAAACAGTACAGGCCAAAAGTTTGGACACATTATTTTTAATGTTTTTTAAAAAAGTTTCTTCTGTTCATCAAGCCTGCATTTATTTGATCAAAAATACAGAAAAAAAATAATATTGTGATATATTATTACAATTTAAAATAAGTTTCAATTTATTATACTTTAAATTAATTCATATAATTTATTTATGTGATGCAAAGCTGAATTTTCAGGATCATTACTCACATGATCCTTTAGAAATCATTCTAATATGATGATTCATTATCAAAGTTGGAAACAGTTCTGCTGCTTAATATTTTTTCATAACCTGTGATACTTTTTTAGGATACTTTGATGAATAAAAAGTAAAAAAATAAATAAAGAAGCATATGTTTTAAAAATAGAAATATTTTGTAACAACAATATGCACTACTGGTCAGTAATTTGGGGTCAGTCATTTTTTTTCTTTCTTTTTATTTTAAATATATCAATACTTTTATTCAGCAAGGATGTTAAATTGATAAAAAGTGATAGTATATTATTAGAAAATATTTTTTTATTTTGAATATTTGCTGTTCTTTTTAACCATTTATTCATCAAATATATTAGGCAGCAGAACTGTTTCCAACACTCATAATAAATCAGAATATTAGAATGAGTTCTAAAGGATCATGTAATAGACTGGATGTCACATGTGACACTGAATGATCCTGAAAATTCAGCTTTGCATCACAGGAATAAATGATAACTTTGAGTGTGGAAGGGGTCCTGCCCTTATCCAACAGCTCCTGTAGGAAGGAGAGTACCTCCGTCACCCCACAGTCTGGGTGTGACACGCCACGAGCTGTGCACCAGCTGGAGAACACTGACCATTTCGAGGAGTAGAGCCGACGCGTAGACGGGGCTCTAGCCTGCGTGATCGTGTTTAACACTCCCTCTGGGAGGTCAGCGGGTACCCGTTGATGGCCCAAACATGAAGGGACCACAGCTCTGGGCGAGGATGCCAAATTGAGCCCTTGGCCTGAGAGAGGAGGTCCCTCCTCACTGGCAGTGGCCATGGGGCAGTGCTCACTAGCTGCATCAGAACTGGGAACCAGGGTTGGTTTTTCCAGAACGGCGCTACGAGTAGCACTGAGCATCCTTCTTCCCTGATCCGTTCTATCACCTGAGGCAGGAGAGAGACGGGAGGAAAGGCATAGAGCAGGCGGCGGGGCCATACATGAGCCGGCGCGTCCCTGCTCTTGGAGAAAAATTCCAGACAGTGAGCGTTTTCTTGAGACGCAAACAGGTCTACTTCCGCTCTGCCGAATTTCTTCCACAGCAGCTGGACTGTCTGTGGGTGTAGAGACCACTCGCCTGTCGGAACATTGTTCCTGGACAGTCTGTCTGGTCCTACGTTTAGGAGTACTGGCACGTGCGCTGCTCTCAGCGAGAGCAGGTTGCACTGAGCCCACACCAGGAGGCGTTCTGTCAGCCTGTGCAGGTTTCAGGACCTGAGGCCGCCCTGGTGATTTATGTAGGACACCACAGACATGTTGTCCGAGCGGACCAGGACGTGGTGTCCTGTTATTTGGGGACAAAAACGCGTTAGCGCGTTGTCTACTGCCAACATATCGAGGCAGTTTATGTGCAGAAGCTTCTCCCGTTCTGACCATTGGCCGAAGAACGGTCTGCCCTCGAGCAGCGCTCCCCATCCCGAGGTAGATGCGTCCGTAGACACCACCCTCACACTCGAGGAAGTCCCCAGGCTTACACCTGATCGGTACCAGTCGTTTGCTTTCCAAGGTTTCAGAGCTGCGATGCATTTCTGATTGACCTTGAGACGAAGCAGACTGGAAGCCCACGCTCGGCACGGTACTCGCGCTTTCAGCCAGAACTGTAGCGGGCGCATGTGAAGCAGGCCCAGCTGAAGTACTGATGATGCTGAGGCCATGAGACCCAGCATCCTCTGAAATTTCTTGAGCGGGACAGACGCGCCGCAGCGGGAAGAGCTCGCTGCGCGCTGAATGTCCAGTATGCACTGCGGTGACAGTCACGCTATCATAGACAGCGAGTCCAGTTCTGTGCCCAGAAAAAAATATTATCTGTCTGGGGGACAGAGAACTCTTCACCCAATTGACTCTGAGACCCAGATTCTCGAGGTGGTCGAGTAAAATGGTCCTGTGCTCTATGAGCTTCGAGTGAGATTGAGCTAGAATCAGCCAATCGTCCAAGTAGTTCAATACTCGCATGCCCCGATAGTCTGAGGGGTGCGAGCGCTGCGTCCATGCACATCGTAAATGTACGGGGTGCTAGGGACAAGCCGAACGGTAGGACTGTGTACTGATATGCCTGGCCCTCGAAGGCGAATCTCAAATATCGCCTGTGGCGTGACGCTATCTGTATTTGAAAATACGCGCCTTTCAGATCTATTGACACAAGCCAATCTCCTCAGCGAATCTGCGCAAGGATTTTTCTGGTTGTGAGCATTCTGAACTGTCACTTCGCAAGCACTCTGTTCAGTTGCCTTAGATCTAGTATGGGTGAGGGGTTGAATGCGGAGCGCGCTCTGGTCGCTCAGCGACAGAGGGGCTTCGGTGTGCTGCAACATAAGCGTCGCGCTTATGGCATTTGAGGCAGGGGGCGCGCTGATAACAGCGGGCAGATTGCCCGCGCTCGACTCCTCTGCGGTGGTCAACCGATAGGGGGAGGGCTGGGCGAGTCCCGTAGGACCTGTCATGTCCATGTGTGAATGTGGGCGCGGGATAGCGGGCACATTTACAACACTGAGAGCATTGTCCGCCTGAGCAGAGCGAATGCACGTTGGTTTCGTTTTTACAGAAACCTTGAGACATGCAGAACGTAGTGTTTGTGGGCACTGGGCAGTGGGCACATTTACCACGTTTAATGCGCAATCGATCTGGGTCGATTTCATGTGTGCGAGCCCTGTGTGACGGGCTGTGTTTGTGTGTAGGAATGAGCACTGGGCAGTGGGCATTTTGTCTACACTCATAACGCCATCGGCCGTGGCCGGGACACCAGAAAATACACTCTCATGGGATTTATCTGGGTAGCCGTAAAAGCGGCGTTTGTGTGCAGGCAAGCGTGCTGTGTTGCCGACTTGTTTACTGCAGAATACACTGGAACAGTCGCATTTACTGGAACTGAACGAGCGAGAAGTTGCCATAGAAACAGAGAGCGTCAACATGCTGGCGTTTGTTTGCAGTCGTGCGTGTATTAGTACAGGCTCGTTCACTGCAATATTGACATTTCCAGTCGCCTGACGCATGGAAACCATAGAAACGGTGTTTGGGTGCAGGCGAGCGAGTTGTACAACGCGCTCGTTGGCTGCAAAATACACATCTGCAGTCGCCTTTTCAGGGAACTGACGGCATTGACGGCATAATTTTATTTGCCGGTAGACCCGGGATCGAACACGGGTCTCTCGCGCGAAAGCCTGAGAATCTGCCACTGGGCCACAGGGGAAGACACATAAGCATTCAGTTAGCGCGAATATTATCAGAGAGCGTCAACATGCTGGCGTTTGTTTGCAGACGTGCGTGTATTACAACAGGCTCGCTCAGTGCAATATTGACATTTCCAGTCGCCTGAACTTCAGAGGGGAATGAGAAATGTGTGAGAAAATGGAGGTCGGCCCGGCCGCAGCGGGACTAAAACAGTCTTTTCTCGTTTTGCCAGTGACGCACGGGAACCATAGAAACGGTGTTTGGGTGCAGGCGAGCGGGTTGTAGAACGCGCTCGTTGGCTGCAAAATGCACATCTGCAGTCGCCTTTTCAGGGAACTGACAGAGCGAGCATTGACGGCATAATTCTATTTGCCGGTAGACCCGGGATCGAACACGGGTCTCTCGCGCAAAAGGCTGAGAATCTGCCACTGGGCCACAGGGGGGGAACACAAAGGCTTTCAGATGCGTCAACATGTTTTCTTCGGCGTTTGCTTGCAGGCGTGCGTGTATATAACAGGCTCGTTTGCTGCAATATTGATATTTCCTGTCGCCTGATCAGGGAACTGAGAAATGTGTGAGAAATTGATGTCAGTTCGGCCTCAGCGGGACTAAAACACTCTTTTCTCCTTTCGCCGGTGAGTGACGCGTGAATGGGGCGCAGGGGCAGGGTAGCTTTCTTGTAACGTAAAGAAAAACTAACCCCGACCGTCCGCTTCCAACGTCCCTTGTGAACGGCGCAGTTTGCGCGGCTCAAACAGAGGGAGAGAGAAAGCTAGCCCCGTGACCGTCCGCTCCTGACATCCCCTGTGAACGGCGCGGTTTGCGCGGCTCGAACAGAGGGAGAGCGGGTATCATCCCGTAAGCAGGCAAAGCAAGCGGGCGCACCGGCGAGCTTTGCGGGTTGGGGGGGGGAATTGGGCGTCTTGAAAAAGACACCCGGCTCTTTTAGTGAAATGAGAGTGTGTGTCGCGGCGGCGAGCACACACACATACACAAAACACAGTAGCAGAGAAAAAGGATATATAACGCCGGAAAGCGTTAGCAGGAACGGCGACTGAAGGCGGCGAGTTGTAGACCAGCAGCTTCAGATGTAGCACTAATCCCGCTGAGTGCTTGAATCAGACGGCGCGGCTTCCTCTCTAGGATCCAGCGATGCGTGGGCTTCGCTGAAGAGATAAAAAACTGACCAAACCAGCCTCTCGGGGCCGTATTTATAGCCCAGCCCCACCCGCTTTCGGCGGGACATGACGTAGTGGGCGCGAAGCACCCTCATTGGCTCTGACGTCATGAGGGGCCTCTCTCGATAGGCTGATGCAGTTGCCGCAGAGCAGCCAATGGGCGCGCAAGCTGTCTCGCCCATGTCTGCATGCTGCTGCAATGCGTTTTACATTATTGCAAAATTTAGGATAATTTTTGGCTTCAATATCTCGAGGAAAAGAGGTTTTCCCCTAGCGTAAGATATTACGCAAGTACGAGAGAACCTCTCGTAAGAGAACTACCTTTTTGAAGACTCCAACAGGTGCTCTCATGTTCGTTATTTCACCCGTGATGTAAGGACGAAGTTCTTCACTTAAGGCGACAAGACAATCTTTGGACATACGGAAGTTTTCACGCCATGCATGGTCATCAACTACTCCTTCCACAAAGTTGTCCCACCATTTACTGGTTCTCCCAGGTCTCGTCCAAAGCCGTCTGGTATGCCTCCGACGAATTGGTGCATCAACAATTTGATGGAGGTCATTAATGCGCCTTCTTTGATCAGTAATACTATCTGAGAATATTTCGTACAACTGCTGAAAAGACTCTTGTATGTTTATCAGAGCTGCTAGGGCAACTTGAAGGTCCGACGTATGGAAATAATCCGACATGTTTGTTATTTTCCTGTACTGGCGCATGCCTGTGACGTAAACGCGTACGCGACGAGAGCCACCGTGAACAGATTTTTGCGTTTTTACCCTTTAGATGGGAACGCGACGGTGGAGCGTTTTTAAGATTTCCGCTCTGGAGGGTGGTTTCATTTTTTTGCGTTTTTAAGCCCCAAAAACGCCGTCGCCGTCTAAACGAAAGGCACATCTGATAAAATATTTTTACGTTTTCACCCGCGAGCGTTCTCGTGTAAACGGGGCCTAAGATGCAATTAATACAAAACGAAATTCATTTTAAAGAAAGGCTTTGTGCTTTCTGTTTGAGGTCTCTGTGAAAGTTTTAAACAGTCTTTTAGTGCCGCTTCCACTAACATTGTTTATTCCTCATAAATGCGAACATGAAAAATAAAATAAAATGAATATGTTATGTTGTGTGGAGAGCCGACCCTTCTTCATCCGGTGGGTACTATTACTTTTGGTTTGCAGTGTAATTCACAGAATTACAAAAAAATATTTTGCCACCTAAAAGTTAAAGATTTTTTGTGTCACGTCCACGGCATGTGTAGCCTATTTCCCTCATATTAAATATAAAATGCATGTGTAGACTGATATTTTTCTAATGTCTGTAATGTCTGGACTCCTTTATTAAGGGAGTATGGATATATAAACAGTTTCTGTCACGATACACACACACAGGGAAATAGGCAAGTTCCAAGAGCAGTATTTATTGGGTTATCCGTACTCACAACTAGGTCCAGGCAAAGGTCAAATCCAAAAAGGCAATCCAAAACATAAAAGGTATACACAGGTAACAGACTTCGGAAGTGGTGGACATTAAGCAAGGACTCCATGACAAACACTGAAACAGACAGGGTATAAATAGACAGATACAAACAAGGTAATGGGGAACAGCTGAGTGCAATAATCAAATGAGTCCAGGTAGGCATTATGGGATATGTAGTTCATGACGCAAGGATGACAGAATAGGGAAGAGAGACCTCTAGGAGAAAACCAGGGAACACCAACCAGACACTGTGACATAACCCCCCCTCTACGGAGCGGCTACCAGACGCACCAAGACCCGAAAAAAAACAAAAACAAAACCAAGAGTTCAGGAGGGAGGTGAAACAACGAAGGATCAGGGGGAGGGACGGGGGGCCAGGTCCATGGAGGGGAACAGGAAAAGAGGGTGATGGCTTAGCCGGCAGCCAGGGCGAAGCAGACGACCCCTCGGACAGCCATGGCGGAGACGAACCGTCGGGCGGCCAAAGCGAAACAGGCTGTGCAGATGGCCCGGCCAGAAACATCAGTCCATCGGGTGGCCAGGGCAGAGACTTTTCCTCAGGTGGCCAGGGCGAAGCAAGCTGTGCAGACGGCCAGGGCAGAAACGTCAGTCCATCGGGCGGCCAGGGCAGAGACTTTTCCTCAGGTGGCCAGGGCGAAGACTCTCCCTCGGGCGGCCAGGGCGGAGACTCTCCCTCGGGCGGCCAGGGCGGAGACTCTCCCTCGGGCGGCCAGGGCGGAGACTTTCCCTCGGGCGGCCAGGGCGGAGACTTTCCCTCGGGCGGCCAGGGCGGAGACTTTCCCTCGGGCGGCCAGGGCGGAGACTTTCCCTCGGGCGGCCAGGGCGGAGACTTTCCCTCGGGCGGCCAGGGCGGAGACGATCCCTCGGGCGGCCACGGCGGAGACGATCCCTCGGGCGGCCACGGCGGAGAAGACCCCTCGGGTGGCCAAGGCTCAGGAACTGGAACAGACACCACCAGTTCAGGAACTGGAACTGGCACCAACGGCTCAGGCACTGGAACTGGCACCACCGGCTCAGGCACTGGAACTGGCACCACCGGCTCAGGCACTGGAACTGGCACCACAGGCTCAGGCACTGGAACTGGCACCACCGGCTCAGGCACTGGAACTGGCACCACCGGCTCAGGCACTGGAACTGGCACCACCGGAACTGGCACTGGAACTGGAACTGGCACTGGAACTGGCACCACCGGCTCAGGCACCACCGGCTCAGGCACTGGAACTGGCACCACCGGCTCAGGCACTGGAACTGGCACCACCGGAACTGGCACTGGAACTGGCACCACCGGCTCAGGCACTGGAACTGGCACTGGAACTGGCACCACCGGAACTGGCACTGGAACTGGCACCACCGGCTCAGGCACTGGAACTGGCACCACCGGAACTGGCACTGGAACTGGCACCACCGACTCAGGCACTGGAACTGGCACCACCGGCTCAGGCACCACTGGCTCAGGCACTGGAACTGGCACCACCGGCTCAGGCACTGGAACTGGCACCACCAGAACTGGCACTGTAACTGGCACCACCGGAACTGGCACTGGAACTGGCACCACCGGAACTGGCACTGGAACTGGCACCACCGGAACTGGCACTGGAACTGGCACCACCGACTCAGGCACTGGAACAGACACCACCGGCTCAAGTGTGTGCGTAGCCCACACACACCACATGGCTGTGGCCATAATGGCCAGTGTCGCGGTCACTGAGGGCTCAGGAACAGACACCACCGGCTCAGGAACAGGAACAGACACCACCGGCCCAGGCTCAGGAACAGACACAGGCTCGACGGCGGCCATCTTGTCAGGGGACACAGGCTCGGCAGGCGTGACGTGAACAGGCTCGGCGGCGGCCTTCTTGTCCGAAGACACAGGCTCGGCAGGCGTGACGTGAACAGGCTCGGCGGCGGCCATCTTGTCCGAAGACACAGGCTCTGCAGGCGTGACGTGAACAGACTCGGCGCCGGCCATCTTGTCCGAAGACACAGGCTCGGCAGGCGTGACGTGAACAGGCTCGGCGGCGGCCATCTTGTCCGAAGACAAAGGCTCGGCAGGGGTGACGTGAACAGGCTCGGCGGCGGCCATCTTGTCCGAAGACAAAGGTTCGGCAGGGGTGACGTGAACAGGCTCGGCGGCGGCCATCTTGTCCGAAGACACAGGCTCAGCAGGCGTGACGTGAACAGGCTCGGCGGGCTGTTCGGGCACGGCCTCCAGGATGACAGCGGGCTGTTCGGGAACGGCTTCTGGTACATTGGGAAGGCAGGAAGTCCTCCTTCTCCTCCGCCTTCTTTGATGGCGAATAGCAGGCTCTGGGCTGAACAGAACCTGTGGTGAAGGGAGCTCTGGGTTGGGCATCATCAGCCCAGGGTCGGAGAGAGACTGAAGTGGAGAGTGGTGCCGGGGATGTTTAATAGGGAGCCAGTGCAGTGTTGACAGAACCGGGCTAATATGGTCATACTTCCTGGTTCTGGTAAGAACTCGAGCTGCTGCGTTTTGAACCAGCTGTAGTTTGTTTATTAAGCGTGCAGGGCAACCACCCAGTAGAGCATTACAATAGTCTAGCCTTGAGGTCATGAACGCATGAACTAATTGTTCCGCATTTGTCAATGAGAGCATATGGCGTAATTTAGATATATTTTTAAGATGGAAAAATGCAGTTTTACAGATACTAGACACGTGACTTTCAAATGAAAGACTGGTATCAAAGAGCACACCCAGGTTCCTAACCGACGACGAAGACTTAACAGAGCACCCATCAAGTGTTAGACAGTATTCTAGATTATTACGTGAGGACGTTTTTTGTCCAATAATTAGAAACTCTGTTTTTTCAGAATTTAGAAGTAGGAAATTACAAGTCATCCAATTTTTTATATCCGCTATGCATTCCGTTAATTTTGTGAATTGATAAGTTTCGTTAGGTTTTGAAGAAATATAGAGCTGAGTATCATCGGCATAACAGTGAAAGCTAATGCCATGTTTCCTAATGATATCTCCTAAGGGTAGCATGTACAGAGTGAACAGCAGCGGTCCTAGTACTGAGCCTTGTGGTATGCCATACTGAACTTGTGATCGATGAGACATCTCATCATTTACTGCTACAAACTGATAACGGTCAGATAAGTATGATTTAAACCATGCTAGTGCATTTCCCGTAATGCCAACATAATGTTCTAATCTATTTAAAAGAATGTTGTGGTCAATGGTGTCAAATGCAGCACTAAGATCGAGTAACACTAATAGCGAGATACAACCACGATCGGATAATAAGAGCAAATCATTTGTGACTCTAACGAGAGCTGTCTCGGTACTATGGTACGGTCTAAATCCTGACTGGAAATCCTCGCAGATATCATTTCTTTCAAGAAAGGAACACAGTTGTGAAGACACTGCCTTTTCTAATATCTTTGACAGAAAAGGTAGATTCGAGATCGGCCTGTAATTGACTAATTCTGTAGGATCAAGTTGCGTTTTTTTAACAAGCGGTTTAATCATAGCCAGCTTAAAGTTTTTTGGTACGTATCCTAGAGACAAAGATGAATTAATGATATTAAGAAGATGATCTAGGACCTCTGGAAGCATCTCTTTCAGTAGCTTAGTTGGTATAGGGTCTAACATACATGTTGTCGATTTAGATGATTTAATGAGTTTAGTAAATTCTTCCTCTCCTATAGCAACGAATGAATCAAATTTTTCCTCAGGGAGACTACAATGCACTGCCTGATGCGATACTGTAGTAGACGGTTGCATAGTTATAATTTTGTCCCTGATATTATCAATCTTATAAGTGAAGAAGTCATGAGGCCGATGTAGAAAGCCAGCACATCTGTCAGCATGGTGATAGTGATGCGGACGCTGAACACAGCCACCCACACCTTCATCCTGACAGTCACGCCTGTGGAAAGTGTCAAGGTATAAATGACAACTAATGATGGGCCCGAGTCGGACTTGAGTCCGAGTCGAGTCCGGCCGAGTCCACAAAGATTTAACAGTTACCCTGTTATCCCTCTTAGTTACTGTTGCTACATCCAACAAGCCAATCCGCTCTCACTCCACATGTTCTCACATAGTGAAACATGTTATCCCTCTTAGTTACTGTTGCTACGTCCGACAAGCCAATCCGCTCTCACTCCACATGTTCTCACACAGTGAAACATATATTGCGGAGAAAAGAGGACACTGACTGTGCGCCAACAGACAAGACAGAGCAGGCTACTTCTGGTATGAAATAAAGTCTCAGCTTTCAAATTTAGTCATTTTTATGAAATATAAACAATAAATACTGTTTTGTGGTGCTTTAATGTGTAGGCCTCAGTTCAAGCAGCACATTAACTGATCATCTATTCTAGTTATATCACGAATTAAACATGAATGACATCAGAACTGCAAAAAGACATCAGTACACACCATTTTTCAAGTTCAAGTCCGCTGACCTTAATCTACTAACTGGTTTGGTTTGTTTGTCAGGACAAAAATGGCACATATCTGCATTATGATTGGTCAGATCGCCTGTCAATCAAATTCCGGCTCAAGGTCTCAACACTGAGCTCTTAAATTAATATTTTAAACCTTACAAAATGATTGCAATGTATAGTTACAGTCATATGTTTATCTACAGTACATCTTTCAGAATCTGCAAGGTAATGCTCAGGAATGCAACTCGATGCATTAAGAGCCAGGGGTAAACGTTTGAGCAAGAGGACGGTGATGTTTACATTGTTCTTATTTTCTTTTACATGCTAATATCTTATTAAGCCTCTGAAGGGCAGGACTAAATTAATTAATGAATTTTTAAACAAAATAAGAACAATTTACACCAATGATCCAGTTAAAAAATTGTACACCCCCTGGCTCTTAATGCTTCCTTCTTGAGCATCACTGAATGTTTGTAATAGTTGTGTATGAGTCCCTCAGTTGTCACCAGTGTGAAAAGATAGATCTCACAATCATAGTCACTGCTAGTAAGGAGTCAGTTTCGTTTTTGAATAATATTGTGTCCTCCAGTGCCCGGACTCCACTGTACTCGGAAAATTTTCAGAGTCTAAAATGTCCGAGTCCGTGTCAAGTCCGAGTCAAGTCCGAGTCCATCAAAATTGGACTCGAGTCCGAGTACTAATACTATTCTGTCATGAATTAATAACTACACAGGAACAAATGAGTAACAGATATTATGGCTGTTACATCAAAGAAAATTTGTCTAGGTCTAAACATATTTATGATCCATATTGGTGACATAGCAATGTTTAAAACCATGCAAATCATTTGGGTAAATATTAGCCTGAATTGGTAAGCTAGCTAATTTTGTCCAAAATGACAGTTTAACCAAAACCATCCAAAACCTCAAAATATTACAATGACTTCAGTCATTACCAGAGAGTTATCATGTTTTTCACTTTCTAAGAAGATCCAAATAATTAGTAGTTCCTTCTGAAGGATTTGATAATACTCGAGTCATTACGAGTGGGTTACCATGATCTTCACTTTAGAATTAATTATACATTATGCATTATTCACAATAATTATGAACTTGAATAAAGTAGTTCTCTGGGACGTATGAAAAAATAGTCATTTTATATTAGCTAATAGTGAACCTACCACATTGGACTGATCGCTATTAGTGTCTCTCCCTGACAGTTAATAATGAGTTACTCATTTGTTCCTATGTAGTTATTCATTAAAGACGGAACAGTATTCTAAAGTGTTACCCAGAACTGAAATGGTAATGGACAAGAAATATGTAGCAGAAGAGGGGATCACAGAGTCTGAATTGGTCTTGAACTCATTCCGTCTTGGTATATGTGAAGACAGACACATGGACCTGTAGAAATGAAGAAAAAAAAAAAAAACAATCTGTATCATTACTGTATACATAAATGTTTCATTGTGTATTCAGTTCATTATTTCTATATATTTGAATTGCTGTATAAATGACTTTTGGTGTTTGACTTATTGGAGATGCTTGGATAAATGTCGTATGAGGTACTTTTACACACACAATGGTCATTAGGTATCTGTATGTCAAGATGAAGGTCAGTTTATTTATAAAGCACATTTCAGAAAAGCTAGTGTATGCCAAAGTGCTGTACATATATAAAGTAGATAAGGAGTAAGAGAATAAAAAGAGAGAGACAAAGGAACAAATAACCAATACAAAAAAAAAAGAAAAAAAAAAAAAAAGAAAAAAAACTTAAAATACAGTTCAGCCAAAAGCCAAGGAATACAGATAAGTCTTCAGGCGTGATTTTAAAACAGGAAGGGAAAGTGCATATGTCCTCAGGAATGCTGTTCCATAGTTTAGGACTAGCTACAGAAAAAGCCTGATCCCCCTTAAACTTGAAGCGAGAGCAGGGTATATGCAGGAAAAGTTTATCTGAGGATCTGAGAGACCAAGGGGATTATTGGTAGCTGAGAAATTTGGACAAATATGTGTCACAGTGTGGTGTAGACTGAAGAAGGCAAAAGGCTCCAATACAAACTTTTACTAATAATATATTCCAGTGGGTACAGGCAGACAGGATGCACACACACACACAGACAGGATGCGCATGCACGCACACACTAAATATGACTAAGAACAGACAAAGACTGACTGAACTGAGGGAACTTAAACACTAACACTGATGAACACTAATGACAGAAACACAGGTGGAACAGATGATGATGAACTAGACACAGGTTATACAACTGAACTAATAATGACGGTGAAGATGACACGTGACATGATGACAGGCAGACAAGTCCAATGAAAACAAACTAAACAGAACACAACTGTCATGTTGCAGGCTGAATCAAAGGAGGAAGCAGGATCCACATGCAACAGCTTTATTAAATAAACTCAAAACTAGACAGACAGACAGACAGACAGACAGACAGACAGACAGACAGACAGACAGACAGACAGACAGACAGACAGACAGACAGACAGACAGACTTAGACTAGGGAACAGGACTCGGGAACAGGGAACATGACTCAGGAACAGAACAAACAACATTACAACGACAAGAACCCACAAACACTGACACAAGACACAGGGTTTAAATACAGAGGCAAACAAGCTAAACAAGATAACAAGGGGGCGTGGCTAATCAGAAACACCTGAGGAAACTAATCAACATAACGGGGAACTGCTAAACAAGGGACAAGACAGGGGAACACAGACATGAATCATGACAACAACAGTGAAAATATGATGGGGCTACACCATTTAACGCTTTATAAACAAATAGTAAAATCTTAAAATGGATCCTATACTGCACTGGTAACCAATAAAGAGACACTAGGACAGGAGAAATGCTTTCCCTCCTCCTTGTGCCAGTCAGTAGCCTCACGGCTGCAATCTGAACCAACTACAATGATGAATGATTGAGACCCAATATAAAGTGAATTGTAATAGTAAAGTCTGGAAGAGATGAAGGCATGGATAACGATCTCCAAATCCTTAAATGAGAGCACATATTTTAATTTGGCTATTTGCCTTAGTTGGAATATGCTACTTTCACCACATTAAATTTGAATTTATTGAAAAGATAGTCCCTTGAGATGTAACATCTCATTTTCAAGGGGGTCCTAAAAACACAAACAGAATAATACAGCACAGAACACAACAACCTTACAAAACAAACACACACTATAAATATACAAAACAAAATAAATGCTCAACCTGCCCCCAACACCCACAAACAACAGTTGAGATACAAAAACTCAACATCATACATCAGTAACGTCAACATAAGACCAGTTAATAACTGAAATCCTTGAATTCTCAAAAAAAAAAAAAAAAAAAATCAAAAATCAAAAGTATCTCTTATTTTGAAGAAAGACAAGAATCCCTCTCAGTGCAGCTCCTATCGTCCGATTTCCCTCCTGAACTCTGATGTTAAGATTCTTGCGAAACTGCTAGCCCGACGTATTGAGGCGCTTGTTCCCTCTATTATTTCCACAGATCAAACTGGCTTCATAAAGAATCGTTACTCTTTTTTTAATGTTAGGAATCTTTTAAATATTATTTACAGTCCCTCCTCACCCGACATACCTGAGATTTTGATATCACTTGATGCCGAAAAGGCCTTTGATTGGGTGGAGTGGGACTACCTCTTCTACACTCTAGGTAGATTTGGATTTGGCCCTAATTTTATATCGTGGGTTAAGATTCTCTATTCCTCCCCAATGGCAGCGGTTCGCACTAACAATCATCGATCAGCCCCATTTAGTTTACAAAGAGGTACCAGGCAAGGCTGCCCGCTGTCCCCTCTTCTATTTGCCATCGCAATCGAGCCACTGGCTATAGCTGTGCGGCAAGACACTTTTATTAAAGGAATTCGTAGGGGAGATGTGGAGTGCAAAATTTCGCTCTATGCGGACTATTTATTGTTGTATTTATCAGATCCTTTGTCGTGTCTCCCTAAATTAATTAACATATTGGAAAGATTCAGTAAGATTTCTGGCTATAAAATACATTTTCAAAAAAGCGAGTTAATGCCAATCAATGCAGCTGCTTCACTTATCTCTCCCAATTCGATTCCTTTTAAAGTCACCACCAAAAAGATTAAATATTTGGGGATCTGGGCAACACATAATTACAAGGACCTCTATAAAGCTAACCTCCTGCCCTTGATAGAAGGTCTGAAACGGGATATCAAACGCTGGGACCTGCTGCCCCTCTCGTTAAGTGGTAGAATTAATACTCTTAAGATGAATGTATTGCCTAAGTTCCTATACGTGTTTCAAAATCTTCCTATCTTTTTGACCAAACACTTTTTTAACTCCATAGATAAACTTGTATCAGCATTTATCTGGAACAACAAAAATCCTCGGATTCGGAAAAGTGTATTACAAAAGCCTCGCACTTTAGGTGGCATGGCACTCCCTAATTTTATGTTTTATTACTGGGCGGCCAATATTAAAGGACTGATTTATTGGACGAGGTATAATGATAGCTCTGACACCCCTAAATGGCTTAATTTGGAGAAAATCTCCTGCAAATCTGTCTCTTTATCCTCTTTAATATGCTCTGAACTTCCAATGCCTGAACCTGCCTCTCACTATTCCTCCAATCCTATAGTGTCACAATCCTTGAAAATTTGGAATCAATTTAGAAAATCATTTGCTCTCCGTAGCCTCTCCTTATGTGCCCCATTAAGTAAAAACCTTATGTTTACTCCTTCAATATTAGATAAAGGCTTCGATATCTGGATTAAGAGTGGGATCTGTACATTACAAGATCTTTATATTGAGAACACCTTTGCATCTTTTGATGAGCTGGTTAATCGATTTAAGATTCCCAGGTCCCATTTCTTTAGATTTTTGCAAGTACGGAATTTTTTGGTTTCACATACTGATTGTTTTCCTTCACATCCTCCTGCATCTTTATTAGACTCTATTTTTAAGGTTGTAAAAGGGAAAGATCCAAAACAAGCCATTGGTAGAATTTATAATCTCCTGATTCAGCATTGCCTGACAGATTTAGATTACCTAAAAAATGAATGGGAGAAAGATTTGAACGAACGAATTTCAGAGACAATGTGGCAGAAAATTATTAAACGGATCTATTCATCATCTATTTGTCAACATCATGTGGTTGTACAATTTAAGGTGGTACACCGGCTCCATTGGTCAAAGGTTAGGTTATCTAAATTCAGACCAGAACTAGATCCTATTTATGATAGATGTAGGCAAGCTCCTGCAAGCCTTTTACACATGTTCTGGACATGCCCAAGTTTGTATAATTTTTGGAAATTGATTTTCGACGCATTTTCAGACACAATAGGATTCCCAATAGAACCATCTCCTTTTCTTGCTTTATTTGGTGTTACACCACAGAACATGCACCTGAACAGCTATAATTGTAAAATGTTGGCCTTTTGTACACTTCTTGCCAGAAGATTAATATTGTTTAAATGGAAAGACTCTCTTCCTCCCACTTTTTCCTCATTGGATTAAGGAGATTATGCAGTATCTTAAACTAGAGAAAATAAGATACTCTCTTCAAGGGTCTGTCCAGAGATTTTATGCAATCTGGCAACAACCCTTCTTGACATTTGTTGAAAAAATCAAGTAGAGAATACAGTCCCAAAATTATCTTTATCTATATATGTATTTTTATTTATTTCATGTCTATGTATGTATATTTATGTATCCTTCTCTAATAATCTTTACAAGTGTGGTTTTTTTTTGTTTGTTTGTTTGTTTTTTTCTTAAACTGTATATACCCAATAATTTCTGTCTGATGGGTAGAGGGATGGGTTGTCTTGGGGGTTTGTTGTACACTGTACTGTTTCAGTTCTCTTCAGTTTTTTTCTGGTATGTTGTAAAATCTTGAATAAACAGACCTTGTTCAAAAAAAAAAAATCAAAAGTATGAACAAGTTATTTTAAGATGAGAAAATAAAGATAGCCTAAAGCGATTAAGGGAGGTAGTAGAACTCAGAGAAACAGTAAGTTTATTCCAGTCAAAAGGGGCTTTATAAAGAAATTACTTGCGTCCGACTTCACTGAAAATTTTAGGAACAAGAAAATAAGGATATTGCGTATGTCTAAGAAGTGAATAAGAATATATGGATATATGGAATCAAAAAATGTTTCAAATAAATAGGACAAACAAAATAAACACATTTAAACCAATGGAATTGTCTTCTAGATTTAGGATGCAATCAATTAAGCAATTCATACATATGACAATGATGAATATGATATGGACACCTTAACACAAATCTGCAAAGAATTGTAAACAACATTAAGAGGCTTAAGATCAATATCATGGGTATTTAGATAAACAATATCGGCATAATCAATAAGAGGTCATATTAAAGGGTCATATAATGGTACATGCACTTTTACAAGTTGATTGTACTGAAATGTGTGTTGGCAGTGCCTGTACACAACCATAATAAAATGATAAAAATCCATCCAGTGTTTTTTTTTAATCTTCTTATATGTTTCCTCCTGTCTCAAATCAAGCTGTTTGATATTGTGACGTCACAAAATCGACGCCCCTCCCACGATGGCTGATTGACAGCAGCGTTTCAAACACAGACCCGCCCTCGCGCCCTCGTGAGCGAGCTGTCAATCATAGCGCTGACCGGCGCGTTCATTGTTGATACGCTGGAGCACTGAGTAGAATGGCGTCTAGCGATTGTGGTGTTCTGTTCTTGGGTGTAATAACGAACACAGCAGTAATTTTGATGTTCCTTAATCCGAACCGCTGAAGATGCAGTGGCTGAGTTTGTTTTCGAAGGGAATATTCCCCACGATCAACGTCAATGCTGTCATGTTTGCGCGAATCATTTCACACACCAGACTGCTTTACAAACGAGGGTCAGTATAAAGCTAGTTATTTGCTGAGAAGCTGCTCCTGAAAAAAGGATCTGTACCAACTATCCCTGTTCCTGCTGCACCTCCAGAAGAACTGAAGTGAGTGTAACATTTTATTGACCTTTATATTAATATTTATATTAATCTTTGCAAATAGGTTGCACGCTTCACGATGAATGTGGCTATTTTTACACTCAGGGTACATTACGTAATGTTTTCTATGTACGACGTTCTCAATATAATTCATAATCCCACGTTTATAATGAACAATGCGTTATGGTTATTGTGTTATTACAAACGATGTATGCACAGAACAGAGGGGCGGGGTGAGCAAGGCTCATTATCATTTAAAGACACATGCACTGAAACGGCGTGCTGAAAACAGAGCTGTTTTTGACCAGGTAAAATGAGTGTTTTCTTACAATACTAATGAGAATTTTTAATTAAAGTATATTACAAACTTTTAATTTAGACCCTAAAGAATCATATTAGCTTGTACAAAAATGACATTATATGACCCTTTTAACTGAGAAACAATTATTTTTCTGATTTGAAATGTAAAATAATTGACTGCGTGATAAAGTAAACGCAAACAATAATATGTTATAGTACCAATATAATCAATATGGGGCTTAAAAGTAAGTTCAGGATCAATCCAAAGACCAAGATATTTAAATGTATCAAAGAGATAAGCCATTATCAAAAATACTATTCAAATCAGAAGGATAGGAATAACAACGACGCGTCCCAAACATCATACAACAAGATTTCCTCTTATTCAATAAAAGCATATTATTGTGAAACCATTTTTGAACCAAATTAAAATCAGATTGCAAAGAATTCTGAATTTGTAACAAATCAGAGTTATTGGTGTAAATGACAGTGTCTTCAGCATAAAGATGTACCGAACAATTTGAGCATATCTGAGGTAAATCATTACTAAAAATAGAGAAAAGCAATGGTCCAAGAGTAGAACCTTGTGGAACACCTTTTTCAACAATTACATAATCTGACTGGAAACCCTGGAAAACGTACTCGGTTACTAACGTAACCTCGGTTCTCTCTAGAAGAGGGAAGGAGTACTGCGTAATAGCTTACGCTATGGGGAAACACTCTTTTCCTCGAGATACTGAAGCCAAAAAATGATCCTTAATTTTGTATTAATGTAAAACGCGTTGCGGCAGCACGCAGACATGGGCGAGACAGCTCGCGCGCCCATTGGCTGCTCTGCGGCAACTGCAGCAGTCTATCGAGAGAGGCCCCTCGTGACGACTGATCCAATGAGGGCGCTTCGCGCCCACTACGTCACGTCCCGCCGAAACGGGTGGGGCCTTGGGCTATAAATATAGCATTCGGGAGGCTGGTTAGCTGGTTTTTCATCGCCGAAGCGAACCAGAGTTTGATGCATGCACGGCAGGATACGCAGTACTCGTTCCCTCTTCTAGAGAGAACCGAGGTTACGTTAGTAACCGAGTACGTTCTCTTACAAGAGGTTCTCTCGTACTGCGTAATAGCTTACGCTATGGGGAACACAATGCAAAACGCTGTGCGTGCTGAGATCCCACACTAAAGTCCCACAGGTAGGTGCCCGGGGCTCATACAGTGCATAATCATCAGGGACTCACAGAGAGTCTGGAAAGAGAGGCTGATTAGCATCATTCCCTAGAATATAGTGCTCTATAAAGAGCAGGTTATATCAAGTGTTCCATACAGCCAGGGTGAACTCAGCCTGGGCTGATATAATATCAGGGGGACTTACACACTGCCCACAGAAAATATAGTCGCTCAGTGAACGACGCTGTAACAGTTTCAGTATTCTGAGCCGGTAGTGACGGGCAGATAATACTGGTTTATTAGACCGAGAGCAGCTTGGCCTGCAAAGCGGGAACTTCTAGGTTGTAGAACCTTATAAATGTAGACGGGGAGGCCCAGCCTGCCGCCATACAGATATCTTGTAAAGCAATCCCACTAGACTAAGCCCATGACGAGGCCATGCCTCTCGTGGAGTGCGCTTTGACACCTGACGGGCATTGTAAGCCCTTTGATGTATAAGCCAACACTATAGCATCAACTATCCACCTGGATAGGCTCTGTTTCAACGCGGCCAGTCCCTTAGAACGTCCGCTGAACAAAACAAAGAGCTGCTCCGTCTATCTAAAGACAGCTGAGCGAAACACATAAGCTCTAACTGCCCTGACTGGGCAAAGGAAGCTTGCGTCTCTCTCCTCGTCAGAGACTGGTAGGGCTGACAGGGAAATGATCTGCGCCCTAAACGGGGTGTTGAGGGATTTAGGAACGTACCCGTGCCTCGGTTTGAGTATGACTCTAGAGTCGTTAGGCCCAAACTCCATACACGTCGCGCTCACTGAGAGAGCCTGCAAGTCCCCTATGCGCTTCACTGAAGCGAGAGCCAGAAGAAACACTGTTTTGAAAGACAAATGTTTCAGGTCTATCGACTGAATAGGATCGAATGGGGCGCCTTTCATGGCCTCTAGGACCGTGGAAAGATCCCAAATGGGGACTGAGGGGGGTCTGGGAGGATTCATTCTCTTAGCTCCTCGAAGGAAGCGAATGATCAAATTGTTTCTTCCCAGTGACTGACCCAGCGTTGGCTCAGCAAACGCTGCTATGGCCGCCACATAAACCTTGAGCGTGGATGGGGCTCTGCCCTTATCCAGTAGCTCTTGTAGGAAGGAAAGAACCTCCGACACTCCACAGTGTGAGGGTGATATGTCACTAGCTGCACACCAGTTAGAGAACACTGACCATTTCGAGGCATAGAGCCGCCTTGTAGACGGGGCTCTGGCCTGTGTGATTGTGTTTAACACTCCCTCTGGGAGTTTAACGGGTACTCGTTGATGGTCCACGCATGCAGGGACCAAAGCTCCGGGTAGGGATGCCAGATCGTGCCGTTGGCCTGCGAGAGGAGATCTCTCCTCACTGGTATCGGCCATGGGGCGGTGTTCGTCAACCGCATCAGAACCGGGAACCATGCTTGGTTCGTCCAGAATGGGGCCACGAGTAGTACTGAGCATCCACTCTCCCTGATTCGCTCTAATACCTGTGGTAAGAGCGTGACGGGGGGAAACGCATAGAGCGGGCAGCGGGGCCAGTCGTGGGCCAGTGCGTCTCTGCGCTTGGAAAAAAAACTCCAGACAATGAGCATTTTCTTGAGACGCAAATAGGTCTACTTTCGCTTTGCCGAATGTTTTCCACAGCAGTTGGACTGTCTGCGGATGTAGAGACCATTCCCCTGCTGGAACATTGTTCCTTGACAGTCTGTCTGGTCCTATGTTCAAAAGACCCGGCACGTGCGCGGCTTTCAGCGAGCACAAATTGTGCTGAGCCAAATTCAGGAGGCGTTCCGTCAGCCTGTGAAGGGCTCTGGATCTGATGCCTCCTTGGCGATTTATATAAGCCACCACTGACATGTTGTCCGAGCGGACCAGAACGTGGTGATCTTTTATCTGGGGATAAAAACGCCTGAGTGTGTTGATGACTGCCAGCATTTCCAGGCAGTTTATGTGCAGAAGCTTTTCCCGTTCTGACCACTGGCCAAAGAACGGTCTGCCCTCGAGCAGCGCTCTCCATCCCGAGGTTGAGGCGTCCGTGGACACTACCTTCACGCTCGAGGAAAATCCCCAGGTTTACACCTGACCGGTACCAATCGGTCACCTACCAAGGTTTCAGCGCTAAGACGCATTCGTGATCGACCTTGAGGCGAAAGAGACCGTGGGTTCACGCTCTGCGCGGTACACGCGCTTTCAGCCAGAACTGCAGCGGGCGCATGCGAAGCAGACCCAGCTGAAGCACTGATGATGCTGAGGCCATGAGACCTAGCATCCTCTGAAATTTTCTGAGCGGGACAGATGCGCCGTAGCGGAAAGAGTTCGCTGTGCGCTGAATATCCAGTGCGCACTGCGGTGACAGATGCGCTATCATAGACAGCGAGTCCAGTTCTGTGCCCAGAAAAGATATCATCTGACTGGGGAACAGAAAACTCTTCGCCCAATTGACTCTGAGACCCAGATTCTCGAGGTGTTCGAGTAAAATGGTCCTGTGCTCTATGAGCTCCGAGTGTGATTGAGCTAAAATCAGCCAATCGTCCAAATAGTTCAATACTCGCATGCCCCGATAGTCTGAGGGGTGCGAGCGCTGCATCCATGCACATCGTAAATGTACGGGGTGCTAGGGACATGCCGAACGGTAGGACTGTGTACTGATATGCCTGGCCCTCGAAGGCGAATGTCAAATATCGCCTGTGACGTGACGCTATCTGTATTTGAAAATACGCGTCCTTTAGATCTATTGACATAAACCAGTCTCCTTTGCGAATTTGCGCGAGGATTTTTCTGGTTGTGAGCATTCTGAACTGGCGTTTCACAAGCACTTTGTTCAGCTGTCTTAGATCTAGTATGGGTCTGAGACCCCCGTCTTTCTTTGGTACCAGGAAGTATCTGCTGTACAGCCCCCCTTCGCTCTGAGCTTGAGATAAAGGCTCTATGGCCCCTTTGCTCAACAGTTCAGATATTTCGGCTCGAAGTAGGTGTGCGACTTCTGTTTTCACCGTAGTTTCGACGCGCGTCTCACCACGGCGAGGGCGTCGACTGAACTGTAGCGAATAGCCTCTCTTTATAATGTCTAGCACCCACTCCGAAACCCCGAGAAGCACTGCCCATGCATCTGCATGAATGGCTAGGGGTTGAATGCGAAGCGCGCTCTGGTCGCTTGGCGACAGGAGAGCTTCAGTGTGCTGTAACATAAGCGTCGAGCTTACGACGTTTGAGGCAGGGGGCGCGCTGATCACAGCGGGCAGACTGCCCGCGCTCGACTCCTCTGCAGCGGTCAACCGAGAGGGGGAGGGCTGGGCGAGTACCGTAGGACTTGTCATGTCTGTGAGTGAATGTGGGCGCGGGATAGCGGGCACATTTACTGTACTGAGTGCATTGTCTGCCTGAGCAGAGTGAATGCGTGCTGGTTTCGTTTTTACAGAAACCATGAGACATGCAGAGCATAGTGTTTGTGGGCACTGGGCAGTGGGCACATTTACTACATTTAATGCGCAATCGATCTGGGTCGATTTTATGTGCGCGAGCCCTGTGTGACGGGCTGTGCTTGTGTGTAGGAATGAACACTGGGTTGTGGGCATTTTTACTACACTCATAACACCATCGGCCGTGGCCGGAATACCAGAAAATACACTCTATGGGATTTATCTGGGTCGCCGTAAAAGCGGCGTTTGTGTGCAGGCAAGCGGGCTGTGTTACTGGCTTGTTTACTGCAGAATACAGTCGCATTTACTGGAACTGAACGAGCGAGAAGTTGCCATAGAAACAGTGTTTGGGTGCAGGCGAGCGGGTTGTACAACGCACTCATTGGCTGCAAAAAACTCATCTGCAGTCGTCTTTAAGAGAACTGACAGAGCGAAAGCATTGACGGCATAATTTTATCTGCCGTTAGACCGGGATTCGAACACAGGTCTCTCGTGCGAAAGCCTAGGATTCCTCCACTGGGCCACAGGGGAGGACACATAAGCATTCATTCAGCGCGAGTATAAGAGAGCGTTATATTTCTCCTTTCGCCGGTGAGTGACGCTTGAATGGGGCGCAGGGGCAGGGTAGCTTTCTTGTAACGTAAAGAAAAACTAACCCCGACCGTCCGCTTCCGGCCTCCCTTGTGAACGGCGCAGTTTGCGCGGCTCGAACAGAGGGAGAGAGAAAGCTAGCCCCGTGACCGTCCGCTCCTGACATCCCCTGTGAACGCCGCAGTTTGCGCGACTCGAACAGAGGGAGAGCGGGTATCAGGGGCCCGTCGAGCACGGCGCTTTTTACGGCGCGGTACCGCGGAGGTGCAGTCTCGATGAAGGATGCCAGGCGAGTCCTCAGAGTCACCATAGGCAGTAACTAGCTCGCAGTGAGGGCAGTCACTGCGTGCTCCTTAACGGGCGCGGGGGGCGGGGTAGCTTTCTTGTAACGTAAAGAAAGCTAGCCCCGTGACCGTACGCTTCTGCGATCCCTTGTGAGCGGCGCAGTTTCCGCGGCTCGAACAGAGGGAGAGAGCGAGCCCCGTAATCGTCCGCATCTCTGACATCCCTTGTGAACGGCGCAGTTGCGCGGCTCGAACAGAGGGAGAGAGAGAGCGGGGAGTGGTACGAGGCATTTGAAACAACGCCTCGTCCAGGAAAAGGGTCTTTTAGTGCAATGAGAGTGTGTGTCGCGGCGGCGAGCACACACACATACACAAAACACATAGCAGAGAAAGGATATAACGCCGGATAGCGCAGCAGGAAGGCGACTGAAGGCGGCGCGGCCAGCAACTTCAGTGTGACGACTCGTCCCGCTGAAAAGGCTTCTTCAGACGGCGCGGCTTCTCTCTCCGGATCCAGCGATGCGTGAGCTTCGCTGAAGAGATGAAAAATCAGCTAACCAACCTCCCGAATGCTATATTTATAGCCCAAGGCCCCACCCGTTTCGGCGGGACGTGACGTAGTGGGCGCGAAGCGCCCTCATTGGATCAGTCGTCATGAGGGGCCTCTCTCGATAGGCTGCTGCAGTTGCCGCAGAGCAGCCAATGGGCGCGCGAGCTGTCTCGCCCATGTCTGCGTGCTGCCGCAACGCGTTTTACATTAATATAAAATTAAAGGTGCCTTATGCAACTTGTTCCATAATAAAATATCCAATAATAACCCTTATATGTCATCAGCTAACGTTAAAACATAGTATCTGGCAGAGTGTCAGAACTGAAATGCCCCCCACTGCCTTGGTAGCTAGCATATATTGGAGTCGGGACGTTTTGGGGCGTGTACATTTGTAAGGGTGTGTGCGAGGTGATAGCCTTTTGAGGGCAGGTACACTGAGAGTTACAAACACGCCCAATATTTTGTTGAAGTAATGGCGGACGCAAGCAAGAAAAGAAAATATAGCAGCGCAAAGAGAGCATCGGATAAAGCCCGGAGTAAAACCAGAGTTAATCTGGGTTTGGCGTTCGTCAGATGGCGGCAGATGAAGTTTGAAACTGGATTGAAGAGCGATGCAGAGTTGGCCACGATTCTATTGGACAGGTAAGTTACAGTAATGTAATAGCCTACCTCATTTAGCTAGTTAGTCAATGCGTGCTCTAGCTATGTACTGCTGCTAGATTGTTATTTTGCTAGATATCGAAATTATTTCTTCTTGTTAGCTGATCCTACTTTATTAAATAAAATAAAAAAATAACATTGATTTAGGAGTAGGATTTTTTTCCCGCGAGTAGGTCAACATGAGAACTATGCAAACGTTAGCTAGCTAAATTACGTCCAAGCAGACGTTCCTTTATTCCATGTGCTGCTGGAAAATATTGTAATAACCTAATGTTCGCAAACAGTCATTGTGATCTCTGCAAAAGAGAAATTACAAAATATGCTTTGTGGGTTCAGGTTGGTCGACCAAACGTAATAAATTGCACAGAATTTTTAGCTATATTTTGCCTTGTGCAAGTTGGTCAAAAGACGCATATTGTTTATCCCCTATGCCTGGTATAGGGATGGGACGGTATGAAAATTTCATACCACGATAATAGTGACCAAAATTATCGTTATTATCAATATTATCAAGGTTTTGTTAAAACGAGATGAAAGTGTTCAAAAAGAGTTGATGATCACACTGAAAACATTTCAGCAAGTTTTATATTTGAAAATCAACAAACAACAAATAACAACTGACTTCTCTGTTGTAACGTGACGAAATGGTACATAACGGCACACAACGATGAAGTGCTGAGACTGTCACCCTCTCTGAAAGGCAAGTCGCCTCTCTTGAATCCTAAAAACACTCATTGTGAAAAAATATCTCTGTGGTAATGGAACTCAGTCGCTGTTGTCTCTCGCTCTCGCTGTCAGATCACCGGAAGTACTGGCCCGCACACTCAAGTTCGAGCGTCAACGGTCGCCGTGCACGGAGTCAATAGACTCTTGTTTGAACTTGATCGTTTGTCTTTGGCTCAAAGCCACTTGCTGCGAACATTTCTTCACGAAGTGAGTGAGTGAGATAAAATAAGTTTCCCTCAGGACTTTTGTAAAAGTAAAAATATGACCACACCTCAGATTTGGTCCTTTTAAAAGGCTGAGAAATCTCCCGAGCACAATCACTGCCTTCCGCCATTCCTTCTCGAATAAAACAACAACAACAACATTGCGCGCTGCGCCTGCGCCAGACTGTTGCTGGACAGGATTTACAGTGAGTTATTAAAATCGCGATAATTAAACACGGTTTTAATGATAACTCAATTTTAAACGATAATACTAACCGTCCGTACATTTTATCGTGGTTTATCGTGAAACCGGTAATCGTCCCATCCCTAGCCTGGTACAGTACTGGATAGTCCAGATGACGTTGTGATTAGTTGAGCTGTTTATGTTTATTCTGTTTTCCGTAGTTATGAGAAGGTCCCATCTACTTCTACCCCATCCAAACGAATGTCGGTGTTCATTGCACCAGGCTCAACTATTGGAGGTGGCTTGGCTTCGGACAGGTTAGTATTCTTAGTTAGTAACGAGTTTCAAAGCCTAGTGATTCATACTTCTATCTACCAAAATAATGTACTCTTAAAAACTAAAGGGATATGGAGAAGTTTGAGGATATTCTACCGTTGACAGAAGAAAATGCTGATGAATGGCTTGAGAAAAGGTTAGCGTGATTTGTTTGTTTTCCGTTCATTCTATATTTCATTTTAGTGGTGTGATACTTACTCCTGCTCCTCCGTCGTTTCATTACAAACCCAATTCAGCCCAGGTGCCGCTAATCATTAGTCTACTAGGATTAAACATTGGCTCGGGGTAGGACGGAAAACATACGGAATGGCACAGGAATGATTATCGGTGGTTTATTTGACCAATGAGCTCATTGAAAAATACCCTAGTTTTGACACAGTAATCTAGTCGATGTATTATTATCCATGTCCAAAACTCGTTTAACATATGACTAGTTTTGGATGAGTAGCCTAGTTAATTGACGGATATCACTACCAAGTCTGATACGTTTAGTAGCGATACTCATCCTGTTCTCGCGAGGTGCCATTCTGTAAGCAGGAGTGAGTGTCACTGCTATTGCAGGTTACTATCATTGTTTACCATAAATATTTTGTTCCTGTAGTTTGACATCCATGAGCCTGGTGGAAGATGAACCCAATGTGAATGAGGACCAGTTCAACGATGTAATCAACAGTGTGTAAGTGACTTTTTTTTCCTTGTACTTGGTATAAAAAAAATATCTGCGAATATTTAATGTAATTAGTCTTTCTTGTTTCTAGAATTGATTGGGCAGATGGAACTCCACCAGATATTGTTGAAAAGGATCCAGAATCTGAGGTAGAAGGTCAAGATGACTCTGATGAAGATTATGTTCCCAATATTTGTTTGAGGTTGGTTTCAAAAAGTTCATATGGAGTTTAATTGACTTTCTGTCAAGTCCTGTATAATTTGTGAATTGGTCATAGTTTTTATATCATTGATGACACTGCTTTATACATTTTCCATTATGGCTAAGTAGAATGGGAGGAACTATTCCCACCAATCAAAATATTGAAAAACTGCCAATCTGCCCGGACGAAGAACCAGAAACAGATGACATGCCTGACCGATGTCAGGTACTCTGTGATGATGATCTAATTGGCCATCGTGCTTACATTGCCTATGAAGACTGCCTAAAGAGCCTTGCCACCTTCATGACTCTACCAGTAGACAGGTGCCTCCATTGGAACGCACAGACATCTAAGGAGTGTAGGGCCCTTCCCCCTTTTGACATCAAGGTCAATCGAAGAGGCACAGCATGCATCATTGAGTGGGTGAGTTGCTAACATCTTAAGAGCTAAAGCATCAATCCTTGGATGTTTTGACTATAAATATTTATTCTGAATTATTATTTACAGGTTTGTCCAACTGGCCATACAGTATGGCAGTGGAACTCACAACCAAAATTTAAGTTTGGCATGCAGGCCGGAGACTTTATGTTAGCTGTGAACATTTTGCTCTCGGGGAACAACTATGCCAAAATTTCTCTTTTGTTTAAATACATGAATATGGGCATGGTTGCCTTGGGCACCTTTTTTAGGATTCGAGAACATTACTGCATTGACAGCATCAAACAGTTTTGGCAAGAGAAAAGAGCAAAAATAATCCAGCGACTGAGTTCCAAGGATGGGGTAGTTGCCCTTGGTGAGACCCAGTTTATTAATTATTGATTGCTTTGTCCATGTATCATACACTAACCAACTTCCTTAATCACTTATCTAATTTATTTCTCAGACTAAGCTATTTTGTTTTTGTAAAATTCACAGCTGATGGTAGGATGGACAGCCCGGGTCATTGTGCACAATACTGCACATATACCACAATGGATAATGACACCAAAGAGATCATTTCGATCGTCACTGTGGACAAGAGAGAAACTATGAGGAATTCAGTGATAATGGAGAAAGAAGCCTTCATACGCACCGTTGACCAACTCCTGACTGAAGTGAACCTAAAAGAGATTTGCACAGATGCACATGTGCAGATTTCCGCACTGATGAGTATGTGGTCTTATAACGTGCATTTGTATTTGTGTGTGTATGTCTGCTATATACAGTATGTATATATTTTTTGCAGACCAAGATCGAGGAAAATACAAGGACACAGGGATTCGCCACACTCTAGACATGTGGCATGGAGCCAAAGGATTGGCCAAGAGAATCAATGCTGTATGTTGTACTGTAAAAAAACCGGATTTATGAAACTAGTATTTGATATAAAGTAAACCCCTTACATTGCAAACAATGTAAAAAAAAAGGATTGGCCAACAGAATCAATGCTGTATGTTGTACTGTAAAAAATCAGATTGATGAAACTAGTATTTGATATAAAGTAAACCCCTTACATTGCAAACAATGTAAAAAAAATATTATATTAATCAATTTACTTGGGTTTCTATATTTTTGTCTGTCTTTCAGGCTGGCCAACAACCTGGACACGGCATTCTACTACTCTGGTCCAAAGACATTGTGAATCACTTCTGGTGGTGCTGTAAGCAAGCTGAAACACATAGGCAGTTCCTGGTAAGTGTGAAAGACAGGTCATTCTGGCTATTTTATTTCTGTTCTTTTGTGACTTTGAAATGTTTAGATATGTACTCCTTTTTTTAGTTCATCCTTATTTTAACCAGGTAAATCAATTGAGAACACATTTGGGGAGGTAGAGAAAGTAGTGTGTTAGGGTGCTACTCTTTTAATATCTTTCAGGAACTATGGTGTGGAATACTCCATCATGTCTCCAACGAACATGTTTGGGCCTTGGGGAGATGCCAACACGACTGCCTTGGGGAAGGACGGTCCAAAGCCTGGATAGAACAGCGGTCCTCAGCTCACAGTGCCCTGTCAGACATCATTTACAGTAAGCGGTGGCTGAAGGATATTCCCAAGTATCTAAACTTCAGGTAAGTTAACCAGGCCATAGTTAAAAAAATATAGGTATGGTGACATGGCAAGTACAAAAATGTAATCTGGAGGCAGCGTAAAGCAAATGGTTCAAGGACCAACTATACATTACTTTGTGCTGGCTTGTCAGAACCTACCTTGTTGTTTTTGCACATTTTTTTTTTATTCTTTCAATATTCTAGATCAACATCAGATCTGGAGTCCTTTCAAAACAAGATCCTAATGTATGCTGGAAAGAGATTTGCATTCTCACCCCCTGTGTATGAGGCGAGGACCATTCTGGCAGCTTTAGATCACAACCACCACAGAGATCGGCCAGCCAAAGAACGTGCAGATGGCACAAAGATGTAAGTGCACTTCTAATTTTTATTTCTAAAATTCTTAAAAGTTGCAGGGGACAAGGATAACATTAGCACTTTAGATAACTTTAGTTATTATAGGTTATTCTTAGTCTGGGTGATGATAGAAAATGAAACAGATAATACAGTGAAGAAATACGAACATCCATACAACAGGTACAGAAGACTCTACAAGAAGAAGTCAAGGAGCTGGAGTGTGTATGCTGTGAAGAAGGAGAAGACGTATGACTACATTCCTGACCTCCAGCGAAAAATCTTGGAGATCAGGAACAGGGCTGAAGAGAACCGCCAGCCATCGCCCTGAAGACCCACGAAGGCTCGGAAATCTAACTGATGTTCCGCCTCCTTCAATCCAGCAGTTGGTGCAGACTCAAGTCAGCAGGGGACGGGGTACTGTTTCTCACTAATGTTCTAGGTTATCATCACTCTAGGGCAGGGATACTCAATCATACCCTATGTGGGCTAGAACCTGGTGGTTTTCTGTTCAACCTCATTAGTTGCACCCACCTGGTGTCCCAGGTCTAAATTAATGCTGGATTAGAGGATTTTAATACAAAATTGGCCAAATTCCACTATATTTTTTTCATTATGACCGTCTAATCTGAGACTTAATTAGACTTTGGACACCAGGAGAGTACAATTAATGATGAGGTGTAAATCAACCAGCAGGCTCTGGACCTCGTAGGGCAGTGGTTTTAAAACCTCTCCTCGAGGACCCCCAGCCATGGCAATTTTGTAATTTGTTTTTAGATGTAACCCTGTGAATATTTGTACACTCTTATTTTAATTTGTTGTATTTTTTTATTTTATTATTTTTATAATACATGGGAATTTGGATATTGTCATGTCAAGGTAGTCTGAGGTATTTCAAATGTTAACCAATGAGTTGTTCCATTTGAGTTTTTGGTGTGTTCACTATCAGCCAATGAGAATGGGGAGGGGGGAGGAGAGACGCACGCGGAGGTTGGAAGCTGGGAGGACAGAGAGGAAGAGCGCGCTGTTTGACCGAAGAGAGTTAACTTAAATAGATTCTGTTAAAGATTATCAAGCGACAGTGTTTGTGTCCTAGATCACATTCAGATATATTAATATATGTGTTGTGACAACGGGAACGTTTTCTTTGTGTTTAACGACTAAATGTGTTAAGTCTGCTCTGATCATCCTAGCAGCCGTCATTTTATGTTTCGCTGGAAAGGACTATAGTGTTTTCTTTATTATTTCTTGGGATTCAAGGACCAAGAAGAGTCAAACAGCATCGGGGTATTTTCAGGCGGTTCTATGCCGAAAATAGACCTTGCAACTTGTTGAAGGAGAGAGAACGTCAGCTTTCGTGCGTCTAATTCGTCGGCCATTTTCTGGTGTGTGACGCATCACTTATTTCAGCGTTGGACTGTTTTCTTGTTCCTCTTGAGGAGACGAGGACACAAGCTTCACGTAACCACTTCTCTGTGCAGCTGGAGAGTTTCGCTGTAACAGAGTGGAGTATCTGAGTGAGTAACTGAGTGAGTAACCAGTTTGTTTATGCACGTTGAAAACTGCGTCATCTATTCGCGACTGACATTAAGTGCACCACCGAATTTGGGCCCCAACGAAATCCAAGCGCTTGGTTTATGAACATTTAAACATGTAAAGTGTGAATATGTGATTCAAGTTACAGTTTTGATTTCATAAAAGTATACGACTGTAACTAATAACTGGTATTATCCACCTGAGATTGTTTTTTTCCCCTTTTTGCTCTGTTCATTCTGTAATTTACTGACATTATAACAAAAGTGGTTTCATTTTATTTCTTCTAAAGAGAAGAGGATTTTTTTTTTATTTCATTTTGACGTTTAAGGTGTTTTTTGTTTTGAGGTAAAATAAATACGTTTTTTTATATTTGTTACTATTGTTGTATTTGTTTCATAGCTCAATTTGATTACAGTATTGTTGTAGGAAGAAAACAGCCCTTAACAAATAGTGAAGTAGCATTTTATTTAATCAAGGGTAATGTGTATACATATTTGTGTATAGTTTAAGCTACAGTTTTGGAGGCACCGTGACAAATTATAGTTCCTGTAGAAATATCAGAGAAAATCCAGCCAACTCACCATCAATTGCTGGAGCCCAGGTCTTGCTGTTTTTATGCGCCTTTAACAGTAGTGTTACATAGATATTAGCTTAAATATTTATTAGGTGATCAAACATATCACATCAGATCAAGTGCAATTTCGAAAGTGATTTTAAATTAAGTAGCTATGGTCTGTTTGTGTATTTCTTGTACTTCTGGTTGTGCTTCATATGGCAAAACGCCGCAAGAGTTGAAAATATTGAATGCATGCAGCACACAGAAAGCAATGCATTCCAGTGCGCCAGTCCCTAACGCCGAGTTTTGGACTGCTCCATTGACAATGAATGACTTCCGGTGTAACGCAAAAGTGTCAACACATTTGGTGAAAATCCGACCTAAGAGTTGAATACCCCTGCCCTAGGATATGCATAAATGAGGTGTGTGGGGAGGAAAGACAGACAAGCCATCCTTGAAAACTTTATCCATTTGACATATTGTCCACTAGTGTCCCAAGTGCTTTTATTGCTTAGGGGTCCTGATCAATACATTTATGGATTAATCTGTGTTGTTTTTTGTGTGTATTTCAGAGACCGTATAATCTCACAGTGCCAAGGTTGAATGCTGAGAGACTGAGACACTGGAAGCATAGAAGAAAATCAATCACTACCAACCGCTAACAAATTTCCAAACATTGACTAACAATGATTCAAGATTGACTCTGTACATATGCCTTGTAAAGAATAAGACAAATACACTAATTTTATCAAATATTTGCATATTTTACCTTTATTTTCAAACACTTGTGATCAAGGGTCAAAGGCTGTAGATTTTTATAGACAATTCAAACTGTATTTATACAGTTGTTGTTCATTGACAGTGAGAAATGGAAAATCTTATATTCTGAAAATGAAATTACAAATTACAATTACAAAATGATATTACAAAATTACAGAAGAAACAATTTGAATACAATGTTTGTTTATACATTAGCTATAGCCCATGTGGGAGAAATCCAACATAGTGTCCTTGTGGATCTGGGTACTTGTCACAGATGCGCCACACACAACAACTTGGTATAACAACCCTATTTCTATTTCCCAATGAACCATATTGCCACAGTGTAAACTGACGGTACGCACAATAGCGGTATTCTTTGTTGTCATCACCTGGGCCTTGTGTGTCAGAGAGAGCAAAAACATCATTCCAGGCCATTCTAGCAAGCCGCAATACACCCTCTTCTATAATGTATTGGTCCATGTGTGGAAGCATACTGACACACCTTTCTGGGACCTGCCTACAACATTTCCTTTCGACATCAGTCGGCATCTCCCTACATCTGCCACATGAGCACCAAGGAATTTCTGGTACTGGTCCCATCTGAGAGTCCGGTGTCATATTTGAATTAGGTATATTCAAAACATCAAAAATGATACCGGGTGCTCTAACCACAATAGCATTTAGGAGCGCTTGTGCCTCCTCAAAAGACATGGCCCCTATCAGTGTCTAAACAGAAAAAAATAGTTAGTCTGCTGAAGAATACTGAGATTGAATACATTTTCATGATATTTTATAATTAAACTCGGTCAAGTTAAACATGGCCCTTGCAAACCTGTGTGACAGTTAGGCGCTGTGCTTGGAGCTCTGCCACCCTCGCTGCATCAACCTGGCCAAGTCTGTCACTCCTGCTACCTCCTCTACCACAGCGAGTCTGGGCTCCTCTACCACGACCAGCTCCACTACCACTTCTGGCTGCTCTTCCCCGTCCTCTCTGCTGGCCAACCTGCCTGCCTCTACTCCTACCCATAGAGGATCTGCCCCTGCCTGAGGGGATTAGGTTCTCTGGCTCACTGTCTTCCACCTCACTGTCTTCCACCTCACTGTCCTGTATATTAGATTCAAAGAAAAGGTATCATAATTAATTTCAGAAACCCATACTGCTGTTTTTGTAAGATGCTTAGAGCTAGCACAATAAACAATGAATGTTTCAATCAATACCATATATATATGCACACATGCATATATATATATATATATATATATATATATATATATATATATATATTATCAAATGCTTTCTTTACTGGTCTGGATCTCTTAGCGCTGTGTGGTGTTGCTTGATCAGGCTCGCGCACAGGGCTCGCGAGTCCCGCTTCACAGGTCAAAACTGATAAACGGTCCACACAAACACAATAAGAGTAGCTCAGTTTCGTTCCTTACATTGCATTTGCTAGTTGATGTTGTGGTCGCGCCAGCGCCTCTAAGAGCGCGCTTGCCACCCGCGACGCGCCTTCATTTGAAATAATGAAATTTTGGTCGGCAGAAAAAATGGTCCAACGAACCGTTTGGGACGTAATGCGTACCGAAAACCGAACCGAAAGCCTCGTACCGAACGGTTCGATACGAATACGCGGATCGTTACACCCCTAATATATATATATGCATATAAATATATAAATTCTACAAGGTCAGTGTAGGACTTTGATATTTTCTTCTCCTGATAAATATAGTAAAAGGCTGTCTGTAACTTGGACAGCATCAATTATTAGTCCAGATCTGGTAGGAATTGCAGTCCGTGATAGCGTTAGCTTAATTAGCTAATCAAAAATTGTTAGCTAACACAAAACTGTGCGTCAAAGATGGGCAGCTTTTGCTCATGTTGGCTTGATATTCAAACTCGTTCCGATCTTGTTATTCAATTATCACAACGCTATTTCAAAATGTCACGTTTTCCAAATTTGGAGAAGAGCATTCAACTTTTGATTCTAGTATGAAAGTTTACCTCTGGGGAATGCATATTATTGCTAGGATAGGTCGCACACCAGTCTCTACCCTACCGTCTCAGCTGTGTAACTGTAACTGATGGTCTGTCTGACTGCAGCCTGCAAACAAAAAGTGTCTCCGCCTTCTTGGAAGCAAAGCTGTCAATCAAAGTTCGTTAGTAGTGTAATTCAACTAATTGCCTATAGGAGGCTCCAAGTTGCATAAGGCACCTTTAAGGATAATTTTTTGGCTTCAGTATCTCGAGGAAAAGAGTGTTTCCCCATAGCGTAAGCTATTACGCAGTACGAGAGAACCTCTCGTAAGAGAACAGCACATTGACGTCTGTTATGAAGATAAGCACTGAACCAAAGAAGAGCATTTCTAGTTAAACCAATAGAATACAATTTATCAAGAAGAAGATAATGATTGACCATTTCAAAAGCCTTAGAAAGATCAATGAAAATGGCACCTGTAGCTTGGCCTTTGTCAAAGGATGAAAACACATCATTTGTGAATTTTAAGAGCAGTCGTAGTAGAAAAATTAGGTCTGAATCCAGACTATAATGGAGATAGAATATTTAATGAATTAATAAACAATGATAATTGATAAAAAATGCGTTTCTCAAAATGTTTTGCAATAGAACAAATAATAGAAATTGGACAATAATTATTCACATCATATGAGTCTCCACCTTTGAACAAGGGAGTAACTCCGGATTTCCATATAGACGGAACAGAACAGGTAGACAATGACAAATTAAATAGATCTGCAAGAGGATGCATTAACACATGAGCAGCATATTTAACAAATTTAGCTTCCAAACCATCAGGACAGGCACTACTATTTGCTTTTTGATCACATATCACATAGTAAACATCGACAGGTATTCTTCTAAAAGGAAAATTAACCGTTTTAAGTAATAGAATTTGAAGAACCAGTAGTACTATAGAAGTCAGAACTAGGGATGAGCGAGTACAGCATTATCTGTATCTGTATCTGTATCTGTTAACCATATGAATTACTGTACTCGGACTGGGCGGGGCCTAACCCGGAAGTGGGTCGGGTTGTCTTAAAATGGGCGGGGCTTTAACCGGTATGTTATTTTAAGCATGCAATTGATATGGGTTGATCAGAAATTGTTATATTTATTGCTGATTAGAAAACTATTTACATGACAGCATCAGCATTGAGCTTCAGATCAATGGTTTTGATCACGATAACAAATGAACTATATACAGAACAAGTTTTGCAACAATGCGGTTGCAATTATGAAGTAAAATGTAATGAACAAGAGTTTTCATCTGAACATAACTTTCTTTTTTTAACTTTTAATTTTTTTATGATCAGTGTGATTATTTTTTTTTTTGGTTCTTTTTTATTTGTTTTTATTTCCACACCAGGTATGTGTGTGTGTGTGTGAGTGAATGAGTGAGTAAGAGAGAGACAGAGAGAGAGAGAGAAAGAGAGAGAGGGGGGCGGGGGAGACTGTGTTCTACGGATCAAATAGTCCGATGCTGTTTTTCAGATCTGCATTGACTTTAATGAAGACCAGTTGTTCCACATGGCTAGGGTCTAAGTTTGCACGCTGTGGACTGACCACATTTCCAGCTGTGCTAAAAACACGCTCAGACTGGACACTTGTAGGTGGACAACTGAGATGCTGCAGTGCAAAGCGTGTAAGACTGGGCCAGCACTGAAGCTTGCCTGACCAGTATTTCACTGGGTCATCGGTAAGGCTGATGTCCCCATCTGCCAGGTAGGCCTCCACATCACCTGATGGTAAATGTGTCCTCATTGGAATAGACAATTTCTTTTTCTGCAGGAAAGACAAGACTGAAGTGCTGCTGGTGGCAGGTGTCTCTTCTGTGTTTCTTGCAGGTGTAGCCACAGGGTCACAGAGCTCCATCCTGAGGAGTAATGTCCTCTTCAGTGCCTCCACATCAACATTGTTTGGAAAACAGCTGGCCTTATATCTGGGTTCAAGTAGAGTGGCAAGCAGAAATGTGGAGTTTGCAAAAATTGGTTCGAAACGCCATTCTAGTTCTTTGCTCAGATTGGCTGCCAGTTTCCTTGCTGCTGTGCCTAACCTTTCCCTGGACTCAGCCGCAACATCTCAGCCCTGCCCCACTGTGGCATCCTGATCTTCATCACCAGCCATGAACTGATCAGATTCATCCTCAGATTCCTCACCAGCATGCAGTGACCTGATGATGGAGCACAGGCCATGCAGGAGGGGGATGACCTCAGAGATGGAGGCGCTGTGTTTTGAGAGCGCCCGTGTGACCTCCTCAAAAGGACTAAGAACAGTGAGCATGTCTGATGCTAACCCCCACTCATTTGGATAGATGATTGTTGGAGCTTTACCCATGTTAGACTCCTGTGTCATAATCTGCACAGCCCTGCGCTGCTCCACCAGCCGCTGGAGCATGTAGAACGTATAGTTCCACCTTGTTTTTACATCTGTTATGAGCGTGTGCTGGGGGAGGTTCAACTGTGTTTGCAGCTCATGTAGTCTGTTGCTGGCTTTGTTTGAGTGATGAACATGGCCAGATATGCTCCTGGCTTTGGAGAGAAGGGATGTCACAACCCTGTCCTTCTCCAGTGCTTTGATCACCACCAAGTGAAGCGTATGGGACACGCAACGGATGTGCCCATATTCAGTCAAAGCTTTCACCATGTTCGCTGCATTATCTGAAACAACAAACCGTATTGTGACAGACTGACCAACAGACTCTTCCCACTCTCTCATCTTTTCCTTAAGGCAGCACAGAATGTTGTTTGATGTGTGCTCAATGTCCAGCACACCAACATTTAGCAGCCCTGCTTTCCTCTGTACTGAAGCTTCCCCTACACGTTCACACCAGTGCCCAGTAAGACAGAGATATGCATGTGCGTTGTGATTGCTGGTCCAGAGATCTGTAGTGAGGTTGATGACACCTCCTTCAGCTGCCTTAAGTGACTGGACCAACTCCCCTCTCATTGCCTCATACAGCTCAGGCACTACAGTTCGACTGAAATAGTGCCTCGAAGGGATCTTATACTTGGGCTCTAAAAAGCCAACAAGTGTCTTGAAGCCTCTCCTGTCCACCACAGAGAAAGGTTCAAGATCAGTGCAGATCATTTTACCAATCATCTCTGTAATTTGTTTTGACCGGGAATGGTTTGCTGAGAATGGCTGCTTTGCTGCAAATGCAGTGAGTATTGGTGAAGAGGAAGATGAATGTGAGCCCTTAGCAGCACCCAGCTGAACACCAGAGGAGAGGAGGAGGAGGTGGCTGATACATGGGCTTTCTCATGTGATGAACATATAGCAGATGGTTATGTAGAGATGTTGTGTTGTAATGTTTTGCATCTCTACCTCTGCTTGGCTTGGACTTGCAAAGCTTGCAAATGGCTTTGGAGGGATCATTTTCAGAAACAGTGAAAGAGTTCCATACTGCAGAAGTCCTCTTGGTCTTTGGTGGAGGAGGACCTCCATCCCCAGATGCAATATTGGTCTCAGTGGGGGAAAGGTGGGTGCTACTGCCACTGTTTTCATTGTCACTGATTTGACCCTCACTGTCCTGCAAGGTTAAGCAAACTCTGACTGGTGGTGCAGTGTCAGCTGAAGTACTCTCTGTATCACTCATTATTCTGTATCACTGATCATGAGAGAGAGAGGGAGAGAGAGAGAGGGGGAGAGAGAGAGAGAGAGTGTGTGTGTGTGTGTGTGTGTGTGTGTGTGTGTGTGTGTGTGTGTGTGTGTGTAGCTTAATTTGTAATATTATTTATACCACAACTACCTTTATTTTTTTTATAAAATACAGCAAGAAAGTGTCACTCAGTGCGTGTAATAAAAAAACTGGTTAGAGCCAGCAGACGGTTAAAAAAAAAAAAACTCTGATGACCGGCAGAGAGAGGGAGAGTGTGTGTGTGTGTGTGTGTGGCTAATTAATTTGTAATATAGTTTTATACCACAACTACCTTTATTTATTTTTTTATGAAATACAGCAAGAAAGTGTCAGACACTCAGTGCGTGAAGTAAAAAAAAACTGGTTAGAGCCAGCTGACGGTTTAAAAAAGAAAAAAATCTCCGACAGGCAGAGACGCAACGCGAGTCGCATTCTACCAAGCACCACGTCTGAACAAACCCCACGTTTACCAAAACTCTACTGGTTAATAAGTAAGTACTACAAACCAAAGTAAAAAACAAACCTGACGCTGAAGAAACCCTAAACGTTAACGGAAAAGACCCGCGAACCTGAGTGACTGAGGGAGAGACAGAGAGAGAGAGAGCTGTTCTCTTCTCAGTGTTCTGTGTGTGAGTGAGCAGAGCGTGACACAGCAACACAATAAATCTGTATGTGTGTAGGGGAGGGGCGCTGTGACTAGCCTATCACAGAACGCAGACACAGTCAGCTACCCAATGAGAATTTTTATTCAATCCGAGCACAGATATTGACTCGTATTACTCGTATAATACTCATACTCGGCAAAAGTGCTTTATCCATACCGGATACTCGTTTCAGCCGAGTATCCGGCTCAACTCTAGTCAGAACACTGAGAGCCACAGATCAAAGAAAAATGCTGATTAAAAGCTTGAGAAGTGAGTAAAGGATCAGAAATAATTTAATTATTACATTTAATATTTTTAATCAAGCTTTTTTTGGGTTTATTAAAAAAATTGTTCAACTGATTGCAAAACTGTTTAGGGGTTATGAAAGTCATGAGAAAAACAGTCTTTATAATAATTGGCTTTTGCATTCCTTGTTTCTAACTTACATAAATTCCTCTAATATCTGTTGTTTCCCCAATCAATGGGATCCCTTGATAACCGGTATTTAGCCCATGCTTTATTGATAAAACCTATTCTTTCACACATGTGTGTAGAAGCGTCTGCATGCCTAGTGCTTGATTTTATACAACTGTGGCCATGGAAGTGATTGAAACACCCGAATTCAATGATTTGGAGGGGTGTCCCAATACTTCTGGCAGTATAGTGTATGTGGTTACAGTATAGGCCATGGCTCTTCAAATCCAGTCCTTGAGTGTTGGTGTTCAGCTGACATTAGTTACAACCCTAATCATTGACTTTAAATATTCAAAGTGTCAACTTTTAGCAGTCTGATTTTGTGAGTTACTGAAATGCTTATCTCCATATAATTATTTTAAAATCTATACAAATGGTTCAAAATATCCAGAAAATGGTCACTGTACAATATGAAGAATGGGTTACAAAAGCTTTTATTATTATAATTTATAGGCTGCCTACATAGGCCCAATGTAGTACCCACAGGACAACCTGATTAGGAGTTTATTAATAATAAATTATAATATTAATTCTGAATAAATAAGTTAATCAGATTACTTTTTTCAAGTAACTAGTAAAGTAAGGCATTACTTTTAAATTTACATCTAAATATCGGAGTTACTTTTTAAAATAATTTTGAGAGAAATTGTGATTGTGAGAGCAGAGGCTTTATAAACAAATGTAGGCATTTACTCTCACTTCCAAAAAAAAAAAAAGATTCAACATTACTCAAATTTAATTAAAACAGTGCAATGCAATCTCAGAATATTACACAAACCTGCAGTGATTAAATATATTAAATTGCACAAATATACTTTATGTATTTAATCTCACTTTGTTAATGTCTTTGCTGCTGACCTTCGATGATCCACTTCAGCCATACTAATACGTAAAAATTACTTTAGATAAACATCACATTTGTGTTTTTTTATTTGATTTATTTTTTAAAAAGAAGTGTGTTAAACTTCTCTTGCATCCTATTCTTCTTCAATTCAGAATAGAAATTGTTTGAGCGGCACCCTACTGTACAGGTGTGAATCTGAATTACCTTCAGCCTGAGGCTCATTCATTTCACTTTTGGGATAAGAGCGCCTTAACATTTGCCAAAAATATAACTTTTTTTCTTGTTATTAAAAAACAGACTAGCGCATGAAAAAAAAATTAATGCAAAAGTAATGTAATGCATTACTTTCCATAAAAAGTAACTAAGTAATGCAATTAGTTACTTTTTTAGGAAGCAACACAATATGCATTACTTTTAAAAAATAACTTTCCCCAATGCTGTAATCAAAGTCTTTGATATAGGCCCTTTTCACATTTCTGGGTTTCAGACGCGGTCGTAATTGTGTAAAATTATATAGCAGTGAATGAGAGAATACATTAAATACCTTTTTTGTGTTCCCATTTGCTCAAATAGCAAAAGAAAAACTCAATATTAGTGTTTTCACAACTTTCAAAAAGAGGAAAAAAAGATTGGCAGTCACTCCCACCGCCACTGTATCAGCAGTGTTAAATAGTTTTTTGCAATTGTATGCAAAAGTAATATAATATATAGTGTTATAAATGTATGAAGATTTTTAAAAATAATAAAAAATGGGAGTTCCGTTTTAGGCGAACTATGAAGTGAGTCGTGATTGCGGTAGCTCCTGCAGAATTCTGTCATATTTCATTACTTACGCACATTTAAATTTAATAAGTGTCTACATGTATCTTTGGTTAGTGCTGTAGTATGTTTTTTCATCTCTTACTACAAAAATGAAAACTAAAGTCATGCGCGGACATCGCAACAGCGGCCTACCGATAGTGCATCCACGGCAGAGCGCGATTCAGCCAGCCCGGAGGTGGGCACTGAACTCAGGACAACTTCAGATGACACACAGTCCCTTAAACCGGAGATATTAACTTCATTGTGCAAAGATCTGGCAGAAATATTTCGCTCCGAGTTGCAGTCTATGTTGGGTGATGATTTGGCGACCATCAAGAGCGAGCTTCAGGCCGTTAAAGCGGAATTTTCTAATAGTATGGTTTCGATGCAGATGGACATGGCAGCACTGAAAGGCACAGTGAAGGACATGGAACACTCCCTTTCTTACTGTTCGGATGACATCACTGAGCTTCAGGAGAAGGTAGAGTCTCTTTCGGCCGCTGTGGTTAAACTAGAGGACAAGTGTGAAGATCTGGAAGGCAGATCCCGTTGTAACAATATAAGGATAATAGGAGTTCCAGAAGAAAAAACATCTACTACCGTGGCGATTTCCAAGCTACTCAAGGAGGCACTTAACATCGACAAGGACATCATCATTGACAGGTCACATCGCACGTTGCAACTGAGGCCAAGACCGGGGGAGCGTCCGCGAGTTATTGTGGCAAGACTGCATTATCACTCTGACTGTGTCGAGGTCTTAAAGCGGGCACGTGAGAAGAGACAGATCAAAGTCGGGGATATGAGTATATCCATCTTCCCGGACTTCACAGCAAAGACTGCTCGTGCCCGGTCTGCCTTCAGTGATGTTCGTCAGCTACTTCGCTCAATTCCTGGAGTCAAGTTTGTTTTTCTTCATCCAGCTAAGCTGCGTGTTACAGTACTTTCAATGGTGTCGAAAGACAGTTCAACTCACCGGATCTGGCTAAATCATATGTCAATTCTTTACAGTCCCACCAGAATGTATCAAGCGATGCGTGAATGTTTACACGTAGGCATGTGAGTTGAGTTGGGTAAGTTAACCCTTGGCATTATGAGACACTGTACATGGGCTATTGCGAATGTGACTGTTTATTATTTGTTACTTTCTTTCTTTTTTGAGCTCGTCATAGTGTCTCGAATGCAAACGATATTTTGAATATGTTTGCGGTCTAATTAACAGGCATACTTGGTAATTTTGTTTTTATTTTATTGTTTTAATTATTGTATAAGTGCAATAGCATTGGGTATCGAAGCTGAGTTAAAGGGGGTTATCTGTTAAATATGTTCTACTGTGTGTTCTTACTATTGAATGTCATATTCTGCAGCTCTCTTTTTTCTTTTTGTTAATCTCTAATCGTGAGCAGTGATCCAATGGGTTGGCTCCTGTTGGAGTCTGCACATGGGTACGCATCATTTGGGGATGCGGATAATGTATGTGCGTGGGTGGTCGGGAAAGTTCTGAGAGTTGGTTTGATTTGTTCTTGTTTTTTGTTTTTTTTACTTTGTTTCGTTTTGTTTTACAGGAGGTTCTTCCTCTCAAGGGAGGTGTTTTGGTTTAGTAAAGCAAATGGCTAATTCTAGTGGTAATTTCCCACATCCAGTCAGTTCTGCAATAAGGTTTGTAACTTGGAACATTAAAGGCATGGGAAACCCCACCAAAAAGTCAAAGATATTTTCACATCTGAAAAGGTTAAATACGGACATTGCTTTCTTACAGGAGACACATTTGAGAAACCAAGATCATCTGAAGCTTAAGTGCACTTGGATAGGGGAAGTTTTTCACTCTAATTTCAAATCAAAAGCCAGAGGGGTTGCAATAATGATTAACAAAAGAGTTCAGTTTTCTTCTACTAAGGTAATAGCTGATAAAAATGGAAGATATTTGATTGTTGTTGGCACCATACTACAAAATCCTATGATTCTTGTCAATGAGATTATCCCCTCATTAAATAGTCATCTACTTATTTTTGCTGGAGATCTTAAATGTGTAATTGATCCTACTATGGTCTGCTCTAGTTCCAGAACAATGACTCCATCATCCATGTCTCAATCAATGGTTGTGTTGACCCTTGGAGATTTTATAATCCTCAAGATAAGGAATTTTCTTTCTTCATCAGTCAATATTCTCGTATTGATTATTTTTTTATAGATAGCTCTCTAATACCTAAAGTAAAATCCATTTCTTACCATGCTATTGTTATCTCTGACCATGCCCCTCTTAGTCTAAATATACAGCCTAGATATTCATCATCATGGAGATTAAACACCCTTCTTTTGTCTGATGAAAATTTTTTTGATTTTATTTCAACCTCCATTGATAATTTTTTGGCTACAAATCAAGATGGGGTGGTTAATTATTCATTGCTATGGGAAACACTTAAAGCTTACCTTCGGGGAGAGATTATTTCTTACTCCGCACACTCAAAGAGAGTTCGTAACACAAGGATACGTGAACTCACTTCGAATATTTTTCAAATTGATCAACAGCTTGCCAATTCCCCTTCACAAGATCAATTTAAACAACGTCTCGATTTGCAAGCTGAACTTGATCTCGTTCTAACTGAAGATGCTGAGCGGCTTCTTTTGCCCTCTCGTAGTACTTATTATGAGCATGGTGATAAAGCGGGTCACCTCTTAGCTCATAAGTTAAGACGTCAAGCAGCTAGCCGTTTTATTCCACAGATTCAGGACCTATCTGGTAATTTGATATCTTATCCTGAAGGTATTAATGCCATCTTCAAATCTTTTTATTCATTGTTATATACTTCTGAATCTCCATCTGATGCCCACGATATGATAAGAATTTCAATTTTACCACGATTGAGTCAGCTGTTGCTGGGGATCTTGAAGCCCCTATAGACATGTGGTGAAACGCAAATTGTTGCTGTGGTCCTTGTCGACCACGCCCCCCCCTCGGGTAACATTTGCGAGGGAACGTGTATATAAGGCAAGCGGTACGGTAAAACGGGTATTGCGTCATACCTGGCGATCTCACTTCCGGCGTCTCGTTGCGCTGCACGAGGGGTATGTATGGGTGTTTTCTCCGTGGTTTTCCGTGTGGTAGATACTAAAAGTCCTTTTTTTTACATGTTTGTTGTTGCTAACAATCATTTCGGTTGGGCTGGCGTTCGGTTGAGTGCCTGTTACACACGTAGATGATCAACAACCGTTGCTTTGCCGTGGCGCTCCGCTGTATGTGCGAACTGCATGTGATGCCCTTGTGGGTGAATTCCGCCGTCTGCATGTGATCAAATAGAGTGGTGGCTGCCGGATAGATGATGTGTTTTGCACGATTTGGTATGTATAACCTTCTATTTCCCTTTGGCCTTCATAAAGGTAAATGGGGTTATAATAATTTTATGTGTTTTAGGAGTTGAAACCATTCTGTGAGTGGGCCTGTTTGGCTTCCAATTTGCATCCTGCAACAACTTGATTTCAGCATGGCTTGCTCCTTCAACACTGCTGTTTTGCTTTAATTCTGTTTTGTTTAATGATTTAGGTTGTAATAATTAAATTTGTTTAATTATTTTGTTTTCTATTCTTGTGTGTTCTCATTTTTCTTTTCTTTTATTTACTTCTGTCTTAACCTGTTAAGCCTCACCAGTGCGTCGGCGCACTGAAGCGTTTTTTTTTATATATAGCTCAAAGTTTCATCATCAGATTTAATGTTATACTTCGACAAACTATACATCATTAAAAAGATATAAGGCTGTCGTCATGACAGCGATACACAAAACAACGTCCCACAGGGCTTTAGCTCAAAAATGTGCAGATTTGGAGAAATATTGATATATTCTCATAGATTCACATCATATTTCTATAGACAGGAATAATATTTATTGAATTTATACCCAAATGCGTCGATGTAATCATTATGAGCGATTGGATACTCTGATACTGTGTTTTCAATCCATACCAACAGCCTGAGGGCGCTATATGCACAATAATTGTCCATATTTGGAACATGAAGAAGAGCCATGATCATGTGACATTCCAGGACGTCACTGATACACACAAAGCTACAGAGTTCGCGCTGTAAAATGCAGATACAGATGTTTTGAAGATAATAAACATGATTGCAATGATATTTGAGTTACCTGTGTTTTTCAAGACATGCCAGGTATTTTCATAATAATAGATTATATTTATAATGTAATGCTAATCTATATAGACTATCATTGTGCAGAACAGTATACAATAGTATATTTTCTGTCTGATTTTTTTATCTGAAGCCAAATTAGATCACAGAAGATTATTTAAAATACTCCACTTGCGTTATAAAAGTAAGTTTGGAGCACAAACATGGTTTTAATCTCATAAATGGTCGTGTATTGATGGTGTGCTAAGCTAACATGCTAGCTAGCCCTAGGTGCACCTGCAACCTAGAAGTTATACTTTTATGTTTTTTTGAATGCTTACTGAAAGTTTCTTTATTCAAGAATGTTCTTTATTCTTTATTTAAAATGTGAGGTGAACTTTGAGAAAATAAATTAGGGACTGAAACCCTATGAATAGCATGTGAATAGCCAGTCGTTAGTAACTATAATGCAGACAAAAGAAATGCATATTTCGAGCCATAACCAGGCTGGAGAGGTGTGAATGTGTGCAGGGGGAGACTGAGACTGAATGGGGCTCGTTTGCACCACAAAACAATAGAGACAATATACTGGATAGATGGTTAGAAGATGACAATAAACATCAGAAGCATCTTAGAGTCAAATCAAAATAAAGTCACATGACATGGTCTTGAAAAACATTTAACTAAATACAGAGTTTTGGACTTATTATCTTCAGATTTTAAACATAAAATGTTTAGACATGTGGCTTTAGCTGTAGTGCATTTCTAGATTGCTCCAGTGCCAACTTCAATTTTATTTTCATGAGGATGTTTCATAAAAATTAATTTCTAATAACTTTACAAAACTTTGAAGCTATTTATAACAATTTTTGTCATTATGATAATAATTAATTCTACATTTACAATAAACTGCCAGGTGTCAGCTTTCAAATGAGACCATACTTGTGCTTTTAGTACAAAGGGTTCATGAACTGTATCTGTTTCAGTTTGGGTATGTCATTTCTGGGGATTTTTCAAAAGTGGGGTTGCAGCTTAACAGGTTAACATTCATTTTGCTTCCGTTTAATGCATGTTTTGCATTCGTTAAGTTTGTATTGCATTCAGTAACGCTTGTTTTTCCTTTATTGTTTTCTGATATTCATTTGTTTGGTATTTATGGTGTTTTGATTTGGCTTCATTTATTTTGTTTTATATTTGGTAACGCCGACTTGGTATTTAATAATCTGTCCTGTTATTTTGTTTTGTTTATTTCTTTATCGCAATCAGTAACGTTATTTTTTTCTTTTTTTTGGTTTTGTTTTCCTTGATTTGTTGCAAACAGTAGGGCTTGTTTGCAATTGGTCAGTGTTGCTCTCATTGATTTTGTTTTGTCAAATTGATGTTTGGTTTGCTGTAATTGATTATTTTTTTGATTATCGTTGTTTTTGTGTTTTTGTATTTTGTTGGTTGTTGACATTTCTTTTTGCTGTAATTTTCTTTTTTTGTACTGGAGCTGGGGCCTGGAGAGGGCAGGCTGACCCTTCCCGTGTGGTTGTCTCACTGTTCATCAGAGTGCCGTGGAGTTGCCGTGAATCCTTTGGAGGGTGTGAGTGGTTTGGGGCACGTGTGTGGTTATTATCATTATTACTACTACGGGCATTTTTGAAGCCCGGTGTCAAGCCTGCCGCCCTAGTGGTAAGCCCCAGCTCTTTTGGTTGTGGTGTTTGCTTTTGTTTCTCTTTTCTTGTTTGTTTTGCAGCAGTTGGTGTTGCTTGCTGGGTGAAATCTTCCTGCTGTTACGTGTGATTCATTGAACGAGCCAAATTCTAATTATTTCTGTGTAATAAAGATGTACAAGTTTTATACAAGGTACCCATGCCTCTTGGTCATATTCTGAGAACTCGAATCTGTGCCCCTTGGGCTGTTCCCAGAGTTAGTTCTGGGTGGCGTAGTCGTTACCTTTTTGGAATCAGTAATAATCTAGAAATGTAAGAGCTGCTGTGATACCTCTAATCGCCACAGACACAAACGAAATTAATCAGGCAATTAAAAGGATGCAAGGTAATAAAGCTCCTGGGCCCGATGGTTTTCCTGTCAAGTTTTTAAAAAAATTTCAGAACAAATTGTCCCCATTACTTTTGTCAGTGTATACAGAATCTTTAGAGCGTGGCATCCTACCAGAAACACTTACACAAGCGTCCATAATTCTGCTGCTTAAAAGGGATAAGGATCCTAAGCTATGTGGTTCTTACAGGCCCCTTTCCTTACAGAATGTGGATGCCAAGATTTTGGCTAAAGTTTTAGCCTCTCGTTTGAAAACTTGCAACCAAAGATTATATCTGAGGAGCAAACAGGTTTCATCAGGGGGAAACAGCTATTCTTTAATGTCCGTACTCTTTTAAATATAATTAATCTTAAACATTCCGCCAAGACACCTGAGGTTGTTATTTCACTTGATGGTGAAAAAGCATTTGACCGTGTGGAGTGGGAGTATATTTTCACTGTGCTTAAAAAAACTGGGTTTGGAGATAATTTTATAAACTGGATACGTCTTTTATATGCTTCGCCTCAGGCAAGTGTGCACACCAATGACAATAGATCCACTTATTTTAGGCTGGGACGTGGAACACGACAAGGGTGCCCACTTTCCCCTTTGCTTTTTGCCCTAGCCATTGAACCGTTGTCGATTGCTTTGAGGTCCTCCCCGTTATTGCAGGGAGTGGTGAGGTCAGGCATTGAAATTAAACTATCACTTTATGCTGATGATCTACTATTATATGTTTTCTAATCCAATTCCAAACTTTCCAGTTATTCTATCCATGTCCAATTTGGCTCTTTCTCTGGATACAAAATAAATCTCCACAAAAGTGAGTGTTTCCCAATGAATGCATTGGCTATGGGCCTTTTGCAGTCAGATGTTCCATTTAAACTAAGCAGAACAGGATTTAGATACCTTGGCATCAATATCACTCATTCTATGTCCTCTATTGTATCTGGTAATTTCACCCCTTTATTAGATCAGACCAAGTATGATTTTCAGCGGTGGAGCAATCTGCCTCTTTCATTGATAGGTCGGATTAATGCAGTGAAAATGAATGTGTTGCCCAAGTTTCTTTTTGCTTTTCAGTGCATTCCTTTGTTTCTCCCTAAACAATTTTTTAAATCTATCGACTAGATTGTGACTGACTTTTTGTGGGGTGGTAAAGTGCCCAGAATTCGGAAATCGTTGCTTCAAAAATGCCAACTGAATGGTGGGCTCTCCTTGCCTAATTTCATGTTTTACTATTGGTCAGTAAATATTCATAAGATAACTTTTTGGCTTAGTTCGTCCACTACAACATGGAGCAGATTGGAAGCAAATTCATTTATATCTGCCTCTCCGTTGGCTTTGCTTACTTCACCCATATCCTGTAATATCTCTTTGACTTCCTTGACCAATAACCCAGTTGTTGTATCTACACTTCGGATTTGGTGCCAGTTTAGGCGACACTTTAAATTCAACTCTGCCTCAACATTGATGCCAATATTGGGAAATCATATGTTTCCCCCATCTCTTTCTGATCCTGTATTTAAGCAGTGGCATGCAAAAGGTTTGAGATGCTTCCAAGACCTGTACAGAGATGGTACATTTTGTAGTTATGTACAATTATCTTCCGATTTGGAGTTGTCAGAGTCCCACTTGTATCAGTTTTTGCAGATTAGACACTGCTCTGCTACCTTATTTTCTAGTTACCAATCTCTGCCCCCAATGCTAGTATGGGAAGAGTTTCTGCAACTCAATCCGCATCACAAGTCACAAATTTCAAGAATTTATGGTTGTCTTCTAGGTTTAAGTGACTGTTCTACTGACAGAAGTAAAAGAGTGTGGGAGGGGGAGTTGGGAGAAAGTTTTGAGGAGGACTGGTGGGGTGCGCGCACTGGACAGAATACATTCTAGTACAATTTGTGGACGTCTTGGCCTCATTCAATTTAAAGTACTATATAGAATTCACTTTTCCAAGGCCAGGTTATCTGAAATATTTCCTACTGTTGAAGACAGATGTGACAGATGTCATGCTCCTTTGTGCAATTCGAGTGAATGTTTTTCACTTGTCCTATGTTGCAAAATTTTTGGGTCAGTTATTTTACAACCATGTCTAAAGTGTTAAAAATTAGAATTGATGTTTGCCCCACCATAGCAATCTTTGGGGTACCAAGAATCTGGTCTCAGTTTAATTCCAAACAACTGGATGTTCTATCTTTAACCTCCTTGTTAGCTAGACGCCGTATTCTGCTCCACTGGAAATCTAATAAGCCTCCAACAACCTCCCAATGGCTAGTGGATACCATGTTTTTCTGAAACTGGAAAAAGTAAGAAGTTCTCGGAAAAGCAATTTCTTCAGTAAATGGCATCCCTTTATAGCTTACTTTAACTCTCTTAAAACCCTTCCTCCTGGGTAATACATGATTCTGTTTATATTGTTTTAAATAAGTATGTATATGTATGTATGTATATATATATATATATATATATATATATATATATATATATATATATATATATATATATATATATATATATATATATAGACCCTTTCCAAAAAATTTGAATATCATGGAAAAGTTTATTTATTTCCATAATTCCATTCAAAATGTTAAACTTCGATAGAATATAGATTCAGGGCCACAACTTAAACGATTTGAAGTATTTAGTTGTTTATTTGTATATAATTTGGGCTTACAGCTCATAAAACCCACGAAAACAGGATTTAAAAAAATTAGAATATTACATGAAATCACACAGTAATTACACAGTGATACCATGGTCATTGATCCAGGTTTTGGTTCTTTTGGCAGTGTGGGCAGGTGCAAATCCTGATGGAAAATGAAGGAAGCATGAAGTGCTCTGAACATGTCCTGGTAGACGGCTGCGTTGACTCTGGATTTAATAAAGCACAGTGGACCAAAGTCCTCTTTTCTGATGAGAGCAAATTTTGCATCTCATTTGGAAACCAAGGTCCCAGAGTCTGGAGGAAGAATGGAGAGGCACACAATCCAAGATGCTTGAAGTCCAGTGTGAAGTTTCCACAGTCTGTGTTGGTTTGGGGAGCCATGTCATCGGCTGGTGTTGGTCCACTGTGCTGTCCACTCAACGCAGCCGTCTACCAGGACATTTCCAGAGCACTTCATGCTTCCTTCAGCAGACAAGCTTTATGGAGATGCTGACTTCATTCTCCAGCAGGATTTGCACCGGCCCACACTGCCAAAATAACCAAAACCTGGTTCAATGACCATGGTATCACTGTGTAATTACTGTGTGATTTCATGTAATATTCTAATTATTTGAAATTTAATTTCATGAGCTTTTAGGTTTTATGAGCTGGAAGCCCAAATTATGTACAAATAAACAACTAAATACTTGAAATCGTTTAAGTTGTGGGCCCTGAATCTATAATCTATGGAAGTTTAACGTTTTGAATGGAATTATGGAAATAAATAAACTTTTCCATGATATTCAAATTTTTTGGGTCTGTATATATATGTAATATATTGTGTTGTAATGACATTTGGTTTAATAAAAGAGTTTGAACAAAAAAAAAAAAAAAATAATAAAAAATGAAAATATAAAAAACTGCAGGATTTACAATGCTGATGACCGTTAAAACACGTCATCACAGTCTTTGAAAAGGGTCTGTGTTTGTAGCTTTCAATAAAAATTAAATAATAATTTACATAATTAAAAAATTCTATATTTCTGCTGTTTGTCAAAAGCAGTATATTGTACATTTTGTAAAATAAATGTGTTCAGCATGATGTGTCATAGCAAAAAAAAAAAAAAAAAGGACATGCGTATTGCGCCAATTGTGCCATTTTGCGCCCTGTTGCCGGTCTAGGAGGACTGAGCTGCAGGTACTTCTGCAACTGCGGTGAGTCGTGAGTACATCTTTGATTTGATGTGGTAAATGTGTTTTAATAAACTGTGTATAATTCCATAACAGAATACATTTCATTGAGAGGTTCCTTTAGCTGTAAGAGGGGGAAGTGGTCAATTTGCTAATTAACTTAACGATTCCACATTATAATTCATGAAATGTAAAATAAAAAAAATACACATAATAAGCTTTTTTCTTTTAATGTGCATTATTTAGACAGATATTTTGTAATACTGTAATGTGCAAGCTGTTTAAACAAAGATTTCAACTATACCCTACGGGGATAGGCCATCCTAAAATATGAGATCGTCTTGAAAGTTAAAATGCCTCCTGTATCAATCTCTATTTTACATATACCTGTAGCTGAATAAGCACATAGATTTTGCTGTTTTGAGAATACCAAATAAAAAGAAATAAATTCAGAATAAGTATTACGCGTGGTTGCATTTCAGTGTCTTTGTTTCCAAAGCGACAGAGTCTGGAGCTCGATGCGCCGTAAACCCGCGCATGTTTTAAACTCGTTGAGCTCATGTTCGCTCGTTAAACAGAAGAGGAGGCAATCCAAATATAAAGTTGTCAATATGTCTGTCCATTAAGGCTAACTCCACAGTTTCCCAAAAATCACAGTCACGGTGGATAAATATTATACCTATTATAATATTTCATATATTATCAGAGCCCTAACCTGTTATTTTTAGACATTATTAGACAGATTATTAATATTTTTTTATATCGGTTGGTATAAAGATTATAAATGTTTTATAATTAGAATGTTATTAATATTATAAGCAAAAAATAAGGTCCAATTAAGTAAGGTAATTATTTGCTCACATGGCCAAAGAAATGCCTGAAAATGCCTGAAAATGTTAAACTGACACAGCCTCATGATTTTGGACCAATGCTGACAGAATTTCCCCTGTGTCAGTGTGTTCAAAGTACAAACACAAAGACACAATGATCTCAAGCTCCATTGGTACCAATTGTTTTGAACTTGAGGGAAGAGTTGGGATTGTGCGGATCATTGTGCATTCCACTGTGACTGAAGAAACGCATGTGGTGTATGAACTTTTTGAGACAGGGACATGTTTTTTCAACTACCCCATTGATTCAACATCTCTTGGAGTCTGTTTGCTATCAGAACTGTCTGGTCAGCTTTCCAGTGCTCCAGTGACAGACTTCACTAAACCGCTGCTTTTATTGCCTCTTAATAATATTTGTATGCTATGTGTGCTTATGGTATGTTTGTGATTTGTTGAAGAAACTGAGAGCTTCTGGGTGTAATTGCCGCTTTTCCCCTATTGTAATTTTAAGAATTATACTGTACCTCCAAGGTCTATTGTACATTTTGTTTATTTGTTTTGTTTGTTTTTTTCTTTCCTTTTCTGAAGGGGTGGTTGTTTTTTTTGAATGGTCTGGCAAACAGTATTATAACATTGCGCAGCACTTGCCCAAAGCTAGCCTCTAGCGTAGATTTGGTGTGGTTTCACATGTACTATTCAGTTTTGAGCTTGTAACAGTATTATTTGCCAACCTTCACCATTTTAACCATACCCTTTGTGATAATAAACTGAGATTATTTTTGTATACCAGTCTCTTTCTCCCTCTCTTTGAATCCTTTAAGATACCTGTTGAAGGGAACTAGGTAATGCTAATAAAGAATAGTTTCATAATGTTTGTCATAGATCGCACCTCTGTGGCTCTCTCCGCTCATCAAAGAACACCTTCACCGGAGTATTGAACTTCATTTCCCATAAGCCCCGTACCTAGGTCTAATCACCTGCACAGGTGTTCCCAATTCTCCCCTCTATATAAACTGCCTTCTGACTCTCACACATTGCGAAGTCTTGTTCTGCCCTGGCTAACATTACCAAGCGTTTATTCTCTGTTATTGATTCCCCGTGTTCTGACCTGTGACTGTTTACTGATTCCTGTTTCTTCGTCTGCTGCCTGCCCTGACCTTTGCCTGTTATCGTTTTTGATTCTGGATATTGCTGCCTGCCCTGACCTCTGCCTGGTATTGTTTATGATCTTGGATTTCCTTCAACATTGTCTACGCTGTTCTCTGATTACTGCCTGTTTGACGATTCTAAATAAACATACTGCAAATGGATCCGAACGTCTCTGACTCTGCATCACAGTGTTACATGTATTAAAAATGCATTTGTTTTTGCAGAGGCTCTTAAGAACAACCCCCTGACATCAAAGGTCAACCAGCAAGAGGGCACTGTTAAAATGGTTCAGTGGAGCAAGAGACAGAGGAGGACAAAGGGCATCAAGAATGCACCAAAAGATGGCTGCAGTTTAAAGTTTACTGAAAAGCTTATAAGGTTAGAAGTTGCTGCATCTAGCTGTTGTAGTTCTTCTATTTTTTTCTGACTATTGTGTTCTCACATTTCTTAAAGTGGGTTGACAGCTTTCCAAAACACTCAAGGCTGGTTCTAAAATAGTTTTGTGCCATTGTGACATAAACATGACATGATGGTTAGTTAAATAAAGCTGGATTTTGAACATATTTCAGTCTCACTGTGTTATCTACTGCTTTCTGCCAGTCATTTTTTGCTATTTTATTTGTGAGGTTTTTCTATTCAGATTTGCCTAAGCTTGCTTCAAAATGAACATTTTGTCAGAACCTTTAGTAAATTACGATATGTTAAGTTGTCTGTTCAGAATTGTGATCTCTGTCTGAAACACTAAAAAAGTTATTAAAGTTATTAAAACTGTGACTCAAGTCGAGCCATCCTGGAAATTTGTGAATCTGTGAGAAACTACCTAATATTAAAATGATGACAAAGTCTTGAGACAAATAATGTATTATATTTTTTCTTCAATTTTTAATGGTTAACTTGTATCAATGAATTGATGCTTTCAAACACATCACATATTCATACTTTATAAACTGGTTTTATTAATACAAAACTTCCAGTGACATTCCAATACCATGACCATTCCAATAAAAGTTTTCTGCTGTTATTGTTTATTATCCTGAGTAAAAGTTGTTATTCTTTCATAAGGTATTGTGACGTGTAAGTAACATGATTTCTCTAAAATCATAATCTCTAAAAAATAAAAAAAATTTTTTTTTGCAGTGGTTGGGATCTCTCAAAATAGTCTGGGACAAAAGATGGAGGAGGACAGTGTCCAGAATGCACAAATGACTGTCTGCAGTGTAAGTTGTACTGGAAAATGTATAGTTGCTGCTTCTTCTAACTGTCCCCAATTTATTTCCTTTTCAAATGTTCAAAGCTTTCATTAAAGACTGGGTCAAATACAGGTTCGAATTTTAACTGTATTTTAACTATTTTAATAATTAGGTATATAACTAGCATAATATGAGTAATTTAAAAAAAAATTGAAATTTGAAAAGATTTCAATCTCACTGTGTGCTCTATTGCTTTAACTTTGTGTGGTGTTGCTACTCATTTAGATGGAGCCCAGATGATCCCTAGTTGGGCCACATGCATATGATTCCTAGTTGGGCCCCACCTAAAGCCCTGTGAAATCCTGCATAAAACCTAAATAAGTAAGTTGCTGGGGCCAACATGGAACCTGTGGACAAACCCACTTACAGCCCGTATTTCAGCCCATGTAGTAACCGTGTAGTACCCACAAAATAACTAAAGCTGGAACCAAGAAGGGTCTTGTGCATGTTGCCCAGTTGGGGCCCACCTGTTTATAAGTGCCATCCTATATGAACTCCATGTGGGCAGTTGGCATGGGGCCATTATGGAACCCGCGGAGAATCCCATACCGAGCCCATTTTCAGCCCATTTCAAACCCACATGGGCCCCATATACAAATGTCGGCGGGGTTAAGCAGGGACAAAGATGGGTCTTGTGCATGTTGCCTACTTAGGTCCCGCCTAGTACCAAGTGTAATCCTACATGAAATTAATCTGGGCTTTTAACATGGGGCCATTATGGAACCCATGGACATTCATACCCAAATGGGCCCCACATACAAATGTTGGCTGGGATATTGATGTGTCAAATGTGATATCTGACATATCAGTAAACTATCTGCCTATTAATGCTTATATTTAGTTTATACACAGTTTATCAGTATTTTTAAGAATAAGAATTTTAAGACTTTTAAAGCACCTTCTGAGAAGAAGGAACCCACAAAAGCTACGAATCGACCTACAGGAGATATACCCCTAGGGATTCCCGAGAGGGGGGGTGGAAGAGAATCCCACAGGACGGATCAAAGGACGACGACATATGGCAATGAAAACACGACGACGACAATGGAATGCATATGTGGCAAGATATGCAAGAACCGACATGGCCTGCGGATCCACCAGGCCAAGATGAAGTGTATACAGAAGGAGGTAGAGTCACAGCGCACAGGAACTACGCCTGGTGAGACGCAGGAGGAGCCAGGCCCGGAGTCACCCCACAGTGCCCGGAGCCTCCAGGTGATGCAACCACCTGATGCACACAGGACATCAGAACATCGTCGGGTGAAGTGGCCCCAAGCTAGCAAGGAGAAGGAGTGGCACCAGTTTGATGAAGACGCAGATACCATCTTGGAGGCAATTGCCAAAGGGAGAGCTGATCGACGCCTCAAAACGATGACTACAATCATCATCAGCCTAGCTGCAGAGAGGTTTGGACTTGAGGAGAAGCGTGCAGCGAAGCCCCCTTATACCATGAACAACAGAGCAAGTAAAATCCATCAGCTCAGGCAGGAGCTGAAGACCTTGAGGCAGCAGTTCAAGGTTGCAAGCGAAGAGGAGAGGGGACCGCTTGCGGAGCTACGCAGCATAATCCGCAAAAAGCTGATGACCTTGAGGAGAGCGGAGTGGCATAGGAGGAGGAGGAAGGAGAGGTCCAGGAGGAGAGATGCCTTTCTAGCGAACCCATTTGGATTTACGAAACAGCTGCTAGGACAGAAGCGCAGCGGCCAACTCACCTGCTCCAAAGCTGAGGTTGACCACCACCTCAAGCAATCCTACAGTGATGAGTACAGAGAGCAAGACCTAGGCCCCTGCAGGTTCTTGATCAAGCCACCTGCACCGGCTCTGGACTTTGATGGGAAAGAGCCCGGCTGGAAGGAGATCCAGGAGGTGGTTAGAAGGGCAAGGGCAAACTCCGCTCCAGGGCCCAGTGGAGTACCTTATAAGGTTTATAAGAACTGTCCAAGACTACTCCACAGACTCTGGAAGATCCTGAAGGTGATTTGGAGGAGGGGAAAGGTAGCAGACCAGTGGAGACAGGCAGAGGGTGTTTGGATCCCGAAGGAGGAGAAGTCTCAGAAAATCGATCAGTTCCGGACCATCTCACTGCTGAGTGTTGAAGGAAAGATCTTTTTCAGCTTCATTTCCAGGCGACTGACAGACTACCTCCTGAAGAATTCCTATATTGATACATCAGTCCAGAAGGGAGGAATCCCAGAGGTATCTGGATGTCTGGAGCATACAGGTGTGGTCACTCAGCTTATCAGGGAAGCCAGGGAGAACAAGGGGGACCTGGCTGTGCTGTGGCTGGACCTCGCAAATGCCTATGGATCCATACCCCATAAGCTGGTCGAAGAGGCACTGAACCGGCATCACACCCCGAAGAAGTTCAGAGACCTCATCCTGGACTACTATGCCAACTTCCATCTGAGAGTCTCCTCCGGAACAATAACCTCAGACTGGCACAAGCTTGAGAAGGGGATCATCACTGGCTGTACAATCTCAGTCATCCTTTTTGCACTCGCCATGAACATGCTGGTGAAATCTGCGGAAAAATGCAGTGTAGGGGGCCCCTCTCTAAGTCTGGAGTTAGACAGCAACCCATCCGAGCCTTCATGGATGACCTGACAGTGACCACAACATCTGTCCCAGGCTGCAGGTGGATCCTGAATGGTCTTCAGGAGCTGATGTCCTGGGCTCGCATGAACTTCAAGCCGGCTAAGTCAAGGTCCCTCGTGCTGAAGAAAGGGAAGGTTACTGACAAGTTCCACTTCTCACTTGGCACCACCAAGATACCATCACTGACAGAGGAACCTGTGAAGAGCCTGGGGAAGGTGTTCAATTGCAGCCTGAGAGACGCAGCTTCCACAAAAGCGACCAACCAAGACCTGGACACCTGGCTGGCCGTGGTGGACAAGTCTGGCCTTCCTGGCAAGTTCAAGGCCTGGATTTACCAGCACGGTATTCTCCCTCGGATCCTCTGGCCCCTCCTGGTGTATGAAGTCCCCATTTCAACGGTGGAAGGCTTTGAGATGAGGATCAGCAGGTTTCTGCGCAGGTGGCTGGGACTGCCTCGAAGCCTGAGCAGCATCGCTCTATATGGGCAGAACAACAAGCTGAAGCTTCCCATGAGCAGCCTGAGCGAGGAGTTCATGGTGACGCAGTCCAGGGAGGTCTTACAGTATCGGGATTCCAGTGTTCCAAAGGTTGCCCAGGCTGGGATTGAGGTCAGGACAGGGCGGAAGTGGAGGGCTGCCGTGGCAGTGGACGACGCAGAGTCAAGGCTACGGCAAAAGGTGTTGGTGGGCTCAGTGACACAGGGAAGAGCTGGCCTGAGCAGCAGAAGAACTCCTCGCTACGACAAGGCGGAAGGGAAAGAGAGGAGGTCGCTGATCCTGGAGGAGTTCAGGAGTTGAGGAGAAGCAAGCTTGCCAGATGGTTGGGATGCGGCAACAGGGCGCCTGGACAAGATGGGAGCAAAGTCACATGGACTGAGCTTTGGAAGGCTGAACCCTACAGGATAAAATTCCTGATCCAGGCGGTCTATGACGTGTTGCCAAGTCCATCCAACCTCTTCTCCTGGGGAAAGGTGGAGATACCAGCATGCCCCCTCTGCCAGAGGAAAGGAACGTTGGAACATATCCTCAGCTGCTGTCCAAAAGCCCTGGGCGAAGGGCGTTACCGCTGGCGGCATGACCAGGTCCTAAAAGCCGTATCGGATTCTATCTGCAGTGGAATTAGCCACAGCAAGAGCCTCCGCCCAGTGAAGACCACAGCTTTTGTCAGAGCTGGGGAGAAGTCAACACCAGCTGCCCGGGGCACCTCCTCTGGCCTGTTGGCAACGGCGTGCGACTGGGAGCTCTCAGTTGATCTGGGCAAGCAGCTGAAGTTCCCTGAAGCAGTTGCCATAACAACATTAAGGCCAGACATTGTGCTCACCTCAGAGGCCTCCAAGCAGGTAATTCTCTTGGAGCTCACAGTGCCTTGGGAGGACCGCATGGAGGAGGCCAATGAAAGAAAGAGGGCAAAGTACTCCCAGCTTGTGGATGGTTGCCGGAGCAATGGGTGGCGGGCAATATGCCAACCCGTCGAAGTGGGATGTCGAGGGTTTGTGGGCCAATCCCTTTGCAGGGCCTACAAAATGCTTGGCATCACAGGGGCGAGCCAGCGAAGGGCCATCAAGTTGGCCACTGATGCTGCAGAAGTAGCATCAAGGGGGCTGTGGATCAGGAGAGGAGAGGCATGGCGTGTAGGGTAGTAGCGCTACCTGGACATAAGCTGGGACCTGATCACCCCGGCTGGGTCGCCTAGGGGAGGGGGTCTGATTGTTGAAAGACCCGAAACCCCCGTGATCCTAGGTTACATCACTAATGATATGTCCAGGTGCACCAGACGGTGTATCTAAAATCAAAGAATAATTAAGATAAATGTGTGTATGTAAAGATTAGGTATTAGATAGAAAACAGAATTTATGTTTTTAGGTTTACCTATTCCACAAAATGATCAGCTTATGTTAGGTGTGATATTTATGAAATAGTGTAATGTGTATATGATAGGAAGAGTAGCAGGATGCTGCACGGCAGGTGGTGTCCCCGCTGCAGAAAGCCAGCACCTAGAGAGAGTGAGGATTGTTTTTATTCTCACCTTAAAATTATTTTTAATAGTCTTATGATGGGCAATATTTTATATACTTTGTTATTCAAATAGTAGAATGGCAAATTTGTGGTTTTGCTGGTTTCTCATAAGGAGTTTCTGCAGATTCTTCAAACCAGAGGCATGCTGGTAATGACATAGAGCAGAACATGACAAGGTTTGTCATATTCAGGCAATCGAGCTGGACAGTGCTCTTTTGTTTTGTTTTTTATTAATTTTCCATCATTACAATTTTTTTTTTATGTTGTGCGCTTAACATTGTTTGTCTCTTAATGCGTCTTACTCTGTCTCATCTCTTATTTACTCTTCTATAGATCCTTCCCAGGACTGTTTGGGAAGACTTTTACCAAAAGAAAATCAGTGGGGAAAAAGGGAACAAATTCTGCTCTTAACATGAAAAGTCTCAGTAGTTCCATCAAATGCTTCCCGATTCAGTTCTACTTAGTGAACAAATATGTGAAGAAGACAGCCACAAACATAGAAGAATTAAACCTTCTTCAGGCAGGGATGGGCTGGAGAACAATTACTGTAATGGAAGATGCTCACCATTCATGGGTAGGATTTTTTAACACTATCTACATTTAACATTTAATAATTTAGCAGACGCTTCTATCCAAATCGACTTACAAATGAGAACAATGGAAGCAATCAAACCAGCAATAGGGCAGAAATATGCAAGTGCCGTGAGTCGTGATCAGTCAGTTAGTCCAGCACAGTACACGAAGCAATTTTTTTTTTTTTTTTTAATAGACATATAGACTAGTAAGTGTTAGTAATAATGAGTCAGGTGTTGATGAAAAAGATGTGTCTTTAGCCGTTTCTTGAAGATGGGGGACGATAATACCTAAGCTTAACATCTACCTTACTAACTATTAATTAAGCAGTAATTAGGAGTTTATTCAGAAGCATTTCAAATACATGAATTCCAAATCTTTACATGTTAAATGCATTGAAATGATTGTGCAATAAAAAAAAACGTAACGTAACATTCTCATTTTCCACCAGATATTTTCCTCTACATCTCATCAGTAATGGCACGCTCTGCAGCAGCTGACCACTGAGGAGCGAATGTACAGTGACAAGGGTTGGAAGTGTGGGTGATGAGTGGCTCGAGGTCATGGAGCAAAGGACCCTAGGTTGATTTTACTCCGAACCATCCCTTTAAGTAGGATACACATCATTAGGTTAATCAGCTGTGCCATATCCCACTCTGAAATGTTTAACCCATAATTAGGGATAACAATGTAAATTAGTGCAGCATCTGTGTGCTCCTCATTTCTCATTATGGCTTTGATTATAAAAGGTATCCACAAAGTTAACAATTGTAGCAAGATGGAGAATGTGTTATTAACATGTGTCAGACTCCCAGAGAGCAATAACATAACAGTAAGCAAAGAAATTGCTGAGACAATAAAGAATGGTGAGTAAAAAGAACAATTATTGGTTGCTTGATGATGGAGTGAATTTTATTTTATTTTTATTGATTGAAATTCGTTTATACAGAGATCTGCAGCACAGAAAAAAGGTAAGGCATTTTTTAACCATAATAACATTTAAAATGATCATGGGGAATTTCTTATTGTGTTCTCTTTGGCAGATAATACACACTGTCCAGCATCTCTGTCTCAGTGTCCCCCTCCTGTCTCAGTGTCCCGCTCCTGTCTCAGTGTCCCCCTCCTCATCTCTGTCTCAGTGTCCCGCTTCTGTCTCAGTGTCCCGCTCCTGTCTCAGTGTCCCGCTTCTGTCTCAGTGTCCCGCTTCTGTCTCAGTGTCCCGCTCCTGTCTCAGTGTCCCCCTCCTGTCTCAGTGTCCCCCTCCCCCTCCTGTCTCAGTGTCCCGCTCCTGTCTCAGTGTCCCGCTCCTGTCTCAGTGTCCCCCTCCCCCTCCTGTCTCAGTGTCCCGCTCCTGTCTCAGTGTCCCGCTCCTGTCTCAGTGTCCCCCTCCTGTCTCAGTGTCCCCCTCCCCCTCCTGTCTCAGTGTCCCCCTCCTGTCTCAGTGTCCACCTCCTGTGATTACTCATCCAGCATCCCTTTTTAAAAAATTTTTTTAGCTTAATTTAGTTTGACAGGGACAGTGTACATTAATAAAAACATTCCTGTAAATGTACCAGAATTAGCCAAAGGCTATTTTTCATCCGTAGTCCCTGGACAAGATGTTACAAGTCAACCTAAAGAAAATATGATTAAGAATACATAATAGAAAATTTAATAATTACACAATACAATTAAAAATCTATTTAAACAATTTAAGATCAATTAAAAACAATGCAACAAAATACAAACAATAATAGGATGGCTAGCAGATATAAGATTCTAGTGTTGACAGATCTGAGTACTGATTAACCAATTCTTCAATTGAGCCCTAAATAAAGCATATGTGTCTAGATCTCTTGTAGTTGTCGGAATAGTATTCCATTCTTGTGCAGCTTTAACAGAAAAAGCAGATTGACTAAATGTACTTCGTCTAAGCGGTATAATACAGTCTTGTCTTAATGCGCCTCTTGTAGAGCGATAATCAGTTGTTCTAATACGAACTAGCTGACCAAGAGGGGGAGAAGATAAACCATAAATAATTTTATACATCAAGCATACATTTGCATACTTAATCATGTTTTCCCAACTCAATAAATTATATTTTTTCAGTATTGGACAATGATGAGAATATACTGATTTCTTATCAAAGGCCTTAAGTATACGTTTGTATAAGGACTCTAATGGTTTTAGAGTCACTGAACTCGCCTGAGACCAGGTGGTTAAACAGAAAGTCATGTGAGAGATAACCATAGAATACATAAACATCTTAGCTGCTTCTAATGACATGTTCCCCTTCGAGGGAACTCGCACTGCGTCGTCGTCGTGACGACACTAGGGGAACGCCCCCAGCGTAGCGCATCTGAAGTATGAATGGAATCTGTCCAATCCTGATTGGTGCTGCGTCATGACGTAGTAGATGACGGCATAACCGGAAGATACAAAGGGACGCCGGCACAAACACATGTTAGCTTTTGCTCTTCAGCTAAGCGCTCTGTGTCTCTGTGAGTCTTATTTGGTGTTGTTTGTCCAAGTTCACAAGCATTTATATAATAATGGCAAGCGAGCAGTTCAGGAGATGTGTGCATCCGTGTCCGCGCTATCTTTCGGGCACGGACACACATCAGCTGTGTGTGCATTGCCTCGGCGTGCAGCACGCTAGAGCGGCTCTCGAGGGAGCCGCTTGTAGCGAGTGTGAGAAGCTGCCGCTGAGGGTGTTGCGCTCGCGGCTTGATGTATTTGATCAGCTCGGCCAAGCTCGCGAGCCTCGCGGTTCTGGGCCCGCTGTTGCCGAGGCAGCGCGGCGCCGCAGATCGTGGGGCTCGCAGATGGATCTTTCAGCGGGACTCGGGACTGATTCGTCATCTTCCCAGTCCTCGTCTGAGGATTCAAACGCTCTCCCGCCTCGTGTGGAAGCCCGCGATGCGGCTTCTTCCCGCGAGGTAGAGGCACCGATGCTTCAGCTATCTGGCTCTGAGGGGTCAGATGCTTTGAGCATCGAGGCGGGTGTTGTGGAGCCCCATCCACCGCTTCATGCACCCGCTCAAGAAGAGCTGGTGGAGGTTTTGACCCGCGCTGTGGCCAAATTAAATATTGATTGGCCACAAGAAGAACCTGTAGTCCAGCCGGTCAGTAAGCTGGATGAGAGGTTCTTTAAACGCAGGGTTCAAACTCCACGCCGGGGCCTTCCGTTTTTTCCTGACTTGCACAATGAGTTGTGCAAGTCGTGGGAAAAACCGTATTCAGCCAGGCTCTCCAATCCCCCAGTGCTCGATTTTTCTAATGTGCTGGGGACGGCTGAGCGTGGTTATGGGAAGATCCCTCGGGTAGAGGAAGCTCTCGCGAGCTATCTTTCTCCCGAGGCCGCATCTTCCCTTAAGGCCCCGGTACTGCCCACCAAGCCATGCCGAGAAACATCTTCGCTGGTGGGCAGAGCTTTTATGGCGGCTGGGCGGGCTGGTAGTTGCCTGCATACCATGGCGGTATTGCAGGCTTATCAGGCCGACCTCCTCAAGGAGCTAGATGAGGGCGAGGGTCCTTCCCCTAGTGATATTATGGAACTGAGAAAGGCTACCGACTTGTCTCTCCGCATTACCAAAGAGACGGCCCGTGCCATCGGCCGCTCTATGGCTGGTATGGTATGCGTTGAGAGACATCTCTGGTTAAATTTATCGGGGATGAAGGAAAAGGAGAAGCATTTTCTTCTTGACTCCCCGATTTCACCTTCTGGCCTCTTCGGCGGTGCGGTTAGTTCCGTAGTCGAGAGGTTTCAGGAGGTGAAAAAGCAGTCGGCGGCCTTTCATCAGTATCTCCCTCGCCGCCCTGGCTCCTCGGGGAAATCTGCCTCGAAAGGGCAGTCTCGGCCGTCTACCAGCTCCACGCACCGTCAGGAGCAGAAAGAGAGTGTCGCCACCCGCGCCCCTCCCGAGGGAGCTTGGCAAAGGCGGCGGCGCTCTCGAGGTAAGCCGTCGGAGCCGAAGGTCGATCTGAGGACCGTCCTTCAGGCGAAGAAGGCTTCCTCTAAGCGGTCCTAGTTGCGGCCAGACCGCTGAGAGCTGTCCCCCCCGGGGCGGAGCGATTGAGGTCGCCTTCCTCCCGGAGCTCTCGGGAAATCAGTGCTGTGCTCCCGCCGTCCAGTACGCTTCGGGCCACACTGATTTCCCGCGCACGCACGCCGCTCCAGCCGCCTCAAATAAGACCTGCGGCTGGGCAGCGAACGCGTACGCACACCGAAAATCATTCTCGACTGCTCCCTGCCGGTCAGCCGCTTCAGGGGGTCGGGAACGAGTTTCGGTTGATACCCGAGGCCAGCCTCGAGAGGCTGGTTCCCTTAGTAGATTATCTCGCCGCATGGTCATGCCTTCCGAATATATCTGCATGGGTCCTGCGTACTGTAGAGCTGGGTTACAGACTGCAGTTCAGCTCCCCTCCCCCGAAGTTCAACGGGGTGGTCTGGACTGTGGTCGGCCCAGAGCAGGTTCGGGTCATGGAACAGGAAGTTCAATCCCTGTTGGTAAAAGAGGCCATAGAACGTGTTCCTCTGCCACACAGGGAGTCCGGGTTCTACAGCCGGTACTTCATAGTTCCCAAGAAGGATGGAGGGTTGCGTCCAATAATAGATCTCAGGCACTTGAACCGTTCTCTGAGGAGATTCAGGTTCAAGATGCTCACAATTCCAGCCATCGTGAGTCAGATCCAGTTCGAGGACTGGTTCGTCACGATAGATCTGAAGGACGCATACTTCCATATATCCATCCTTCCATGTCACAGGAAGTTCCTGAGGTTCGCTTTCGGGGGCGAAGCGTACCAATATCGGGTTCTTCCATTTGGCCTAGCTCTTTCCCCTCGCACCTTCACCAAGTGCATGGATGCAGTACTGGCTCCGCTGAGACTCCAGGGCATCCGTGTACTCAATTACATCGACGACTGGCTAATATTAGCCAAGTCGTACGTTATGGCAGTTCGACATCGAGATGTCGTTCTGGCCCATATCAGGTGCTTGGGGCTGAGACTCAACACAAAGAAAAGCGTGTTGACGCCCTCCCAGAGGACTACGTTCCTGGGAGTGGTATGGGACTCCACGACGATGCGGGCACAAATGTCTCCTGCTCGGGTGGGTTCCATACAGGCGATGGTCTCCAGAGCGAAGCTAGGCCACAACCTCACTGTGAAGCAGTTTCAAAGACTGCTGGGGCACATGGCAGCAGCGTCCAGCGTCATACCGTTTGGCCTGCTACACATGAGACCCCTACAGTGGTGGTTGAGAGCCAAGGGGTTTTCCCCGAGGGGGAATCCGTTCCGTATGATCAGAGTAACGCGCAGATGCCTTCGTTCTCTCGTCATATGGAGGAAACCTTGGTTCCTGTCCCAGGGACCAGTGCTGGGAGCATCATGTTGCCGGAAAACCGTTTCAACAGATGCCTCTCTCACTGGTTGGGGCGCGGTCATGGACGGCCGCTTTGCGAGAGGTCTGTGGGAGACCCGGCATTCTTCCTGGCATATCAACTGCCTGGAAATGCTGGCGGTCTACAAAGCTCTGAGGAGCTTTTTCCCGGACCTCCGCGGCCACCATGTCCTGATACGCTCAGACAACACTTCTGTAGTCGCGTATCTGAATCATCAGGGGGGTCTGAGGTCGCGCCCTCTATGCAGACTGGCACACCAGATCCTTCTGTGGTCCCAGGGGAAACTGTCGTCTCTCAGAGCGATGTACGTCCCCGGGGATCAAAATCAGGGAGCAGACATCCTGTCGAGGCAGGGGCTGAGGCCCGGGGAGTGGCGACTCCACCCAGAGGTGGTGGGAGCCATGTGCGTGAGATTCGGCCCAGTGGAAGTGGATCTGTTTGCGTCTCAAGAGACGTCCCACTGTCCACTGTGGTTTTCTCTCAGGCATCCAGCTCCGCTGGGGCTGGACGCCATGATGCAGACGTGGCCGAGGCTACGTCTGTACGCATTTCCCCCGATCGCTCTGCTCCCGGGAGTCTTGGAGCGGGTCCGCCGGGAGGGGATCAGTCTACTTCTAGTAGCTCCCCTCTGGCCGACCCGGGTATGGTTCTCGGACATTGTAGCACTGCTGGACGGCCTCCCGTGGCAGGTCCCTCTGAGGAGGGATCTGCTGTCGCAGGCAGGGGGCACAATATTTCACCCCCGGCCAGAGCTGTGGAACCTCTGGGTCTGGCCCCTGAGGGGGCTCGGTACCTAGAGGCTGGCCTGTCAGCAGATGTTGTCGAGACCCTACTCAGCTCCAGGGCTCCTTCTACCAGGAGACTGTACAGCCTGAAGTGGAATGTGTTTTCCACTTGGTGTAGAGAGCGTGAGGTGAACCCAGTCAACTGCCCAGTGGCTTCAGTGCTGGAGTTCCTCCAAGATCGTTTCTCCGCCGGTCTTACCCCGTCCACACTTAAGGTGTATGTGGCTGCCATTGGGGCTTTCCACTCGCCTGTAGGTGATGGGCCCATGGGGAGGCACCATCTGGTTGTACGTTTCCTCCGTGGGGCTCGGAGGATGAGGCCTGCGGCTCGCTCCAGAGTCCCAACCTGGGACCTGGCAGTGGTACTTGAAGGGTTGGCTGAGGCCCCCTTCGAGCCACTGGAGTCGGCTGAGGCAAAGAACCTGACCCTTAAGGTGGCCTTTCTCCTAGCTATCACTTCTCTGAGGAGAGTGGGGGATCTCCAGGCCTTGGCTATAACGCCAACTTGCCTGGAGTTTGCCCCTGGCGGAGTTAAGGCCATCTTACATCCTAGACCGGGCTATGTGCCCAAGGTGCCATCTAATGTGGCACGGTCAGTGGTTCTTCAGGCCTTCCATCCTCCACCTCACGTGACGGCGGAAGAGGGGAGACTTCACCTGCTCTGCCCAGTCAGAGCACTGAGAGTGTACCTTGAGAGGTCTTCTCAGTGGAGGAAGTCAGACCAGTTGTTGGTGTGCTTTGGTTCACCCAAGAAAGGGCTGCCTGCATCCAAACAGACAATCAGTAATTGGATTGTCCAGGCTATAGCCACGGCTTATCAGGTGCGCAATTTGCCTTCACCTATGGCCGTGAGGGCTCATTCCACCAGGAGCATGGCCTCCTCGGTGGCCCTCCTTTCTGGCGTCTCGCTTCAGGAGATCTGTGAGGCGGCCGGGTGGGCCACCCCGCACACCTTCATACGTTTTTACAGTCTGCAACTCCCTGTGACGCCTGGCGCTAGAGTGCTCGCGTCCTAAGTGTGCCTGGTCTTCCAGCTTCATACTAGGGCGGGCGTGATTACGGTGTGGCCTAGTGGGCATTTCGTTCCCCTAGTGTCGTCACGACGACGACGCAGTGCGAGTTCCCTCGAAGGGGAACGTCTCGGGTTACGACTGTAACCCTTGTTCCCCGAGAAGGGAACGAGACACTGCGTCTCGTCGCCACACCTATCACGGACAGAGCGCTTGCTTCATCGCAAAGGAGCTAACATGTGTTTGTGCCGGCGTCCCTTTGTATCTTCCGGTTATGCCGTCATCTACTACGTCATGACGCAGCACCAATCAGGATTGGACAGATTCCATTCATACTTCAGATGCGCTACGCTGGGGGCGTTCCCCTAGTGTCGTCACGACGACGACGCAGTGTCTCGTTCCCTTCTCGGGGAACAAGGGTTACAGTCGTAACCCGAGACGTTATCTCTAGTAAGCTTAAAATTATAGAGATTAAACTTAACCTGCTTACAAACCTTTTTTACGAGAGCTTTAAATGTAAGTTTAGAATCAATCAGTATTCCCAGATATTTATATTGTGGCACTACCTGCAGCCTCACCCCTGACACGTACACATCCGGCTCTTTAATAATACTGTTAGACTTATAAAAAAACATACATACTGTTTTGGACACATTTAGTTGAAAGCAATTCTCTTTTAGCCATGCCGACACATTAACCATAGAATTCGTAAGTTAATTTGCAACTTGTGTCAGACTATTACCATATATATAAATCACTGTATCGTCTGCATACATTTGTATATTAGTGCCAGGACATGAAAGATGAAAATCATTTATATACATAGCAAAAAGCATTGGACCCAAGATAGATCCTTGCGGAACACCAGTTGATATACCTAAATCATTAGATAGGTGATTGTGGAGAGGGCACGTGACTATGCCTGGCTGAGGACGTGTTATCGCTGAGCTCCCGCTCCCACACAATATTAACTAGATTTCCTGCAATTTACTACACCCCTCTTAGCCTAAAATAGCAACTACATAAGTGGCAACAAACAAGTGAACTTTGCTGGTGATTAACCATGTCGAAACAGACGAAAATTCAGTCACGGAAGTTGACAAATACTTCAGCTGCTAACGCTAGCATAGCTAGTGACTCTCCAATACAAGACGATGGGCCTCCGCCGACTCTGATCCGCGAGGTAACCCAAAGTTTTACTAACGCCATGGACGAAAAGCGCTGGCTTAAATAACATCATTTTTATACATATCTTTCACATCTACTGCAGTCAGATTCACTCGTGTTCACTCTGAAGGAATCACTCACATTTTCTGTGCACTTGTAATGACACATCAAGGATGTTAAGAGGCTAAAAGCAGGTTTAAACATTGCCCCATTGAAGTCAACAGGGTGCAAATTTTAAAAATAGAATAACTCGGTGTAGGTAACACCGATTTTTGTCGTTGTTCTCTGTATTGACAGCACTCCAAATGTACAAAAAAATGAGCTCAATGTTAAAATTGACCGGAGTTCTCCTTTAATGCATGCTAATACAAATTCAGCATTAACAATCACCATGTTTATTCTAATTTGAAGAACTTTGATAACATCTGTGAAAATAAAAGACATTACGAATAAAAAAAGATTGAAAACATGTGCACGTTTCGCGGGTAGTGAATATTTTTAGTAGTAAACTTGTTAATTATTCAACAAGAGAAATAGACAGAGTTATTCATCATTGTGCAACCCAATTCGGATACCACATGACAACTTACTTACAGTGCTTGACTTTTTCGTGAAAAAGGAGTGAAGAATTGTTTTGCCGTTTTGAACTCATTGCGATGACCTCTATGAAAAAAAATGGATTGGCCGCGGATAGGCGTGTCGTGATGCGCGAGTGACTGATTACCATGGAAACGTGAAAGTCACGTATGTAGATAGACTATCCTTGACTCTTTGGATTTTAAATCTCGATGTAGGCTATACACACCCGCGAAAACCTCAGGTTGTAATGGACACACTTGACCTATGAAAAAGTGCGGGGGACGAATTTACATTTTATAAAAAGTGGGGGGGGACACGTCCCCCGCGTCCCCCGCGTAATCTACGCCCATGGATACAACAGGCTTTTGAGGAATGCTTTGTTCATCTCTCAGTCGTCATTGTAGGCCCATTGCATTGCATTGTGTTTTGCCCCCCACAATAAAAATTATAGAGCTTTGATCATAAAAGTAAGACTTTAAATATCATCTTAACAAGACATATTACTATGAGATATAGAGTGACAAATGATATTTAAATGCATTTTATTTAAGTTTATAAAGATCTTATTGATTTTCATTTTTGGCCATATATATATAACAACTGCAGCAAATTGCTATGTTTGCTCAGGTTGGGCCACAGAATAAAACTGAGCAGTTCCCTTTTGAAAGGGAACTTGCGCTGCGTCCCTGAGAGGGTGCTATGGGGAATGCCTCCGGCATGACTGGTGTCTGAAGCATGAGTATAAACACGACAATGAACTTGACATTGGCAGGCGGCAGCCTATGACGTCTCTACTAGTCTGACTGTGATTATAAAAGGGCTCCTGTGAAATACATCATTCTTTTCTTGTCTTCAGGAGTCTGTTGTTTGTATATGAGTGAGGAGCAAGTTTGTTTAGCTCTTGGGGGAACTACTGTAAATGTACGCATGCTGTCGACTCTTCTAAGAAGCTGGATGCGCTTGCTATGTGCATTCCAAGATTGATTACAAGAGACAGGTAAGAAGCTTTTTTTCCTTTATGCTCTCTACTGAGGGATAGTCGTTAGAATTTGTATGAGCGTATGCAGCTCTCAAGGGAGTTTAAGGCACTCATAGCATTGCATTTGTGTCTGTTCTCTTTTGATTCTTTTCAGAATGATAGAAAAAGACATTTGAACCAGTGCGCTTGACCCTCGAGGAGGTTAAAGGCACACTTTTTGCAATGAGGTTGAGGGATGACAGTTGAGGCCTCTGCTCCCCTGAGCTCAGTCCGATATTTTGTCAAGCTGCTGGCTCTATTATGTAGCCTCCTTGACAGGCGTAGGATGTAGTGATGAGGCCTCTGTCCCATGAGCTCAACCATAGGCTAAGAGGTTAGGCTCTCTGTGAGCCTCCTTGGCCACTTATCTTAGTGTGGAGTGTTGCTTGGCCTCCTCTCATTATGAGAGCAGTTGTACTGAGTCCTCCGCTCTGCAGAGATTCGTAGGTTAGTTAGACTAAGTAGCTAGCTCTTTTTGAGCTTTTTTGGCTACTTCCTTTGGCTACTTCCACTTATTGAAGCCTTCGTTCTTCAGGGCTGTCTGAACAGAAGTTATGAGTGTTAGGCTCTCTTTGAGCCTCTTTAGATGCTGTCCTGAATAGAGAACGTAGTTAGGCCTCCTCTCTTTTAGAGTCATCCTGTTGAGGCCTCCGTTCTTGAGAAGCTCCAGTGTATGACGATATTCCCTCAAAGGTGTTTACCAAGGAATAGAATAGGAATACCAAGCTCTTGAGCTTGCCTGTAAGGGGTCTAATAGCTTGGGCTCTGGGCATAATGAATTTATCACGATACTGGTGTGCACCTTAGGGATGGGGACTTCCTTTGAGAAAGGGAACATCTCAGGATACACATGTAACCATGGTTCCCTGAGAATAGGGAACGAGACACTCCATCGCTTTACCATGCTTCAGTTATTCCTGCGCACGTCTCCTTCAGACAAGTGGATGACGTATTTCACAGATGCCCTTTTAAACTCATGGTCGCGCTAGTGATGACATCATAGGCTGCTTCCTGCCAAAGTCAAGTTCATTGTCGTGTTTAGACTCATGCTTCAGGCACCAGTCTTAAAAGCCTGATGTATCAAATATATGACCAAACATAAAACACATGCAAACTTTCTTTTATCATTTTCTCTAAAGGTTTTAAAAAGGTTTTTGACTATTATTTAATTATTTCAGGCTTTACAAGATTGATAAGTTATTATTCGGGCTTTACAGGGTTGATGAGTTATTATTTTTATAATATAACAAAAAGAACCCTAAACATAACAGTAGCCTACTTTTGAAGAATACACAAAATGTATAAAGTAAACAAATGTTTCAAACAGAATAAAGTGCAAAAGAACATAACAATAAAGTTAAAAAAATAAGAATCAGTACACAATTCGATGTCAGAGAGGTAAAGTAGTAGACTGTTGTGTTTCAGTGTAGTAGGGCGGTTAAGCGCACAAATCGATCACTTTGCGATAAAAGCATCAAATTTGGTAGGAAGGCTCACAAAGGGGGTCTGATCAGATTTAGGACCGTAGGCGCTTGACATTTGACCCCTGGGGGTCAAATATGGATTTCGTAAATGGGAAAATGGATTAAAAGCTGCCAGAAACATAAAATGCAATAACATATTTCACCATAAATACATGTAAATATGAGCACACTTTCACAAAGAAGGTCTTTAAACTTTAAAATATAAGATATGTTTTAAAATTTGCTCCTGTAATACTAAATATTACTATACATGGTTTAATGAATTATCTGTAAATTCATGTTATGTGATCAAAATTAGACATCACAGTGACAAGTGATTAAGAGCTGATCTTTGTCTGGTCTCTACCAAAGCAATTCACCAATGGTGATACAAAAAGGTCAACTGTTTTTAAACAGCTGACATGGAAAGAGACACGCAAGCTAACCCACCACGGCAAGGTGCCAGCTCATTAGGATTAGGTTTTTTTTTTTTTGTTGTTTTTTTGTAATTTTTTTTGTCTTTTTAATGTAGGCCTGCATAACAAGAAACAGAACAAAGAACCAGTAGTTCAACTCTTCAAAAGTTGAGCTTTGAATATTAGCACAAGATTTAATTAATAACATAACATATAAGATTCTAAAATTCCATGCTGAATTCAATGACCACTTTTATCTCGGTCAGGAAGCAAAAAAATGATTAACACAGCTTTACACTCTCTGACATTCTCCCTCACATAAAAACATAAAGCAGTACACTGCAGTGATGCTGTTCTGCATTTGCATTGCTTAATACAGCTTTTTGTACATTTGCAGGCAATAAGTTCATAGCAGGCTTTAGATGCTTCAGCAAGTGAGGTCCAGTATGATTCAAAACTGCCATCCTCTGTTTTGACCCACCCCCATTTAGATGGACAATGAGGAGAAGGCAGTAATACTTGGCCCCAAATATATATGACCACCCTGATATGTTGCCCTTTTCACATGCTGTTCAAGAGCTGCACTTGTTGGTGGAATTCGGCGAACACTGTGCCTTTTTGAAAAAAGCTTTTTCCTAGCCGTGTTCAGGCTCTCACATGTACTGGTTCTGTCATACAGCAGAACTGTGAACCTTTCCGTTGTCTCTGATATATGTAGTGGTCTTGTAGTTTTTTTTAAGACGTGGAACTGTATTTGAGGTCTGCTACTAACTTAAAAGATGTGTGCTAATACCTTAAAAAAATATTGGCTACTCTATTTCACTTAACTTGACTAATTGTGGTAATCATGCTAATTTACGTTTTTCTCAGTCTACAATGTGATGTGTAGGCCTACCTACTAAACCACTTGCAAATAATCCAGCAGGACTCAACAGTTCTTACAATTAATATTTCTAGTCAAGGTGAGAGCATTTGGAGAGCAAATAATTGACTGAGATTAGCTTTGGGTGGTATAAACTAGCCGTACAAGAGCACAGAGTTACAATGAAATAAATAGGATGAATTGCAGCTAGTTTAGATAACCAGCCTAAATGATATTCTGTGGAAATGTACACCTACTTTATTTCACAGAATCCTGACTCTAAATTCCTGCAGACTAAAATCTATTTTATGTTATATTTGCCTGTCTGAGTTATGTTTGCTTACTTGCAGTATTAGCCTACACTATTTTTACTGAGTAACAGTGAGAAACACATTCAACTGACTTTGCCTTTATCTCACTTGTAGTCAAGAGTAAAACATCCCACCAGTTCCCTAGATTTTAAAGAGAATAATATTCAACTGTGGCCACCACAAGATGAAACCTACTGACTGAATAAGGAGTCGTCACTGACAAACTACCAAGTAAAAATGATGCGTATTAGTATATGCACACAATTTAATATTAAATATTTAAATATACATTTAAAAAGTACATAATTTCTGATAGATATCATAACCTCTTTTCCTTTTTGTTTAAAAATGAACTAGATTGATTAATGATCAAATGTGCAACTTTTTTAATTGTTAATTTTTGTCGTCTATCCATTATGACATTATGAAATCCATATTTGGCGGCCATTTTTTTTTTTTTTAAACATATCTTATATTTTAAAGTTTAAAGACCTTCTATGTGAAAGTGTGCTCATATTTACATGTATTTATGGTGAAATGTGTTATTGTATTTTATGTTTCTGGCAGCTTTTAATTCATTTTCCCATTACGAAATCCATATTTGGCTTTTGGCCCCCAGGGGCCCAATTTTGAGCGCCTACGGTCCTAAATCTGATCAGACCCCCTTTGTGAGCCTTCACACCAAATTTCATGCTTTTATCGCTAAGTGATCGATTCTGATGAAAATCTGCGCTTAGCCCCCCCTCTAGACTTTTCTGTCCCTCCATTGACAGCTACGAACTACGCCTTTGACGCTTCAAAAAGCTCATTGAATGATTAACTGATTGAAATTAAAGTTACTAAAGTGAATCAGTTAAGAGCAGTGAATGATTCTCTCGTTTCTTTTGTTGTTTGATTAAAATTAAATGGCAGAGACAGCAGCAGGTTTATTAGGCTGCTGTCACATTAAGAATGCAGAGATCTAATATACTGACAAGTATTCAATTACTTTCTCAGCTGTCTCAAATGTTCACTTAAGACATAACCAACTGCATTTAAGTGAAAACTCACCAAGACGTACATTTTGACATATTTATGTATTAGTCCATTTAAGCATACACCGGAGCCCCAATGTAGCCTATGCTTGTCCGTGTTTCGCTCCATCTCGGATCGTGGGCAAAGTAAAAGCCGACTGGGGAACAGTGTCTCTTTCGCAGCTCAATACGCTTTTAAGTCTTTTTTTGTATCAGGCACGTCCGGCAAGAGACTGTATATAATGACAGTCACGTTACATTATTTGACTGTTGTGGATGTTATGAAGGAGGGGCAACAGCTCTCCACCTTAAAGGAAAGGAACAGAATGCAGAATTGTGCTTTCATAATTGTTGGAAGCCAAAATAAAAATGAAACTAAATTATATATAGCACAGCCCTAGTCGTTAAATCATTATTTTGAGCAAGGGGGCCCCCTGGCCCTACTTAGCGTACAGGGGGGACCGCCACTGACCCATGACCCCTTCTGTCAATCAAACACTACTACTGGCCAAAGGTTTTAGAACATTGTGGAGTTCTAACTTCCTGTTTGTTTTTTATTCTTTAGATGTCTTACAACAGCAAGTGAAAACTGGGAAAAAGGAGGCCTCAGAGCTGTGACAGTGCAAAAATGGGTCCTTTATGCCCCTAAACGGCTTGGGAGAATTACTTGTTCATCAAAGTATATATTTATTCCTGAACAGCGAAGTACAGTGCCTTGCGAAAGTATTCGGCCCCCTTGAACTTTTCGACCTTTTGCCACATTTCAGGCTTCAAACATAAAGATATAAAACTGTAATTTTTTGTGAAGAATCAACAACAAGTGGGACACAATCATGAAGTGGAACGAAATTTATTGGATATTTCAAAAATTTTTAACAAATAAAAAACTGAAAAATTGGGCGTGCAAAATTATTTAGCCCATTTACTTTCAGTGCAGCAAACTCTCTCCAGAAGTTCAGTGAGGATCTCTGAATGATCCAATGTTGACCTAAATGACTAATGATGATAAATAGAATCCACCTGTGTGTAATCAAGTCTCCGTATAAATGCACCTGCTCTGTGATAGTCTCAGAGGTCCGTTTAAAGCACAGAGAGCATCATGAAGAACAAGGAACACACCAGGCAGGTCCGAGATACTGTTGTGGAGAAGTTTAAAGCCGGATTTGGATACAGAAAGATTTCCCAAGCTTTAAACATCCCAAGGAGCACTGTGCAAGCGATAATATTGAAATGGACCACTGCAAATCTACCAAGACCCGGCCGTCCCTCTAAACTTTCAGCTCATACAAGGAGAAGACTGATCAGAGATGCAGCCATGAGGCCCATGATCACTCTGGATGAACTGCAGAGATCTACAGCTGAGGTGGGAGACTCTGTCCATAGGACAACTATCAGTCGTATACTGCACAAATCTGGCCTTTATGGAAGAGTGGCAAGAAGAAAGCCATTTCTTAAAGATATCCATAAAAAGTGTCGTTTAAAGTTTGCCACAAGCCACCTGGGAGACACACCAAACATGTGGAAGAAGGTGCTCTAGTCAGATGAAACCAAAATCGAACTTTTTGGCAACAATGCAAAACGTTATGTTTGGCGTAAAAGCAACACAGCTCATCACCCTGAACACACCATCCCCACTGTCAAACATGGTGGTGGCAGCATCATGGTTTGGGCCTGCTTTTCTTCAGCAGGGACAGGGAAGATGGTTAAAATTGATGGGAAGATGGATGGAGCCAAATACAGGACCATTCTGGAAGAAAACCTGATGGAGTCTGCAAAAGACCTGAGACTGGGACGGAGATTTGTCTTCCAACAAGACAATGATCCAAAACATAAAGCAAAATCTACAATGGAATGGTTCACAAATAAACATATCCAGGTGTTAGAATGGCCAAGTCAAAGTCCAGACCTCAATCCAATCGAGAATCTGTGGAAAGAACTGAAAACTGCTGTTCACAAACGCTCTCCATCCAACCTCACTGAGCTCGAGCTGTTTTGCAAGGAGGAATGGGCAAAAATTTCAGTCTCTCGATGTGCAAAACTGATAGAGACATACCCCAAGCGACTTACAGCTGTAATCGCAGCAAAAGGTGGCGCTACAAAGTATTAACTTAAGGGGGCTAAATAATTTTGCACGCCCAATTTTTCAGTTTTTTATTTGTTAAAAAAGTTTGAAATATCCAATAAATTTCGTTCCACTTCATGATTGTGTCCCACTTGTTGTTGATTCTTCACAAAACATTACAGTTTTATATCTTTATGTTTGAAGCCTGAAATGTGGCAAAAGGTCGAAAAGTTCAAGGGGGCCGAATACTTTCGCAAGGCACTGTATATTCATTTTTCAGTTTGTAGTACTATGTTGTTTCTGTCATTGTTGTTGCGTTTCCATTTGCATTTACTTCCATCTTAATGATGCTGGTTGCATTTGTAATATGTTGTCGTGGTTTTCCAGGCTCTTATCCTGACAGTTAGATTCTGCTTTATTAATTCAGAATGAACAATTCCATTGAATTGTTTCAAGTCACTTCTGTCTTCCAGTTCAACATAACCTGTACATAAGTTGTATTTTAAGTTTTATATTTGTTTTTTATGAATGTGATATTATTTCCAGTTCATGGTGTGGGGGCATACATAAATACATTTACATTGAAGGATGTTGTATATACTTTGTTTGTTCGTTAGTGACTTTTTGGTTCAAACCATGTTAATGTCTGCCCTACATGGTCTCTGACTGAAAGAAGTCCAAACAGATATAATTTACTGGCCTAGAATCCTGCTGTACATTAAGCAAGATTAACATTGATTCAATGTTGATTTAGTGTTGGTCTGCTATCTGGGTTATTAACTTTATTAATTACAGTAATTCTGATACTACAGCATGAGATCCAGCAGTGTTTGTGACAAACATATCTTGAAGAGTTTGAGCACAAAGAGCTTTGATCTACTGTATCATTCAGACACAGACAGACATCAACAATCAGCAAATGAAACTCAATGCTGACAATCAACAAAAAGCTTCATGCCACAATGCATGCTGGGTACCAGAATATTTCATAGTTTGCAATGCAGCATGAATGTATAATGCAGCTAATTTGTCCTAGTATATTTTATGTGCAACTTTGAGAATAGTCTACAATGATTTAGCGGTTTGGCTATTGCCTGTGACCACATTACATACAAATGAAGTGCATTATGTCCTTATTATCTGTTTAGTGTTTCAGTTAGGATCTATTTGCTAATGTTCAATTGACCTTAAGACACAGAATAGACGGATTACTCTTTAACTTACTGTTTCACACTAACTTTTTACATTAGTGCTGATTTACATCAGGATCAGGAACAAGGAAATGTTGACCAGGAAATATTGCCTCTGCTATATGTAATAGCATCCAGGAAAGAACGTTAGCGGCAGAGAGGTTTATGCATTCATGCAAATACTGTGTCAATAAATTACTCACTCAATCACTCCAGTGACAATTATGCTGAGATCAAGATCTTTTAATGCAAACATACAATTCCCAATGTTCAGTAATGTGGTCGAATTAATGTACTTGAATGTAACTGGATTACAAATGCAAAGTTGTCTTTGCATTGTCGTGTTTAGATGAATAGATGTGCAAATAATTAATAGAACTGCATGGAAAAGGATAAAAAGAAAAAAAGAAAATGATCAACTTGATTAAAATATAAATACACAAACACATGTAAGATGCATTGTATACATAAGAACAGAACACAGTGATTGCTAATACTTGCATGGTCAAATAAAAGTGCCATACAGAGCTAAGCTCAAACAAAAAGAAAAAAGTTCATCCATCCATTTTATAAACCACTTGTCACGGTGCCTATGGACAGTCAGGATCAGCACACCATACATTCTGAATCACGGATGCTTGTATTTGCAGTTTGCATGAGTTACTGGGCTCTGGAAGATTTTGTTTGTTTTTTTCATGACTGTTCCTACAAGTGCTGAGGAAGGTCAGGAACACCGGTATGAATATGATGCCATGGACGGCCCCAAACAGAATGACTAAGAACATGATTTTGAAGAAGGTCCTGAAGATGTAGCTTTCAGCAGCCGCGAGCACCACCACACCGGCGATAGTGGACACGGCACCCTGAACGATGGGATAGCCCAGTTTATTGATGGCATCCATGGCTTTCTCATTCGCTGAGGACTTTTCACTTGACACAAAAGCATAGGATATGTGAGCAGAGAAGTCGACAGAAAACCCGATACAGATAACAAGATTAATCATAGACACAGAGTCTAAACTAACATCCCATAATGCCATGAATCCGGCCACTCCCACAATGACAGATGCGATGGCAAATGTTACCCAGAGAGAGCAAAGAGGGTGTGGGATCAATAGGAGTGAAATGACTAACATTACACATGTAGCAACTACTATATTCTGGATTGTATTAGTAATGATGACGGCATATTGGTCGAAATAGATGAATGCGGGGTGATACACTATCAGATCAACGGGGGTCTGCAAATTCCCACATTTTTCTGCGGTTTCTCTAAATACATCCAGCATGTTCTTCTCATCAACCGCTGTGCGGATGTTCACAGACAGAACGAACATTCGTGACGCATGGATTTTATTGTTAGTGAAATTAACATCTTGACTAAAACCAAACCGATTAAGAAATGCAGTTAAATTGCTTTTGAATTGAATTTCGTCGTCTAAATTGAGACTTGCCTTCTGTCCAAACTGCATGTATTCACGCAGCCAAGAAATGGGTGGAATGCCTGAATCTGCCACTGGCAGATTTTGAAATTTTTCCAAACACAAGTCAAGACTTTCACGAGCAGTTGGGTTCCAGTACTGAAAGTCTTCATCCTTTATAACTAACATGACATTGGGACCAAAGGCAGAGAAGAATTGATCTTCTTTGTCATAGTAACTCCCAACATATGAGCCGTCTGCTGCTAAATTTTTTAAATCTAGACCTTCCTGCATTTGGAAGCATCCATAGATACTGACTGCCAAATACCCGGCATAGATCAGACACACGAGCGCCTTAACCCACACTCTTGTTAAGAAAGGGCCGTAATAGTTTTTGAAGAATGAATCCATTGGCATTTCAAATTCCTTATCTGTGTTTTTATCATACGCCCCACCAACACAACAGCCTCCACCATCACCTTCTGGGAGTTTCATGAAGGTCAGCCAGTGTCTGTTGGCTTTCTCTCTCCGTCCGTTCAGTGCGAGACACGCACCAAAGAAGGTGATGTTGAAGATGTAGCAGAACAGAAGAGCTGTGCTGGTGTACATGCAGAAGGACTGAACTGAGCGGAAGGGCGTCATGAGGCCGATGTAGAAAGCCAACACATCAGTCAGTGTGGTGATAGTGATGGACACGCCGGCCTCTTTGTACGTTTCTGCTAAACGAAGCTCAACGGCTTTATGAACTTCAGTCTTCTGCCAGCAGGAGATCATAATGAACATATCATCAACACCAACACCTGGAGGAAAGCAGAGACGTGAGCCTGTGAACATCAGCTGTGAGACACCTACTAGATGATGAAATACATAACATTTACCCAGAATCAGAAAGGGGGCTGTGGCCACGGTCATGGCAAACGGCATCCCACAGAACAGCAGCAGACCAAAGCTGGCCAACACGGCCATCCCAGCGGAGACCACACCGAACGTAGCCACCCACACCTTCGTCCTGACAGGGTCCAACCTGAGGAAGAGGACATGCTATAGAGATCGATCGCATTGCCAGTGACAGAAAAATATGCTTATGTGATTATTTTTTAATTATTTGTGATACCTCAAACAAGACACAATTGAAATGGAAATGGCCAGGAAATACGTAACAGAGAAGAGGGGGATCACAGAGTCTGAATTGGTCTCAAGCTCATTCTGTCTTGATATTGATGTAAAGTAAGACACATGGACCTGTAGAAATTCAACACAAACACAGTTCAGTATAGTTACTGTGTTGCATTGTGTTGAAGCACAGTGAAGAATAAGTTGAGGCAAATTATGACAAAACATCAATAGCCTGGAGAAAAATCAAGCAAATGTATATCAATGTTGTTCATTTGATCAAAATATTGTTGTTCAAATTAATTTGTGTGCTTGAGTTATAGTTATTTGAGACTGAGTTATAGTTATTATTTGATTAAAGGGTTAGTTCACCCAAAAATGAAAACTCTGTCAGTAATTACTCTCCCTCATGTTGTTCCAACCCCGTAAGACTTTCGTTCATCTTCAGAACACAAATTAAGATATTTTTGATGAAATCGGAGAGCTGTCTCACTCCTCCATAGGCTTCTCTTTAAGTTTTATTCATTTTTGTGTGAACTAACCCCTTTAATGTCATTTGAGGTACTTTTACATAAACTATGGTCATCAGGTATCTGTATACATGTAGATATAACTCACAATCATTTCCATGACTTACCGTTTTCTGTTCTGTAGAGTTTGAGAGGAGTTTTAGAAAGCCATCAAGCCAGTTTTTCATCATCTTTTCTTCTTTCTTCTTCTCGTCTAAGAAATAAAAAAGCCTGACCGCTTTGGCACTGGTGAGCTCTGAGCTATTCGGCTTTAGCTCTACACCACCGATGGTTGTTCCCAAAAACGTGTCATTATTCATCGGATATTTTATGTTTGAAGAAACTATTTTAGTAGCACTGCAATTTATAATGTCTAAAATTGCATTTGACATGCACCTTCCCTTTGTTTTGGCACAGAGGTTTCCAAAAGTCTTGTTTCCTGACGTTATACTTTTCACTTGTCTGTCTAGCTCTATAATGTCGTTAAAAGCTGCTTCAGTTAATATATTTTCTCTTTGCAAGCCTGTGATGATCAAAGAGGCATAAGTGCCATCAGACGCAAGCCGTAGCTGAGAAAACTCTTCAGATTGTGGGAAATGTTCCACCACAATCGCCCTCTCCAACTTGGCAGGTCCATTGACAGGCGTAAACTGGTCTTCAATATCATTTGCCTCTCTCTCGTGAAGAAAGATGAAACCAGGTCCAAGTGCAGCAGCCACACATAAAGCTGATAAAATAAACACCCATGGATGTCTACCAACCACACAACCGAGTTTTTCAAAGGCCAGAGACAGAGGCCTTTCGATGCAGTCTGTTTTACACTTCGCCATCCTCAATACACGTCAACAGTCTACAGTGAATCTCCTGCTCTTCTGCAAAGCCCCAGAAACATCCTCCTACAATGACTCAGTGTTGTCATAACATACTTATAGGCTGAGCTGAACACTGTTGCTCTGTAACAAATTAAGGTTACACATTAGCAAACTTCCTTGTTGGCACCTGCCCCTCTGTACCACAGAAACTGCATCAATATTAATGGATCGTAACGAGGATGTGGATACATAAGTAAATTCTAGTCTTTAAAGAAATAATTGACTACAACACCCTGGGAATTCCCCCATCCAGGGAAATATCTGATAAAACTGAAAAGCTGCATTAGCTAACCCAGATTCATTTCTACAATAAGGGCAAAAGATGTGGGTCCAGTATAAAAATAGAAACACACTACATTACTACTGCAAAAATATCTTACCTGCAGAAATGACGGGCACAAGAGGATATTTTCCCTTGAAATCACACTGTCTCACACAACAAAGAGAATATTTTTTTATTTAAAGAAAATTATATTTGACAGTTGTGATGGTTTGAAAATTGTCGGGTCGTAATCTAGCCAATTTCCACAAAAAAGCATTGAAATCATGGAAGTAGCCTTTCAAACAACTTTTCACCACATATAGTTGTATTGTGTGGAAAAATCCAATTCTCAAATTGAAGGGGACACCAATATCTGGGATTCACGCTCGTGCACAGTGTTGCTAATAAACTGGATGTAATTCAAGTTCTGTTGCTTTTATATGAAAATAAATAAAATGAACAAGACACCCAAAGTACTTATTTAATTCCATTCCAAATACATGTTTATCATTTTTTTTTCTTTAATACAGACATATGTGTTTTTATTTATTTAATTTTTTTATAAAAATTAAATTACATACCCAAAGAGATCGCAGTTAGACAGTTTTGGAATATTCACACATAACATATACACATAAAGCATGATATTAGAGTTTTAAAATCAAAGATTTTAAAAGAGAACAATACATCACGGTTGTTTAAACCAATGAGCATTAAGCTGTGTCGTCAGCAAGTCGTTTCCCATCGTGCTTTTGATCAGCGCAGTCGGTGGAGAGCAACTGCGCTCGACTGCAGAATCCGACAGGTGCGGCTTGCGCTCGCGAGAGATTTTTGACATACGTCAACCATGACATCAGAGCCAGGCACTCGGACACATTTCTAACCGGCATGCATCTCGCGCTGATCACCGGTGATCGGTTCTGCGCAGATTTTGCTCATCTCAACAAGCCTAATGTCAAACAAAATGGAGGCTAGCCAGACCCTCCCCTCTCCTCATCTGCGCACTAACCCCCCAAATCCTTCTTGTTGGTTATTGGCTGGAACAGTTTGTGTTTCGGGGTGCGGGTGAGCCCAGCCTGTGGTGTCTACAGAGACCGCATTTTTTTTACAGTGTGTTCAGGAGACAGGCAGCTAAGCGGATGGTAAGGAGATGTTTGCTGTACTATGTGACAAAAAATGTTTTGGCCTAAAAAATGCGTGACATCGCTTAAAACACCTTTAATGAAAATTTGGAGGGAAGGAATCTATAGACGGAGTATGTTATTGACTATTCGTGGGAGAAAGAGCGCATTTTTCGTAAGATAAGTCAATTTGTTATATGTTTTATTGAAATTCACACATAAACAGCCTCTAAAGTTTACTAAAATAATTGGGGAACATTAAAAATGCACAGAACTAATAATCATCGTCTAAATATCCTATCAGATGCATTTTGATGTGACTGCTTCAGTCGACCACACTACAGCAGCTAATGCTAATGCTAACTGGCATATGCTTTCCCAATGCTACCCCACACTGTCTGTGAAGCCAACATTTTTGGGTGAACTATCCCTTTAATGCAAGTTACTTTGGATAAAATTGTTAGAAATACAAATCGAAGGCATCCAGAAGTTTTCTGTGTTCTTCCATCTTTTCACAGTTCACATTCCTCCTCAAAAACACTACTTTTCTCTCTTCGTTCTTTTGTTGATGCCTCTTCAGATAATGGAGGCCTTGTTCCATCTGTTCAGCAGGGTAACTAAACTACTTTGAACATTTTCTATATAAGGGGAAGTCACCAGTCTTCCTTGAGTGCTGTCATCCAACAGATACGTGTGCTAAAATAAATCTAACTCACCTGAGTGTAGGGGTGGGCAATATGAATATTTTATCATGTATTGTGAAAATGTCTTCACGTATATTGTATTTTTTATATATAGCCCACCCCTACCTAGGTGTTTGCATGCCCAGTCCACTCCAGGAGGAGGGTTGCCATACAAGAATTATTGGAACAGTACCAGCTAGAACTGCACGATTAATCGTTAAAAGATCGCAATCTCGATTCAACCCCCCATGCGATCTTAATCCTGCATTTCTACGATTCTACCAATGATATTCAACGAGAACGCGCTAGGGGTGGAACGGATCACACTAGATTCGGTTCGGCACGCATGTGAATCACGGATTAACTGCTAAATTTAACCATCATAGAGTGAAAGTTCATAATTTGGATGTGTATTGTCTTGCCAATTTACACATTCGAACAAGTTTAACCCTCTTGAGGTCTGAGCTGTATTCTAGGCCCTGGAGGTGTTCTGACATGCTCTGACATTTGTGCTTATTTCTGTTACTTGTGACATTTTCATGGCTAAAGTCTAATTACACTGTATTCAGCACAAACTCTGCTACAATAATATATCAGCAGCATGTATGTAAAAGTTTGTTGTTTTGAGATAATGACATTTATGCGTGGTTTGTGAAAATACAAAAAAAATTCTCACTGAAATAAGGTCATGAAACCCATACTGATTATTTCTTCACAAGACTTTTGAAAATTGTATGACGTAGCCTAGAATATTTGCTCTAAAACGATGTGAAAATCACCCTGACTGCTCATTCAGATAAGACAATATTTTGATTTAAAAATGTTACGACATGTTTTGTGTGAAAAAGCCTTATGCGGGAGCTCATAAATATGCAAGCTTTTCTCACCTGAGAAAGACAAAGACACTCCCCTAACGGCCCTATTAGGAGCTATCAGGCCCTAGTCATTCTGAGCAACCTTGCACAATACTGTAAATGAGGAGATTTAAAAAAGAATGGCTTTTAGATTGTTTGATTTATTTACAACACAACATAATCCAAAGATACAAAACAAATGACAAAAAAGCATGTATTGAACACACTGATCCAAAGACAGAGACCTTTGTGCCATTCCTAAAAACATTGTACATACCTTTCATTTCCAAGGTGTTTGATTTTCACTTTACCATGTTCATGTACAGAGACTCATGTGAATGTTGAAGTCAGCAGGAGTGGCATCTGGGCCCTGAATGAAAAAAAAAAAGTGAACATACTGATATCAAGAGAAAGGCCTGCACGATTTTGGGAATACATTTTAGATTTTTCTGGTTAAAATTGCTTTTTAAAATTCACAGAATACACACACACACACAAATGTTTCCAACAATATATAATATAATGAACATTAGGTTTATTGTGCCTTATAGGCATAGTCTATGAGCAGTGCTGCATAAAATAATAATAACAATAACCATAGCAGCCTATAAATCTTCCAAAATATTTCAGTAACAACTAAGCTAGAGAAAAATATATTGATTATCATGTTACTTCAAATGTTTCCATTCGTTATGATTATATGAAATGAGATAATAGTAAAAACATGAAGCCGTTTGGTGCTTTTCAAACGCGATGGCGATTTGAATATGATAAATTCAAATGCGATCGCGCTCAAATATTAAACATTATGGTTACCATATACATATCTACATTTGAGCAGATATCCACAAACACAGTAACAGTAAACACGGGTCTAAATATTATAATATTCACCATATATCTAGCAACAGTTCAACTGCAATGTGAAATATATGCAACAATAACAGACTAATATGTAAGAATTTCTTACCTTACATCTTTCTTGTCTTCAAATCGCGTTCTTCTTCTTCTGAGGTAATTCCAATGTAAGCTCACGGCGCTCGACGAAAAGCAGAGACTTGTGAAGTGTTTTGGTGTTTTGTTTTTGAGGTAACGAGCGCGTTCGCGTCCCATGTGGAGATTTGCATGTGAATGTCTTTTGCGCGAGTGGGCGTGGTCAAATTAAAAATTATTAGGAAGCTTTTGAGAAGCTGGACATCTTGTTGGTTTTATACAAATTACTTAAAAAGAGAATATTTGTTTTCAGTTTGAATCCAATCATTTAAAAGTACACACTTAAATGTTTATAAAGGTATATGGCTCATACATGTGTGACAATTATTCGCTGAGTTTTGTTTCAGTTTATAGACGTGCTCAAAAAAAAAAAGTTCACCGCGACGGAGAGGCAGAACGCACACACTGTTTATTTTCTTTATTTTACAAAAGCACAATGTTTTGATTTGATTGTAAGTGGACGCTTACAAAAGTAAAAATATCACAGATTCTTTTTTTATATTTCTTTTTTCTGTATGACCATAAATGACGGAGTAATTTAAGTTTATAGTGCTACAATGTGAAGAAAATCCAGCAAAACGCGCCAGCGCGTTTGCCGACCTCAGAGAGTTAAAGTAATGTAATCGTTTGGTTTTAGCCAGGTTTCTGTCAAACACAGCACATCTAGGTTATTATCTGAAATCATATCATTAACAATGAGTGCTTTTGAAGTAAGCGATCGAATATTCAGCAACCCAAGCTTTGGTATTTGCTCATCTGTATTATAGCTGTTTTTTATTTGTTGAACATCAATTAAATTTTTAACCTTAGATGGGTTTAAACGTTTTTTGGATTTCCAAATTCTGGAACAGACACAGTCTCTATTTGATGATATCTAGGTGAAAGAGGCTCTATGTGATGGGATTTATCACAGTCAGTCTGTCTGCTTCCTGACCTGAGCCCCAGATTGTCATGTTTGAGCTCTAAGACTATGAGCCATAATACTAGAGAGAAGAGCAGCACCATCCCAGGAGGGATGAATACCATCTCTTTTCAACAGGTCAGGTTTGCCCCAAAAACTTTTCCAATTGTCTATAAATTCTATATTATTAAGCGGACACCACTTGGACAGCCAACCGTTAAGCGAACACAATCTACTGACTATCTCATCACTCCTGCGAACAGGAAGGGGGCCAGAGCAAATTACAGTGCTTGACATCGTACTTGCAAGTTCACACACCTCTTTAATATTAATTTTGGTGATCTCCGACTGGCGGAGTCGAACATCATTAGTGCCGACGTGAATAATGATCTTAGAGAATTTACGATTAGCATTAGCCAGCACTTTTAAATTTGCTTTGATGTCAGGCGCTCTGGCTCCCGGCAAACATGTGACTATGGTCGCTGGTGTCTCTATTTTCACGTTCCGTGTAATAGAATCGCCAATATAGTCAGGGGGCCAATTCTGAAAAGGGCTTCCGTTAAGACTTTTGTGGACATGTTTTGGTACAAGCTGTCACCCTATTTTTTTAGTTAGAAGACACCCATAGGTAAGATATTAGGGTGGTTGTCAAGCTGAATATTTTTTTTGTGACTTGTACAAGCAATTTCAGGCCAATTTTTTGGTTCCCTGCTCAACACGACATGCCAACAGTAAATGTTGAATATCTCCACAACCACAAGGACCATATTCATAAAAATGGTATCAAATGAAAGCCAACACTCATGGGATGTCTGCTAAAGTGTCAGAATGAACATTTATTGTACAGTGTAAGAGACAACAGAACTAGAACATGAAAAAAAACAATCTCCGCCTAAAGAGAACCTGTTTTCAAAGTGAATATCAGCTTGGAAACATAACCTAGTATCCCAAAACCTTAATCAATCAGAACCCATATCTATGGGAATGAGTCAAGCCAAGTTTAAAGCTTGTAGGGAGAGACAGTGCAATGCTGCACAAGTTATAATACTTTAATGTCAAGGCGGAAATTTAGAACTGTAGATGATGGTCTATGGTGCTATTTGACCATATATAGTGCTATAGTGTACCAGGTTGTAACACAAATTATATTTGATTCACATATCACTATAGTTATTAATTCCATCCTAACAAAACTGCTCTCTCTCTTCTTTAGGGTTAGGGGTTAGTAACTAGTTAGTAGTAATAACTATGTAATAGTCGTATGGCAAAGGTATGTTTTTCCCCATCAAAGCAGTGGCTCTCAGGTTGGCAGAGGTTGGGTCTCAGGTTGTCAGTCTCATCCCTTTGAGACTGAATGGATTGAATAAGCAAGGTCAAGCTAAGCGCAATGCAAATAATGGTGTGTGTCTATTATATTGCAAAAATATTGCACAATATTATACTACAATAATCTCCAGAAAGAGACCACTTCCTGAAAAATCACTTCAATCAAAGGGCTTTATCTTGGCTGTATTTTCCATATTTGTCTTGACAAATGAAACATTTTTCCCAATCAATATCTCTTCCTATTTGTTTTTCTTTGGACGCTAGGCTTACAGCTCCCTCTGGATCCATGTTATCTCATCTGAAGGCAAAGAAATGTTTCACTACACTAGTCTGATTGGTTTCTGAGTGGATCACTACAATGTCCTCTGACATAAGCTGAGGGCTTTGCTATCTAACAAACTTATTAACACTTTTAGCTATAGCAGACAGTAAAATAGGCTGCTGTGCAGCAAATAAATTAAAAACATAATATTTCCATTACACATCTGCACAAAACTAAATTTACCTATTAGTAAGTAAGCTTGTAATTATGTAAGTAAATTAGCCTAGCTATACACTCACCTAAAGGATTATTAGGAACACCTGTTCAATTTCTCATTAATGCAATTATCTAATCAACCAATCACATGGCAGTTGCTTCAATGCATTTAGGGGTGTGGTCCTGGTCAAGACAATCTCCTGAACTCCAAACTGAATGTCAGAATGGGAAAGAAAGGTGATTTAAGCAATTTTGAGCGTGGCATGGTTGTTGGTGCCAGACGGGCCGGTCTGAGTATTTCACAATCTGCTCAGTTACTGGGATTTTCACCCACAACCATTTCTAGGGTTTACAAAGAATGGTGTGAAAAGGGAAAAACATCCAGTATGCGGCAGTCCTGTGGGCGAAAATGCCTTGTTGATGCTAGAGGTCAGAGGAGAATGGGCCGACTGATTCAAGCTGATAGAAGAGCAACTTTGACTGAAATAACCACTCGTTACAACCGAGGTATGCAGCAAAGCATTTGTGAAGCCACAACACACACAACCTTGAGGCGGATGGGCTACAACAGCAGAAGACCCCACCGGGTACCACTCATCTCCACTACAAATAGGAAAAAGAGGCTACAATTTGCACGAGCTCACCAAAATTGGACAGTTGAAGACTGGAAAAATGTTGCCTGGTCTGATGAGTCTCGATTTCTGTTGAGACATTCAGATGGTAGAGTCAGAATTTGGTGTAAACAGAATGAGAACATGGATCCATCATGCCTTGTTACCACTGTGCAGGCTGGTGGTGGTGGTGTAATGGTGTGGGGGATGTAATCTTGGCACACTTTAGGCCCCTTAGTGCCAATTGGGCATCGTTTAAATGCCACGGCCTACCTGAGCATTGTTTCTGACCATGTCCATCCCTTTATGACCACCATGTACCCATCCTCTGATGGCTACTTCCAGCAGGATAATGCACCATGTCACAAAGCTCCAATCATTTGAAATTGGTTTCTTGAACATGACAATGAGTTCACTGTACTAAAATGGCCCCCACAGTCACCAGATCTCAACCCAATAGAGCATCTTTGGGATGTGGTGGAACGGGAGCTTCGTGCCCTGGATGTGCATCCCACAAATCTCCATCAACTGCAAGATGCTATCCTATCAATATGGGCCAACATTTCTAAAGAATGCTTTCAGCACCTTGTTGAATCAATGCCACGTAGAATTAAGGCAGTTCTGAAGGCGAAAGAGGGTCAAACACAGTATTAGTATGGTGCTCCTAATAATCCTTTAGGTGAGTGTATGTCTGGTAAGTATATAGCTAGTTGGAAAACAGTTTAGCTTAACTTAGATTATTCGTGATTTTAACATTTCTTATCACTTGTACGCAGATGACATTCAGCTTCATTTTACATTCCGGCAAAATGAGTCATCCAATCTTACTAGGCTCTTAGATTGCATAGATGCCATAAAGGAACCTTGGGGTGACATTTGATAAATTTCTGTCTTTCGAGACCCACGTCAAATCACTGACCAAATCATGTTTTTTCCACTTACGTAATATTAGTAAATTGAGGTCTGTGGTCTCTCACTCAGAACTGGAGATGCTCATTCATGCTTTCATTTCCTCTCGTATTGATTACTGTAACTCACTTTTCTCCTCACTTAACAAATCTGTTCTCCATCGACTGCAGTCTATTCAAAATTCTGCTGCTAGGTTACTCACTAGATCAAATAGGCATACCCATATCACCCCGATACTCTGTTCTCTTCACTGGCTTCCTGTAATTTACAGGATCCAATTCAAAATTTTAACCATAACCTATAGGGCTTTACATGGTCAGGCCCCTGCTTATCTTGCTGACATAATTCATCTTCATACCCCTCTCCGGTCTCTCAGGTCAAATAACCAAAATCTGCTATCTACGCCACGCACTCGTTTAAAGACAGGTGGGGATAGAGCCTTTTGCCGCTATGGCACCCAGACTATGGAATGCTTTGCCAACCAGTATTAGGTTTGCTGAGAATGTGGACAGTTTTAAGGGACAAGTGAAGACTCATTTGTTCAGGTTAGCTTTTGGGTAATCTTTGTTCTTTTATATATTGAAATTGTATCTGTTTTGTATCTGTATTGTTCTTTATTTTTTATTATGTTTTACTGTCTATTGTATAGCGCTTTGTGACCTAGTCTGTGAAAGGCGCTGTATAAATAAATTTTACTTACTTACTTACTTAACTGTTTCTGCCAACATTTGATGGTAGGATTGTATAATCTTGAGGTAAATGTTTGTGTAGACAAATAGATCAAGTTAATCTGTTGTGTGATTGTGTGATTCACTCCTTTATAAAGTTTTGTTCAGACTGTACTGTTGACACCTGCTGTGATCATCTTCTCTGGATCTGCTGCCTCAATCTGCTGCCAAATCACAGCTGTGCTGACACAACAGTGCCCCTTGAGGTGTTATATTCTTGTGGTATTTATTGATTATTATTTTTTAATGATCATGCTTGCACATAAATTGGATTATATTGCACATTTGCCCAAAATTACAATAGGTAACATGGAAGAAAATGGAAGCACTTTGGGAAAAAAATCCGCTTTTACCACTTTTAAGAATATAGTGTTAAAATGGACAAAAAAAACATTTTCTAAGCTGACAACCTGGCTAGAACACATGTTGAGGGGTTAAATATTAATACTGGATAGGTTGTATACTTGTACCAAAAAGTGTCCGACAAAGTTTTAATATCAGTTTTGGCCCCCTGACTAATAACTAGGGCACAATCAACAGGATTCTCAGTGGGTGTTTCACTGAGCGGGGCAAATCGATTTGTTATGGTAAACAGAACGGAAGAGTGATTTTTTGATCCGCGACTAGAGCGATCCCTCACTGTCACCCATTTGCCCTGCTGCACGGGCTCTACTTCAGCCGGAACCGACTCATGTAAAGAGTTCACTATGCTATGCGCATCCAAAACATCTAAAGCACTAGCACTCTTACTATCCTAAATTAAAGTTTGGATGCGTGTTTCTAATTCTGAAATCTTCTCTGTCAACCTAACTGTCTCCTTGCATTTATCACATATAAATCCTATATTGCCAACAGAGAAGGCTATGCTAAACATGTGACATGAAGTGCAGGTGACAATAACAGGACAAGACATTACTCACCGTGTTTGTTGACTGATTCTTACCCACCTGAGCTTTTATGAACTCAAAGGCGCGGGCGCGCGAGAGAAAATAAATAAATAAAATTAGCTAAGCGCACGGGTGGCGCGTTAGCAGGCTAGCGAACTACTAGCGTGTTGTGCTAGTAGTAACGGAAGCTAGCGATGTCAGGTTAATCTGAGATGTTGGGTAAGCTGTATTTAGTAGTGGTATAAACAACTAGAAATGGTAGTAAATGATGGTTCAAAACAAGGAAATACGAGGCTAAGACGGAGCTTACAGCACCGATGCAAACACACTTACAGCAGGCAGACAGGATCGTTGTTGTTGTTGTTAAAATGCATATACTTTGACCAAAGTTTTCATTCATGAGTACATTTTATATACTCAATTTTGCACACTAGTTAATTGTTTGTCGTTGTTGTTGATGTTAAGTTTTGTATTTTAATAAACATATGTTCAACAAGTTTGCTTTTGTCAGTAGTCATTATTTTACCCAGCGCCAGGATGTGGAGTGTTACGTGGATCGTGACGTGTTCTGTGACGTGGAGCGGGGATGCGCTGACCCAGGCGGTGCATGCGCGTGAAGTTTTGTTGTTGTTTAACTTCCTTCGCCATTAAAGGCTTGACTAAACCAGTCTCTCGTGTCAGCGGTTCTCTGTACCCTATTAAACACTGGCGTGGTGGCAGCTTTAACGCACTCACTCCCCAAACAGCCTGGTGAGTTCATGCGAGATTAATTCACACTATCGACGCGCACAAACGAGCCGCGTTGTGGATTATCTCTGCTGGTGTAACGCGAGACTTAAGCATGGCGAATACACACAGAGCACCGAAACAATGGTGCCTCACAAAAGTTGAGACTGTAAATTCATTTGAGAACTGGCGTCAGAACCTCGTCTACACTTTATCTCTGGACACAGAGTTCGCTCCGTTTCTAGTCGACGGCGCGCGCTGGGAAAAAAAGACGAGGGCTTCACCATTCAGAGGTTTTACCGATGATGACGCAAATGTTCCCGCGGCGCAACGGCGCACGCGCCAACAAAAGGTCAGCATGCTTGAGCTTATGCTGGGGCAGATCGCTAACTACTGCCCAGTTATTTCCCGAAATACTGTTGTTAAGAGCTCTACATGCATTGATAACATATGGCAGACAATCAGACTACATTATGGATTCCAGTCGACTGGTGCACATTTTATTGATTTTTCTGCTATTAAACTAGAGTCTAATGAAGGACCAGAGGATTTATACCAGAGATTAGTGGCTTTTGTTGAGGATAATCTACTACGCAGAGACTCTGGTATTACTCATGGAGGTGAACCCATCGCAGAGGATGAGGAGCTCTCCCCCACGATAGAAAACTTTGTTGTTCTCACTTGGCTTCGTCTTATACACAGCGAGTTGCCGAAGCTTGTAAAGCAGAGGTATGGCACAGAGTTACGTTCACGCACTCTGGCGTCCATTAAACCAGAGATATCTCAAGCCCTGTGCTCATTACTAGACGAGCTGCAGTCCTCAGAGGATGCTAGAGCAATGCGCTTGGCTGTGTCTAACCCCCCAAAACAGAAGCTGGCTTCACTAGGTCGACTAAAGAAATCCTGCCCACTATGTAAAGAGGCTCGCAGACCAGACAATCACTTTCTCAGTAAGTGCCCCTTTCTGCCCCCTCCTGACAGAGCTTTCATTGCTAAGGCGCGGCAAGTTGCTGGCTCACTGAGTCACTCTGACAGCGAGTCTGAGGACGACAACGAGGACAGTGCATCCAACCTTAAGGCAGTACAGCGCGTTCATATTATGCAGTCACCATGCATCGAAGCCTTCCATGGCCACATCCCCATTAGGCTGACCATTGACAGTGGGGCGACAGGTAACATGATAAGGGCAGCATGTGCGAGCAGACTGGGCCTTAAAGTCTATAGTAGTACACAGTCAGCTCGTCAGGCAGATGGCTCCTCACCATTGAAGGTAGTGGGGGAGACACGCACACACTTTCAGAGAGATGGTCACAAGCTCTTTTTCGACGGACTTGTGGTAGAGAACCTGGATTCTGACTAGGGGTGTCCATGGTTAACCGGTTAACCGATTAACCGTTAAAAATTGCGTAACCGAGTGAAACATTTTGCTCGGTTAAGTGGCGTCAATGGCGTGCATTGAATTTAGTTGTAATACATTTTTGCACCACCAGAGACCGCTAGACCAGTTTTCTAATATGAAGCGGGCAAAGAAAGCGCGCGTCCGAGAGTGAAGGCTGTGCGCAAGCCAGAAACAAATATAGTCAGTCAGTATCCGCGCCACTGATCGCAGCACAATAATATCTGTCTGCAGAGCCGCAGAGCCACAGCTTTACCCCAGCAGTTTTACCCCGCGCATGCGCAGTTTCATCACAACAGTTTTACCCGCAGAGTCCGTTTACCGTTACATTAACCCATACAATTTGTATTATGCATTTCCTAAACATGTACTTGCTAATCAAACACTTTATATGAACAAACTACTAATCTATAAAACAAAATCGGTCTTCCGACCTTTTACTATTGTGTTGATATGCGCGAGGGAGAGAGAGCAATACAGCGCTCGTGTTGTTTGAAGGCGGTGACAGTGCGCGCGCGCGCGGCCGGGGCTCTCTCTCTCACTGTTTGTTCTTATGCGCCCTGTCCACTGATCTAAATAATTAGTTGTTACGACGACTTATTTGTTCCCTCGTTTTAATAAATCGTGGACACGTTGAACTAATTCCCTCCCTCATTTTGATTTAACGAATTACAACGTGGCCAAAAACAGTTTGATACTATTAATTAGTGAATGCTAAAGACCTATTTTTTGTGAATTGGTGAATATTCAGGTGAATTATTTCGTGGCCACGAATTAATAATAATTATTAAACTGTTTTTCTTACCTGTGAAGATAGCTCTTCAGTGAAGGCCGACTATTCTCGTACAGCTTTTTATTCCTTTTTTTTTTTTTTTTTTTTTGTGAATTCAGGTGAATTGTTTCGTGGCCACGAATTAATAATACCTCAGCACGTTTTACAAGACCCTTCTCGATCGCAGCGGCAACGAGCACTTTGATCACTTGATTTAAAAAACAAAACATTTCAGCGCTAGATCGCATTAAAAAAAACGAACGAAATGAATGCTCTAGTTAACTGGAGATGTTTTGTTTATTTGTACTGGTATTCGTACGTGCCGCGAGATGTTTCAAAAGTGGTGGGGACAATATCGACCTTAGAAAATAGTGGTGGGGACATGTCTCACCCGCAAATTTCGCCTATCTCGGGGTTGCAGCGCGCACACTATGGTTAACCGAGTATTAACCGCTAAGGGCCTCGGTTAACGGTTAATGAAAAACTTGAAAACGTGCAGCCCTAATTCTGACATTCTCGCTGGCATCCCCTTTATGGAATGTAATGACATCTCCATCCGCCCTGCTCGACATCAGGTCAGTGTGGGGTCTGACACATACGAGTATGGTGCCAGTCAAACGTATGGAGACAGACATGCTATTCGGCGAGCTCACGTACTCCGTGCCACCTCATCACATACTGTGTGGCCGGGGGATTTTGTCGAACTTGAGCTTCCAGCAGAACTAGCAAACATTAGCGACAAGCTTGCTGTTGAGCCGCACGAGGGCCGTACACACTGGTTTGCCCCATCATTGGTCGTAGGGGTATCCGGAAAAATCAGGATTCCCAATTTGACTGACGTACCGCAGGGGATTAAGAAACATGACCATGTATGCCGTGTTCGCATGACCTACGTTCCGGAGCCCCTAACTGAACAGGCCCCAATGGAGACTCCTCAGGCCACTGTTTGCAAGTCCAGTTCGCCCAGTTTAACACTATTCTCTGACCTTATCTCATTAGACCCCAATGGTATTATGACGGCAGACATCAGAGAAAAATTTCACGAGATTCATAAGAAATTTGATGAGGTCTTCAATCCGCAGTTTGGAGGCTATAATGGCGCTGCTGGCCCCTTCCAGGCGAGGGTAAACATGGGACCTGTCCAGCCACCGCAACGGAAGGGAAGAGTTCCTCAGTACTCCAGGGGCCAATTAAAGGAGCTGCAGGCTCAATTCGACGAACTAGAATCACTAGCCGTTTTTCGAAAGCCTGAAGACATTGACATCGATGTTGAATATGTCAACCCATCATTTCTTATCAAAAAACCTAATGGCGGGTTTCGTCTCGTTACAGCTTTCGCCGATGTGGGTCGTTACAGCAAACCCCAGCCATCCCTTATGCCAAATGTGGACGCCACGTTGCGTCAGATTGCTCAGTGGAGGTATATTATCGCCACTGACCTCACCAAGGCGTTCTACCAAATTCCACTATCCAAAGCCTCCATGAAGTACTGCGGGGTCGTCACGCCATTTAAAGGAGTTTGGGTGTATGCCAGATGTGCCATGGGCATGCCTGGTTCAGAAACTGCATTAGAAGAATTGACCTGTCGGGTACTCGGTGATCTCCTTCAACAGGGACAGGTGGCTAAGGTTGCTGATGACCTGTATTGTGGGGCTGACACTCTTGAGGGCCTTCTTGCAGTGTGGGAAAAGGTCTTAGTGGCTCTCCAGGCATGCAATCTGTGCTTAGCTCCCAGTAAGACTGTCGTTGCCCCGGTCCAGACCGACATATTGGGGTGGGTGTGGAGTCAGGGTACTATTCGTGCTAGTTCACACCGCATTGCAACATTGGCTTCGTGTGCTCCCCCTGCGACTGTTCGTGGCCTACGGTCCTTCATCGGTGCATATAAAGTCCTAGCACGTGTTCTTAAGGGTTGTGCGTCGATCCTTGCTCCCTTCGACAATGTGGTCGCTGGGGGTGAGTCGACGGCTGCGATTGTGTGTTCAGATGAGCTTCTCCAGTGTTTTCATAAGGCTCAGCAGGCGTTATCTACTAGTTGCGCTGTGACGATACCGCGTCCTGATGATCAGCTTTGGATTGTCACTGATGGTGCTCTCAGGGATCAAGGGTTAGGCGCTACAATGTACGTTACACGGGGGGGAAAGCTGCTGATCGCTGGATATTTTAGTGCTAAACTTCGTAAGAATCAGATTAATTGGCTTCCGTGCGAGATTGAGGCCCTGGCTATAGCTGCATCCCTCAAACATTGCAGCCCATACATTATTCAGTCATCACAGAAGGCATGTGTGCTCACTGACAGTAAACCATGTGTACAGGCCTTTGAAAAGCTGTGCAGGGGCGAATTCTCTGCAAGCCCGCGAGTTACCACTTTCTTGTCCACTGCAAGCCGCTTCCAGGTCTCTGTTAGGCATGTCGCTGGGGCTGCCATTCTCCCGTCAGATTATGCTAGTCGTAATGCTGCTCAATGTGATAGTCCTTCATGTCAAGTTTGCAACTTCGTCCGTGAATCTATGGTCTCTGTGGTGTGCCGTACTGACGTCGCTGACATCTTGCGTGGAGCTCAAAAGGTACCCTTTGCCAATAGAGCCACGTGGGTGTCCATTCAGGCAGAGTGTCCGGACCTTCGTAGAGTGCACGCGCATCTTCGGCAGGGTACGCGCCCTTCCAAGAGGGTTACTAATGTTAAAGATGTGAAACGTTATTTGAACACTGTTACCTTGGCAAGAGATGGGCTTTTAGTCGTACGACGCAACACACCACTGTCGACCACCACTGAGTGCATCGTCGTTCCTAGGTCAGTGTTGCATGGTTTGCTTATGTCATTGCATATTAGGTTAGATCACCCCTCGGCACACCAGTTGAGACTCGTTATGGACAGGTACTTCTATGCACTGGATTTGGAGGCTGCCGTCCGGCTTACTAGTAAGGGATGTCACCAATGTGCTTCACTGGCACAGTCCCCAGTGTTCGCAGTAGAGCAGTCCTGCTGCGATCCACCTGAGACGGTCCGGTCTACCTTTGCAGCTGACGTGCTTAAACGTGAACGTCAGCTCATCCTAGTCGTTCGTGAGTGTGTGACATCCTTCACAGCTGCATTGTTGATTGGTGACGAACGGAAGGAAACGTTGCGGGATGGTATCATACGTATGTGTATTAGCCTTCGTCCGCTCGATGGCCCCTTTGCCGTAGTTAGAACGGACCCAGCACCAGGTTTCTCAGCACTGGCCAAAGACGCAATGCTTGCCCAACACAGGCTGGCCATCGAAGTAGGCGATGCTAAAAATATCAACAAAAATCCAGTGGCGGAAAAGGCTATAAAGGAGCTACAGGGCGAGATTTTACGTCTAGAACCACACTGCGGGGTCGTCACCCCCGTGTTGCTGTCGGTAGCTGTTGCTCAGTTAAATAGCCGTGTCCGGTCTCGTGGTATGTCCGCTCGTGAAATGCTGTTGCAGCGTGATCAGTTCTCTCTCGAGCAATTACCAGTGCGTGACCGGGAACTGATTTCAATGCAGCATGCACAACGCCTCGCTAACCACCCCCATAGTGTTAAGGCAAAAGCACCACGAAGTCGGGGTGCACCCAGACCAGATATTAGCCCGGGCGACCTTGTTTACCTCTATAGTGACCGCAATAAGTCCCGAGCTCGAAGCCGATATCTCGTGCTTAGATCTGACGGTACGTGGTGCAACATCCGCAAGTTTACAGGCTCCCAGCTGCGGCGTGCTTCTTATAGGGTCCGCTTATCTGATTGTTATAAAGTTGACTCTTTCCCAAGTGTCCTAGGTCATTGTGAAGACGGTGCAGCATCTGAGAGTGAAGAGGAGTGTGAAGAGGAGGGCGGAGTGCCACTTAGCGCTCCCTCAAGTGATCCAGATATCCCCCTGGCGATAGCAGAGCCTGCTTCACCTCCAGGGTCTGATGGTAGCGGACGTCAGGAGGATAGACAAGTGTCCCCGTCTTGTTTTGTGGAGGTTCCATGTCACGAGTTGGCCTCTCCATCAACTTTCCCGGTGCAGGTCCCACGGCGGTCTGCTCGTCTCCGTCGGCCTCCTGACAAGTTGAAAGATTATGAGCTTCAGTAGATGGGCTGCCTTTGCCTGTATCCTTATTTTGGCTTAAAAGTATTTTCTTTGAGACGTTGCATTAGTGTTCTATGCAGCTCCGTGAGATATTCTGTGTGTATTACGGCACGAATGGTTCAGTCATCTTATCTTGTGTTGTCACATTCCACCTTTTTGTTTCCCTGTTTGTGTGTTTCTCAAGCTGGAAAAGAGGGCGTAGAATCCGGAGGAAAACGGGTGGCGCCAGGATGTGGAGTGTTACGTGGATCGTGACGTGTTCTGTGACGTGGAGCGGGGATGCGCTGACCCAGGCGGCGCATGCGCGTGGTTTTGTTGTTGTTTAACTTCCTTCGTCATTAAAGGCTTGACTAAACCAGTCTCTCGTGTCAGCGGTTCTCTGTACCCTATTAAACACTGGCGCAGTTTGATATTACGAATTTATTTCTGAGATAAGATAGGGATGGACTGCCCTGATGAAGACCATTTTGTTGGTCGAAACATGTTGGTGCATATATATATTTTAAAATAACTTAAGCAACATTCATTAAAGGCTTTTTAACCTGATCCTTCTCCTGTTATTTTGACTGAGTGGCTGGGACCTGTTTTTGTTTTCCTTTGGATCCTTTGTTTTCCTATCTTAAACTCCTCTGACTCTACCTGAGCGCCTGGTTGAACCTCTCACAGTAAGATAGGGATAAAATGGGATCAGAGTTGGATGTGTAAATAGTGTGAATATTTTGAATGTTTTTGTTCTTTGTGTGTATAAACATTGCTACAATCTACAATCCCAATATAGATTCATCTCTGTCTGTATTGTGGTAGCATAATGGTCCTGCACAAAGCAGCACAACCAGATCCAGCACCACGGAGAGCGCCATCCATCACACCCAGTGATGTTCAGGACCACGGATAGCTCCTCTAACACAGATGTGCATGTTTCTCCTCAGACAGTGAGCCTCAGCTGCCGGCTTTTAAGTCAAATTAGCAGTCACATAAAGGTTCCAGAAATCATACAGGATCATTTAGTTATGGGGTCCAAATTTGACCTTTGACCTCTGAACACATACACTTGGTGTGGCTGCTTTTAAAGGCCAGGGGTGCGTCTCAATCAGCTCCATGGTTCAGTAGTCAGGGCACTGATCAGGGAGTCAGCCCATTGACTGAAGGTATGTTGTGTGACTTTAAAAAGATCTCACCGTTTTCAAAATGATGCGGTGTAGCCATAGCTCAGAGTTCATCTAGGTTTTTGGTTTTTGATTTACTCATATTAAAAATGCATATGAATGATCTAATTTCATCACATGAGTTGTACTGGTTATATTGGAAATATATTTTTAAAAAATGGAGACCAAAATTATACATTATATGATGTTGAGCTGTTCCAACATAATCTTAGTAAGAACAAACTGTACATGTGAATGCAGTGTAGTTAATTTGACTATCTTGTTCTACATTACTTATGTGTTGTGTGTGTGTGTTAATTGTTTGTGTTTACACTGTTTTGTTCTTTCTTTTTGAAGAGTGATCACTTTGATAAATGGACATAGACTGCCATCTTGTGTACACTCACTGGTAATGCACTTTGCACCCATTCTACATGTTTGTAGTATACATCATAATGTGTAATTTTCTAAAATTCTACTTTGTGGATGTATATGGCTCCCTCTAGTGTGCAATAGTGTTCCTTCACTGCCAACTGTCTCTGTCCTACCTGAGTGTTTTCCCTAATACAGTTTTTTACAATCACTATGACAATTTTTTCAATACTTTGTACAAATTTCCTAAACTCTTAACGCACCAACACACCTACAACACACAGTTGGAAAAACAGTTAATTTCATGCTCAAAATCAAACGTAAACTAAACTCCAACACTAATTTTCAAAATACAATAATACACTAGCAACAATACACTATGTTTACCAAAACACTGCAAACATGTCTCAAAATCAAATCATTTTTCAAAACACTAACATCAGATGGAGTTACAGAAACTGCATTATTTTATATGTCAGGTATGCCCTTATACAACAGACAGTATATTGTATTGATCATAGATTGTGTTTTGCACTGCAGTTTCTTTTGAAGCCTCTCTACATTTTTGTACTAGGACCGCTGCTGTTCACTCTGTACATGCTACCATTAGGAGATATCATTAGGAAGCATGGCATTAGCTTTCACTGTTATGCTGACGATACTCAGCTGTATATTTCTTCACGCCCTGACGAAACTTATCAATTCACAAAATTAACGGAATGCATAGCGGATATAAAAAATTGGATGACTAGTAATTTCCTACTTCTAAATTCTGAAAAAACAGAGTTTCTAATTATTGGACAAAAAACGTCCTCACGTAATAACCTAGAATACTGTCTAACACTTGATGGCTGCTCTGTTAAGTCTTCGTCGTCGGTTAGGAACCTGGGTGTGCTCTTTGATACCAATCTTTCATTTGAAAGTCACGTGTCTAGTATCTGTAAAACTGCATTTTTCCATCTTAAAAATATATCTAAATTACGCCATATGCTCTCATTGACAAATGCGGAACAGTTAGTTCATGCGTTCATGACCTCAAGGCTAGATTACTGTAATGCTCTACTGGGTGGTTGCCCTGCACGCTTAATAAACAAACTACAGCTAGTTCAAAACGCAGCAGCTCGAGTTCTTACCAGAACCAGGAAGTATGACCATATTAGCCCAGTTCTGTCAAAACTGCACTGGCTCCCTATTAAACATCACATACATTTTAAAATATTGCTGATTACTTACAAAGCACTAAATGGTTTAGCTCCGCAGTACTTGAGCGAGCTCTTAACGCATTATAGTCCTTCACGTCTATTGCGATCTCAAAATTCCGGCCAGTTGATAATACCTAGAATATCAAAGTCGACTGTTGGCGGTAGATCCTTTTCCTATTTAGCGCCAAAACTCTGGAACAGTCTTCCTACCATTGTCCGGGAAGCAGACACACTCTGTCAGTTCAAAGCCAGATTAAAGACACATCTCTTTGACCTAGCATTCACATAATACATTATAGACTTCTATAATTCAGTGTTAGGCTGCATAGATTAGGTCAGCTGGAACCGGGAACACTTCCCATAAATCCTGATGTACTAGTTACATCATGAGAAGAATGGCATCTACGCTAATTTTAGTCTCTCTGTTTATACCGAGGTTTCCCGCAGCCTGCCGGATCCAGGCCGTATCCAGATCTGATGAAGGACCTTCGCCTGGACCCGATGTCAACGCAGTACTGAAGTGCCAACCAGTCTCTCCGTTTCCTGAAGTGAGGTGGACCCTTGCCGTATCCAGATCAGATGGTGGATCTGCACCTGGACCTAACTGTGACGCATCCCTGAAGTGCCAGCCTCATCAGCCCTGTGAAGGCCTCATTGACACGACCAATCTGACCTCTGACCTGTAACGCTGCCTGGATCATCATCATACACTGTTCGCTGGTTGGCCAGAGGAGAACTGGCCCCTGACTGAGCCTGGGTTCTCCCAAGGTTTTTTCTCCATTCTGTCACTGATGGAGGTTTGGTTCCTTGCCACTGTTGCCTTGGCTTTTGGCTTGCTTAGTTGGGGACATTTAATATTCAACAATATTATTGATCTGCCTTACTATGGGTGGACGATGATACAATTTTCTTCCAGAAACAAACTTTGTTGTATTATTTTCATGTTATCAATGTGAAGCTGCTATAATCTGTATTGTAAAAAGCGCTATATAAATAAAGGTGACTTGACTTGACTTTTGTTTTGTTGGGTTTAGGTCTTTTGCTGCAGAAATTCAATAAAAAAAGACCCATCTCAGAGTGCTTTATAGAATGTACGGTTACAGTATATGGTCATGCGATTGAAAGAACCTCAACACCTAAGTGCGTTTCCTAGATTTGAATCAGCTGTTATTTATATATTTGCATAATACAATCAGCTGTTTCTCAGTAACAATAGAATAAAATACAGGTGATATATTTGTGTTTCAATTCACAATATAATCAGCTGTTTACCTTGACTTTAGCCTGTAAGGTTAGGTTTAGAACATGGTGTTATCTGTACAGTGTTAAAGCATTGGTAAATTTGGTAGTAAAAATCCATTGTTTTGGTCTTGTTTGAGCTTGTGTGTAAAAGAAGTTCAAGCATTTTAAATTTGTGTTAACCCTCTGGGGTCTGAGGTGTTTTTGGGGCCCTTGAGATGTTTTGACATGACCTGACATTTGTGCTTATTTCAGCTACTTACAACATACTATTGGCCAGCATGTAATTTTGTTGTATTCAGCACAAACTCTGCTACAATAATATGTGAGCAAAATGGATGTACATGTTTGCATTTTATAGAAAAAAAATATTATGCGTGGTTAGTATGTTTTGGGAAAAACATTGTCACTGCAATAAGGCCATTTAACACATACTGAATAGTTTTCCATTAGACTTTGGAATTACTATTCTTGTAGGCTAGAATTTTTTTCTACAAAATGAGGTGAAAATCATTCTGACCACTCTTTCACAAACAGCAATATAACGATTTTAATTTTGCATGTCAGTTTTTGTGTCAGCACTGCTGTATGCGTGGGCCATGAATATTAATGTGATTCACACCAGGGGTGTGACTAAAGACACTCCCCCCATGGCTAATGGGCCATCAAGGTGCTGTGAGGCAGCCTGAACAAAGAATGATGAACTAAGAATGATTCACTGATGAATAAAAAGTTAAAAAGAACAGCATTTATTCAAAATAGAAATCTTTTCTAACAATGGAAAGACTAAGTTATTACTATCACTTAATACATCCTTTCCAAAAAAGAAAGAAAAAAAGACCAAACTTTTGTTTTTTTTATAAAAAATATTTTTATTCAAAGAATCCTGAAAAAACTATTACAGGTTATAAAAAAATATATATTAAGCAGCACAACGGTTTCCAACACTGATTTAAAACTCATTGCCGTTTTCTGTGACACACCACAGAGCTCTGTTATAAGCTGCTCCATAAACTCTTTATGGGACAAGTTACCATGTAGCTCTTTGTGCACAATGAAAGAGTTGGTGGAAGCAATGTCCAAGAAGTGTAGAAAAATCTTACTGTACCACTTCATGGTTTTGTGTTGTGCAGTGTAGTACTGTATCAGCCGATCAGACAGGTCCACACCCCCCATGTGTTTGTTGTAGGCAGTCACAGGTGCAGGACATGGAAATGTCTTTGTCCTCCATGTATCTTGTGTTTTTGCCCTCATCTGCGCAGTGTCTCCTGTATAAGCAGAATGGATGTTTTTTGTCATTTCACACAAGAATAGGTTGGCTACTTTTATATTATGACGATGTAAACACAATTAGGCTACATTTCATCTGTAAAATATTACGTCTATGCACTTACTAGGTATGATTTCTCAATCGCACTGAGAACTGAAGGTTCACATTCCTAAAAAACAACATCAAAATAAAACTTTTAGCATACATTATACAAAGTAAACTGCTGAGCAAGTGATGGTTATGGACAAACAATGTATAGTTGATGGGCCATAGAACGGGAAATATCTATTTATGGGCCATAGACCGCGTCACCGCGAGTATCTGTTGATGGGTATCCGCACGCATTTAGTGACACACGCAATGAACAGATCGTTCGCGAACGACACACATCACTACATTTCAAACATTTACACCTGTATTCACAAACAGCTGTGCATAAGGCAGTATTGAAACGTGTCTTAGGCTAACCAAAATCGAGCATTTATATAAAAATATAATGTAGACAGTAGGCTATATCACATATTTTACCGGAGGCTGAAACATATTTGCACTAAATCACATTAGCAGATATTCGCAAACAAGCTACATTACGCATAAAGAAGTATTTTAGCATTATAATCAGTGTCATAAGCTAATCAAAACTGAGTGAAATATATATGAAGTATATAAATTTAGCACTGAAAGATTGCCTACCAGTCTAGTTCACATTTTAACATGTTTCTGTCTATTTATAAATGCATATACCCAGATAGCACACGTACATCACGGAGACGTCTTTAAAAGATCGTAGCGTCTGGTAAACATCGCATTCGAACGACCGTTTTTTAATATTAATGAGCCGTCTTCCTTACCTCTATACGATGTCTATACGATGAATCTTAAATATTTTAAATTGCATGCTGCCACGCGGATCGAGCAGATCAGACGCGGCCGGGTGTCTGACTTGCATTGTGCCACTCGCATCCAAAACACGGAATATACATATTTTAATATAATTATATAAATACATACATGGCTCATTGTTCGTCTTTGATCAGCATACAATTCGACAAGCATTAAAAACATTGTTGCATTTTTCCCTTACCAGTACATGTGAAAACAAAACTGAGTTTTACTGAGGAGATTTTGCGTTGGCTAATGCAGTTTCACCATTTTTTAATTTTCTTACTACATATATTTACGAGGGGCACTTAGCTTTTTTTTTTAGCATAACAAGCTTGATAATTTGAGTAACAATTTAATTTATTCCATGACCCCTGGGGCTTTGTGTCAGGTGATTCTTTGACTATGCCATGCACGGAAATAGTTAAACACACACCAATCCATTTTCATATTTTGTTCCAAATAATGATGCTTTCAAACTCCAAATGAGCAAGGCAAAGCTGGCAATGGTAAAGAAAACCCTTGTAGATATGAGGAAGAAGCCTTAGGAGTAAACAATATGCAAAAGTTAATTTGATTCATAGTACCTCACATATTTAATATTTAATGACATTTACTTTCCAGAGAATTGATTCAACTTTAAATATATTAAAAAAAATTAAGGACACAATGTAATGTAGTAACTGCTGAGAGCATAAAGGTGAATATAGTCACAAAGTCTAGCTTCTGCTGATGAGCTGGTGCTGAAGGATCTTGGAGCGATATGACCCACAACTTACTCCTGCTGGACGAGTTCTGCCAGAATACCTACACGAAAGATCCCTTCCCTAGGAAGTGTTGCAGCTACCATAATACCGGTCTCAAAGATTATAATGAGCTTTAATAGAACAATCTAAAACATTTGCAATGAACAAGGAACAGATCGTGCATGGCAGACACTGGCTATGGACTTCATATTTATTATTTTATTGCATATTTATTATTTAATGAAACATTGATGGCCAGGTGGGTGTGGGAATGAAGGTGGACTAGAGGTAGATCTGTGCATCTGAGGATCAACTTTCTCCTTAGCTGTTTGGTAGAGAAAAGAAAATGAAAAAGATGTTAGAGCATTCTATAAGGAAAGTTACTGTGGGTTAAAATACTTATTTCTCACAAACAACATTGGTAGAAACATGAACACAATACTGTCAACAACCTCCTTAAAGGTGCCATGTGTCATTTCTGGCAAAAAAAAATCAAGTTATACTCCACATTCCATACCAGATGGGGGCAGTATACCTCCAGAAAGTATACCTCCGTGGCTGCCCGCCTGAAGCTAATTTAGCAGCATATCAAGTTTGATTTTCATTAGCAATACCACCACTTCTAGCTAAGTTATCATTAGTCACCAAAAAACATTCGGTCTCATTACACCTTGCAATGTTTTCCGTTACGTTTCGTGCGTCCAGGGTGTGTAAAGCAGAAGCAGCCTGGCCAGCGGCGGAGTATGCGCGATCCGTGAGTGCTGAAGACGTTCTGCACGGCTTTGATGGGTGCGCAGGAGGACACAGGGCGGCGACAGCTTCTTCCAGTGGCGGGAGCTTTTTCCTCAGCGCCGTCAACAGATAGAGCGTTACTAAAACTGTATACACCGCCGCCGACTTGAGCTGCAAAGAAGCTCTGGCCGCCCTGTCAAGGACGCTTGTCAAAAAGTACGGGGAAACTTGACCGCTCTGAATATAGTGAGTGAGTGCGCGCGCGCGGCCGGGGCTAGCTCTCTCTCTCTCTGCTAGTTCTTAGAGGCAGAAGAGCGCGTGCGCGCTTAAAATGTCATATTTTGATATGATCGTTCACCCGCCAGTGTGGCGGATAGCCTTTTGAGATTTTATTTGTGCTTCAGAGCGCGTTTTTTCCCTGCAGCGGGTGGTGGTAAGGGTCTCTTGCCAAGAGCCTCAGCCATCCTTCCGCTCTCTTCCCTGAACTGAAATGTAGTAGTGGGCTGTACTTTACACACGATTGACATCAGGTTCAAGTACGCCCACAAGCCGTGCGAGTTATTCGTGTATTGCATGTTTGGCTGGTGGTTATGTTGCCCGTATACCGCCTCCCATGGCTGAAACTGGTATTACGACACCTGTCGGGCCGTGGCTAGTAATGCTAATGCTAATTAAGGTTGATATCTCTGCAGCACTATAACTTGACATTTTTTTAATGACATCATCGCCCTTATTTCTTCTCATTCTTTTGATGCGTGTAGCTCATTTTTGGGATATTTTTACCTCAATTTTTACACATGGCACCTTTAATAGATACTAAACAGCTGTGGAATTTAAATCAGATTGAACATGATTCTCACAGTATTTAATTTAAAAATTAAAGGTGCTCTAAGCGATGTCACATTTTTTAGGCCAAAACATTTGTCACATACAGCAAGCATCTCCTCACCATCCGCTAGCTGCCTGTCCCCTGAAAACTGTAAAGAAACGCAGTCTCTATAGACAGCCCAGGTTCCACAAACAGCAACAAAAACAAACTGGGCTCACCCACACCACGAAACCCAACAAAATGTTCCAGCCAATAACCAACAAGGAGGATTTGGGGGTGGGGTTTGGGGGGTTAGTGTGCGGATGAGGAAGAGGGAGGGTCGAGCTAGCCTCCGTTTTGTTTGACAAAACTTTCAGTGTCAACAAGAAGTGACGTCACCCAACATCACTTTGAGCACCTTTAAAAAAAAATTTTAAAAAAAAACTTTGTTTTGCTCGTTTACCAGTATTGCTGAGATCAAATGTTAACTGGTAGGAGCAGCACCGTGTCCTAACCAGACACGATAAGATTCTAGTGACAAAAATGTGTCACAGTGGTAAAAATCACAGCTAATCAGAAGAGCGCGCGCTCAGCAAGCTCCAAGCACTCAACGAAATGGATAATTACACAAATCCATGAATATTACACCTTTTTTTAACATTATTAAAAATACATAATACATAAAAAGTTACTGAAACAATTGTCTGGTTAAACAGTTTGAACATTCTTGTTCACTTTTTTTTGTTCACAAGTGAGTTCCTTTCAGTACGGCTATAAAAGACAAACAAAATGATTTTCAAACTTGCATACTCTTTTAACATTAAATAATGCACATATACAGTACTATACCTGAAATCATCATACTTTCTGTTGTTCCAGCGGTGACGTCGCAGAAATAGTCTGGTTAGGACACGGTGTTGCACATATCCACTCGTCTGAAAGTAAATGAACATAGCCATTGTATTACATGTAACAATTGTGGTAATTACATGTATACCCCATTAACAGTTACGGCTCATAAATACATGTAGAATATAGAGGTGGGATATATATCGTTTAGACAAAAATATCCAAATTGTTGTCTGGACGATATGCAAAATTGGGATATCGAATATTTCATAATTTGTACAATCCGACCCCCCAAACATGAAAAGAGCTGAAAGTTAAAGAGAAATCAAATAACGCACACTATAACCTTCTAAATGATTATATGTAGCGATTTTTAATACTGTAGGCTACTATTCCCGGAAGCAACCTCCGAGTGGCCCAGTCCATGGTCCCGTGTCGTCAAAACGCACATTCATACGTAAATTCGAAATAGTGCGCGCAGAAGCACATGCGTAAAACCGTTTTGTAAAATGATTATACTAATTATTTTTATTTTATCATATGTCATTTTACAAAAGGACATTTTACAAACCTACGTTTTGCGCATGTGCTCCTGCACGCACTTTTCCAGTCACAACACAGCAATCAGAGGAGGACGCGCTGAAAACTGCAATGCTGTTCTCTTCCTTCATAACTCATACTGAGAAGGTTTGAGTTGCAGAGGAATTTGTGACTGTTTCAGCTGTTCAACCACATCAAAGTTTCGTAATTAGTAAGTCCGTGCTTTTTCTCTTTTTGTTCTTATGTGCTGAAGGGCCGCTGTGCCTTGGTGAAACGGTGTTTGTACGTGCAAGAGCTCTTTTCCAAAACGCCATAAACCTAAAAAGCTGCCTCAAAGAACCAGCAAAAGTAATGATTACGATTAAGACATTTTAATTGTTTATTAATTTCTGTGTCAGCTGCAAAGATGAAGTTGACGATAGGCTATTGACTCGCGATCTTCGCAGTAGGCTAGTTAACGCACCGGAGAAATTCACATTTATTTTAGGCTACATAGTTTAATTTTGTTTTGGGTGGTTTTGTTTAGAACCAGCTTTCTGTAAATATATTTCACATTTTTTAGACCTGTGATGCGAGTAGGCTACGGTCCAGTTCATGATGATCTCTAGTTCAAGCACCTTACGTTGTGATTGCCAGCCTATATTTACTTTTTATGTATTAAATCCAGGAAATTGGTAAATGAAAAAAATATTAAAATTAAGATACAATTAATACAAAACGAAATTCGTTTTAAAGAAAGGCTTTGTGCTTTCTGTTTTGAGGTCTCTGTGAAAGTTTGAAAGTCTTTTAGTGCCGCTTTCAGAGCCCTCGCGTCCATAATGGAGAACTGTCACGAAATATTATTTTTTCCTCATAAATGCAAACACGAAAAATAAAAGACAAAAGTATTTTTTAAAAAGACAAACCATCAATTTTTTAAATTTTTTTGGGGATTTATAGCGTTTTGGGGAAAAAAATGGATGGATTTATAGCGTTTTGGGGAAAAAAATGGATGGATTTATAGCGTTTTGAAAATAATTAGTTTTACTTTGAATTTATCATCATCAATATTGTTGTTTGATTTAATAATCACTGTTGCAAGAAGTGCCTAGTTCCGTTTTTTTTTTTTTTTTTGGTAAGTGGAAAAAGTAGGGGCTAACTCAGATTCTGTTTAGTTAGCTCCTTTATTTTTCTTATTTTTTTTCTATAGCCTACAATAATAGGTCAAATGCAGCAAGTCAAAAGACCAACTGGACCTTCTTTGCCAGTTTGCACACATTTCTCTAAAGGATGGCAAAAATATCGTCTGAATATCGATATAGAGATATTGGAAAAAAATATCGAGATATTAATTTTTGTCAATATCTCCCACCCCTAGTAGAATATTAAACCTACATTTCATATAAATATTTTAGCAAAACTTATGTTTTAGTCAGAATGTTAGAAATCAAACTTACCTTTCATCTCAATGATCCCAAAGGAACTAGTTTCTCAGCAGCTGCGGAATTTTACTTTGCTCCGGTTAGTAATGCGGCAAAAAGTAAACACAGAACAGAAGCGCACTACAGTGTGTGTAGTACATGTGTGTACCGGCTCACTCGGTTGCCTAAGTAATCAATATCACTCCGCTGCTGCTGTAGAGGCTTATTATTACAGGGAACAAATTATAACTAATGCAATGTGATGAAAGGTAAGTTTGATTTCTAACATTATTCTCTCAACGGACATTTGCATCGATAGTCTAGTGTTATAATTGATTTGCGTTTTGCGTTTGGTGCACTGTGGTGTGGGTAAAACGTTTTTTAATGGCTGGTTAACATCTACCATTGACTCGCGCTAGCCTAGCATCGGCTAACTATCCAAATATAAGGACTGGATAATTTTAAAAAAAAAATGTCTCCACTGATGAATAACAACCAGGCTGACTTAAAAATGAGGTCCGATGTACACTGAAGCGTTTTTTTTTTTTACTATCAGATTTAATGTTATACCTTGACAAACTATACATCATTAAAAAGATATAAGACTCAAGTTTCAGTATTTGACCACTATTGTATTCTGAGAAATTTATAGGAACAGTTATTTCTTAATTTCTGTCAGGAGTTATGAAATTAAAAAATGAGTCGATACCTTTAATATGAATTATGCGCGTCAGCCGCTTTCATTCATAAAAAACTCCCGTGCCGTCGTCATGACAGCGATACACAAAACAACGTCCTTCCGGGCTTTTAGCTAAAAAATGTGCAGATTTGGAGAAATATTGATAGATTCTCATAGGTTTACATCAGATTTCTATTGACAGGAATAATATTTATTGAATTTATACCCAAATGCGTCGATGTAATCTTTATGAGCGTTTGGCACTCTTATTTACTGTTTTCAATTCATACCAATAGCCTGAGGGCGCTATTATGCACAATAATAGTCCATATATGGAACATGAAGAAGAGCCATAATCATGTGACATTCCAGGACGTCACTGATACACACACAGCTACAGAGATCGCGCTGTAACATGCAGATAAAGATGTTTTGAAGACAATAAATATGATTGCAATGATATTTGATTTGCCTGTGTTTTTCAAGCCATGCCAGGTATTTTCATAATAATAGATTATATTTATAATGTAATGCTAATCTATATAGAACATCATTGTGCAGAATATGATCAAATAGTATATTTTCTGTCTGATTTTTTTATCTGATGCCAAATTAGATCACAGAAGATTATTTAAAACACTTCACTTGCTTTTAAAGTAAGTTTGGAGCACAAACATGGTTTTAATCTCATAAATTGTCATGTATTGATGGTGTGCTAAACTAACATGCTAGCTAGCTCTAGGTGCTTCTATCTTGAAAAAAATTTAACTAAATACAGAGTTTTAGACTTATCATCTTCATATTTTAAATATAATATGGTCAGACATGTGGCTTTAGCTGCAGTGCATTTCTAGATTGCTACAGTGTCAACTGTCAACTTATTTTCATGAAGATGTTTCATAAAAATAAATTTCTAATAACTTTACAAAACTTTAAAGCTATTTAAAACAATTTTTGTCATTATGACAATAATTAATTCTACATTTACAATAAACTGCCAGGTGTCAGCTTTCAAATGAGATCATACTTGTGCTTTTAGTACAAAGGGTTCATGAACTGTATCTGTTTCAGTTTGGGTATGTCATTTCTGGGGATTTTTCAAAAGTGGGGTTGCAGCTTAACAGGTTAACCACCTTTAGTGGATATGTAGCCTTAGTGAGTTAAATTTTTTACTATGTAATTTGTATGACTTTTGTTTTTATTGTGTTTTTATTATGTTTCTGTGAAGTACCTTGGTCAGCAGAAATGCTGTTTTAAGGTGCTATATAAATAAAAGTGACCTTGACCTGATGCTTGACTTTGCTTACTCGTTCATCCAGACAGCACTCAAAACGCTATTATAAAACAGAGCCTACCTATGAGTCATACCAGTTTTTTCTTACTTTTGTTAATATTATTGGATTAAACTGGCTTCTGCTTTACAACTTGTTTATACATGTTGAAAGTGTAGGAAGGTCCTCATCACCCAAGGTTTGGCCTGCAATTTATAAAAGTTAGTTCCAATCCTTGATTCTGATTGATCAATAGCTGTTTTATTCACAATAAAACACGGCCATGACCGCTTCACCCAACGGTTCTATAATTAGGCCTATTTTTTAAATTACAATTATATATGCATTTGTCAAAACCGAGACTATCAAGCATCAAAATAAAATTTATTAATATGTATTTGCGCCTTCTATTTTGTCTGAAAACTTCCAACACTCTTATAGGCGTCGGTTGCAGTTCTATTTCTAGCACGCGGTTTCGGCGCGGCTCGAGAAGTGTGTGTGTCACGCAGGCATTGTGCTCTAACACAAGCTCTAACCAGTTAACATGAGAGCCGACATAAAAACGGACACTCCACGCCACGCAGAGAGAAATGTGATGCAGTGGCAGATCCAGAGTGAGACAGAAACACTAGTGGTTAATAAGGCTGTTCACTTTTTACTAAAATTTTTATTTATCCGATTACTCGATTAAATCGATGGAATAATCAGTAGAATACTGGATTACTAAAATAATTGATAGCTACAGCCCCACAATACTGACATTCACAGACAGAGCGTTCTCTTTTGTCTTATCGCAGTTAAATAGTTTAAAAGCATTTGCATGAATAGGAGGGTGACCATATAATGTAACGATAGTTAAAAAATCCTAATTACAATATTGTATAGACGACATTGTATCATATGATGCTCAGTTTCTTCATATTGCGTTTGTAGAGAACACCACCAAATCAGTAAAAGAACAAATATTGCATTACGAAATATCTCCATGCTGAGCCTGTTTTTGCCTTCCTGGTTTTCCCTGCTTGAGAATTCCTGTCCAATGAAAAGGGGTGTCGAAATTAATCGTTTCTACGATGCATCGTGATGCAGACGAGGACGATTCGTTATCGGTTCAGTAATAGACAATAACCGATTATAATGTACTGACGCTTTCCTGATGTCATTTGTCGCGTACGTGCTTTGTCGCGGGAGCATCCAATGGCAGAGGGAGGCGAGACGCGAGTAATTAAAGATGCTATAACTACTTTAAAAGCCGACATCTGGGCACATTTCAGCTTTTATGAACAACCTGGTAAGTTCGACCTGCAGAAGACGCACAAATAGAATATGCAGGAGGTAATGCCACTAACTTGATAAACGATGTTAGCCGTTTTCACCGCGAGCTGTTAACGCCTGTCAGAGTCTGAATGCTTTAGAGATGCACGGATGAGCTCCAACGTCACCCGAATCCAAAAACAAATCATCCACTCGCTCCAATAACTTTCTCTGATTTAAGTATCCGCACCCAATGGTCAAATGACAATTATTCTGTGTTGTTACACGTGAGTATAAATGGATGATCGTCAACTTTAACAGTGGATTCGGCCACGGTTGATGCACATCTTTAATGGTAACATAATACACTGATTAATGAGCGCTGCTTTTAAATTAACATTTCTTTAAAACAAAAAATTTATTTGACAGATTTTCCTTTTCTTAAGGGCATAAACAAGCTTTACGTCCTTAAAAAGTGACCGTTACAGAATATAATCAGAGTTATTTTAATTTATTCTGGTTGTTCCAAGCTTTATAATGGTAGTCAATGGGGGGCCAACTGAAACCAACAGAAGCACATCCATCCGTTATAAAAGTGCTCCAGGGGTTAATAAAGGCCTTCTGAAGTGAATCGATGGGATTTTGTAATAAAAATATCAATTTTTAATTCTTTATAAAGTAAAACTATCTTCTGACAGACTGCCTTGCGTATTAAATTTGAAAGCGTAACTGACGAAGTGTATGACGTAGCAGAAGCATTTTGAACTGCAAGGTGTTGTTGACTGTGAAAATCTGTAGATTAAATACATCATTACTGCAACAACAACAACAACAAAAAATTTTTTTTTAAAATAAAGTACCTGATAGTGGAGTTTGTGGGAGAAGAGACAAGATCTATAGCAAAATGAGCCTCTCACGGTGGCTCCATACAAAGATCAGTTGCCGATGGAGGTGCCACAGCCAATCAGGACTGAGTCAGGTAAGCAGAATAAAATACACTGTAAACAAACAGTATTAAAACAAAAAGTAAAATCACTAGTACATGACCTTCCATGGCTTAATTCTTCCATAAATTAAATTATCATATTATATATCATTAAATTATGTTTTTCAGGATTGGTTGTTGAATAAAATGTTATGCTAGTAACAATTAATAACTACTAGATATAATATAATAACTACAACTCCCGATTCGATACTATCACGATACTTGGGTGCAGATACGATATGCATTGTGATTTGACACATTTCATCCTCTGTTGGAACAAAAGTGGCTAACTTCTATCAACCTCATCTATAAGCAAGGACAAAAATAAAACAATTTAATTTTCTACTAAGCAATACATTAAAATGTAGCAAAATTAATAAACACTAATCATGAGCACATTGGATTTTTATTATGTAGCTCAGAATAAATAAATAAATAAATAAATAAATAAATAAAATAAACTGAATGAATGTCACGTGACCTTAGGCTATATATATACGACGACCATTGTAATTTGCATCAGATGACCGTTATTATTTACTCAGCCTACTGTACCCTCAACATTTTTATGAATTTTCCCACATCAATAACCTGTAATTAGCTGTATATATTTTGTATCTGTTCATTCGTTATACGTGTTTTTACTTCTGTTGTTTTATTCATTCATTATAAGCCGGCTTTAGTTTGTTTGTAGTTCGTCGTCAGTTCGTCAAATTGTTGGTAAGTATGAATTAAGCAGCCTTTTGATATGTTGAAGTTTATTATAAAGAATTATTATACATTAATATAACACACAGACACAATAAACCACAAATACAAACACTAAAAACAAATACCGGAAAAGATTAGGGTGCGTTTTTTTTTTCTTTCCTCACAAAACAGCTGTGAGTGACGACACATGGAGCGGAAAAAAAAAGCTGTTCTGATTGGTTTAGACCTGGGCGTCCAAACTCGGCCCTGGAAGGCCGCTGTCCTGTAGAGTTTAGCTCCAACTCGCCTCAACAAAGCTAATAAAAGCTTGATTAGGTTGTTAACCCCTTGCTCATCACCCCCAATTTTGGCAAGTGCTGCATACATGAAATGCCCAAAATAAAAAGGTTACTGCTCATAAGTAATTCTGAATAGAAACATAACACACATACATTTAGAAAGCCAACCCTTGAGAGTTTATAGTTCAAGACTCAAAATTAACCAGACTGTTATTAATATTGAGATATATAAGCTCAAACATATTTTTAACTAAAATAATCTGGGATCACCAGTGATCCCTGTCAGGTAAGGGGTTAAGGTGTTTAATTCGGGTTGGAGCTGAATTCTTCAGGACAAAGGCTCAACAGGAGCAAAATTGGAGGCCCCTGGTTAACCTTAGACGATGAGAAGAATTAACGTACAAATGTGAAGCGCTGTTCTACTTAACACTGGTTTCCGAAACCTTAACGTTAGTGGACGTTATCGAGTGTACAATCAGTCCAATTTTGCACACTCAACGGCTGTCCGAAATCTCTTATTCATTTTCCTTCACTCCTCCAAATTAACTGTGTTAAGTGAGCCGTACCATGCAGTGGAAAAGCGCCATTAGCGGCCCAATGTAGGGACGATGTGTGCACGAGGGAGAGAGAGGCCCGATAACACAAGCGTGCACGAATTAAGTTACACAAGCACTAAACATATATGATGGTCATTATGCAAGACACACTATTTGTTAACATGCATGTTAATATGTCGTGTTAAACACGATTACCTTCACGACGATGACACACATTCAACGCTCTCCGTCGACTCGTCTCGAACTCCTCTCCTCCTGATCCGGAGCCCGGAGGCGCGCGCACACGCACACACACAAAAGTGACATCAGCATCGAACAGCCAATCGCATGCCCTGAAACAAGAGAATCGGAATTCACTTCTCGCGAGAGACTAATTCAATACTCTCATCTGAAGATTCGATTGAAGAATATAAAATACATAAATGCATTTAGACAACAAGAAGAAAATATCTTGCTATAACAAGAACATGTGTTTGTCTTATTTATACTCCACAATATAAACTAACTAAATACTCAATTTATTTAATAAAAAAATTCAGTAAAACGTCAAATTGTATAACAAATTAAAATAACTTTTACTTTTAAAATGCTATTTATTCCTGGGAGGCAAAGCTGAATGTTTAGCATATACTCCAGTGTCACAAGATTCTTTGGAAATCATTCTAATTTGATTAAATGCCCAAGTAACATTTTCTATTATCAAAGGATTATCACCATCATCACTGGAATAAATAACATTTTTAGATATTTACATACAATTATTTTAAAGTGTAAAAAATAACTTTTTTTTTTTTTTTTTTTGCATAAGATACGTATTTCAAAAGCTATATACATGTCTTTCTTACCAGTCTTAAACTTTTGTGCCTGTGTAGACTTAATATGCAAAAGCCTCTAAGGGCCGACTGACAATTTCTTATGAAAAGAGCATTTTTATTATACATTTCTTAGGTTCAGTAATTTCACTTTAATGGAAAGGTAAAGGTCCTGTTCATCTCCATTAAAAACATAGGAGCCTGCTAAAGAAACTCACATTCAGAAAATTTCAGCCGGAGCTTAGAGACTTTTGAATCTGAAGTCTTCATCCTTTGAGTGCAAGAGAGGATGTTTTGAAGTGTATGTACATCAGTTGTGTTAATGCAGTTTAGTTAGTCTAGTCTTGGTAGGCCAGTCAACAAACAAGAAAAAAGGTTTTTTTTCTGTTAAGGTCTTAAAACTATGGCTTGCAATGAACCATCCTATTGGACACTGAGAAGAAGAGCAAAGGACAAGGTGGATCAACAACTGCAGACAATACAAACTACAGCTTGGGGAGAGGAGTTGGGCTGCATGCACAGTGGCAATACCTGTCAGTGTCAAACTGAGGATGAAGACACATGTATGGACTGTCTCTCATGTTGATGAGAATGAAGGTGTCAATATGGCAAGTGTTCTTGACGACAGTGAATCAGACACGGAGTCCGAATCTGATCCAACTTCCCTGGAAGACGATTTGGCAACTTGGGCAACTGAACAAAAAAAAAAAATCACACACGTTGCATTGAATTCATTATTAGATATACTGCGTCAGCATAGTTTAAATCTGCCAAAAGACTCAAGGACATTGCTGGGAACAATGCGTTTGAACCCTGAAACACAAGACAAGGCTGGTGGCCAATATTACCATTTCGTATTGCTGAAATCCATTACAGAGGCGCTACACCAGAACATCGACATTCTGAGCAGCATTGACACGCTGGAGCTTCAGGTCAACATTGATGGTTTGCCCCTCTTCAAGAGTTCAGCAACACAGTTCTGGCCCATTCTAGCAACACTGCAAAATATCAGACAAGAGGAACCAGTGACAATAGGCTTATTTTGTGGTACATGTAAACCTACCTCGCTAACTGAGTATCTTGAAGACTTCATCGCTGAAGTAAATGAATTGGCCAATGGATTTGAATTTGAAGGAGTGAGGTTAACTTTACAACTGTCATCAATGGTTTGCGACGCACCTGCTCGTGCATTCCTGAAAAATGTTAAAGGTCACACAGGCTATCATGGATGCGAAAAATGCACAGAAGATGGCGTGATGGCCCAAACGCCTCCACAGCCGCTCACTTAATCTCAGAAGTGACTAACAGACTCGATGCGATATCACCCGATGCTCCTAAATTTATGATGGGAGATTTTAACCATTGCCAGATTCACAAGACACTAAAAACTTACGAGCAGTATATCACCTGCGCAACAACTAAGAACAACACTACTCTTGACCTGTGCCTAGGCTCAGTACCTGGCGCTTTTAAATCTATGCCCAAGCCTGCTTTTGGAGCATCGTACCACAACAGTGTCCTCTTGATACCTACTTATAGTCCCATCTGCAAGCGACAGGTGAAGACTGTAAAAACAGTGAAATGCTGGACAGAAAATAGCATTGCCAGCTTACAGGCATGTTTTGAATGTACAGACTGGGATGTGTTTTACAGCTCCTGCAATGATCTAAATGAACTAACACAAACTGTGACATCTTATATATCTTTCTGTGTAGACAGTAATATCCCATGTAAAAACATAACAATATTCCCTAACAACAAACCATGGGTTACTAAAGAATTAAAGAGCATTCTAAATAAAAAGAAACGTATTTTTTATACAGGGAGTAGCCAGGAAAAGAAAGAAATTAATAGAGAAGTAAGGAATGGGATAAGGAAAGCAAAAAGGGCGTATAAGGATAAGATAGAGCACAAGTATAGTAGTGGAGACCTTCGGGCAGCTTGGAGGGGAATTAAAGAAATGTCCTCAGTCACCCAGGGAAATGGAGACAGTAGGAAACCTATAACAATTACGGGGACAATTGATGCTAATCTCCCGAACGCTTTTAATACTTTTTATTCTCGCTTCGAAAAAAATTACCCTTCTAGAAACGTTACTTGTATAGGAGAAACAATATTGTCTCAAAATGAGATCACTGTCAGTCAAGAGTGCGTTAGGGACCATCTGAAGAGAGTAAATATAAGGAAGGCACCTGGCCCTGATTTGCTTTGCGGGCGGACACTGCGCTATTGTGCTGATCAACTGAGCAGCGTATTCCAGCACATCTTTCAGATGTCACTGAAGTGGAGTGTGGTACCCACTTCACTTACTGCTCTCTACAGGACTACCTCAAGGGTGTGTCCTTTCACCCCTTTTTTTTATTATGTACACAAATGACTGTAGAAGTACCCAGGAGAACAGCTACCTGGTTAAATTTTCCGACGACACTGTGTTGCTGTCACTATTACAAAGTCCAGTATCGGATCATGGAAATGCTCTAAATGAATTCATCTCATGGTGTGATAACCATTGCTTAGAACTAAATGTATCTAAAACTAAAGAAATAATTATTGACTTCAGGAGAAATCGAGATAGTGTTTTTGAGAGCACTATACATAATGCAAAGGTTGAAATTGTCTCCTCATATAAATACTTGGGCACTGTCTTTGATGAACATCTTAGATTTGATCTTAACTTAAGTACTTCACAAAGAATTCCAAAATCTTCGCCATAGCCTGGAATACAGTCAACAACAAGTCGATTCGCTCACAGAAGAAAACAAATCATTTAAAAGCTCCGTGGCCACACTCACCGCTAAACTTTCCACTGTAAACACTCAACTCACCTCCGTCACCGCTGAGAACAAAGCTATGCAAGAAACCATCCTGGATTTACAGTCACGAAGTATGAGAGACAATTTAATCTTTTCCGGCATTGCCGAATCATCCACCGAAGACCCCGAAAAATCTGTTAAGGACTTCATGGTCAACCAGCTCAAACTTACACCAGAGACTGTTGAGCACATAACCTTCCATCGCGTACACCGTTTAGGACAGAAACTCCTCAACTCCACCCGACCCCGGCCCATCATCGTCAAATTTGAACATTTCAAACAAAAAGTACTGGTTCAGCGACAGGGCCGGCAGCTAAAAGGGACTCATTACGGACTCAACGACCAATTTCCACAAGAGATCATCCGCAGACGTAAGCTACTCTTTCCCATCCGTAAGACAATGATCAATCAAGGTAAAAAAGCAATCATTACAGTAGACAAACTATATATTGATGGACAATTGTTCAGAGACAAGGACACTACTCCCTGGCTTTACTAATTCTAAAAACTGTGAAATGATGTATAGACAATAGACCCTAGCTCCTCTTTCATTGTAACTTTTTTTTTTTTTTTCTTTCTTTTTTTCTTATCCTCCCCCAATCAATTTATATTCTTACATTAAACTACTTGCACCACGCACACACATTGTATAGCCTATACTAAATGCACCAAATTAGCCTTTTTGCTACCTGTTTACATGTTTTGTTGTTAGTTATAAGTATTTATGTTTGTTCTGTTTTGTTTGTCATTTGGTATTGTAGATCTACAAGTACACACATACACACAACCACACTCACATCCATACACACAGATTTATGCTCACACAATGTAATTATGAAATATACACTATCTCCATGCAGTTAAAATTCTTAACCTGGAACATTCGTGGAGTTGCCTCACAAACAAAAAAAAACAAAGTCTTAAATTACCTAAAAAATACGCAAGCTGATATATGTCTAATACAGGAAACACACTTCTCACAATCTACACAAAACAGCTTAAAAACTACACATTTTAACCACTGTTTTTCCTCCTACTATAATTCAAAACAAAGAGGAGTGTGCATATTAATAAACAAAAAAATACAATTTAACCACCATACAACCATTTCAGATCCTGAAGGCCGTTTTATCATTATTAACATTTCAATCAACAATAATCCAATCACAATTGGCAACATTTATGGACCAAATTCTGACGATCCCTCCTTCTTTTCAAATTTCTTTTCCTCTCTTTCAAACCTTTCCAGCGGTCCAATAATTATAGGGGGAGACTATAACACTGTAATCAATCCATCATTGGACAGGTCAAATCATACAAGCAAATCCTGGCAGTCCTCCAAAACAATAAAACAGTTCATGAGTGATTTTGGTCTTGGCGATGGTTGGAGGCTACAACACCCACTCGCCAGAGAATACACTTTCTATTCTAATGTCCACCAAACCTACTCCCGCATTGATTTCTTTTTAACCAGTAACTCAATCATACCAAATATCATAGAAACCAAAATTCATCCCATCACTATTAGTGACCATTCTCCCGTAACTCTCACATGGAACCCACCTACAATACAGAAGCACCCCACCAGATGGCGTTTTAACATATCTCTCTTGAAAGATCCAGAATTTGACAGCTACTTCAAGAGAGAGTGGACATCCTTCCTTGAAATAAATGACTCTCCAAAGTCGCCAGCATCACTGCTCTGGGAAACATGGAAAGTAGTATTGCGGGGAAAAATCATATCATATTCAGTCCATAAAAAAAAGAAGGAAAAAGAAAAAGAAGTCCAACTGGAAGAAAAAATTAAAAATTTAGAAATTCTACATGCAAATAGCCAATCGGAAACCATTTATAAAGAATTAAGAAAAAATAAATTCTTGCTTAATGAAATAATAAACAAAAGAAACCAGTTTCTGATTCACAGACTTCGTCATGAAACTTTTCACCATAGCAATAAATCCGGAAAATATTTAGCCAGTCAAATTAAAAGAAATAAAGAAAAAACAGCTATAACATCCATTAGAAACTCAGCAGGGAAGCTAACCAATTCACCTATTGAGATAAACAAAATATTTGAAGAATACTATACAAAATTATACTCATCTGATCTGGACCCAAAGCAAGAAGACATAAACCAATTCCTCGATAACACCATTCTACCAAAACTCAACCCGGAGCAAATTACCTCTCTCGATTTACCAATCACTGAAAAAGAACTTCACTCCGCGCTGAAACACATGCAAAATAATAAAGCACCAGGACCGGATGGCTTCCCTGCTGAGTTCTACGAACATTTTTGGTCAACTTTATACCCACTATTCAGTAGAACAATAACGGAAATAAAACAAAATGGTAAATTCCCATCCCACATGAATACAGCGCTTATATCACTCATTCCCAAACCTAACAAAGACCACACCCTCACATCTAACTACCGTCCTATTTCACTTATAAATGTCGACATAAAAATCATTAGCAAAGCATTATCTCATAGAATTGAAAAAATTATATCATATATCATCCATCCTGATCAGACCGGCTTTATAAAAGGTAGACACGCATCTAACAATACCCGCAGATTATATAATTTAATGCATTACTCATCAGTACAACAGAAAGATACTCTCATTGCCACATTAGATGCTGAAAAAGCTTTTGATAGGGTCAACTGGAAATTTTTATTCACCACACTACAAAAATTCGGCTTTGGAGAGTCATTTATTAACTGGATCAAGATTTTATACACATCACCATCTGCCACAGTCACAACCAATGGACTAACATCACAAAGCTTCACATTGCACAGGGGGACGAGGCAGGGATGTCCACTCTCTCCATCTCTATTCACTATTTTTATCGAACCTTTAGCAGCAGCTATCCGCCAAAACCCAGCAATCAAAGGTATTGAAACACCACAACAAACACATAAAATCTCACTTTATGCAGATGATATTCTACTATTTATACAAGAACCTCTAGCATCTACTCAAGAAATAATTAAAACAATCCAGTCCTTCTCAAAAATTTCAGATTACGCAATAAACTGGAACAAATCTTCCATCCTCCCTTTACATAAAACCAAATGGGATGTGGCACCCCACCAATCACCAATACCTATATGTCATGATCACATCACTTACTTAGGCATTAAAATTTCCTCCAGACTGTCAGAGTTGGTAACACTCAACTTCACACCACTGCTAAAAAAAATAGAAGACGACTTGCTTCGATGGCTCAACCTTCCAATCTCCATAATTGGCAGAATAGCAGCAATAAAGATGACAATTTTACCAAAAATTAATTATCTATTCTCAATGATTCCAACCCACCCCACACTCACCTGGTTTAAATCACTAGACTCTATTATCACTCACTTCTATTGGAAAAACAAAACGCCAAGGATAAAACTCACCACACTACAAAAAAACAAGGTTCAAGGAGGACTAGAAGCACCAAATTTTCATTATTACTCAATGGCTAACCAACTGCAATACATATACAAATGGATTCACCCCACCCAATCCGATATTATATGGCTAGATATAGAACAATCACTATGCAAAGAATTAAATATAGCTGACATACCATTCCTCACCAAATCAATCAAACAACACCCATGTTTTAATGCTGTAACTATAGCTTCCACTCTGACAGCCTGGTGGAAATTTCACCAAATCACAAATTCTATACTAGCTCCATCTAACCTCACCCCACTGTGGAACAACCGTGACTTCATAAGCAATAAAAAAATACTGAATTTTCACACATGGGCTGAAAAGGGTATCACCCACATTAACCATATTTTCAAATCTAACACGTTAACAACATTTCCGCAATTGGCCCAGGAGTTTGGCATCGGGAGCAATGAATTTTTAAAATACCTACAACTCAAATCTTCTGTTCTGGCAAAAATAAACATCAGAGCCACAAATTTAGAACTTCCACAAGCAATAGCAGACTTGGTTAACATTTCCTCTCCAAAGAAACTTCTCTCTAAAATATACAAAATCATTACAAATCAACTTCAGACCATATACTTACCAACAATAAAATGGGAAAATGATCTTTCAATAGCTCCTGATGCCAACTTCTGGACCCAAATCTGTAAAAACATTTATCTCATGTCTAAAAATGCTAATCTTCAATTAATACAATACAAAACGTACTCGGTTACTAACGTAACCTCGGTTCTCTCTAGAAGAGGGAACGAGTACTGCGTTTTGCTAAAAACGCTATGGGAAAAGTCTCTTTTCGCGAAAACACTGAAGCAAAAAATTATCCTTAATTTTCATATATGTAAAACGCGTTGCGGCAGCAGCAGACAGCTGAAGCAAGACGGCTTGTCTGCTCATTGGCTGCTCTGCGGCAACTGCATAAGCCTATCGAGCGCAGGCTGATGCAACATCAGGCCAATGAGGGCGCTTCGCGCCCTTCTCGCCACTTCCCGCCGAAACGGGCGTGGCTTATCCCTATAAAAGGAGCTCGAAAAGGCTGATTCACTCAATTTTGATCGCTGAAGCGAACCAGAGCAAACCAAACGCACGGCAGGGAACGCAGTACTCGTTCCCTCTTCTAGAGAGAACCAAGGTTACGTTAGTAACCGAGTACGTTCTCTTACGAGAGTTCTCTCGTACTGCGTTTTGCTAAAAACGCTATGGGAACCCCTTGCAAAACGCCGTGCGTGCCGGGACAAAAACACCAATCACCGGAAGCTAGTTCAGGCATACAGTGCATAATCACCGGATAGACTCACACAGAGTCAGGGAATAAGGGAGGAAGCCTAAATTCCCTAAACTATAGCGTCCGTGGGCTACATTACCTCACGGGGAAAGTCTAAAGACGAAAGGGGTTTCCTTCGTCCTTATATAGACATGTCCTAAGACACGAATACGTCATCACATAGCCAGGGCAGGGAGCCTGCACTAATGCGGGAAAACATGGGTCTTACGTAGTTTGCCCAGTAAAATCGGCAGCGCATAGCGCCTGTAAGCAGATTACACTGACAAAAGCCTAGCCTGCAGGGCGGGAACCTCTAGGTTATAAAACCTAATAAATGTAGACGGAGAGGCCCAGCCTGCCGCCATACATATATCTTGTAAGGGAATCCCGCTAGACCAAGCCCACGAGGAAGCAACGCCTCTCGTGGAGTGCGCTCTAACTCCCAACGGGCATTGAATGCCTTTGGCAGTATGAGCCAGTGCTATGGCGTCAACTATCCATCTGGATAGACTCTGTTTCGAAACAGCCGTTCCTTTGGAACGACCGCTGAACGAGACAAAGAGCTGCTCTGTCTGTCTGAAGGCAGCAGAGCGGGATACATAAGTTCTTAAAGCCCTAACTGGGCAAAGAAAACTCGAGTCCCCCTCCTCGCTCGACGCCGGCAGGGCAGCCAGGGAAATAACCTGAGCCCGAAAAGGCGTGTTGAGGGATTTCGGCACATAGCCGTGCTTAGGTTTGAGTATGACCTTAGAGTCATTAGGACCAAACTCCAAGCACGACGGGCTCACAGAGAGCGCGTGCAGGTCGCCTATGCGCTTCACTGAAGCGAGAGCCATCAAAAACACTGTTTTAAGAGATAAGTGTTTGAGGCTGATAGACTGAATAGGCTCAAAAGGGGCACTTTTCATAGCCGCCAGGACTGTAGAAAGGTCCCAAATAGGGACTGAAGGAGGTCTGGGCGGATTCAGTCTCCTGGCTCCCCTGAGGAAGCGGATGACTAAATCATTCTTTCCCAGTGACTGACCTAGCGCTGAACCAGAGAACGCTGAGATAGCCGCCACATACACTTTAAGCGTGGAAGGGGATCTGCCCTTATCCAACAGCTCTTGCAAGAAGGAGAGAACCTCCGTTACCTCACATTCGAGGGGTGAAAAACTCCGAGCCGTACACCAGCTGGAGAAAACCGACCACTTCGAAGCATAGAGCCGCCGGGTCGACGGCGCTCTAGCCTCAGTGATGGTATTTAAGACTCCCCCTGTGAGACCAACGGATATCCGTTGAGTGCCCACACATGAAGGGACCACAACTCCGGGTGTGGGTGCCAAATCGAGCCCAAGGCTTGCGAGAGGAGGTCTCTCCTCACCGGCACTGGCCATGGAGCGATGTCTGCTAACTGCATCAGAGCCGGAAACCACGCCTGGTTGTCCCAGAACGGTGCCACAAGCAGTATTGGGCATTTTGTTTCCCTGATCCGTTCCAGCACCTGTGGCAGGAGTGAGACGGGGGGAAACGCATACAGCGGGCAGCGCGGCCACGTTCGGGACAGCGCGCTGCTGGTCTTTGAAAAGAACACGGGGCAGTGAGCGTTTTCGTGGGACGCGAATAGGTCCACCTCCGCTCTGCCAAATCTCTCCCATAACAGCCGGACTGTTTGTGGGTGTAGAGACCACTCTCCTGGGGGAATGTTGTTCCTGGACAGTCTGTCCGGGCCCACATTCCGAAGTCCGGGCACATGCACTGCTCTCAGCGAGCGTAAGTTGTGCTGAGCCCATATTAGGAGGCGTTTCGCCAGTCTGTACAGGGACGCTGATTTCAGACCGCCTTGGCGATTTATATAGGACACCACGGCCATATTGTCCGAACGGACTATGACATGTCGGTCCATGATGTAGGGACAAAAACGCGTCAGCGCGTTGTGTACTGCCACCATTTCCAGGCAGTTTATGTGTTGGAGCTTTTCTCGTTCCGACCACAGGCCGAAGCACGGTCTGCCCTCGAGCAGCGCTCCCCATCCCGAGGTGGATGCGTCTGTCGACACCATCGTCACCTTCGAGGAAGTCCCCAGGCTTACACCTGATCGGTACCAGTCGTTCGCCAACCAAGGTACCAGGGCTGTGACACAGTCCTGATTGACCTTGAGGCGCAATCGACCGGTTACCCATGCTCCGCGCGGTACCCGTGCTTTCAGCCAGAACTGCAGCGGGCGCATGCGGAGCAAGCCCAACTGGAGAACTGATGATGCTGAGGCCATAAGACCCAGCATCCTTTGAAACTTCCTGAGCGGGGTTAAAGCGCCGCAGCGGAAAGACTTCGCCGCGCTCTGAACACTCAGCGCGCGCTGTGGCGACAGCTGTGCTGTCATAGACAGTGAGTCCAGAACTACCCCCAGAAACGAAATCGTTTGACCGGGGATCAGTGAACTCTTCACCCAATTGACCGTGATACCCAGATTCTCGAGGTGATCGAGTAAAATGGCTCTGTGCTCTATGAGCTGAGATCGTGATTGGGCTAGGATTAACCAGTCGTCCAAATAGTTCAGCACTCTCATGCCTCTGTTTCTGAGAGGGGCGAGCGCTGCGTCCATGCACTTCGTAAACGTGCGAGGTGCCAGGGACAAGCCGAAAGGCAGGACTGTATACTGGTATGTCTGACCTTCGAAGGCGAATCTCAAGTATTGCCTGTGGTTCGACGCTATTTGTATTTGAAAATACGCGTCCTTCAGATCTATCGATATGAACCAGTCTTCTCGGCGAACCTGCGCGAGAATTTTGCTGGTCGAGAGCATTTTGAAACTGCGTTTCACTAATACTCTGTTCAGTCGTCTTAGATCCAGAATAGGTCTGATACCGCCGTCCTTTTTGGGGACTAGAAAGTATCTGCTGTACATCCCCTGTTCGCTTTGCGCACGGGGAACGCATTCTATCGCCCCCTTGCTTATCAGTTTTGATATTTCGGCGCGAAGTAGGTGTGCTACTTTCAACGGCACCGAAGTTTCGACGCGCGCTGTAAAGCGTGGAGGGCGTCGAAAAAACTGTAGCGAGAAGCCTTTCTCTATAATGCCTAAGACCCAGTCCGAAACCCCTGGAAGCGCTGCCCATGCTTCTGCATGGTTGGCTAAGGGCCGGATACGGAGCTCGCTCTGATCGCCGTGCGACAGAGGTGCTACGGGACTCGCAAACGTAGGCGATTCGCCTGTGGCATTTGAGGCAGGGGGCGCGCTTGGTACAGCGGGCGGAACGCTCGCCCTCGACCCCACAACAGTGTTTAGCTGAGTGAGGGAGGGCTGCGAGAGTCCCGTGGGACTCATGTGTGCAAGTACATGTGGGCTGAGAGCGGGCACATATACTGATTTGGGCGCGCCGCCTGTGCTGGCAGCGCGCGCGCTCACAGGTCTCGCTTTTACGGAGAGCCTGTGATCTGATAGACATAGTGTTCGTGGGCACTGGGCAGTGGGCACTTTTACTATGTTGGAAGCGCAATCGAACTGAGTCGATTTTATTCGCGCGAGCCCTAAGTGTAGGGCTGTGCTTGTGTGTAACGATGGGCACGGGGGGGTGGGCATCGATACTACATTTATAGCACCATCGGCCGTGGCCGGGACACCAGAAATCACACTCGTTTTGGGATATATCTGGGTAGCCGTGAAAACGGCTTTTGTGTGCAGGCAAGCGGGCAGAAGAACAGGCTTGCGCTTTGCAGATAGCACTGGAACAGCCGCGAATCTTGGGGCTGAAACAGCGAGGCGCTTGGGTGAGAGGCCGGCCGCAACGGGACTCACACACCTGCGCTTTCCTAGTGGTGCTAGGATTTCTTCGGAACCTCAGGTTTCACCACAATCCTCGGTCGCGGCCCGGCAGGGCGCCGGGCGACTGATCGAGAGCGGGGTCTCGCGCTGCGCTGTTGCGGCTGCTGCGAAGATGAGGCCGAAGTCGGGGGCTGAGGCTGAGAGCTCCGCGGGGTCCGTCTTCCACGACTCGCCGCAGAACCAGAGCGCTTCGGTAGGAAGTGCTTGAAGGCTTGGGACGTTTTCTGGGCTTCGGTGAATCTCTCCACGAACTCGGAGAGAGAAGAACCGAAGAGGCCAGCGGAAGACAGCGGGGCATCGAGAAACGCTGTGCGCTCGGAATCCGCCATCTCAGTGAGCGTTAGCCACAAGTGCCTTTCAGCGACAGTAGCGGAAGCCATACACCGTCCCATTGCTTGCGCGGCAGCCTTGGTAGCTCGGAGCGTAAGGTCCGAAGCACTCCTTAGATCCGCCAAACAGACAGCATCAGGTCCCATCTCATCCAACTTACGGAGGAGATCTCCCTGGAAGATCTGTAAGGTAGCCATGGTGTGTAACGCTGACGCTGCTTGACCCAGCAGAGGAGAAAATTCTCGCGAGCAGTGATGACGTCATGCGGCAGGCTTTCGAAGGCAACACCGCTTTAGTCCGCCGTCCAGCAGAGGGCGGGCAAAGATGTGTCGCTATCGCCTGTTCCACCGGTGGCAGAGAGAGGTAGCCTCGGTCTTTAGCATTATCCAGCGAGGAAAATGCAGGCGACACAGATGAGCGCGTCCGCGCAGAGTAGGGCGCGTTCCAGGCCTTCGCAACTTCTTCATGTAGCTCAGGAAGAAAAGGAGCGGGCTTTGATTCTGGAGAAGAGCGCTCACCGGGGAGGAAGCTACCATCTAGCCGGGTGCGAGAGGGGGGCTCCGGTGCAGACCACTCGAGGCCGAGGCTCGCCGCGGCCAGCGCGAGTATCCGCATGAGCTCCGTCTCGATGCTGGCTCTCACCGAGGGCTTTTGGGCAGGAGGCGCGGGATCCTCAGAGACCGCCCAATCCTCGCTGTCCGAAGCCAGGAGAGAACAGGAATCCTTATCCGCCGACGCGGCCTCTGAAACGGCCCCCTCAGATGAAGCGGCGGCAGACTGCGGGCGCTGAGCATCGGGGAGTGATTCGAGCGAGGCCGGTGAAGCTAGCGGGCGAACCGGCGAGCTAAGTCGGGCTGGAGCGGGTTCCGGGATCCGCTGCGAGCGCCGTTTCTTCCGGCGCGGCATCGCGGCGGTGAATGCAGGCTTCGCGAAGGATGCCAGGCGGGTCCTCAGAGCCACCATCGGCAAAAGCTCGCAGTGAGGGCAGCCGCCGTCAGCGAGCGCGAGCGCTGCATGGTCCTCACCGAGGCAGGAAACACAGATGAGGTGGTTGTCTCCCTCGGCGAGTGGGGCTCTGCACGAGCCGCAGGAAGGCATCTTGAAAAAGACGCAGCTCTTTTAGGGGGTGAGTGTACTGAAACACCACACGCACACACAGAAAAACAGAGCAATAATAGAAAGGATATGATGCGTCGGAAAGCGCAGTAGGTACGGCTGTAGAAGGCGGCGTTGGCCAGCAGCTTCGAGGGCACGTCCCGCTGAGATGCTTGCTTCGACGACGCTTGCTTCCGTGATCCAGCGATGCGTGTGCTCCGCTGAAGAGAACAAAATTGAGTGAATCAGCCTTTTCGAGCTCCTTTTATAGGGATAAGCCACGCCCGTTTCGGCGGGAAGTGGCGAGAAGGGCGCGAAGCGCCCTCATTGGCCTGATGTTGCATCAGCCTGCGCTCGATAGGCTTATGCAGTTGCCGCAGAGCAGCCAATGAGCAGACAAGCCGTCTTGCTTCAGCTGTCTGCTGCTGCCGCAACGCGTTTTACATATATGAAAATTAAGGATAATTTTTTGCTTCAGTGTTTTCGCGAAAAGAGACTTTTCCCATAGCGTTTTTAGCAAAACGCAGTACGAGAGAACTCTCGTAAGAGAACACTTCATAGAACACATTACACGGGCAATAGATTAGCTAAAATGGGTTTCACATCAGAAGTTTGCACACATTGCAATCACAATTCTATAGATACATACATCCATGCAACCTGGCACTGCACTCCAATCAAACACTTTTGGGAAGAGGTCACACAGTCACTATGCACTATAGTCGGCTGCCACATCCCTCTATCGCCCTCTCTTTGCTTGCTGGGGGACCTCACAATAATTACTGATAAAAATATAAACTCTAAAATGCTCCTCATAGCTCTAACCATCGCCAAGAAAACTATCCTCATGAACTGGAAAACTCGTAACAACATACACATTAACCACTGGAAAAATCTCATTACAGACTTCATTACAATGGAATACACATCTCCCCCCTATAATTACGCATCTGAAACCGACCTCTGCCATCCAACACTTTCTGACCTCTTACAACTATGAATCCCTTCTCTCCTCTCAACTCCGACTCCTACCACCTTCTAATCAACCCACGGATATTACTGCATTTTTGTTACTTTTATCATCACTGTCATT